>NC_086324.1:145314487-145919487 GCF_036172605.1 Pelobates fuscus
AGATAATCTACTAGTTGAAGAAATAGCTAAAATGACAATGAAGGGGGAAGTTATCATCATGGGTGACTTTAATCTTCCTGATGTGAATTGGAAAACAAAAATAGCTACTTGTGCCAGGAGCACACATATTCTAAACTCCCTACTGGGATTGTCTCTAAAACAAGTCGTTGAGGAGCCAACTCGTAAAGAGGCCATACTAGATTTAGTGTTAACAAATGGAGATTTGGTATCAGATATTACTGTAGGTGAAAGTTTAGGATCCAGTGATCATCAGTCAGTGTGGTTTAATATAAGAACAGTGACTGAGTCACACCACACAAAAACAAAAGTTTTAGACTTTAGAAAAACAGACTTTTCTAAAATTAGAATATGTGTAAAGGAGTCATTATCAGACTGGAGCAATTTATATGGAGTCCAAAAGAAATGGGATTATTTAAAAGTTGCACTACTGAAGGCAACAGAAAATTGCATTAGGCTTGTCAGTAAAAGCAAAAAATTCAAGAAACCACTGTGGTACTCCGCAGATGTGGCCAAAATAGTAAAAAACAAAAAGTTTGCATTTAGTAATTATAAAAAAACCCAGAGTGAGGAAGACAGAATGACCTATAAGATTAGGCAGAAAGAGGCTAAGCAAGTTATAAGAGCTTCCAAATCCCACACAGAAGAGAAAATAGCACAGTCAGTAAAAAAGGGGGACAAAACTTTTTTTAGATACATAAATGAGAAAAGAAAAGTAAAACAAGGATTAGTTAGATTAAAAACAAAAGAAGGAAGGTATGTAGATGAGGATAAAGGTCTAGCTGACTGCCTCAATGAATATTTTTGTTCGGTATTTACAGATGAAAATGAAGGAAAGGGACCTCAGTTAAGAAAAAGGATAAATGAGTCATTTATTACACGTGAGTTTACAGAGGAAGAGGTTCTATTTCAACTGTCAAAAGTAAAGACAAATAAGTCAATGGGACCTGATGGAATACACCCAAAGCTATTAAAAGAGCTTAGTGGTGTACTAGCAAAACCATTAACAGATTTATTTAACCAATCATTGATAACAGGAGTAGTCCCAGAAGATTGGAAGTTAGCGAATGTTGTGCCCATTCACAAGAAAGGTAATAGGGAGGAGTCGGGCAACTATAGGCCAGTAAGCCTTACTTCAGTAGTGGGGAAAGTGATGGAAACCATGTTAAAGGATAGGATTGTTGAACATCTAAAAACACATGGATTTCAAGACCAGAGACAACATGGGTTTACTTCAGGGAGATCATGCCAAACTAATCTTATTGATTTTTTTGATTGGGTAACTAAAATTATAGATCAGGGTGGTGCAGTAGACATTGCTTACCTAGATTTCAGTAAGGCTTTTGACACTGTTGCACATAGAAGGCTTATCAATAAACTACAATCTTTGAGTTTGGATTCCAATATTGTTGAATGGGTAAGGCAGTGGCTGAGTGACAGGCAACAGAGGGTTGTAGTCAATGGAGTATATTCGAAGCTTGGGCTTGTCACCAGTGGGGTACCTCAGGGATCTGTACTTGGACCCATTCTCTTTAATACTTTTATTAGTGATATTGCAGAAGGTCTTGATGGTAAGGTGTGTCTTTTTGCGGATGATACTAAGATATGTAACAGGGTTGATGTTCCAGGAGGGATAAGTCAAATGGAAAATGATTTAGGTAAACTAGAAAAATGGTCAGAGTTGTGGCAACTGACATTTAATGTGGATAAGTGCAAGATAATGCATCTTGGACGTAAAAACCCAAGGGTAGAGTACAAAATATTTGATAGAGTCCTAACCTCAACATCTGAGGAAAGGAATTTAGGGGTGATTATTTCTGATGACTTAAAGGTAGGCATACAATGTAATAGAGCAGCAGGAAATGCTAGCAGAATGCTTGGTTGTATAGGGAGAGGTATTAGGCAGTAGAAAGAGGGAAGTGCTCATGCCATTGTACAGAACACTGGTGAGACCTCACTTGGAGTACTGTACACAGTACTGGAGACCCTATCTTCAGAAGGATATTGATACGTTAGAGAGAGTTCAAAGAAGGGCTACTAAACTGGTTCATGGATTGCAGGATAAAACTTACCAGGAAAGGTTAAAGGATCTTAACATGTATAGCTTGGAGGAAAGACGAGACAGGGGGATATGATAGAAACATTTAAATACATAAAGGGAATCAACACAGTAAAGGAGGAGACTATATTTAAAAGAAGAAAAACTACCACAACAAGAGGACATAGTCTTAAATTAGAGGGACAAAGGTTTAAAAATAATATCAGGAAGTATTACTTTACTGAGAGGGTAGTGGATGCATGGAATAGCCTTCCAGCTGAAGTGGTAGAGGTTAAAACAGTAAAGGAGTTTAAGCATACGTGGGATAGGCATAAGGCTATCCTAACTATAAGATAAGGCCAGGGACTAATGAAAGTATTTAGAAAACTGGGCAGACTAGATGGGCCGAATGGTTCTTATCTGCCGTCACATTCTATGTTTCTATTTAGGAGTTAAATCCCTTTGTTTATAAACCCTAGTCACACCTCCCTGCATGTGACTTGCACAGCCTTCCATAAACACTTCCTGTAAAGAGAGCCCTATTGAGGCATTCTTTATTGCAAGTTCTGTTTAATTAAGATTTTCTTATCCCCTGCTATGTTAATAGCTTGCTAGACCCTGCAAGAGCCTCCTGTATGTGATTCAAGTTCAATTTAGAGATTGAGATACAATTATTTAAGGTAAATTACATCTGTTTGAAAGTGAAACCAGTTTGTTTTTTCATGCAGGCTCTGTCAATCATAGCCAGGGGAGGTGTGGCTGGGGCTGCATAAACAGAAACAAAGTGATTTAACTCCTAAATGACAGTGAACTGAGCAGTGAAATTGCAGGGGAATGACCTATACACTAAAACTGCTTTATTTAGTTAAAGTAATTTAGGTGACTATAGTGTTCCTTTAATTAGTGGGGTAATCGCTTATTGATCCAATAAGATATCTGACAGCCATTTTGGGGTCAAGAAGGAATTGTTTCCTAGTTTGTTGCACAATTGGAAGCGTTTCAGACTGGGTTCTTTGCCTTCTTTTGGATCAACAGCAAAAATCAATTGTGAGAAAGGCTGGACTCTTTTCAGCTATCTATGTAACTACAGCAGGCTGTAGTGATTATTAGGATTGGTGTAACCCTATGAGCAATGATGCCAGTTATATTCCTGTTGTCGTGCAAAACCTGCACTTACACTGGGAAAATAACTGGAGTAAGTTGGGTTACGCTCTAAGTCAGCATGCATGTCATTATAGGAAATAAAATGGATCTAAAACAGACTTCCAAGTTCAACTCATATATGCCAATGCCCATCTGGCTACTAAAGTGATCTTATCATACATTCATTAGAATGATGGCAGAAGACCACCAGAAGCCTTAATAGGCCTTAATAGAAAAAAAACAACTAGGCCCAATTCAAAAGATCTCTAAAATACTCTCACCAGGAAGCCCAGTATCTGTTCCTAAACGTTGTCACTTCAGGGATACTAGAAAACCCTTTTCATAAACTTCAGGTTAATAAAGGCTGGGTTACGAAAGCCCCTGAACTCACCCATAACAGGAGCTTATTGTAATTCACACATTGAAAACATGTCATTGCAGTTGTGTTGCCTGTCTTGACGTTAGTTAAATTAAATCCCTAGTCACACAGTACTATAATCATGAATAAAAATCTATCGGCCCAGATTTACCTTGCTGTATGACAGTCTCACCAGCGATGTGATTGACAGGAAACATGGCATCAAATATATCACTGGAAGAGACAGGAAAAGAAGAATTTGTTATTAACTGAGCAGCAATACGTTGGCATATTAGAACAGATCTAGATGTATGTATTATAAATTCTGCGCTGAGATGAGTATCCCAGGAACCCACACATTGAGTGTAACGTACAGCTTAGTTTACAGTTATTTATATTGTAAAAAAACAGATAAAATGTGTATCTTGTAATACCTTTTTTATTGGACTAACAGAATTTTTTAATGACAAGCTTTCGGGAGAACCTCCCTTTCTAAAGTCTGAAGCATTTCTGAGCAAGACGACACATAGAATTCAAAGTTGAGTTGTGATGCAGGGGTTAAAGCGACATGAGTGTAGATAAGACACAGGTTTGTTAGAAAATAGACACCATCATTATATTAGCGTTTTTGTTAATACCTGTTTTTATTTCCATAATATCAAAAATATCTTTCTGCATACGTTCTGCAGAGCAGAACGTTTCATATGATGCCCAAATGCCTGTAGAACAAACATTATGTCCAGGAAAACATGGTGGATCTGGTGACACTAAATTGAAATGCTTTTTAAATGAAGCCTCTTGAGTTGGGACATGTTATTACAGACAGGACCTACAGCCGAATACTCCTGAAGGTATATTGTCTGCTAAGTTAGATGACACATCAGCAGACTCTGTGAGAGAATGTCATGACAGGTCACAGGTAGCCAAGTCTGATATATGCATCCCTTCAGAGAATCTGCAACAAATTGCCTTCATTCCACATTCTATAGATATTAAATGAGCTTTCCACTTTGAAATAGTGATGCACAATGGTGTTATCTATTCGAAACAGTCTGCCTCGAAGGAAATAAAAGACTATGGAGATGCAGGAGGGGCCGCATTATCTCTATGCACTCATCTCATCTGTAGAGTATGGAGAGCAGACATTTAACAAGCTTGCTGTGCAGTCCGAATTCATTAGAATGTGTCAGCTGCTCAGAAAGTAATAAAGTTACACTGCTTGTTTTAGCTCGACTTGTGATCAGTCTGGTGACTGCCCTTCGTTCCTCGAACTTCTTATAGAAATACGATGGATGGATGGACAGGCAGGCAAATGGACGGACAGACACGCAGGAGGGTGGATCAAGGGACAGATAGATAGGATGGTGAAGCAGAAACCAAATTTGATAAATGTAGTTTTAAATAGGCAAGATGGAGTAGGCGTCTCCGGAGAACATTGCACATTTGGTTTCTGTCACTCTTTACTATACAGAACATATGCACTAAGTTTAACTTCATAAGGGACACAAAGAGAGAATTTTGGCATGCCAGTGAAGTCCAAACATGTGATGATCCCTTTCCTATACTATCTATTACAGTCTGCACATTCTTCTTGTGAAGATAAACAGCTACATTTTAAATGTCTGTCTAAGAAGGTTATTTACCAAAGCATAACAAAATAATTTTATTACCCAGTTCACATTTTACAGATTTGGAATGATAGGTGTGCCCTTAGTTTACGGGGTAGAGACACAATTCACAATCACTTAGAGAAGTCCTCTGCACAGAATGTAGTCATGATCCCAGTAACCTGAATGTCTCTTACAATTCCACTTTAATTTTTCTTCCCAGTCCATCCCTCTTTTTATTCTACCCCTTCTTCTACCTCTTGGTCTGTTTATTAATCATCATTTCCTTACTTGCTATTTGTAAATATACCCCTAGTATCACTAAAAACGTAGCATTTCATTGCTTTTAATGTTTTCCAGGAAACATACAAGAAGCAGAGCTAAGCTAGGTGGTATATCGTGAGTCAGCAGAACTTGACATGATACATGCAGGCATTGCCGTGCCTCCAAAATGTCCAGAATCATAGTTCCTACTGCCCATATTTGGGATTTGAGTAACATCATCCTCATTGCTTTTCTGATGTTCTGTTTGTCAGAGAAACTGGAAAATATGAAGTAAAAGTGTCTAAATGCAAACAGGTGAGCTCACTGTGCAAGATATGTCTGTTCTTGAGAGTGTTCTTAAAAGGGGGCTTACAAGATGTCACTCAGTGTTTGGGCTGTTGACCATGTGGATATGACACACCGTGTAAACCTTATCTCAATTTTAGGCCCTGCTATGCTTGCAGATATAATGCAATGCAATATTGGAAGGACAAAACAGGGACATTACAATGATAGTAGGCAATTATACAGTTATTAAAATGAAAAATGTCACTTCCCAAGGAAAGCAAAGTATAGGCTCATTGTTTCTCATGTTGAGAAACAAAATGCATTAGTGCAATGTAATATTACAACACGTCTTGTCCTCGAAGCATAAATCCTCTCCTCTTAATCCTCATAGGGAGTCCCATGCAGCTCCATTTAAGGTGATTAAGAGAGGGAGGTGACCAAAAGTGAGCTATCCATTGGTTGTAGGACTACAATTCCCAATGTGCATTGTCAGCTTAGAGGCCAACGAAGCATCATGTGAACTGTAGTTCTACCACAGATGGTGGGTTAGCTTTAAGCCACTGGCAATCTTTTCAGGATTTGTCAATACATTTAGAATTTGAAGTGAATTTAAAATTTAAGTTCAAACTAGCCGAACTATAATAATTCTCCACATCAGCTGTGCCTCCAGTTTGGTTACTTTGATAGAACGTGACGGCAGATAAGAACCATTCGGCCCATCTAGTCTGCCCAGTTTTCTAAATACTTTCATTAGTCCCTGGCCTTATCTTATAGTTAGGATAGCCTTATGCCTATCCCACGCATGCTTAAACTCCTTTATTGTGTTAACCTCTACCACTTCAGCTGGAAGGCTATTCCATGCATCCACTACCCTCTCAGTAAAGTAATACTTCCTGATATTATTTTTAAACCTTTGTCCCTCTAATTTAAGACTATGTCCTCTTGTTGTGGTAGTTTTTCTTCTTTTAAATATAGTCTCCTCCTTTACTGTGTTGATTCCCTTTATGTATTTAAATGTTTCTATCATATCCCCCCTGTCTCGTCTTTCCACCAAGCTATACATGTTAAGATCCTTTAACCTTTCCTGGTAAGTTTTATCCTGCAATCCATGAACCAGTTTAGTAGCCCTTCTTTGAACTCTCTCTAAGGTATCAATATCCTTCTTAAGATACGGTCTCCAGTACTGTGTACAGTACTCCAAGTGAGGTCTCACCAGTGTTCTGTACAATGGCATGAGCACTTCCCTCTTTCTACTGCTAATACCTCTCCCTATACAACCAAGCATTCTGCTAGCATTTCCTGCTGCTCTATTACATTGTCTGCCTACCTTTAAGTCATCAGAAATAATCACCCCTAAATCCCTTTCCTCAGATGTTGAGGTTAGGACTCTAAGACAATCCCAGTAGGGAGTTTAGAATATGTGTGCTCCTGGCACAAGCAGCTATTTTGTTTTCCAATTCACATCAGGACGATTAAAGTCACCCATGATGATAACTTCCCCCTTCATTGTCATTTGATTTTGAATTTGAAATTCACTTTGAATTCTCACTTTAGTAAATAACTCTGTATGTATTACAGACCCACATTACATGATTACATCATGTGACATGCCGTTTTCCTTCAGTCCCCTCAATCACCTAACAGACTGGCTCTGTCACCCATGGCAGAGGACAAGTCATGTACAAGTATATGATTATCCGTAGTCATGTTGCATTTGTAGGGCAATTCAAAGCATTCAAGTCCATGCACGAGTGCTATAGCAGTGTTTGATATATGGCCAGCCCCGATTGGCTGCCTTTTTGTACAGCCAGTCATATGCCTCCCAACCATCTTAATTTCAGCAGGACAGTCCTAATATTCGGGTCCTTTCCCACCTTATCATTTCCCCAACAGTCGTAGCATGAGCGCATCCAAAGATTCACTTGTGCAACATTCAGGGCACTATGAGTCTGCACGGAGCACTCTCTCCATGTCTTGCCCTCAGTGGGCTGGTCTAAGTGATGGACAGATTAATAGACAGGCAGCCTGGCGAGCCTTCACGCCTGACTGACATGCCATTAACTCTGGTGGTCCCTCCCATTTTTCAGCCGGGCCTGCCCATTTTGAGGGCAGAACTAGGGACACAATCGTTTCATTTGTCCACACCTTGTACCTCGGCTCCCTCCCAGGTATGCAGAGAGGTTTGCAGTCACCTTTGCATAAATGCGCACCAGGATGGACACATTGTCTGTGATGCTAACTCCATCATAGTCACGCCAACCTGCCATACCTACTCTAATCACGCATGGCAAGACTGTATTAATAATGCCAGCATAATCTCTGAATACACCGCATACAACTAAAAATATTTACTGAAAACCATTTCTTTTTTTTTCACAATTTTTTTTTTTTTTTTTTATAAACATACCACATACACACCTGTCTGATATGCAAACACCAAATACTTTAGGATCTCTTTTAAGTTCTGTTTCAGTGTATGGATATAATATAATTCTAGTTAGAATTAATAACAATTCCAAGAAAATCTTGGCAAGAAGTAATATAAACTGAGGATAAAGTTCAGGTAATTTATCTCTGCAATAATCAAATTCAACGATTTTTTTAGTATACTGCAAAAACATGTTCTTTAATTCCTTATTATATATCTATTCTAAAAATGAACGCCTGAGGAATTTTCTTCTTTGGGAAAACCTGACGCTGACCTCTTTCACTGTGGAAAAGCTCAATAGCATTTTTCGCGTTGCATTTATAATGCCATAGCTGATAAATATTCAACATGTGTGATTGGCTACACACATCCATAGGTATTTTTCATCTCAGACAATTTTAACTATTAACCACTTCATTACTAGAATCGAGTATAAACGTTTTTACTTTCAGGGGTTTTACGGAATGAAATTCAGTCCATAAAGCATCTCTTCAACCTCATTTATACTCTACAAATGATTACAAGCCAGTAAAGGAACACATTCATTTGCCAGAAGCCACTGGTTACTGATTTAATGCCTGCAAGTTTGCTGAAAATGTCAGCTCACTCCATGCTTCCAAACAGCAAAGAAAGTTTCAAATGGTCATATTATTGCAAAATAATTCTCTAAGTCAGGTATACTTTGAGTTCAGCGATTCTGGCCTTAAATTTGAAATGCTCTTTGAATTCACTTTAAAGGACCACTCTAGTGCCAGGAAAGCATACTCGTTTTCCTGGCACTAGAGTGCCCTGAGGGTGCCCCCACCCTCAGGGACCCCCTCCCGCCCGGCTCTGGAAAGGGGAAAGGGGTTAAAACTTACCTTTTTCCAGCGCTGGGCGGAGAGATCTCCTCCTGCTCTCCTCCTCCGATCCTCCTCTTCTCCTCCCCGTCGGCTGAATGCGCACGCGCGGCAAGAGCTGCGCGCGCATTAAGCCGGTCACATAGGAAAGCATTCATAATGCTTTCCTATGGACGCTGGCGTGCTCTCACTGTGAAAATCACAGTGAGAAGCACGCAAGCGCCTCTAGCGGCTGTCAATGAGACAGCCACTAGAGGACATAGGGGGAAGGCTTAACCCATTAATAAACATAGCAGTTTCTCTGAAACTGCTATGTTTATGAAAAAATGGGTTAACCCTAGAAGGACCTGGCACCCAGACCACCTCATTAAGCTGAAGTGGTCTGGGTGCCTAGAGTGGTCCTTTAATGTTCACTTTAGTAAGGAACTTGTCATATGTAGAAATCCACGTCATTATCCTGCACTTGGACGCCTCCATCTTAGCTCATGTCAATCATTCTTATTAGACCTGTCCTTTTGCACCTGGCAATCAGGATAGAGAAAACATACAGAGGAGGGGATAAATTAAACCATGTTTCTATTTCTCCTCTTCATTTGTAATGTTTGCCCTTGCGTTCAGAGGCGTAACTAGAAACCATGGGGACCCCGGTGCGAAAATTGCCCTGGGGCCCCCCATACATCTATCGCCTACCCCACACGTCCTCCGCCTACCCATGTAGACAAACAGATACACATGCAGACACATTCATACACACACACAGAGACCCATACATACAGACATGCATACAGACACACACACTCACAGACACACAACTCATCTACAGACACACTCAGACACACACATACACTTACAGACGCACACACTCACAGACACACACTGAGACACACACACACTTACAGACACATACACTCACTTACAGACACACTCAGACACACACATACAGACACATACACTTACAGATACACGCATACACTTACACACTTACAGACACACACACATACATACACACACTGAGACACACACATACTTACACACATACACACACATTCAGACACACGCATACACACACAAATTATTAATAATTAATGTCCACCCAGCCTCCCTACCTGGAGAGCTGGCATGGATCTGTCCCTGGGGTCCAGTGGGGCTTCAGTGCGGTGGGCGGCAGAGTTAGATATGAAATTCACTTTGAATTCCCAACAATTCTCACTACTGAATAACCCTGTTGCATGACATTCGCCTATGTATGCATATAAATATTTGTACAGTCAGTGGAGGAATATAGCTTCCTCCTCAAATACCTGGGAAAAGAGGGGCAGGAGTTTTGCAATGCACTTATGCACTATGGCAGGGAGACATGTACATCATAATCTGCGCAACAAGCACAAGTTATAATTCTTGGAGTGTCTCTTTAAGATTAAAGAGAAGCAAACTGACTAGTCTGTATTAAAGCTATGCACAGCATTGACTGTATAGGTTTAGACATGAAAGGAAAAACTATTTAAATATATCAATGTGATCTGTGTCTGAAGGGCATATAAAACTGTTATGCTTTCCTCAATCAACAAGTCTACACATGAAGAGTCTTTCTCATATACACTAGAAAACTGAAAGTGACTGGGGTCAGACCTGCTAATGAAAGAAAGGTTATCATTTAATTGCGAGGGCTGGATAGGGAGCAAATGGTTCTGAAATGTAGACACTACATTCTTTTTTAGACTTGTGAACAGCAACAACAACAAAAAATTCATTTCGCACAAAAAATGGGCCATGCAGTGTACTGCAAATTATATATACATATATTTACAGCACACCGATACACGCATTTTCACGCCATTTGGTTCACAGATTAAGTGAGAAAAAATAATCAATAGAGGTAATACGAAGAGGAGCAGTAAAAACAAAAATCTGTATTTATTTATTAAATATATATATATATATATATATATTATTTTTTTTTACTGATCCTCCTTTTTTCACTTGATTTGTGAATAAAATCAGCATTTAGTAACTGTCTCCTAACCATTAATCATTGTTTTTCCATCATCATCAGTCATCTTTTTTTTCGTGGACGGGCAAAAATCTCAATCATGAATCAAACATGCTCAAATCTGTAGTACCAAGCCATATTTTGTTCGGATGTAAATTTGCTTTTCTTTTTGATGTATTTCTCATGCATACCTCAATAAAAAAAGGTTTTAAAAAGAAAACCACAAAAACGATATTTTTTTACGTAATTCGCTTCGTGCGTGATGCTGCTAGATTTCGGCACGGTATTCAGGATTTCGATCAAGCACCACATTGGTCCAAATTTGCGCGAGTTATAGTTCGCAACAAGTCTTCAAGTCTAATCTTTTTTTCATGAAAAATATTTGTAACGGATCACCTGGCACCCCGACTGGGTACCTCCGTTGAAGGATGCTCCTAGCGCTTCCTGAGGGCTCCAAGCACTCCAGCCGACACCATAACCACCGTAGACTCCTTCAGAGAGCAAGACAGGAACAAGCTCTTACAAGAGCTTAGCAGTGAATATAGCAATAGAGTATGCAGAGCATAGCAATCCCCCAATAAGAGACAGCACTCCAAATTGAGGGTGAAGTAGATCTGACTGTACTGGCACATACAGCCTCTTTTATTCACATTCTACAAACATAGTACTGCCCACAGGGTTTTGAAGAACAACCAATCAACACATTACAACACAGCTAACACTCCCATTCATTATATCAGAAATCCTCCCCTCTGCATGTGATACAATTATCTCAACACAATAGACTAACTTAATTATCACAGGCAGGAAAATACAGTATTATAAAACATATCACAGGGACCCCAAAACATGCAAAAAACCCATAAAAAATCCTCGGAACCGGGGGATCTGGGTGAACCACATATCCAAAATTCAAAATTCTCACCATGTGCCTCTGATACATGAAATGGTGGCCACCCAGTAACTCCACAGTTTGGTAGTCTATCCAGCCGAACCAACAGATGAAACACATGGGGAATAGTGCAACAAACAAAGGGAATAATAAAAAATATGGACAATAGTCATATTTGTGCACAATCTCCAGTTTTGGCACAGGGCACAAATAGTGTTTTCAAATGCCATATATCCCAGGGCCATAGTCAGAAGGTAGGAGGCGGGCAAGCAGCCCCCTCCAAGAACACGTGGCGAGGTCTGTTCCGCCACAATATTTAATTAGCAATGGCATCAACGGGCTGCAGGTTCAGGGGCTCATTGGAGACATTTTAGTTTTAAATTAACTTACTACATCGTATCCATTTGTACTCATTATCACCTCTTTATATTATTCATATTATTCAAATGATAATTCTATCACCACTCAGAATTGGATCGTATGCTATTTTAGTGGATACATGTTGGTTGGACACACCATGTTCACAGCAGATACATCATATAAATAAACAAAATATAATCTACTTTAACCTCTAGGTCAGGATCCCAAATTAGATCCCCATGTTATTACATTGGGTTAGCACAACAGGGACATCTTGTTGCCTATTCACAATAAATTGGTTATTGCACGAGCCCTGCCTTCCTAAATGGAATGGAGACCCTTCTGGCACCAAAAAGAGTCTAACGAAAATGTTTTGCAGAGCTAATTTTCTTTCATTTTTTATTCCGATCAGATCAATCACTGAGTTAAAGGACCACTAAAAAACCTCCCGATGGGCTTAAGGGGTTAAAACCCCCTCAGCCACTTACCTTTATCCAGCGCCAGGCTCCCTCGGCACTGGTGACCTCTCCTCCCCCTCCGACTTGGCTCCCAAGTGGAGCCGAATGCGCATTAAAAACGCCCACAGGAAAGCATTATTCAATGCTTTCCTATGGACGCTGGCGTCTTCTCACTGTGATTTGCACAGTGAGAATCACAGAATCGGCCTCTAATGGCTGTCAGGAAGACAGCCACTAGAGGCTGGATTAACCCTGCAGTGGAAACATAAATTGCTATGTTTACAGCAGGCAGGGTTAACCCTAGAGGGACCTGGCACCCATACCACTTCATTAAGCTGAAGTGGTCTGGGTGCCTATAGTGGTTCTGTCAGGAAGACAGCCACTAGAGGCTGGATTAACCCTGCAGTGGAAACATAAATTGCTATGTTTACAGCAGGCAGGGTTAACCCTAGAGGGACCTGGCACCCATACCACTTCATTAAGCTGAAGTGGTCTGGGTGCCTATAGTGGTTCTTTTAGTTTAAAACTAGAGATTTGGTCATCAATGGAAAGCCATCTAAAGAAAGGCATATCTCAGTTGATCAGACTGATGTATAATCTAAGCAGGGTCTGCCGATGTTATCTCAATTCTACAATTAGAATAAAGTTTGAAAAAAGAAGAGAGTTTCCATACTGTACTGACAATAAATTTGCAAAATCAGCAAATGTATAAAAGGATATTTAGATTTCTATATGACCAACAGCTAAATTCTCTAAACCTTGGCTACTACAGCATGCCCAAGGCTAAAATCATTCTCACTTCTCCGCCTCAACCTATTCTCCTGTCTGTTCCTACAGAAGTTAGATTTAGGGGTATTTAAAGTTCAAAATGTGTTCCTGCAGAAAATAAAAACACATGTTCTGCTCTAAAACAGATTCATTTCCAGATTTCATTTCTTTTGGTTTTAACATAGGGATAGTAACGAAATTCCAAATTTTAGAAAATTAAATTCAAATTGCAATAGGTAGGCAAAAATAGCTAATCTTTAAAAATTCTCCAATTCAGCTGCATTCTCAACTTTTCCTAGTCCAGTGCTGAAAATTCTGTGGTCATTAAACTATGGAGAAATGCAAATTTAATGCCAAATTAGAAAAATTCTATCTCAGAGATATTTTTTTCTTACAATAATATGAAATATTGGATTAATGTTTGGAGGTGATGGAGTTAGTGTTCCTAAAATTCCCATTGTTGCTTCTCAATAACTCCAGTTAAACAAGGTTAGAATATGCAACATTTATTTATTTACGGATATCATAATTCCTTCATCCTTCTACCATGGCTCCATCTCCACCCCCTAACACTGTAAATAGTAAAACCATTATAGAATAGCTGGACTTCTTATCTTGGATCTGTAAGGTACTGCTCCCGGCCTGCACTACCTTCGACAGAAAAAGAGCTGCTGTTAGTTCTCCCGAGCTAAGCCTTGCAGTGCACTGCTAGCTCACTGGCTGAGATCATCAGCTGATTGCTCTCAGTAAGAGTTAAGACTAGCATGGCTGCACATAAAGGTACACTATAGGCACCTCAACAACTTCACCTGAATGAAGTGGTCTGGGTGCAGAGAAACTGCAATGATTACTTTGCAGGGCTAAAACTGCCTCCAGTGGTTGTCAATCAGACAGCCACTAGAGCTGTTTCCAGGTTTCTAATGGAGTTTGACTCCTTTAAAAGATGCTGGACATCCTCACACTCTGCATAAGGACAACCAGCGTCAGTGAAATCCCCACGGCAAAGCTTTGATTGAAGAACTAAAGCGCTTACTGCTCTTTAGGTCCTCCTGTCCGATGATGTCAGAGGAGTCAGAGAGTGACCCAGAGCGAGGGACATGGGCACTGGAATCGCGTGAGTAAGTAATGTTTTTGTTAACTCTTTATGTGCCACAGGGGAAGTCACGAGGGAGCGGGGAAACAGAGGGCACTTTAGTGTTAGGAAAACAGATTTGTACTCCTAACACTATAGAATCCCTTCAAATCAGACAGAGAGTGTCCAGCTCTTTGTCAGCTGTAGTGGAGGTGGAGAGCAGCACCGGACAGATCTCAAGTAAGAAAAAAAAAAAATCTAATAATTAGACGTAATTATTCAATGGCGGTCACAAGGATTCAATTAGCAAATAACCATTAACATTATTCAACCACAAAACATCTCACAAAATAGATGGATTGTCTTTTATTCCTAAGAAAGACAAAAAATGCGTAACCATACAATGACAAGCTGTAGGCTTCAAGACCCCTCCGGTTCAAATTGGGTAAAAATGTAAAAAAAAAAAAAAAAAAAATGGAGCAAAATGTTCCAGATATTTCATGTTGAAGCCTGTTTAGACTGATGCATGAGATGTGAAAATGGTAGCAGTGAAATATGCAGCTCTAGGGAGTCTATATACTCGCAATACCCTTCCTGGCTTTCGGCCACAAGACCTCTGTCTAATCCTCTGCTCAGAGGTGATCATGTTTCCCCCTTTATTCTTCATCTTTTTTCTTTTTTTTTTTAAATCACTTAAAGCGTCTGTAAACATAACTTCCACATGTTACAAAGGAATGCAGGACATTTCGACCCATTGTTAGAAAGGTTGTCATTTTCATTCATACAAACCATGTAATTATATTGAAAATAAAATTGTTAAAGTGTAAATTATTTTTCATTTTCAAGCACTTTACATAAATTAGTATTTGATTCCCTGTGCACTACAGCAGGGGTTCCCAACCCCCAGGCCACGGATCGGCAACGGTCCACATGAATTTACTGCTGGTCTGCGAAAGCTTTAACTCAACTATACCGTCTGGTGAAAGCTTTTGCGGACTGGCAATAAATTGCAGCAAGATATTTCCCCGGTACTATGAAAATAAGGAATGTGCCTCCCAATCCCCTGCCAGCTCTGAAGGACCGGAGGGGAGATCAGAGATCTCCCTCTCCGGCCCGCTCGCTGTGTACGGCTGACAGCCAGCAGGGGAGAGAGGAAGAGAGGACCTGAGTGAGCTCTAACAGCTCCGCCGGGTTCTACTCTCACAAGATCAGAGCGTTACCACGGCAATGCTTTGAATCTCACAAGAGTGAAATCTAGCAGCTCCTGAGGCTGCTAGAGTTCACTCTCACCACTGCGGCTTCCCCACCGGACTACGAGGGATTGCAGGAAATGTCCCCCCTCCCAGGCAAAAGTAAGCAGGGAGGGGGATATCAAAATTACTATTTTTCTTTTAATTAAAAAAATATTTATATATATTTATTAATCTACCCTCCAACCCCACAGACCCACAATCATTCTCCCCTATACACACACTGCCCCCTCCTCATACACACACACACACACTGCCCCCCATATGCACACACTGCCCCCATACACACACACACACACACACTGCCCTCCATACACACACACTGCCCCCATACACACACTGCCCCCATACACACACACACACTGCCCCCATACATACACACACACTGCCCCCATACACACACACACACTGCCCTCCATACACACACTGCCCTCCATACACACACTGCCCCCCATACACACACTGCCCCCCATACACACACACTGCCCCATATACACACACACTGCCCCCATATACACACACACACACTGCCCCCTCATACACACACACACACACACACACTGCCCTCCATACACACACACTGCCCCCTATATACACACACTTCCCCAAACAAATACACTGCCCCCCATACACACACACACTGCCCCCATACACACAATGCGCCCCTATACACACACACACTGCCCGATACACACACACACTGCCCCCATACACGCAAAGTGATCTGTATATACAAACACTACACACCATACACACACACACACAGCACCCCTCACACACACACACTGCTTCCCTCACACATACCACTGGGTTATATTTCTGGCTGACGCCGGTCCGCAAAATATTTCTCCTCTTTTTGCTGGTCCCGGGTGCTAAAAGGTTGCAGAACGCTGCACTACAGTACAAACTTTATTTATTTGTTTTTATGACTCTTAGTTTATCCAAATATGTTTCATCAACTTGTGAAGTGAATTTCAGATTTAAAACGCATTTCGCCAATCGGCTGTTCCCCTTACTGGGGAAACGCGTCTTGGCAGGAGGAGGACCGCACTACATGCTGTAAAATATTTACTTGTTTTTATTTGCTTTTATAGTTAAATAAATATCTTTATTACTTACTCCTCACAAGTTCATCTATGCCAGAGGGTAGTGACACCCTATAAATTGACACAAGATCTGCAAACTTGGAACCAGTTACAATAAGCTCCTGAAAACCTGAGCACACACCTATAAATACGACACTACAACCCCTATATTCCATTATAGCTACTAACTCCCCACTACTGCCTTTATGCTCCACTGCAGCCCCTCTCCCTCCCACTACAGCATCTAACCCCCACTATTGCCCCTAACCTCCAGTACAGCCCTTTTACCCATACTACAGGCCCTATCTCCCTATTACAGCACCTAACCTCCCTTTACTGCACAGGGAGGAGCACTTAATGTGTACGTTTGTAATTTCAGCTTTATCAGTGCATAGACAGAGAAAGTCTTTCAACTTAACTCCAACCACCATGATCACAAGAGCTTATATTGTATTAATGAAAATAAACAATAATATTGTATATTAAAAAAAAAAAAAACACTAAACTGTCATGGTTATCATGCTTTAAGAGTCCCTTAAAAATGATTTGTCAAAATCACTTGTTACAGGATTTACATTTTAAAGTAGATCTAGATGATCATGCTTCTGAAGGCATTTTATGTAAATGTATTCCCTGCCAAGCACCAGAGCTTAATTTGCATAAAAAGCACTATTATAGTAGTACGGCTACCTATGTGTAATTTTTTACAAAACCCAGAGCATATTTTCCCTTGCAGGGCATATTTTCTCTTGCATTGTGCCACCTGGGGTGAGAAGTGGCCTAAGGCAGCAGTGTAAACACGAATAGTTTAACTCCAAATTCTTCCCTCCAGTGCCGTTTAGCTCTTTCCCTGTCCCTCCGCTTTTAAGAGAATCTTCAAGCTGGAAACCTTGGACTGTCGCAGACAGAGGAGCCACTGATTGGCTGAGAGTATCAGCTGATTCTCTCAATCAGCGGCATCACCCACATCAGTTTGAGGTTTCCTGTTTGAAGAATCTTAGAGAAGCAGAAGGACTGGGCAGAGCTAAATGGTGCTGGAGAAAAGACATTGAGGTTCAACTGCTCTTGAACGGTTTAACCCCAAAAGGAAAGACGGCGCCAAGGTCCTCCTGGCGCCATAACAACTTAATTGCCATGAAGTTGTTAAGGTGCCCGGAGTTTTCCTTTAAGCTGTAGTGGTTTGGTTAATTATAGCGTCCCTTTTAAAACAAATGCATTATGACTGCTTCAATGTACCGTAGTAAAACAACTAAATACATTAATAAATGACAGTGTTTGTGCATGTATCTATCAGGGTTTAGCTGTCTACTTATCTTTGGCTTCATTCAGCCCAACTAAGATATTTTGGAAGCTACAGGGCATGGCATTTATCCCCTTAATGTCCAGTGCATACCATGTCATGACGAAGGATTTAATACAAACTTGTCTCATACTCTAGTGTTCAATAGCGGTAGCCCAAAGCAAAAAAAAGAAAACGGGATTTAAGTTTGATTAGTTTGAAAATAGATTAGTATTGGGTATAATTTAAAATAAATCAGTATATGACATATTACAAATGCCAGACTCAGACTGTGTGGATAGTGCTAGAGATGAAATGCAATGTACTAGGGTGATTTAACGTGCTAAATTTAGCACCCTATGCAAAATATTTTTTTTTTTTAAATCCATAATCTGACAAATGTCTAATTGACTTTAAATGGCCCCTCGCACTCTAAGATGACAGGAGACGGGGAAAAAAAAAAGAAAGAGGGATACATCTATGTTATGTTAACGCAGATTGTCATCTCGACATGCTAGAAGTACTTTTAAGGACATCACCTATTTTTGTACAACCTTAAGGCATGCCGGTACTTTCATCTCAAACACAATCTCCAAATTAAACTCTATAAAGACTGTTGACAATGAAAGAGAATGTGAGAGCTGTGGCCTACAGGCAGAAGATGTATTTTAATAAAGATGTGAACGGAGAGGAAATATCATTATAAAGATTACACTACCTCATATTTTATCCACAGCAACTCACTTTTCTTTTAACATAGTACTTACAACTTAACACAGTCATTTTACAATTTCTGGAAATTACACTAATTAAAAAAACAAAACATTGAAAATCACCTACAACTTGTATTAAACCTTTTTTTAATGTGATGATTCATTAAATATAAATACATTTAGTTTAAAGAGTGTGAAAAAAGTGGCTCTGTCACTGTCTGGGGTCTTTGCATAATTTTATAAAGACCCCTGATGGTGGCATCGCTGCTGGGTGGCTTCAGGGGCAGTTGAAAATGAGTTATACTTAGCGGAACCTGTCCCTCACGGGTGCCGCCATCTTGATGCACCACATCCTCTTCATCTCCCGGGGCTTCAGCTGCAGCACTGAAGTCTAAGAAGGTCTGCACTTTCCCTTAGAATATCTTTTGGCTGGATTGGACTTTCAGTGAAATTTCATCACAGCCAATATGAGTAGAAGGAGATACAAAATTATTCAGTGTTGCTTACTAAACATTGTAATTGTATCCCCAGATAGCCCTGATCTGAGTGTATAACATATTCAAATTTCATTCAAATCGGTTTGGTGAAACTGGAATGCCACCGGGGTAAAATTTTGACCAGCCCGACGTTCCACAGTCACGAATAATGCTGGGTTCCGAAAATTCCGCTCACGTGACAACTTCCGGGTCCGCCTTCCAATGATGTCTGCGTGACGCGTTTCACCCGCCTTTCTGGGCTTCCGACGACGACGTCCTTGGACCCGAAAGTTGTCACGTGAGCGGGATTTTCGGAACCCAGCATTGTTCGTGACTGTGGAATTTTAACTATCTGTACACATGCTTTTATGTGGGTAGCTCAAGCAGCTGGTACCCACCACGTACAAAGTAAGAATTTTAACCATTTTTTATACATTAAACTTTGAAGATACTGTTCAATTGTGGGTCTTTTGCCTTTCTATAACATACAGCCTTCATCTACAGATTGTGGGATTCTCTCTATCAAGTAGAACCTTGCAAACCCGGAGCCAGGGGTGATAGGGCTCTTTTCCAAGTGAGTTCTTTCCCCCCACCCTTTCCTATATATGGTTTTATTTATACCATCTGCACTATATTTTTCTTTGCCTACTTGTAGATTTACCATCTTCAGTAATAGCGCACTAATTTGGTAATATTGTCTATTTCTGTGTATGCTTTTGTGTTACTGGGTTACAGTGCAGCTGTACTGTCAAATAGCATATTTTCCTAGCGCTCACTCGCTACTGAATTGTTGAATTTGAATAAACCTGCATGTTTCCACTGGACATAAATACCGCAATCAAATATTTTGGACGCATAATAAAGAAGATGGGCTTAGGATGTCAGGGATCCTTTAGAATGCATAGCATTCCCTAATGTTGATGTGTGACACATGAAAAGTGATTCACTTCCTTACTCACCTGTCCTGGGATATGGTGGATCTGTCTAACCTGGGTCTGCATGAGCCTAACTGTCATGCAGGGTTATTTACTTAAAGCGGCACTGTCATGCCGAACTTACCTTTCTTTAATCGATTCCTCTTCTCTCCTTCTGTCAAGATTTGTTCTTCATTTCTTCCTGCCTGCTCTAGTTTTCTTTAAACCATAAGACAAAGTAGGGACTTTTCTACGCTTTTTTTTCTGCGTTTCCTACGCTTGACCAGCTAAGACCAGTGGAGTAGCAAAGTGTGCTTCATTTCCGGTGGTCAAAGCAATTTTCCCACATTTCTCACCTTTGATCCGTGATCTTGCGATGCTTCCTATCAGTATTCCCGAATGTCCTGTCACTTAGGACGAAATTTGATAGTTTCGCCAGCGTTCTGTCTAACAGAATGAGAACAGTTTCTCCATTCGTGTTAGGACGCAATTCAGGACTTTGTTCGGATGAACAAATCCGAACTCTGATCCTATTCGTGCGGCGGCTGCATCTTGCAGCTGCTTAGTAGATAACTCCTAATTCCCACGGTCTTAGGGAGCTATCTACCAAAAGGCTGAAATACCTAAATTGGTCTTTCAGCCAAATTTACAAATACTGAGTAAAGATTACTTAGTATTAGTAAATTCTGCCGCTACTCGCTATACCGCGAGTAGGGGCATGTCTAGTAAACAGTGAGCAGCCTGCAGCCGTGCCACGCGAGTGGTGGCTATTAAACTGAACGGGGGTCCTATTGCCTCCCCTAGTGTACACACCCATGAGCGGCGGGTGGGGGCCCTAAATGAAAATGGGGGGGCGCCTATTGTCCTCCCCCACCGGTCCCCACACATGAGCGGCGGGTGGGAGCACTAAATTATAATAAGAGGGAACCTATTGTCCTCCCCCCGGCCCCCAACCATGAGCGGCGGGTGTGGGCCCTAAATAAAAATGGGACGGGTGGACCTATTGTGCCCCCATGGCCCCCACCCATATGCTTCACATTCAGATAGTTATACTATCCTTTTCTTCCTTTGAAGTTTACACTATCCACATATTGTAGCCCACTCTTTTAAGAATTGCCATCATCTGTCGTCCCCCCCAGTCATCCTAGGCTATTCATTGAACACTTTTCTTTATGGCTACCCCACTTTCTTTACTCTAGCACTCTGTCCATCATACTTGGAGACTATAACACCCCAATCAACAACCTCAACTGCCCTGATGCCTTCCGTCTGCTATCTGTAACCTCCTCCTTCAGCCTCACACAGTGCTCTACTTCAGCAACTCATACAGTAGGAAATACTCTTGACCTCATCTTCACCAATCTCTGTACAAACTCTAATCTCTCCAATGTTCCATTTCCTTTATCTAACCACCATCTGCTGACCTTTGACATCGGCATACCACATACCCAAATTTCACCACCCTCAACTCTCTAATCCCACAGAAACCTCCACTGACTTGATCTCTAGCATCTCTCCACCAAACTCCAAACTCTCCTTTTACCCATCTCAAATCTCACCTGCCCTAGCTTTGCAACCTCACTCTACAACTCCACTCTAACCTCTCAACTAGACATCATGGCACCTACTACATTTAAACGCAGCAAGCGTTCCCAATTACAAGCCTGGCACACCAAGCTGACGCGATTTTTCCAAAAATGTTCCAAGTTGCTCCCCTCCCTCTTCCCCTACCACCCTGTCCGTCTCAAATTTTGCAACTCACTTCACTGAGAAGATTTCTACAATCAGGGAAGAGATCTCTAGCCTCTCTCCCTTCCCTTCTAATACATCTTCCAAGACATCACCCAACCCCACTCACTCCACTGTTCTATGCTCATTCGCACCTACTACAACGGAAGAGGTTTCTGCTCTGCTCCAGTCCTCCCTCCCCACCACCTGTTCCCTTGATCTTATTCCCTCATATCTCATCCACGCTCTGTCTCCCTCTCTTGCTCTTCCTCTCACTAACATTTTCAATCTCTCCCTTTCCTCCAGCGTATTTCCTTCGAGCATGCAACTATAACGGCGATTCTGAAAAAGCCCAACCTCGACCCCAACTCCCCATCCAAATATCACTACTGCCATTTGCCTCCAAGATCCTTGAGAGATCTGTGTATGCGGGAATCCAACTCTCTGCTTGACCCACTTCAGTCTGGATTCAGCAACTCATCACTCTGTTGAAACAGCTGTGACCAAAGTATCCAACGATTTAATTGATGCTAAATCTCGCGGCCATTACTCTATCCTGATTCTCCTTGACCTTTCTGTTGCCTTTGACACTGTTGGTCATCAACAGCTTCTTCTCATTCTCCGTAATCTCGTTTTACGAGATACTGCTCTCTCCTGGTGCTTCTCCTACCTCTCCCAGCACTTTTTCAGTTTTTCTTTCTCTGGCTTTGCCTCTTATCCCCAACCCCTCTCAGTTGGCATTCCCCAAGATTCTGTCCTTGGTCCCCTATTGTTCTCAGTCTACACTGCCTCCCTTGGTAAACTCATCAGCTCATTTGGCTTCCATTATCATTTATATGCAGATGCCACACAAATCTACCTGTCCTCTACTGATCTCTCTACGCCCATCTTGACTCGTGTCTTTGACTGCCTCTCCGTGATTTCCTACTGGATGGCTGCTCAATTTCTCAAACTCAACGTGTCCAAAACAGAACTTCTGTTCTTTCCTCCCTCAAGAGTTGCTACTCCCGTGTCTGTCTCCCTCCAATTCAACGGCGCTACCATCACCTCTACCTCGCAGTCTAGGTGTTCTCTTTGACGCCGATCTCTCCTTCACCCCTCATGTCCAGTTGATCGCCAAATCCTGCCACTTCCATCTCAAAAACATAGCTTGCATCCGCCCCTATTTAACACCAGATGCAGCTAAGGTGCTGATCCATGCCGTTTCCTTCTAGCCTTAACTACTGCAATCGCCTCAGTGGTCTTACGTGTTCCCAGATTGCACAGCAATCCTGTCCCCCCACACCTCCCACGCTTCCCCTCTCTGTCAGTCCCTACATTGGCTTCCAGTTAGATATAGGGCTCAACTTAAGAATCGGTTGCTTGCTTACAAGTCCCTACATAATGCTGCTCTAACCTACCTATCCTTCCTAATACACAAGTATGTCCCGTCGAGGCCCCTGCGTCCTGCCGAATACCTATGTCTATCCTCTGTCCGTACTCCCACATCTGATGCTCGACACCAAGACTTCTCCAGGGCTGCACCTCTTTTGTGAAACTCCCTTCCTTTCTACGTTAGACTTTCACCCAGTCTCCACTCCTTCAAAAAAATCTTTGAAGACACACTTCTTCAGGAAAGCATATCATTTAACCCCCTAAGGACACATGACATGTGTGACATGTCATGATTCCCTTTTATTCCAGAAGTTTGGTCCTTAAGAGGTTAAACTGTTAGCGGGTTTTCATCCCCCCCCCCGATGACTCCTCTGTCAAAAATAAGTTCTCAGTGAATACTTTTCTAGCAACCTGTTTCATTACCCCTACTTATACCTTTTTTGTCACTATACCCCATTCCCTCTGGCATGTAAGCTCATTGAGTAGGGTCCTCAACCCCTCTGTTCCTATGCGTCCATTTGTCTGGTTACAATTAAGTGTCTGTTAGTCCACCCATTGTACAGCGCTACGGAATTTGCTGGCGCTATATAAATAATAAAATAATAATAGTTTGGCCTGATTTTGAAATTAACTATGATTTCCCAACAATCCTCATTTTAGTGAATAAAACTGATAGTATCTGTCTGAAATAGCTTCAGTTGTGTTGCCAGACAGATATGAATATTTGTAAGAAACAAAGTTAGGGTTTTCACCATAAACCATCGTTTTTACGGTTCTGAACAAGACATGACGTCTCTTCAAGGGTGGAGTCCAAAAGTTCAGGAGGCAGGATTTACAGAAATGGGGCAGACGCAATCTCCAGTACATCTAATGCATCGCCGTCTTCAAACTTTACCAGACTTAATAATCTATTAAGTATGACTCCTATTTTAATAAAACTCGTGGCTTCACATATACGTGTGTGTGTGTGTGTGTGATTGTGTGTATTAGCACTTCAAGGCTATAGAGAAACTTTCCAAGATGTAAAGCAAATGTTTGATTTCGTTCCATCTCAAGCCAACAGATTTTTCCTTAAATGCTTCCGTCTTGATCATACAAAGCAAGAAAAATTAGATCAAAGAAGTAATTAGGCTATTCTGAAATAATATTGGAAAACAGCTGTGAAACTCTGAAAGCTTGATGTTCTACAGTCATGTGAGTCTGTCCAATCCACCTTTCGCGTTACATCAGAAACTTTTAGAGAGCTGTGGGTTATTATTCTGTTTTAGTGGGGGGGGGAGGGGGGGGGGAGTAGGGGAAGAATATCAAACACCAGGTCTATGGAACACAAACACACCTGTTTATCTTGAATTTAAATGATAATCCTAGAGGCTCTCTTTCACCCCTTTGAGAATGATGGCAAGTCAGGACTAAATAAAAAGGGGAATGAAGGGGCACAACTAGAACATGCTTTTTTAAACAGTGAAGCTGCCAATAGAAAACACAGCAGACTTGGCAATTTTTTTCAACCTCGGCCATTTCAGCCTTAAATGTAAACGTTACTTTAAATTTCTGATAATTCAGTACTACGGTCAGGGAAAACACCTGGTACATTAGTAGATGCCAAATTAAACATTAAGAGAATATATATATATATTTATGTATTTATTTTTTTAAAACACAGTTTTAAATCTCTCAAGGCTGCTTAAAATCACTTGATTAAAAAAAAAACAAAAAAAAAAAAACATGGAGATGTAGCCATACCATATAGATAATTTTAAGTAGTCTTGTGAAATTTAAAACTGTAATTTTTTATCTGCTGTTACCTTACTATGTATTTTGTATATTATTTTATTTTGGTCTTACAGACACACACAATTAAGAAATTCATGTTCTGGATGTGCTTCCCCCAATTCCCTTTTTTTCTGTGTATATTTAAAATCCTGACCAGATTCCTTTAGGGTTTTCCACCCCAGCCCTCCACTCCAGGTATATTTGAGAAAAGCCTCTTAACCCCTTAAGGACCAAACTTCTGGAATAAAAGGGAATCATGACGTGTCAGACATGTCATGTGTCCTTAAGGGGTTAAAGCAATTTAAGTAGTAAGTTTTGCAGCGAGCATGTTTATTTCCCAATTTAGGATTATTGTAAGACCCATTGATAACAAGGTAATAACTTTGAAGCATAGGTGAGTTTAAACAAAATAGGGCCTTATGTTGCGACTAAGTCCCATATTTATTTGCTAACATGGGTGAATTTTATGTAGCCGGGTGAGATTTAAAACTGTATTATTATTTTTTTTGGTATGCACTGTTCCGTTAGTGTGTATTGTTGGCATGCCAGGACTACTGTTTCAAGGGTTTGTCCTAACCTATGTACTGAATTGCTAGGAATTTAACCCCTTAAGGAGACACGCATGTCATGATTCCCTTTTATTCCAGAAGTTTGGTCCTTAAGGGGCTAAAGTGAATTTCAAATTTTAGGCTAAAACGTTAAAGTTGTTCTAGAATTATTTTGCCATTCTGATATAATTTGCTAAAATTCAGTGCTCATTGAACAACCCTATGAGAACTGAGCAAAGGGTGTGCCCACACATACTCTAAGGATTAGCTAAACTGTCCACTCAAACTTGCACTTATGTGTCATGTAGAAATAGCTCATTATTTAGATAAAGATTATAAGAATAGCAGTGCCCTCGATACCCTCTGTTCCTGTGCGTCCAATTTGTCTTGTTGCAAATACATGTCTGTTAGTCCACCTATTGTACAGCGCTACTGAATCTGTTGATGCTTTATAAATAATAGTAAGAAGAGGAATAGGCTATCTTTGTAAATACCTGTTTATGGCTAAACATATCTTAATATTTGATGTTTTGATTTAAAATGTTTAGCTGAGTTTTAGTTTGTTTCATGACTAGATGTGGCAATAAATATCCCTGAATTATTAAATACAATCACTGCAAATGAAATGTGATATGTCCACCTACGGATATACAATTTATCCTAGACAGATATCAAAGTTTAATATAAAATATGATTATGAGTGCGAAAAGTAGACAGCAAATAATGTCTATGTTTGTTAAAGGGATCCTATAGTGCCAGGAAAACAAACGCGTTTTCCTGGTACTACAGGCTCCTGCAGTGCCCCCCCCCCCCCTCCCGCGGGGCTGAAGGGGTTAAAACCCCTTCAGCCAATTACCTGAATCCAGCGAGCAAGAGGCTCATTTGAATCTGCTGTGCCAGAAAAAAAAAAACGAAAAGCATATTAATTCATATAACTGAAAAATAAACAAAACAGCATTTCTCAAATACCAAGTGTTTTGAGAGCCAATGGTTCAGTTTTTTGGGTATCTTAAAAATAAAACGAAAAAATAGTTACTGAGTTTTTCATGGTGGACCCAGACAATTGCCACCTTAGTTATAAACTACACTGACCTTGACTACATGTCCCTTGAACAGTAATTGAACTTGAGAAGATTCCTCTATATCTGCCAAGTTCGTTGTTGGTTCTATAAAAATTAAAATAAAATGTCATTCATTCACATAGAATTCAGTGGCAAAGTTTAGTGAGATGCCACTGGCCAGAGTCTTTGTAAAATGGAGCAAATTACTATTATCCCATTTGTATCTGCTGCCTTCGATGGATATGTTCTCTAGAGATTTTATAGATTTATATCCCTAAATCAGCAGTTAAATACCGTATATACTCGAGTATAAGCCGACCCGAATATAAGCCGAGGCCCCTAATTTTATCCCAAAAAACTGGGAAAACTTATTGACTCGAGTATAAGACTAGGGTGGGAAATGCAGCAGCTACTGGTTAATTTCTAAATAAAATTAGATCCTAAAAAAAATATATTAATTGAATATTTATTTACAGTGTGTGTATAATGAATGCAGTGTGTGCGTATGTGTGTGTGTGTATGAGTGCAGCGTGTGTGTATGAGTGCAGTGTGTGTATGAGTGCAGTGTGTGTGTACATGAATGCAGTGTGTGTGTGCATGAATGCAGTGTGTGTGTGCAGTGTGTGCAGGGCCGGTGCAAGGATATTTGCCGCCGTAGGCAAAAAAATTTTTGCCGCCCCTCCCCCCCCCATATGTCCTGACTTCCCCTCCTCCTCCCTCAGTGGTCCTTACCTCCCCACCCCCGTGTTCCTTCACTCCCCCCCCCCAGTGGTCCTGACTCACCCCTCCCCCAGTGGTCCTTACCCTCCCCTCCCCTAGTGGTCCTTACTTCCCCCTCCCTCTCATAGTGGTCCTTATCCCCCTTCTCCCTCCCATAGTGTTCCTTATCCCCCCCCATCCCTCCCATAGTGGTCCATATACCCCCCCCCCTCCCTCCCATAATGGTCCTTATACCCCCCTCCCTCCCATAGTGGTCCTTATCCCACCCCCTCCCATAGTGGTCCTTATACCCCCCCTCCCTCCCATAGTGGTTCTTATACCCCCCTCCCTCCAATAGTGGTCCTTATACCCCCCCCTCCCTCCCATAGTGGTCCTTATCCCCCCCTCCCTCCCATAGTGGTCCTTATACCCCCCTCCCTCCCATAGTGGTCCTTATACCCCCCCTCCCTCCCATAGTGGTCCTTATACCCCCCCTCCCTCCCATAGTGGTCCTTATCCCCCCCCCCTCCCTCCCATAGTGGTCCTTATCCCCCCCCCTCCCTCCCATAGTGGTCCTTACCCCCCCCTCCCTCCCATAGCGGTCCTTACCCCCCCCCCCCTCCCTCCCATAGCGGTCCTTATACCCCCCTCCCTCCCATAGTGGTCCTTAACCCACCCCCCCCCTCCCATAGTGGTCCTTATACCCCCCCCCCCTCCCATAGTGGTCCTTATACCCCCCCCCCCCCCCTCCCATAGTGGTCCTTATACCCCTTTTTTTATTATTAATTTTTTTTTTATTATTTTATTTCTTATTTTTTTTTTTTTCGTCCCCCCTCCCTGCTTGATATATGGCAGGGAGGGGGGCTCTCCTTCCCTGGTGGTCCAGTGGCAGTTCAGTGGGGGGAGAGGGGGGCTGGCAGAGCTGTAACTTACCTTTCCTGCAGCTCCTGTCAGCTCCCTCCTCCTCCGCGCGGTCTGTGCAGCTCCCTCTGTCAGCTCACAGTGTAAGTCTCGCGAGAGCCGCGGCTCTCGCGAGACTTACACTGGGAGCTGACCGAGGTGCTGAACGGACCGGCGGAGGAGGAGAGAGCTGACAGGAGCTGCAGGAAAGGTAAGTTACAGCTCTGCCAGCCCCCCTCTCCCCCAGTCTGTATTATGGCAATGCAAATTGCCATAATACAGACTCTGACTCGAGTATAAGCCGAGTTGGGGTTTTTCAGCCCAAAAAATGGGCTGAAAAACTCGGCTTATACTCGAGTATATACGGTACTAGTGCTTAACAAACAGAGCATTTATCCCTATCGGTCACAAACCAAGTTGACAACAATTTATTATCGGAATGCTTAAACTAGCCATATGAAATATTCCAATAAAATGGTGTTTATAGACAGGAGGTGCATCGTACATAGATAGCCCAGGACTGTACAAAATAACATACTGCGACTGCCAAAATAAATCATGTTCTGCTGAGTATGACTCTTGTGGCGCTGTGCGAGGAAATACCATCTACTCTCATCGGTGTGATGTGCGGGAATTCCCTTGAGTCAATACGTTAAAAATAGATGAGGAATGGGACTTGCTAAAATAGCTATATTAACTCGAGACATCACACTTCCTATTCCCCAAGCTGGGAAATGACCTGGCCCTGAGCTGTCCGTGCTTAATTATTACTTGGACAATGAGACAAATTTAAAGCGGAAGTATCAATTAATAATGGGAGAGGCGTAAATTTTCTTCAGCTGTTGTTTCCTGATGAATAACACAAAGGTTGTCTCACTGCTACGGCCACGTCAGACTTTATTACAGATGGAATTAAAAATCCATGTAAGGTTATAGGGAGCAGCATGCTTCAAAATCTTATCCACTGTAGTAGTGGCAAATTACGGGTCATTTGGTAAGGGGACATGCTAAAGAGAGACAAAATGGAGTTGCAATTTTGATATGTACTAAATTGGGCATCGCTCACAGAAAATAAACAAAAGAATGTCCTTAGATAGATACAGATAAACATAAACATAAAACGAATTCATGTAAGACTTAAAAAACTATAAAATATATAACAAAGTATGTCCAAATAGGTCATCTCTTTCATTCCAGTTTTCTTTGTGGTATATTTTGTAACACATGTGAAGATTATATACCAGTAGCAAACGCAATTAGCTTCACTTGAGCGTGCATAGGGCTAATTCTTCCTCATTTTTACATATCAATGATTTATTAATCCCGCCCTTACTATCAGACATAAGCCATAAACCAGAGGCCGAATGGTTCTTATCTGCCGTCACATTCTATGTTTCTATCATGGGATTGACAGTTTTGTAACTAATGAGAACTACATGTTTCTACCAATGTTGGCTAAGCTTAGCTATGATTCATGAACTACCTTTCCCACACTGCTCAGCCAGCCATTTAGGTAATGAAATTATAAACTATGGCATCACTATAACTGCTTCAAGCTATCTAGCCACATATCATAGAGCCATAGGCAGCTGTTTCAACTTTTTGTGTCATGTTTGAATATTGATGGCTTTGTTGCTTCATGCTGGTGAGTCATTCCTACATTACCTGTGCCAGATTTATGTGAGAACAAGTAGTATATATAAACAACCATACGTACAGACACTGGAAACTCGTGCAAGCAGAGAGATAAACACAAGCACACAAATAGACACAGAGAGACATCAAAATGCTTACAGGCATACATTCTCAGACATATATACATAAACACACTCACACTATTTCCATCGTCAAGCTATGTGAAGATGGGGTGGATGTCACAAATTCTTTGACATAGATTCATCATATTTCATCAAAAACAATCCAACCATTATCGAAATACAATAAAAGTATGGGCCACGGTTCTGCCCTGTGTTAGTAAAAGAGATGATATGGTTTTTTTAAATTGTAGGTACAAAGGCATTTACAGCACCGCCATCAGCTGTGTATAATATTTATCTTCTGTTCTGCTAAAGCTTTGTTTTATTTTTTTCTAATACAATGTGGCCATGTTTTCCACTGGAACCTCTCTTTATATATGTGAGAATGGCTGCCATTTTAAAACTTTACTTTTAAGTGGCTCTTGTATCTGAGCTGTGCCAGCACCTAATGAGTCAATGGAATCATACACATATCTCAGAAACGAAAACATGTTTTTCCTAATAATGAATTACATAACTGCTTTGTACTGCTACACCCATGACACATGGACCAGAAAGCTCTCTTCTTCCCAAGCATTGCTACCCTTGTACATACTGGGTGTCTAGCACTGCAGATTCTACCTCTGGCAGATAATCAGGTAATTGTCAAGCATCTCTTCTCTAATCAAAGGGGATCGATAAAAAAGGAAAAAGCCCCTTTTATAAATGAAAAATTCACCTATTCTATTTCTAATCCAAAATCTCCCTGTTTCGCCTGGGACGCACTTTTTGTTCCCTTAGGAAAGGGAAGGCAAAATCTTTTAAGGATAATCTTGTAAGGGAGCAGAAATGCTACCAGTCTAAAACTGGCTTGTAGGAAAGCTCCCAGTTCTGATCAATGAATGGCACAATCTTCTCTAATTGATCTACCTGTGCTTTTAAAGCAGTCAGTTTGCTCATGGAAAGAACTCATTCTGCGTTCGGATTGGCAGCACTGGGTATAACTACAGTTGTGCTGGGCAACATCTTCTTGCACTAAGGTTTGTATCATACCTGTCACATCATTAAATCTGTACAGTAACAATACACGTATATTTGGCTCAGTTACGTGCCACTGCACAATTGGGTGGCAGAGATAGTCAGATCAGTGTATGTGCCCTACTGCTGAAATGCACCTACCTAGCATTAGTATTTTAATTGTTTTATATTAAGGCTTCAGTCCTGTAGAATGCCCCTTTGAAATACACCAATGAACAAAGGTAGCATTGTGATTCTACTAGCCACAGAAATGCTGGTGACTCTGCCCATTCATACATCAAGGAGATATCTAAAGTTATAAAGCCATTAGTAATGTAATGTTTCAGGCCCATCAACAATTAGTACACAGAGACAATGAATTATTTCATAATTAAAGGAACATTCCAATTGAAACATTTTCATTTTGGAAACAATTTAGTAGATCTACCCCCAATAAAAACATGCATGATTTAGTTCTGCATTTTTTTAATTGGGTGTATGTCTAAAAACTGCTTGCGAAAGCTGCAGTTCTCTTGTGAGCAGCCTTTGCAAGCCCTTCTCTTCTGCCCCCGCCCAGGCTTTCTGTTGCTGTCCAATCACAGACTTCCCAATGCAGCTCAGCGAGATGTCTTTGCAAAGCAGGTGCTCTGGCCAATAGCCTATACCTTGCGTTTAGCTCCACTGAGCTAACTAAGCCAGGAAGTAACAGACTGGGTGCCTGAAGAGGTATGTAACAAGACTCATTTAAAAATGTGCCAGTTTATATTGAAATCTGCACTTTTTATAAACTGTGTAAAGATGGCACGCTAAAGTGGTTTAGGTATTTGGAATGTCCCTTTAAACCTCTAGAAGCAGAGGGAAGTTGAAGAGTTCAAAACAATTCCCTTAGTGTAGCATTATATAAACAGTTCTCAGTGTTCTTTAGGGTTAAAGTGGTTTACTGCGAAAAAAGATCTGATTGGGAATCAACTCATATGGGATCATGCAATATATATATATATAAAATTCTGACAATCGTTGTTCAAACGGAAGTAACTGCACACAATAAGCTTTTTACCGTAACATCAGTGAACCCTTTGACACTGGAAAGAGTCTAATGAAAGTGTTTCCTAATTTATTTTAATGTTCTAAATATAACACTTAATGAATGGGTCACTAAGCTCCTATTCCAGTAGAAAAATGGGACACCAAACTAATGCTGTGTGTGTAATCTAGGTCTTGACAAAATAGGTTAAGAACTACCATTTTAGCACCAATATGTTCTTTGTTATTGTTCGGTAATTGCTGAATATAGTTTTGATGGGCAAGATGCCGAAAGTAACACTATGTGAATTCCAGAAAGCAGGAGTTAACGTAAACACTGTGAAAGGCTCTGTGTGACAATGTGCAGTCATAAAATCGTACCCATGTGGCTCAGTCATTTACAGGTCACCTACACAGAGAGCGGGGTCATATCGCTGATCTAGAACAACATACAAGTTCTCACAGCGTATTACTTTGATAAAGGGCAGGGCCAAGAGTTTTAGAAGTCCTATGAATACATTCACAGAACAGACATATACAAACATATAGGGGTCTATTCACTAACCAGAGCGTTGAGAAGAGTTGAGACTATAAGGTTATTGAGCAGGGTCCTCATCAACCTATTGTTCCTGTAATATTTTGTAATTGTCTCATTGATTGTTACATTTCCCCTTTTATAAAATTGTACAGCCCTGTGGCATAAGTTGGTGCTACATGAATGCCAATAACAATCATGATAAACTAGCAGAATTTAGGCCAAAATTAGCCAAATTTGAAATTATCTCAGCTATTCCAACCCGTCTATTTTAACCAAGTCAGTTTCCTGCTCGAAAAAAAGCGTGTTTGCATACATAGAACAAAAAAGATGGATCGATGGATGGACACACAGCAAAAAAAGAATTAAGAATAATGTTTTTTATACTATATACTAAATTTATACTATAAGTTAAATTTTTATATTTAAGTTAAGATGGCACTTAAATGAAAATTCTTGCACAAACATAATTTAAGTATGATCTGTTTGTATTTTGTAATATAAAGTCTAAGTTTTAAAATGATGAACAGAAAACACATTGATGTGGAACAATACAAAGATTATCTTATAATTGCATATCTGGCTTCCAGTACATATCTATAAAAATCAGTGTACCTTTAAGACACAGTAAATTATGAGGTCATGTTTTCTGTATGCAAAACACGCCAACCTTCCACCAAGCCACAAAAAATCCCCCAGTTTAGGGATTTCTGTTAAAATTGGCCTTTGGCAAAGCAGAAAGGAATTCTTTGTCTATTACACAAAACTTTATGAATTAAACACGGACAACAGTAAGCTGTGCTTCAATCTGACTTCAGGGTACGTGTCAAACTAAAGTACACAAGACTCTGCAGTATTAGACGATACACAGAATATGTGCAGCTCTGTTCAATAAAGATGTACAAATTGTCTGCAATAATTCTGTGCTGTTCCTTCTAAGCTTAAGCAGAAGATCCAATCTTGGGCCTAGATCTTACGTGCGCCATTATTATTATTATCGCCATTTATATAGTGCCAACAGTTTCCATAACGCTTTACAATGTTAATTAAATGAACATTGAGGCTCAAAGTGACTTTTTAATTGTCCTTATACAGGTAACACGCTAAAAATCTAGGTAAAATAAAATGCTCACTATTAAAGTTCGGTAAGCTGCAGCAGCAGAAAGTGGATCTAATTTTTGGACTATACAAACCAAAGCTATCCCTTAACCCATGTTCACCAGTGGTTTAAGGGATATGTAGTTCAACCAGATTAGTGACAGCTCCATTCACAGTTTCATGGACGGACTGCGTAGCGTGCTTTCCTGAGCCACGGGTAATACATGCTGGAAGTAGGAGCTATCACTGCATGCACAGGCACAGGGGCACATGCCGTATGCACGAGGTGGGACAGTTTTGGATGGCAAGGAAGAAATGTAAAAATCCTCCTTTGGTATCGTAGAGAAAATCTATTCCTCCACAGCCATTTTTGTAATTAAGATACTGTGATTACAAACAACTGAGAGACCATGAGATTTAATGATCCACGTATAACAGTTCATGTACAAAAATATATTATCTATAACAAGCCCAAAGCACCTTACTTATACAGACCAATTTCTAAATAAATATAGTTTAGTTGATTTTTGTGACTGTTGGAACTCCTAAAAAGGGGAGAGGGGGGAGGTTAATACTGAAAAAGACTTTGGGATTTGGGCCCAAAATAAGGACTGTCCTTTTTCCTCAATGCCCTCATTGGCAAATAAACAAACTAAGGAGAGCGCATGGAAAATAACCCGCCTGTTGCTTGTCAGATTTGGAAACTATGGGATGACAAACATGTGTTTGCAGATGGATGGTATGTATGGAGTTTCAAATTGCACAGAAAAAGGTCATAATTCGCTAGGCCATAATTCAGGTCATAATTCAATCATCCATAACAGAGACTTCAGATTCAGACAGGTATGGAGTATGTGTCATTATGGAAAGGCTGACATTTATTACTAGAGCAGAAAATATAACTGCCAATATAATAACAATATTTTTTTTAACCTCCTGATGTTATTTCCGGATCAACCTATATCAGTACTGTCACTATAACAAGTTTCCATAATCCTGGCTTTGCAAAAGCTGATAAGGCAATTGCATTTACAAGACAAAATGAATAGAACCCAACAGTAATCCGTTCACACCTTGCATATTGTGTCTGATTGGTTGCATAGTTTGTAAAATTTTAAAAAAAAAACTTTAGAGAATGTGACGCTTCTTCAATACCGCTACCGAAGACGGTTTATCTAGTTCAACTTGTAGCTCCTTGAGGGCGGAGTTAGAAAAAAAGACTATGTTCTGCCATAGTTGAATTGCACTGTACAGCAGATCTTGTATGGCTTTATAATGATACATGGATTTATTAAGCCACCAATTCCTGCACATGCAATTTAAAAAAAAAAAAGTTTACTTTTGCTCACCTTTTTTCCAGCGTCTAGTCCCTGCAGTCGCCTTCTGCAACATCATGCTGACTCCTCTTTCTCTTTTAATACAATCCAACGCTTCTCATGAAAAGCGCGCGCATCAAATACAGCACTCCTCCAACCAATTGTGCTATATGAGAAGCATTGCTTGAATTACTGGGTCTGACTCGCTTCTTGCAGCACTCTAATGGCAGTCCGGAATATAGCCATTAGAGGTGTGTTTAGCAATTCAATGAACACATTGCTGTATCTACAAAACAACAATGTTTTTACACATCTGGACTAAACTGCCAGGGGCACTGAACCCAGATCCCTTCATTGAGATAAAGTGGTATGGGTGCCTATTCAGTACTCAAGGACTATTCAAGGAGAATGATGCGTGAGCCTCAAGCCCAACAATTTGTTGTGATTTACTGCTGTGGTTAGTTTAGTGATAATACATTTCTTAAATTAAGAAGTAAAAAAAAAAGCAATGAGAAATATAACAGAAATAGAAATAGACAATGGTTTATTCTGGTTCCTTCTAACTATATAGTATGCAGCTCCAGCTGTTTGGAACCACAGTCAATCACCTCCTCATTCCCTTCGCATGTTATCAGCTGCTGCAGTTATACCATTAACTCTCTCTGCCATCACATACAAATTCTACTGCTACCTCTTGTCTCATCTCCCCAAATTACCCTTTAGATTGTAAGCTCACGGACAGGGTCCTCTACCTGTTCTATCCATCCGTTCTTATTGTGTTTGTCTTTTTCCCAATTGTACAGCGCTGCAGAATATATTGGCGCGTTATTAATGCCAGTAATAATATTAATAATTTGAAACATTCGCGCCAAAATAGATACGTTTGAAAAATTCTCCATTTAAGCTTCTTTCCCGGTTTGGTTATTTCAGCTTAGTTATTTGGTTTCAATTCACTGTTACGACAATAAACCCCAAAGAAAATGATATTTTCGGCAAAAGGATAAATAAGCTTTGCTTTATTTGTTCCCACTAACTATAGGTACAAGATTGTACTTAGGATAGCTTAGGGTGATGTGCTTACCAAACAGAGCAATGTGGGTAACCAAACAAAGAAAACAAGCAAACATGTTTAGATACAAATGTTTATGTCTCACGGAGATAGGGAAGTGCTAGCTTCCAGGTGAGCAGAAGGGGTTAAGGGATAGCACACTTCTTTCTATGTCTGTGTGTAGAAAAACAAACATCACTGCGGGGATAACTAAATACAACACAATAGACTACCCACAACTGTCTCCCAGCCCTGCATTACTAGTGGAATACCAGACAGAGGAAATGAGAGATGGGTTTTTGTCTTAGCAGGATGTGATTAGAGCAGGAGGAACCTGATGTGTCTCAGGGATGGAGATTCTCAGTCTATTGTTGACTTTGCAGGTCAAGTGTTAAAACCTCCTACAAATATGTTTTGTTTTGTTTAGTAGGAGATATAACACCTTTAAGCAAAGATGCTTCTTTCACACCAGAGAGATCTGTAGGGAAAAAAATGTCTTAAGTCTACTGAAGAATTGACAGGGGAATTGCAAACCTTTAGACTAAAGTAACCAAGGTGGAAAATCTGCGAATTTTTTAAATTTTAGCTATTTCAATTTGTGTCAGATCTCCACAATCCCTGGTCAACTAAATGAAGCAGTTAGTAAATGTTTTCATTTGAACTTGCAAAAGCACAAAAGAAAAAAAAAAGAAAAAACGTTTGATGGTATTTAAAAAGCTTATTCACTCAAATTTAAACTTTTACAAGTCCTACATAAGTGCCCAAACCTTGGTATTGTGCTCAAATCAATGTTTCAGGTCATCCTTCAGATACATAATTAGAATATGACAACGCTGCCACTTTTTACTTTTCCATAAAAATAGAATCTTAAGAATCTTTAAAAAAAAAAAAAGAATGAACATCAATTCTGCACTGGAATTTCATAGGAATTCCAACACCATCTATGCATGAGACAAATTAGGGACCACCTATCATTTGCTTTTCGATTCCTATTGCATATGGTGACATCAACTGTTTATTTCACCCTTAGAGATATTTCCTTTGAAATGCCAATGGCACTTAGAAAGGTCAAAAAACAAACAAGGATACAATCCATCCATACCAGGAGTGCCCAAATGGTAGATGCCATTAGTTTAAGAACTAGATCTTCCATGATGCGTTGTCATTCTAAAGACTGGGAAAGCATCATGGGAGATGTAACTATTATTATTATTGCCATTTGTATAGGGACAACTAATTCCGCAGCGCTTAACAATATTACAAAATCTGAAGATCAACCTTTTGATCACCCCTAATTTATACTTTAATCGCCAACAGCATGAAGCCAATAAAGAGAGAAGAAATATATTCAGATTTGAAATTTTAGTTGAATTGTTTTTTTTTTTTAACATACGATGTTTATTTTAGAGCCATTTCAACAGATTAACATTTCTTAAAATGATTGAGTGTTTTTTTTTTTGTTGTTTTTTGTTGTTTGGTGTTGCTTACCAGGGAACTAGTTGTGGCCCGGGCATTCTGAACCCATGTCTAATCCTCCTAATATTTCCTAATTTCTAAAACCAGTTAGAAAAAAATTGTAACTGTTTAAAAGGATACAAAATGAGCAGTCAAGCAGGAAAAAGAGACTGCTGGGAAACAATAATGGTTATGGCACAAAAAAATAGTAATGGAAATGTATAAATGTGCCTTTAAGTTATTTTAAGGGACACTGCAGGTACCATAACCACTACTGCTTACTTTAGTGGTTATGGTACAAGAATGCTATGGGTGAGGTCCTCTGTCCCCATTAAACAATTTAGAAGCAGTCAACATGCAAACATGAAGATTTCACTTCTTCATTATACATCAAGAATACTTGTATAGGTGTGAAATATGTGGCTGCGGATTTCATGACAGCTGAAATGAGACCAGCTTATTTTTTTTCCTTTTAATGAACCAATATGCATGTGCCCAGAATATACCTACCATCCAGAATTGCAACAGATTATGACCCCAAGTAAAAGAGGGTAAATAAAATGTATTATTGTGGATTTAGTAGTTACTCTAATAGTTAGCATTATAATTGGTGTCTAGTCATTAAACAGGCAACTATGGACAAATTGACAATGGAATTGCAAATATTAGGCCGACCTAGCCGAGCTTGCGAAAAAGCAGAGTTGGAGAATTCTGCCAATTTGTTATATTATTCTGGATAAACTGTCAGAAAGACTGATAGCCACACTTAATTTACATATTTTATTTTATTATTTATAATAAATGCATAAGGTCTTCCGGAGTATAATAGCAGATGTCTAGCGCAAAACCTATAATTATTCCGCATAGTGCATCTTTTCCATACTCAAGCATCTGTGGATCTCATAAAAAAAACACAACTGGCTTGCTAATGCAGGTGTTCATTTTAAACCTGGAGGCTCACACAGACAAGCGATATGGAAATGTATCTTTCGTGTTTTGAACTCCACTTACTAGTTCACCAAGTCATTCTCAAAATTCCTAAGCAGCACTGTCATCATACATCCATAAAACAGAAGCATTCAAATGATCTACCCCTGTAGGAGTTGCAATGAGGTTTAGCAGTACTTAAATAGTTTTATTGAAATGGTGATAGTGTCTTTAGTCTTCTAGCACTGTCCCACCATTCAATGTTAAACCAATTTCAAGCAGTATAGAATTCAAATAATGGTCCCTGGCCATTCATAGCTAAGCTTCCACTGGAGGTGTGGCAAAATCCTAATTTAGACACTTCCTTCTAGCCATACCAATTCATACCAGCAATGAGTACTGTGATAGTCTGAAAACCGTCAGCTGACAATCTCAGCCAATAACAATCTCCCATATCTACAAGGCTAATGCTTCCTCCTTAACCCAAGCAGAACAGGGGAGATGAGCTTTTGGGAACTATTATTTAGCAATAAACCAATGAAATCATTTTAACGATGAATGGAAGGACAGCGCCAGGGGACTCCAGACACTATAACCACTTTATTAAAATAATGCAGCTACAGTGCCTACAGTGTCCCTTTAACTTGGCAATATTACTAACCTGAGCTATTATGACGTTGTACCAATTTTTTACACACTTGTGTTTGACTTTTCCTACTCTGTTACTGCAGTAAACGCAGGCAGTTGATAGGGAATTGGGAAATTTAAGTCGGATTTCTCAGCAATCATCTATGCACTACTGCAATTAGTAATGGGGACGAGATTGGCTTAGTTCTGTTATCACTCGTATAATGGACCCCATGTTGTACTAAGCCCCTATTTTCCATGATGTCATGTTGCTGCCTTCAAAAAACAATAGTAAATAATACTGTGATGGCCGAAAATTCAGCCAGACAAAAGATTCTTCAGAATTTATTTACCTAAATTTACAATATAAAATTATAGAATATGTTTCAATAAAATACTTTTTAATTACAAAACATTTTAACTAATAATCGTTTGTATTATTTGTACTTGGCACAAGTCCACGATCTGGTGGGTTTTATTCAGTATTAACATTCCAATTCATTTTATCCACATCAGTCTCACCAAACCAGATGCCTATGGACCTTGAATAGATAAATATGGAAGCATTGCATGCTGAAACAGGCAAGCCTTGGCACAATGTTTCCAGAATAATGTGAGCCCAGAATGGCCAATAATGTCACTGTAAGTTGTAGTGTGCTAAAATGCCCCTTAGATGCCTACAAGTCCTCTCGGCATGAGAGATACAGCAGCCCTGAGGGGGGATTAACCAAAGGGCAAGCTACTGAGTTTCTCTAAGCTTGTATACATTCTCAGAGTTCTCATATTCTCTATTTGTGCTGCAAAGCAATTTGCTAGGGCTCTCCGTAAGCAAAAAGGGTAATCCAGACGTGGACCCCGTGCTCACTGTGCCTAGAGGGGTATCAGCCAAACCTTGCTGGCGAGGCCTAAAGAAGTGTCTATGTATATAAATAAAATGGCGCAAATCCAACAAATTGCAAACAAATTAGTCAATTGCAGCAACCAACATAAAATCTCGGTAATAAGACTAACGAAATAACACATAAATAACACATAAAAGTGATGGTGTGCAGTATTCAAAACCACCCTCTGTGGATATCTTGAAACTAAAGGAAAAAAGGGTAAAACCTTATCAAATATTATACACAATTTACAAAATTTAGCAAACGTGTCACACTGCTTATAGACCGTTATTATTTAGTTACATATTTACAACTGTGTTGCGCTAGGAGTGCTCTTTTTTTTTTCTCCTTCCCAGATAGCAGATTTGTGATTTTACGATCTTGCAAGTATATGCACATGCCACATCGCTGGTTATTTGTATCACAATTTCACTCATTGTTGGTTGTAATACACCTAGATTTCACCTAGGTTTGTGACACGTTTGCTAAATTGTGAATTGTGTATAATGTTTTATGAGGTTTTTACCCTTTTTTTTTCTTTTAATTTTAAGATACCACACAGGGTGTTTTTAAATACTGCGCACCATCACTTAAATGAGGCCTATAGAAGGGCGACACAATTAACCGGGGTTGCTATATATTCTGGACTGCTTTTACGGGTGTTATCAGTCTGATATGCAAATGGATGGGTTCTCTTTGTAACGCCACAAGTGCGCAAAAATATTTCCTGAGACGTGAGTGGGGATTTACCGTAAAGCAAGCTACTGAGTTCCTCTAAGCTTTTGTCCGTTCTCAGAGCTCCCATATTGTCTCTTTTTGTCCCTTTATGAACTGAAGGGCCTAGCACGAACTATGTAAAACTACCCAAGACTATGTTTTTCGTCTTTTTACAGTTTTCACTTTGCAGTCAAGCAGGTAACATTCTCCTGTCATCTTTCAAACACACAAGAATCCGACAGAATATGTACACAAGAGTAAGTGAGCGCTTCAGACAACGCATATCCACTTTAGAGCCCAAAGCACCAGCAATTGTGCCACTTTAGCTAATTCTTTGCGTCATAACTTTTGTTCTAAACTCATTTTATAGATTTCCCGAACAACACTACCTACATTGACACTGCTTCCAGAGTCAGTTTGAAACTCATCAGTAACTGCAGCTCTACAATACATATTGCAAGGGCAAAAGAAATCGAAACCAGAATAATTAGCTGGTACACCCTTTCATGCCCTTCTAATGATATCAGCCATCAATCCCCGATGGCTGAGGTCACAGGTATTTTTCTTGTCTAGTTCTCCGTAGACACCTTTTGGCATCTCAATGCGTATGTGCATTTGATTTTTGCGAAACCCTGGTGAAATCAACCATTTCACACAATGCTGTTCTGCAATCTTGTGCAGCGGTAATGTGGCAAGACTTCCAGGAGCTAGAGACATGCGGCACCCATGAATGATGTTCAAACCACTGTGCCTCACTTTAGAAAATAAATCCCTTCTTGTTGCCCCTCTGTTGACCTACATAAAAAAAATTGCTTGTGCAAAAAAAAAAAAAAAAAAAATTATTATCACATACAGAAACAGCAGTAACAGCCTAAAGGCATTCTATGAAGAATATTGGCTTTTTTTCCCATTTTCTAAAATAAATATCAAGAAGATAGAATAGTTGTTAAACATCAGAAGAAATCTATGAATGATAATACATTCTGTTATTTACAAGATGTTTCGTCCAAGCAGCGGACACACCACCACGGGGTGGTCAATCTTTGAGGGCATTTTTATTATAGTTCTGTTTTGATATTTAAGTGATATTTTAGTAAATTTTATGTATGCTTTTTTTTTTTTTTTTTGTCTTGAGACTACCTGCAACACTGTGTGAGTTAAAGGTAAATCAAATATTCACTGTATGCATTGCCAGGATTTAGATTAAGTGGAAACTGTTCTTTCCTGGGGTATTGCTTGATTAAGAGCAGAATAAAAAATTGTGAACATTCTTGACGAGGCAGAACATTTACTAATTGCTATTTACATTCCTTACTGAGAATATCTGGCCAAATGCTAGGGCAAACTTATAGCTTATCAATTTGAACGCAGTGACCCCAAGTGGCTGGTACTGATATGACAGGCATTTTGAGATAACTAGAAAATGTATAAGAAGTATTCACTGTACTGAGACATACTTGTAAAAATCGAAAACAAAAAAAAACAAAAAACGGGTGAAGCTGTACTGAACATAAGCAGTAAGATTGGCTGAAGAAAAAGAAATACATACGAGCAAACAGCAAAACATCCAGATCCTATCCTATTTTATTTACTAAACAGGGAGCAGCAGACCTGCAAAAATATAGGCAAAAAAGGGATTTAAATTATTTTTAACTTGCCTGAGTTGGGTAAATAATCTAAATTCTAGTTTTTATTTTGCTGGTTAAGTCTATGTATAAATCACCAACATATTATGCAGCGCTGTACAATGATGGAAAAAAATCTCTGTCATTCCATACAGATGTAAATCCAAACACTAAATTCTTGTTTACTGAAAAGGGAACGGCAAAATTGAAGCTTAAAGGGACACTAAAGTCAGAGAAAAGACAGTGTCTACATTACTGCCTAGGGACACCTCTAGTGGCTACTAGATGTGCTTCCTGAGTCACCGCAATGACATTCAGCATCTCCACTCTGAATGGAGGCGCTGAAAATTCGCCATTGATTCAATGCAACTCTATGAGGAGATTGTGATTGGTGCACTGCAGCGTTTTGCCATACGTGCGCAATAGCCTGACAATGCTTTCCTGTGGGAAAGCATTGGATTGGTTGAGAGTATCAATTTTGATGATCTCAGCTAAAGAGGCGGAGCGGTGGCGGAGCCAGCCACGAGGAGGCCAGCATGGTGCTTGAATAAAAGGTTGGTTTTCAATCTCTAAGAGGGGCAAGGGGAAACCAGCCATCTAAAAAAAAATTTTTGTTTTTTTTTAACACTGTAGTGTCAGGAATACACGCCAAACTGTGAAAATAGTTAAGTAAGAGTATTTTTTTTCCAAATATTTTTTGTTCATGTATCCAAGTAGCTACAATTGGCTATTAACAGATTAATTCACTAAAGTAAGAATTCAAAGTGAATTTAAAATTTAAGGTCAAAATAGCCATCATGTAGCACATCGCCCATAGTCTAATTACTCACTGCCCTAAAGTCCTTTTTCCGTGCTCTGCATAAGGCATCGAGCTAAGCCGCTAACTCTCAGCTGATTGCCAACCTCCCTATGTTAACACGACTAGACAGGTCACAATCTCATATGGATCTCATTTTATTATTGTCTTACCACAACCCACAGTTGCAGCATATTTGTGGACTATCATTATTACTTATTTCCCTTATCCTATTTTGTAAAAAAAAAAAAAAAAAAAAAATTACAAACAAATAAGCCACTGTTTCTTTTATGTACTTGAGTACACAACTGTATTATGCTTATAATTGAGCACTGTTCATTAACTGGCACCCCTCCTTCGTGCCATATCATTAATTGCGGTGGATGTTGCACTTTGTGAATTATATTTTATCTTTATGCTCACCATAAATAAAGAATTTAAACATTTAAAAAAAAAAAAAGACTTTGCCAGATTAGTGGAACATTCAAGAAAGCTGGAGATTTTTCATAATTCTAATTTACTTAACAGTCCACTGGGTTAAATTAAATATCGAATTTGCTAAATGCAATCCAAACATACAAGGGTTTATTCATTAAACTGATCAGGGTTTATTCCAGATAGAGTGAGCTGTAAGGAACTGGAAACTGAATTGCAAAATCGAGACTAAAAGAGTCATGTTGTAATTACAGTTGAGATGGAATTATTTTCCGAATCAGTACTTTTTGCTAAATATTTGGATTTCAAATCACTACAAATCAGTATTTTATGAACCCCAAATATTTTATCTACGAATATAGCTGAGTCAGCCTGAGTGGGAATTTTTTATTTAATCTTTAATTTTGGCCATAATTTGTCAAATTTCCTTTTCCTAACTGACTGAAATGATGTATTTAAAAAAAAAAACTAAAGTCTGCCGATTGGTTACTCAATTGATCAATCATGTGGCATTAACGCGCTACTCTTAAACAGCTTGAAGAAGTCGTATTCCGTTTGTTGTCGTTACTTCTAGATTACGCATTTTGTGTAATACCGCCAAACAGTCCCTAAACGAGGCATTCTGTATAAAGTCTAGGCATTCTATATAACGTCAAAGTGTTCCCAGGCAAAGTGTGAAATAAAAAAAGTGTTCCACAGCTGTTGTATTAAATAGCTAAACATTATATTTTACGCAAAATACCCACATAAAACGGTGATAGCACGATGGCGCCAAAGGGTTAAGGTATTCTATTGCTGGCAGCCTGGGTTTGTGAAATTAACAGCTGACAAGGCTTGGTGAGTGTGACTCCGTTACAGCTGTTGTAGCTGATTCAAAGACCATCTTTGTTAGTTGAAATCTTAACCAGTGTTACTTTTTCCAAGGACAATGAAATACCAGCTGGTACCTCACAAGATGCTATGTAAGTCCAGGTCAGCTCTCACTTGTAAAACAAGATTCAAATGACTATTTGGGTTTTTTGTTTTTTTTTTACTTTTTTTTTCCACGCTGACCTAATCAAAACACGAGAATACTCCCTCTTACTTATTGTGTCTCAAGTGATTTCTAAAACAAGGTTACAGTTTCTCCAAAACAAATAATGTACTGCTTTGTGTTCTCCCAGTCTGTCGGAGCAAAACTGGGAATTAACATAGTTTCCAATTTCTGGCACTCATACATTATAAGGTGTCCTTGTCAAGAATAATCCTACAATATTGTAGCAGAATAACTCGGGAAAGAGTTCAGTCAAGACTAAGATTTTCTCTTTTCCAAATATGTCCTGATGTATTACGTTTCTTTTGTCAATCATTAATTTATTGAGGTTTAGATAAAACATAAGATATATTTATATTTGAGCAATGCAAGTTGCAGTACAATAGTGTAATATCATATGTTAAAACCAACAGTTGTTTTTTTTTTTTTTTTTTTTTTAATAATGGTACCAAGAAAAAAAAATCAATGCTGCTAACACTAGAGAATAATATACCACATGAGTGCACAGCAGATAAAAACACAAGAGGTTAGAAAATCAACAAAACAAGAGTGGCCTTATAACACTGGAGCTGATCTGGGACTGGGGAGTTCTTATAGTCAGCCAATAAATAGACACATGACAGGTCTATAGTCGCCATTTGGGCAGTCGGAATCCAGGACAAACCACCCCCATAACCTAACCCAATAATACACAGACACTAAGTAGTATGGGGAAATTTGTCCACAGCTTTATTAACCAATAATTATAATAATAATAATAATAATAATAATAATATCGATAATAAATTAACAGGTAAACATGGGTCATTGCCCCCCATACTCCGCCCCCTCGCATCCTGTTCCTTCGGCTACCATACAAAAGGCAATGACCCCCATATAATAACACATATATACATAATTATAACATACACCAACTTTATATCAAAGTGCCAACCACCATTAACCACGGCAGGGGTATACCCGGATACCCCTGCCCCACCAGGTTCTGAGCCACCTCCAGGACTCGAAACCTCTCAACCACCGATGACCACAATCTGTTTATTCCACCTCACGTTCATCCAGGGGAGCCTATTTCCTCTCCTTCAGCTCCCCGTCCCGCCGCTGTGAAAGAAACGGGTTAAATAAACACAAAACAAACAAAGGGAGGGTGGGTGGGACAAACTCGACCAGGTAGGAAGTTAGAATGACTCACCTAAAATGGCTGCTCATTTAAATAGCCAATCCCACTTACCCATAATTCCAACCCTCGCTTACTTCCTCCTAAGCCCGCCTCCTAACCCCTGTCAAGGCCTTTTTCCGCTTAGCTGCGCTCTAGCTACATGGGGCTACATGACAGGTCTATAGTCGCCATTTGGGCAGTCGGAATCCAGGACAAACCACCCCCATAACCTAACCCAATAATACACAGACACTAAGTAGTATGGGGAAATTTGTCCACAGCTTTATTAACCAATAATTATAATAATAATAATAATAATAATAATATCGATAATAAATTAACAGGTAAACATGGGTCATTGCCCCCCATACTCCGCCCCCTCGCATCCTGTTCCTTCGGCTACCATACAAAAGGCAATGACCCCCATATAATAACACATATATACATAATTATAACATACACCAACTTTATATCAAAGTGCCAACCACCATTAACCACGGCAGGGGTATACCCGGATACCCCTGCCCCACCAGGTTCTGAGCCACCTCCAGGACTCGAAACCTCTCAACCACCGATGACCACAATCTGTTTATTCCACCTCACGTTCATCCAGGGGAGCCTATTTCCTCTCCTTCAGCTCCCCGTCCCGCCACAAGCTCAGACCTTGACCCCTTAAGCTGTCTGAGCTCCGCCACCCCGAAGAAACAGAGCCATCCTTATACCATCCTGCCAACCCAAGTTGAGCAGGTCCAAACCCACATCCGAGAGGTGAACACCATCCGAGCGGTAGTATCCTGGCAACCCTTCCTCCAACTCCAGGTGCCGTACCACTACACCCCCTACTTTCCGCACAAAGCTTGCCATCAAGCTATTCACCTTCTTCCTGCACCTCTCCATAGCCCCCGGGTCCCGAGCGTGCCGCCACCGGCGCCGCGGGACAATCTCAGACCAGACCAACATTACCCCCGGAAGCAGGCCCCTTAACTTATTAATGTCCTGCTTCATCCACTTCACCAGCCGGCGCTGCGGCGTAAGGCCCAGGTCATTTCCCCCCACATGTAATACCAGCACGTCTGGCGAGTACCCTGCTGCCAGCATCCCAAACAGTTTCCCACAAACATCCCCCCAGCAAAAACCCCGATACCCAAACCAACGAACTGCCAACTGGCCTCTCAGAAAACCCAGCTGCTGGCCTTGCGCTCGAGCTGCGGCCCTCCTCTCGGCCCAGAAGACAAACGAATGGCCCACGATCCATGCCACACGCCCTGGGGGGAGAAAACAAATGATGAGGGAAGTCCAACAGAGACCCCTACCCCATCCCCAACCAACACAGCGAAACATCCCAACATAGCCATTACCCCTCACATCATAACACAAAACCTTTCGAATTTGATGGCTCTACACATTTTTTTTTTTTTTTTTTTTTTTGAAATACGAAACAGTCCCCTGCCATTAATCCAATAGACCCAACCGGACATAGGAGCGGAATCTTACCGATTCCCACCTCCCGATCCTCTTCACCACCTCGTCCCCCAATCCCAACCGTGCGGCCTCCGTGGCCGCCCCAACCTGCCCAAGCCCAACCGAAAAACTTTCGTGAACTGGAACCGAGAAAGGGACGATCCGTCAGCATGCACCAATAAGGAGCCCCCCACCGCTGGCCTCCGCGCCAGATACTCCACCGTAGCAGCCACCGGGCACAAAGCCGAGCCTGGCAAGGCCCCCAGTGTCACGTCCCGGCCCACGCCGCGGACGTCCGTTTTGGACCTGCCAAGGTGCACCACCACCTTCCTATCCAGGATACGGACCCCCGACAATTGCAGGCCCCCCTGCGCCAGTTTACTAGCACTCACCAATTCCCCTACTCGGAATGCCCCAAAAAACGCCAAAACAAACGCTACTTTGAACAGTAAAGCCTCAAACCCATCAAAACAAACCTCATGCAATATACCCACCAAGTCCCCCAGCAGCCGCACCGACACCGGGCGCCTGGTATCCGGCGCCCTGCGCCCCTTGCGATAACCCTTCAGGGCTTGCCTGATGACGAAGGTCTTGGTAAAGTCCTCCTTCCCATGCCACCGAAACCAAAACGCCATAGCCGCCATGGATCTGTCCACCACGGCAGGGGACGGCCCTTTTGTCAGCAACTGATAGGTGTACCACAAGAAAGCGTCCCGCAGGGCCTCCCCGCTGTCCATGGCCAACCCCTCCAGTGACCGTTCCCACAAGCCCCAAACCTTACTGTACGAGGCCCAAGTGGCCGGTGCCAGAGAAGCCTTCACGAGTCCTCCAAGCAGGACGCCCCCAGCTGCCAAATCTCGTCCGGGCAAGCCAGCCCTTCCTTCGATGCCCCCGGCGCCGCCAGCCAGAAACGGGACCACTGAAAACGAGATAGAGCATCAGCCACCTCATTCAAAAAGCCGAGAACATGGCGCGCGCGAAAAACAACATTTCGGGACATACACAGCAATACCAGTCGCCTAAGCAGCTGAACCACCGGCTTTGAGGCCGCCGACTGGCGATTCACCGCGTGAACCACCGCCATGTTATCCGAGAAAAATACCACTTTCCGATCACGCAGCCTGTCACCCCATAACGCTACTGCAACGACCAACGGGAACAACTCCAAGAAAGCCAAGTTGCGCATAAGAGGGCTCGAACCCCAAGAGTCCGGCCACCGCTCCGCACACCAGGAGCCCCCGAAATATGCCCCAAAGCCTATACTGCCCGAAGCATCCGTAAAAAGCTCCAGCTCGGCCGACGATTGGCCCTCCTGCCGGAACAACACCGTCCCATTAAAATCCCGCAAGAAGGCATCCCAGATGCCCAAGTCCGCTCGCATGGCCGCCGACACCCGTACGAAATGGTGCGGGGATCTAACCCCCGCGGTAGCGGCCGACAGGCTGCGACTAAACACCCTTCCCATCGGGATGACCCGACACGCAAAATTGAGCAACCCAATCAAAGACTGTAGCTGCACCAGAGTCACCTTGCGTGCCCCAGCAACGGCAGCCACCGCCCCCCGAAGCCTTGCCAGCTTATCCTGGGGCAGCCGACATTCTCCCCTCCCAGAGTCAATCTCCAGACCTAGAAAACTCAGACACGTGGTCGGGCCCTCGGTCTTATCCGCCGCCAGCGGAACCCCGAATTGGCCCGCCACCCACTCAACCGTCCGCAGCAGGCGCAGGCAATCCAGGGAACCGGCCGGTCCCACACACAGAAAATCATCTAGATAATGTACAATAAGACGACTCCCCGCTTCCACCCGTATCACCCATTCGAGAAAAGTGCTGAATTTCTCAAAATAGGAGCACGAAATGGAACAGCCCATAGGCAGACACAAGTCCACGAAGTAGGCCCCTTCAAAGAAACACCCCAGCAGGTGATGACAGTCCCGGTGGACCGGTAGCAGCCGGAACGCGGCCTCGATGTCCACCTTAGCCATCAGGGCCCCATGCCCGGCCCGCCGGACCAAATCGACCGCCCGGTCGAAAGATGCATATGACACCGAGCACAATTCCTTATGAATACCGTCATTCACCGACTCCCCTTTCGGGTATGAGAGATGGTGAATGAGTCTAAATTTACCCGGCTCCTTCTTGGGGACCACCCCAAGTGGGGAAACCCGCAGGCCCTCCAGCGGAGGCACTACAAACGGGCCTGCCATGCGGCCCAGTCCGACTTCTTTGCCCAGCTTTTCCCTAACCACCTCCGGGAAGTCCGCCACAGACTTCAGGTTGCGCAGCCTCCCTTGACCCCCTCGTCGCTCCTGAAACGGAATAAAGAACCCCACCGCAAACCCCGCCAGGAGCACCGCAGCGTCCGCCCTGTTACCGTAGCGGCCTAGCCACGGCTCCATCGCGCTTAGCTTCACTGGGGTTAGGCCCAGGGGAAGCGGATGCACCCCCTCCCCCCGGCGCGACAGCCGCGCCGGCGCCTCCGGACTTACCCTTCTTAAAGCAGCGGTTGAGCCCATGAGCTCCCCCGCAGCCGGAGCACTCATGCTTGAAACGACAGGAGGCTCCCCATTTGCATTGGCCCTCGTTATAGAGCCAGCATAAGCCCTTTTGTAAGGTGGCCGACGAGGCGGACTGCCCCCTGGCGCCGGCCGAGCTCTGAAAGGGCTGCGCTTTTTGCGCCATCATTAGCTTCATCCAGAGCGGCAGGTCCATTTGGTCCCACCGCATACCCGGGTTAGCCGCCAGCCGCTGCCGAAACTGCTCGTCGTACCTCCACCAGGCCAACCCCCCGTAAGTCCGGTACGCCTCCCAAATGCCATCCAAATAGCAGAACAAAGACGAGCACAACCCCGGCGATTTCTCGCCGAGCACGCTAGCCAGCACACAAAAAGCCCGCAACCAATTACCGAAGGACTTCGGTATCTTGCGGTACCGCTTCCTCTTCTCCTCCTCCTCCTTTTTCTCATCCTTCTTATCCTCCTCCTTGAGGTCAATGAAGTCCTCTAACGGGAGGAGGGAGAAAATCTCACAGAACTCGCCCTTCCAAATCTTATCCTTCACGTCCTGTTTCAAATGGACCCCCAGTGGGCCCGCAAAAGATACGTACGCGTGCTGCCTAGCCGCGTCGGGGATACCCCCGGACAACTCAGCCCTTTCGCTCCCAACCTCCCCTACGTCCTGCGGCACCACCAAATCCCCGCCCGAACTAGGCCCCGCGGAATCCCGGATCCGAGGAACCTGAAGCCCCTGCACCCGGAGCCCACACCTGACCAACGCCGCTAGTGTCACCCCCCGCCCCCAATGAGTGGAGTAGTGCCTGAAGTGTGGTAACTAGTGCGCTAGAGTGTAGTGACCCACTGGACTCACCGGCCAAGCCCCCCGACACCGGAGCGGTGGGGGCTGCAGTACAGATCGCCTGACGTCCGGGAAGAGGAACTTCCGCCGCCATCTCGCCGACCGGGGAGCCCACCCGGTGCCCAGCCTGTGAGGAAGCAGAACGGCTCCGAAATCTAGGACAAGGAGAAGAAGTCCTGGGTAGGGGGTAACGAACATCCACTCCCCTCCCGTCCCGACCCCGGGAGCGCCTGCTCTGCACCGAAGCCTCCCGCTGACCTCTACCACCACGTGGCACCCGGGAACCCCTGGGGCTACGACTCCTCCCGTCTCTACCAGCAAGCCGCCCCTGCTGTCCATACCGAGGGGCTGCCGCACCTTCCCCTGCTGAGCTATCCGAGGGGGAGCAGTGCCGACCCGACCGCCCCCGAGCATCCCGGGACCCCAGAGATCTAACGGGCGAGGGACTGTCACTACTACTCCTGGAACCCGGGCCCCCCCTGCGCCCCTCCACTACGGAAAGACCCGACTCCCGGCCTACCCTACGCCCTTGCCTAGCTACCTCCGAAACCCCCTCCCCCACCCCCTTACCTCTGACCCCTTGCTTGCCAGACCCCGATGGCCCCGAACTACCCACCACCCCTACGGGAGACCCTCTGTCTGACCTGGCCCCCTCCCGGGAACCCCTACCACCCTTAGAACTTACTCCTTTAGAGCCACATTTTCTCTTCGGGGCCCCAGGGCCCTCCCCCTTTCCCACTAAGGCCTGTGTACCCCCAACCGGCTTACTCCCGCCCCCCCCAGTGGCAGAGCTCCCCCGAACAACCTTCCCGCCAAGAGGGCCCCGACCTGAGCCCTCTGCACTTGCCTGATGCCTGCCATGCGGTCTCCCGGATCCAGCCTCCTCATCGTCTCCGCTGTCCGAAGGAGGGGAAGCCCTCCTGGGCCTCCCCTCCGTGGGTCTCGAAGCACCAGGGGGCCGCCCGGCCGCCTCCGACCTGCTAGCAGCCGCGCCCCCGTCCACGATATCCCTTTGCCGCCTAGTGCACATCCGAGGCTCCGTCCGCACACGGGGAGGCAAGGCCTCGACCACGCGGCTCCCGGGCCTGCTGCCGGTCGGAACTGGAACTCCACTGCTACCGGGTACCACTTCACCGGGCCCCGCGCCCGGGCTTAGCCTCCTCGGGGGCCTCCGGGCCCGGACCGGTCTCCCGCCATCGCCGTCCCGATCCGCCGCCTCCGCCAGGGCAGGGCCAAGCTGTGCCCGTAGCCAGTCCACACCTTGATGCCGTGCTGCCGACCTGATCCCTTCCAGCAAACGCTCCACGTCGTCCATTGTTCCTGCAGAGGAGACAAAAGAAATCCGACCAAGCAAAGTCCGCGCTCCCCGAGGCGAACACAAACTCGACCAGGTAGGAAGTTAGAATGACTCACCTAAAATGGCTGCTCATTTAAATAGCCAATCCCACTTACCCATAATTCCAACCCTCGCTTACTTCCTCCTAAGCCCGCCTCCTAACCCCTGTCAAGGCCTTTTTCCGCTTAGCTGCGCTCTAGCTACATGGGGCTACAGGAAGGTGCTAAAACAAAAAGTGTTGGGGAACATGGTAGACTTGACTATGACCAAGCAAATGGTTGTAATCAGCACACCAATGCTCCCCAGGCAGTTGTTGAAAACACCAAAAGGGGAAGAACTCAATATAGTTCCACAGAGCCACTTGAGGTTGTGAACAGTGTTTGGGGCCAGTGCCCCCATTGTTTTTTTGCTTCTGGAAGGGAACAGAGGGTCTGGGCCTCATCCAGAGTTGGCTTGACTGCAGGCAAGGTAGGATGGAGTACCTATTTGTTGAGTCTCCGCCAGAATCTATTACATATATCAACAACATCTAGAAGAACGGCCTCCTTCCGTCTCCGATGTGTCTTCTCCAAAGTCATCTGCGATGCTGCCAAATAGACATCCATCTTTGGTTGTTCAGACTGATAATCCGCTGGAGCAAGCAAATGGTCCAAAACTCCAACGGTCCAAATGGGGTAGCAGGGCACAGGCAATCAGTGGTGGGTACCCGCGCACATCATGTCCAGGAGATTGTCTGACACTCGGTTTCAAGGCACATACTAGGCGGCCCCGCCGGGAACTCCACAGCTTCAATTAATTGCCACGTGGAAACTTGATTATAGAGTGCTCAAAGAGCTCTGCACTCCTTCAAATGTCATTGTGGATTGTGAGAAGGACCAGGAGGACACTTAAATATCCAGTATTTAAGGGGCGAACTCATACATTCTGTACCTGTCTAGCAAGACGATGTACTATTGACGTAAATTATCAACCACTCACTGATACGGTTGTTATTGACAATACAAAGATGAATCTCTAAGCTGAGTCTACCAGGACCTGAGCGTGCAACCATCAGGACTGAAAAGGTACAGTTAAGGTATTAACCAAATGAGCTATCTCTCCAGCTACAACATCTAAAACGAAAAAATGTCTAAAGGAAAAAAAAGTAATTTTTTTGTAAATGGGAATGTGGTCAACTAGACATTCCTAACTATTTTATGGATCAAGGAAGTGCTGCAGAGGCATACAAATGTTAAAAGGATAAGACTTTCTCCCTGGATACTGTATGGCTCTTTAGTCCTTGATCAAAAGAGCTCATGGTCCATTATATGCCAATCACACATTCCCTGTTATATTTTCTACATATACTGTAGTTGAGCTAGCCTCATTACTAAAATTCTGCCGTACTTCAGTCGTGTGCCACACTGACATTATATCCTATCATGAAATTTCCAACACCCAATAATCAACCCTTGGGAGATGTGTATTTGTCACGAGTCTCGGATCATTCTACTAGTCAACATTTCATTGAAGAAAACATATGATAGCTAAGCATATCCACAGATGTATATTATACAATTCTTTAAGGTATACAAAGAAGGAAAAACCCTCTGACAGAGAGAATCCTAAATATTTTAGCTATTATGGCACACGTCATTACACAGACATATTTTATGCCACGAACAATATTGACTTCTGTAACTAAAACACTTTTTGTTACTTGAAGAAATATTGTGGTGTCCCATTTGGTCACTTTAGAAGTAATGGCACATTCTATAGCTAATCATAAAGTAGCTACTAGCTGTTTTTCTAATTTTATTTATTTTGTTTTATTATTTTGATTTGTATTTAATCCAGTGGTGTACTGCAAAAACATGGTATCTAGTGCAAGTACAACATTTTCTATAATGCACTGCGCCCAATCTATGTTTGAAAATTAATACAATTTAGTTCTTAACCTAATCAAGCAATCCCCTTGTCAGTTCTCATGGTTTAATTTAAAACCCCCAGCAGTAATGGGAGCTGTATTATTTTCTCTTAAAATAAACTAGAATACATGAATACATGTTTCCAGTTTGAAGCTGGAATAGAATTTATTTGCATTTAAAAATAACACAAAAAAACACTATCTCAAGTGCTAAGACACATGAAAGAGGGTGACCGTAACAATACGTTAATCCTTATACACCACCACTGGACCGTGAGAAGGTACTGCGGATACATAGACCTCACCTTTTGGACACTTAGGTTACAGTGTCTCTAGGAAAAAACAGGGTCTTAGAAAGCCTTTCTCCTAACTGCACAGACGCCCCACTATATTGTAATGTGAGTTCTGGCTTAATTCCCATTTCAAACTCTTGAGAACCTTTCCATGACTTTAGGCACACAAAAAAAACACGGTTTGCAACTTTTATGGGATCGGGCTTAGAGCACCAATTCTTTCATTCTTTCTTTTCATGGGATAACCCAGACAAAGTCTGAATGAGGAGAGGAGGAGTGAGAATGAAAAAAAAAATTTCAAAGGAAGTCATGAAAACTTGCAACCTGCGAGATAAGGAGTGTTTAGCTCATTTGCTATTCACCATGTGTCTGAATTTCATCTTTTTTTTCTGGGGAAGTTACCATAGGCACTGATGGTAAAACGTATGAACTCAAGTGTTAGAAACATGAAAGAGGTTGACAGTGACAATATGTTAATCCTTGAACATCACCTCCACCACCTCCACCACCAGTCTGTAGGCAATGGACCGTGAGAAGATGTTGCAGATTGACATTTAACATGTGCCTATGAAATTCCCCATTTTAAATGGGAATGTTACCATAGACATTAATGGAGAAACTTATGAACTCAATTCAGGGAAATCTCACTGGTCCGAGCTGGCTGCAGGTTTATCAAAGTTCAACAAGATGAGAATCTGCAAATACAACCAGAATTGAGAAATAAAGTAACGTATGATATATTTGTGCTATGTTCTAATTAATACAAAGGACGAACGTTCACTTTATTTCTAGATATAGTACTGACAACCTGTTCAGGTTTGGACATAAAATAGGTGCGTGCTCTTCCCCTTTCCACTGTGACGGAATATGTGTTAAGACGGCGCAAGGACTAATCAGGCTATTTCCAAAAGTGAGAATTCAAGGTGAATTTCACATTTAAGACTAGAGCTGCTGAATGGAAAAAATAGCTGACTTAGAGAATTCTTGACCATTCACTTGACATTTACCTTGAAGTTTCAGTATACTGTTCATTGTGCCTAGGGCCCCATTGATATTAAAGATGTCCCTGGTGCCATGTAGTCTGTTTCACCTTCTTAGACTTTCTGCTTCCTTCTGTCACGTTTAAACATTTCATATGAAGGAACACAACTGCAGATTTCTTATAGTTCGAATATTTATTAGGAGTAATTGGTATTGACTTTAATTCCAATATACAGGTACTGTAGCATTAAGTATTAAACGATAAATGAAGTCCACAGTTATATGCACTGTAGCTTTAAGGAGTAAACGGAACTGAAGCAGCAAGAGTCCTTTAGTAGTATTAATTAATTAGATGATAAGAAGTTACAATAGCTGTTCCATAGACTTTAACTGAAGAAAGATAGATGCAGCTAACTGAGACAAGTATGTGTTGAAGTTAGCTGTAACGGTTGGCTTTAACGAAGGACTTTGGAGACAGGAAATAACAGCTTTAGATGCAACGTTTATCAGAGAAGTTTTACTTAGCTTCCGGCTTATAGAACACTGGTTCCCGAGATTCCTCAGAGGCAGATTATCCTGCATGGATAGAGTTCAGCTTTAGCCGTGGATGAGGAGAGGCGAAGGGAACTTGAAGTCTTCTATTCCGGTCCGGTAACAGCAGGTTTTCACGACTAAGTTGCAGCCGGTTCGTGAGTACAGAACGTAGTTCATTAATCCAGCCTCGATCAGCTGGTGCGGTCAGATTAAATAGGGAGACCGGGTCATGAAGGGGTGTGGCTAAGCTCCGTGGAACCAGGAAGTAAGGGGATATTATAGTTAAGGCATGACACCTTCCTGCACTAACACAATTTCAGTTTCAAAAATGTGAATGTGCTTCAAAATTTTATTTTTTTGTTTTTATAAAAAAAAGTATCTTATCTGCAAAATTCTGACGCTCCCTTCTAAATCCCGAGGTCTAAAACATTGATATTAAATATACTATCATCACATTCAACGCACTTGCGTAGAGACATACGCAGAAAAGTAAATTTGGTAAATTTCAAATTTTAGACTAAAATAGCCAAACTGGATCATTGTTAAATTGGAGAATGTTTCCTGTTTTGTTACTTTGGCCGTAAATTTGAAATTCACTTTGAATTCCCAACAATTCTCACTTAATTATTTCGCTCTCAATCACAGCATTATGTTTACTGTTAAGACATCTATTTCCTGAGCAGGTGCTGAGTGGTAAGAAACAATGTTCACACATATTCTGGAAGCACTGATTCAGCCCTAGTCATCAGATTCTAGTAAGGGAGGGTTCCTAACTAATATATAACAGACTCTGTGTCACTGTGAATCTTAAACGTCTGATAACAACAAAATGCTTCATCACATGGGTGGTAATTGGAAAAATGTTCAGTTTCTTAAAGCAAGACTTACCAGACAGATCTGTGGTCCACTGACCAATCCTCAGATATTTTTCTGGTTTATAGATCACTTTTAACTTCAAACGGAAATGGTATTCTGATAACTTCACTGTATTTGGGTTATCTGACACACTATGTGTTCTCCCTTTTCCCATAAAAGTACATTTCTTCTCTGGTACGTGACCTGTATTCACCCAAACTGACCCATTGCATGACAAATTGTATGAGTCAATGAAAGGGACTTTCACTCAACATTCCTATCTGTCAAATCCCACCGCCCACAGGTTGGGTTGGCCAGAGTTTGGCTTCGATCCTGGAAGAATTTACCTTCTTAATTTAAGGTTCTCTTAGGACAATCATTTTGCCCAGGTTGTAGGAACAACTTGCCCGAAGGTTCATAAATTAATATACAAAAAAACTTTATTGGAATACTCATACTAAAATAAAAATCTACAATGTTTTGTGCAGTAGATTCAGATCAAGGCACACCCAACAAATCAAAAAATGATTTGTAGAAATCAGCCACAAATATTTATGTTACTTCAACAAACTATGCATGTTTTTAATAATTTGAATAAAAATTCTAGTAAATCATTTTTTTTACATACCTGGTGACCCCAAGACAGAGCGGAGTCTGGTTACGGAGCGTGGGAGAGATACTTTGAAAAAAAAAGCCACGGCTAAGCAAGCTGAACATCTAGTGCACCTGCCTGTACTTTAAATACAATTATAGGTCTCTGTTGCTTTTACTAAATTATTACTATTGAATTTACACTATTTTTCTGCGTTTTTTTAAGTGGGCTATACCAACACGTGTTTTCGGGGGAGTTTATTGTATAAATATACTATGTTGCAATTTGTATGTTTCTATTTATTCTTTATAATTCTGAATATATAATAAGAAATGGAAGATATGTATTATTATTCATTTGTTCAGCACAGTACATTTTTTTGTTTATTTGTTTATTCCTATCTTTCTGAATAAGAATGATTTTCTCTAATTCTAAAAATATATTTTCGCATTTTTCTATGATAGTCAAAGCCAGCATTGCTAAATATATGCTGTCTATTTGAAATAGAAAATACAGAATATGAACGACCTTTACTCAAGTGCCACTACCTTACAAAATACCACCACATCTCTTCATCAGTTTTGCCCATACGTGCGTGGGGCTATGGTGAGATGGGGATGCAGCCATAGTGGACAATCTGGAATCTGGACTTTCTGGGATCTTGGCAAAAATTTACATATGTTTACCTCAGTAAACGATTCGAATGACCTTTTGAACAACGGAACCAACTATGCCTCGGACCTCCCAGCAACTGATCCAGCACATTTGCACCACCTCTCCTGTGAGTATCGTTAAGCATTGGCAATCAGCAGAACCCACTATTTCGTATATCCATATTAAATCTGGTTCCTCTTCACAATAGAACATAAAACAACTTCCATTCATACCTACATGGAATTTCAGAATACATTACAGATGGTAGGCAGCATAAGAGTGACTTCTTAGTACCAAGGTAATGAGTAGAACAGTCTAGGTAGCATAAATAGCAGCAGCGTAAGTAACAGCAGAACGTGATACAAATAAATAGTGGGGACTGGCAGAAGATAACAGAATGCAGTAAATAAGCATTATTAAAGTAACACTCCAATGGGAAGATAACATATATATCATTTTTTGCAGATTATTGGATATATTGAGAGTTTATTAGATATATTGAGAATGCAAACATGCATGCATTTATTGCAGCATTATTTCATCTGGGGTATATATAAAACAGCTTGTCTGCAGCCTTTGCAAGCCCTCCCCTTCCAACCCCACCGAGACTTTCTGTGGTTGTCCAATCACAGACTTCCCAATGCAGCTCAATGAGAAGTCTTTGCAAGGCTCTCTGAAACTGTTGCCCCTTGTGTTTTTCTCCACTGAGCTAAGCAATCAGGAAGTAACAGGACCTGTTGTCTGATTGACAGTCAGGAGGGTGTAACCAGGTTAATTTATAAAAGTGTCAATTTCTATTGAAATCTGCAGTCGTTGTAAAATGAAAATGAGAACACACTCTTCGCACATAAAGCACGTTAGCAAGCTAAAATTCTAGCTAAAATAAGTGTCTGTAGTGTTCCTTTAATAAGGCAGCATATTTTATAAAACTGTATTTTAAAAAAACCAACAACAGATCAATAGGCTAGAAATACCGGTGTGAACACTTCAGGCATAGGAGATAAGACCTAGAACACACGAGAGCTTCAGAATATGGTAGCAAAGGTGTTATGTAGCATGTAGGGATACTGCAGCAATGGACAATCTGCTATTACACAATTATTATTTATAAAAAGCCAACACATCATTATTATTTTTATTTATAAAGAACCAACAAATGAACTATAACCATAATGTGGTTATTTACTAAAATTAGACTTTTATGTATTTATTTCTCTTTAGAATTGGCCGAGAATTCAAATTTGATTTACAATTTTATAATAAAATAGCTCAATCTGGAGAAAATTCTACAGTTTAACCAAGCTATGTTTTTCATTTAGTTTATTTTTGCAAAGCCTGCCTTTCCACATTTTAAAGAATAATCCTGAAATTCTGTTTCAAAACAATAATTTAAAATGTCTGCTGCCTTCAGTCGTTATCAAGGCTTCCAAACGTAGCTTGTGAGAGAGAGAGACAGACAGTGGATACAGATGTATGAGATGGGCTCAGAGGTCAATGACAGTTGAATTCTTTATTTCCGCAGTGTTTGCATGCTTGTGTAATCGTCTTTGGTGTTCTATGTTTGTTGCTGATTCCATAATAGAGCAACTCAGCAGCTCCGTCCCATGACTCTCTCTGTCTGGCCTTGCTGACCATGACCCCCTTTTAACATTAAAGGAAATTCCCTTCTCCCACTACTGTTTACTGAAAAAGATGGATATGTCACTGTTGGAATGAGTTACTGTAAGTAAAATTGTTTAGTTCTCAGCAGTAGTTAAGTATGCTCTTCCCAGAGTTGTGAAGTTGAAAAGAATGTTCCTGTAAGTCCTTCACATATCACCATCAGCTTAATATAGTAGGTACTTGTTGTCGTCGGTTTAGCTAAATTGGTTAAAGGGACACGCTACTGACCAAATGCAAAAAGTCATGAATTTTTCATTTAGGCTTTATCAAAAAACAAGCTTGTAAAACCTGCAGTCCTCTTGCCTGAGGTTTTCGCAAGCCCTCGCCTTCTAACCCCTTCTTTGGCTGTCCAATCACAGACTTCCCAATGCAGCTCAATGAGAAGTCTTTGCAAGGCAGGTGCTCTGACTTATTGTCTGCCTCTTGAGGTTAGTTCCACTGAGCTAAACAAACCAGGAAGTAACAAGACCGGTTGCCTGATTGACAGCCAGGTGGGTGTAACTAGCTACCTTTATAAAAGTGCCAATTTCTATTGAAATCATCACTTTTTATAAAATGAAAAAAGAGGGCACACTCTTCACACATAAAGCACTTCAGGTTTGCTTTAGGGGTGTAGAGTGTCCCTTTAACTCATTTTTGATTGTTATAACAAAAGTGTATAAGTATTTTCTAACAACTTGCTCCTTCTGCTGTGATATCAGAATGCAGGAGATTGCTGAGATCAAACCCTGGCCTTAGTGTTGCATTCATTAGGAGTATGGTACCTGCCCTGAAAACTCATATTCATACACAGCAGTGACTTATGAGATATGTGAAACACCTCTAAGCATTCTAATGAAAGCTTTATTGTACATGTGGCAGACCTGATTCACTATGCACCAAGTTCTAGTGAATTGAAACTAGAACTGCAAAATTTACAGTAAAATAGTCAAACTATCTCTACAGTTAAATGGGATACAATCTTAATTCTTCAATTGTTTGCCTACTTTTTTGCAATTCATTTACAAATTAACAAATATTCTGCGTTTCGTAAATAAAAATGTATGGTATGTTGGTGAAAAATGTTATGTTGATCTCAGAGATCTACAGAACCCCCAGAGATTCCCTACAGGAACAAGACCTTATCATCGGGAACCAAGAAATATGATAATCTAGGATTTAACTGAAAAGTGTCCTAGGTATTGCTTACCTCCCAACATTTAAAATAGCTAAGGGGTGGGGGAGAACTTTCATTATTGGGGTTAATGTAGTATGCGTGCCTAGGAGAGTTGGCTGTATTGAAACGTTTGAGTGATTTTATGATTTGTAATGCCAAAAATGACCAATGTTTTGCCTCAATAAGGACACTAGGTAGGAATGTTTAGCATCATTAAAGAGTTACGCCAAGCACCATAACCACTTCAGTAATTTTAAGTGGTTTAAGGTACCTGGAGTCTGTATGTGCAGCTTTTCCCTTTGAAATGCTTTTGCACATATGGGGCTGAACTGCATTGCTGCCTCGGGTAACTGCACTGTCAAGCATCATAGAGGTGTCATTAGTCAGCTTGGAACAAGAGTTCTTGTATGGCTAATGTCAATTCTGTGCATATTCCTAATAACAGAATTTCATTAACTGACTGAGAGTGGTCAGCTAATGCTCTCAGCCAATGGATGACTGACGGGATTGACTTCTGCAGCTCTGCAGAAGCCAGATGTCGGCACAGACCACCGGAAACCCAGGTAAGAGGAGAAACTGTTGCAATTACTGGGAAATGAGCCCCCGGGTTATGATCAATAGAGTAACCCTTTAATTTACAGCTACTACAGATTTTAACAAAATGCAATTTTATTAAATCATGTTCCAGACATGTTAAATGTTTCACTGCCAGGATGTACAAAACTAAATATAGACACTGCATTAGCAATGGTGTTTAAATAACTTCATAAAGCATTAATCAGCTTTATTTACTAAACTGTGAGATGTTCGGAATTCAAAATTAATGTGACATTTTGGGCCACAAAAGTTTAATTTGAAAAATTCACCAAGGCAGCTGAATTTGTAATCAGCTACTCTAGCCAAACTTGAAATTCACTTTGAATTTTAAATGAATGAACACTTTAGGGAGTAACGCTCTACTATGTGCCATTTATTGGCGTTATTGCGACAAAAAGAGAGGTGTATTTGTCTTAAATGCTTTATAGCAAACAGATTTCCGAATGGTAACTGGTAAGCCAAACATTAAGGACAACATTCATCTATTCTTTTCTGAAAAGAGAGAAATCTCAATGTATCTTTCCTGGTAAAATGTTTTATAATAAATAAATAAATAGACCAAAATAAGAATCGTCCAATAGCAGACCACATCTGCTGGCATAACTCAGCTCCCATGTTAGATACAGCTTGCAGAGTATTATGGGAACAACACCTCAACACCAGCTGAATAGGCATTAATACCCAGCCTAGTTTAACAGGATAATAAGGACCACATTTGCCAGTGCTCAATAAGCATTAGATTTAGCAACCTCTTTTTAAAATGTAATTGCTTAGTTACCTTAACAACTACAACATACAGACTGTTATACTGAAGATAAAAAAGAAGTTTGGAACTCATTGGCATCCTGACAATCTGTAAGTCTGCTGAAGATTAAAGTCTTAGTCTGGTCTAAAAGTTACTTGCCTCGGCAAATCACCAGTAAAGTGACTACTCAAATGGAAATGAAGTGCAGTCACCCTGTTCATTACCACCCAAATACATTTCAGCCATTAAACACCGTCAAGGAACCTCACCAGTCATGGGCAATATGGACCACTATTTGCTACTGGTTGAATAAATATCTTGAGGCTTGTCGCATATATATATATGGACTTACTGAAGCTACGGGTCAAACAGATAGACCATACCTTCGTTCATTGTCATCAAGATGGGCAAAGAGCACATTTTTGGAGATCGCTTTGGCCAGTGCTGTCATTGTCTTGTAGTCCTTTGGAATAACCTGCAGATGTACAGAGAAATAATATGTTCATGTGAGTGGCTTGGGAACCAGAGCGATTCCGTGAAGAATGCAGAACGCATCCAGACTGACAAAAGGGTAGGATCTTTCGTTTCACACAAGGGTAGAATGAAGCTTTGGGAGATTAATCACCAAATTCTTTTTCACCAACATGCTATTTACTTCTCATAAGAAAACTATTATTTTATTGTTTGAGGCTGCATATGAATATTACCTTCCTGCATGGTATAATTAAACCAAGTATCGTTATATCTTTTTGGCATGGTTCTCATCGGGAAATGAGTGACCTCCAACGGTTTCATTTACTCAGCAATGCTAGCTGCATTGTTTGCGTCCATTCATGTTAGCCACCTCTGAGCCAGCTATTATTCTGTATGACCGTACCTGGACATCTTAAAAGGACCTCTCAGAATATGAATCCTTACAGCATTACATTGTTTGGATTCTGCCTGATTAGATGGACCTATGAATCAACAACTGTTCAAGCATGCAATAGGTAATTGTTGTAAACAGATTAAAAATTCTGTAACAAGACTGCATTCACTCAACGAAAGCCAAGTAGGACTGAGCTAACCCTTACTGTTATAGTCATAAGATACCAATTCCCAATATATTAAAAGGGATACTCCAATAAAAAAAAAAAAAGTGTTTTCATAAACAAAACAAAAAACTGATTTTTGGTTGGAGTAACCATTGCTTTGCTGGTATGCCGCGCTAAATTAAAGAATAAAACTAACCTCCATTCCTGCACTGAGGCCAAGTTCTCCACTCAACCTGATACTTCTCCACTGACATCATTCCATTTTCCTGGAGGTGGAGGAATGTCAGGGAGGCAGGCTGAGGAGGGAACATGGGCAGCATGGAGGTAGGCTGTGCCGCCACTGGACATCTGTCGCCAGCATGCTGTGTCAATATGCAGTGAATTAACATTAGCCACCGGGAACTTTTGTTCTGGGCTGGCTAATGATGCCCCAATGACGCTGTCGGAGTTGGAGTTACTGCTCCCGCAGCAGAGGGGTTAAACTGAACTGGAGTAACCCTTTAATCCTACCAGGATTATTTAATAAAGTGAAAATTCAAGGTAAAGTCAAAGTGAATTTCAAATTTAAGGTCAAAATAGCCAAACTAGAAAAATTATCTTTTGGTTCAGTCACTCTGGCCTTGAATTCTCACTTTAGTGAATAACTCTTTCTGTTGGATCACTCATGTCCTGAGAGGAAATTGTTTTCTCCAATGAACCAACTAAGCAATTTAGCCTGCCCTCCCCCACCACCAGGACCACCAGAAGCAGATTTTAAGAGAAGTAGCAGCCTATTGTTATAAAGAGAAAAAAAATTAAAAGGGCACCCTAAGCAATTAAACTGCTATGGTCTGCTGTAGTGGTTACGGTGCTGGAATGTACCTGCTGCTGTCCCCGGTTCTGTGTAAAACCACTCTGAGATAAAGTACTAGGAAACGTTGGCATGCTGGACTATAACCACTACAGTGGGCCGTAGTGGCTACTATGTATCCCACCATAACATTTGTGGCTGGCTGTTAATTGTACCTCCACCAGGGACTGCAAGGATCACTGTCAATTACAAGACACTGTACATGCTCAACTTTTAACTTCTATTAGCTAGTTTCTAACAGGAATCCTAAATCGGGGTGTCAGGGGTATTTAGTTAAAAAGTACATATTTATATATAGTATTATAATGGTCATTCACCTGTAAACAAAAACATTGGAACTCCTCTCATTTCTAAGCATACACAGGTAGGGGATTTTCTCATACTTTAATCTTGCAAATGACTGTAAATATATCTGTAAAGGCCTAATTCAGAGATGGGTCCAGAGATCCCTAACATGTCTTAACCTGAATATTTCAATTTCTAACCACCTGTTTCATATATCCCTTTATGTGCCCTAAGGGGCCTACACGTTCTGTGCCAACACACAGGAAAATCTTACTAAGTACATCTAACAATTGTCACTGTCTGGGAAACATACATCCTTCCTTTTTTAGACAAAGGCAGTATCCTGGGGTCATTAAAAGATTGCTCTGCAGTGACAGAGGTTAAGCAGCTCTTAAAATGGCTCTGCCAAAGGCCCTTTTTAGGTTCATGTTGCAAAGAACACATCAACTTCTTAAGATTCCAAATGTGGCTTCAATGCAGTTTTCTTTTTGCACTCATGAAATGGGTGTGCCTTCTATTTGTGCATATTGACAGGAATCAACATTTTAAAACATAATCTCCTAAATTAAGGCCTAATATTTAAAATTCACTTTGAATTCTCAACAATGTACACTTTAAAGGATCACTATAGGGTCAGGAACACAAACATGTATTCCTGACCCTATAGTGTTAACACCACCATCTAGCCCCCCTGGGCCCCTCATGCCTCCATAAATATAGTAAAAATCTTACTGTATTCAAGCCTGAAGCTGTAAATCTGCATGTTCAGAAAAACAAACAGTCTGCTGACATGTGGTAGCCTGATCCAATCACAGTGCTTCCCCATAGGATTGGCTGAGACTGACAAGGAGGCAGATCAGGGGCAGAGCCAGCATGATTCAAACACAGCCCTGGCCAATCAGCATCTCCTCATAGAGATGAATTGAATCAATGAATCTCTATGAGGAAAGTTCAGTGTCTGCATGCAGAGGGAGGAAATACTGAATCACAGGATGCTGTGCACAGTGATGCCCTGTGCTCTGCTGACAGCAGATCTGAGTGGATGGAGGCATATTATGCCTCCATCAACTCAGAAGTCCCTCTGGTTAACTCTGAGTGACTGCAGCTGGAGGTGTTCCTAGCTTTCAATGTAAACACTGTATTTTCTCAGAAAATACAGTGTTTACATTAGAAAGGCTGCAGGGAGCTATAGTTCTCACCTGAACAACCTCATTAAGCTGAAGTTGTTCAGGTGACTATAGTGTCCCTTTAATGAATACGTCAAAAAAAGTCAATGTATGTGAGGGAGTAATTGTTCACATACAATCAAATCTGGCCTCTCATTCACACTCTAATTGAACTAACATTGTTTTGATGTCTATAGTATCCCTTTAAGTGAAACTTTGTACTCTACAATGTATACAAACTATAAATATATACTTACACTTGCACTTGGAAATTTAGTTTAAAAGATATACAATCAGAATTACCTTTCTAACATAGGAAACTGCGTCCTCCTCTGTGTAGACCTCTGCACTGACTCCTCCCCTCCTACGTCGAGCCTTCACCACCGGGTTAGGAGGAGGTGGGGATATTTCGTCATCGTGAGAGTCAGACTGGGAATTTGACTTTTGCTGAGCCAAAATTTGCTTGCATTCTTCCTGTAAAAGAAAACCAATAAAGTTTAATGAGTATACCACCCAGTTCAACAGGAAGGCACCCTCCATTACATCATCAATAATTATGCAAATTGCATCAATAACTATGACTCCACCCACTCTCCAGCGTAATACTTGCCAACGTTTGCAAATATGAGATATTTCTACAGTTTGATTTACACATTATACATAACTCTTGAAAGGTGCTAAATATTTTTTATTGTTACACAAAAACGAATGAACTTAAAAATAAGAATTTGCAAGTTACATAAGTATTTATCACTTTTGATATGAACCCTCAAAGAAAATTGTGGTTCAATCAACTGCCGTTAGGATCCTCATAGTTGACGGAGCCCACCTATGTGCAATTAAAGTGCCACATTATCTCAGAATAAATACAACTGTTTTTGAAACGACAAAAAGTTTATTAGAGACCATTTCAATTATTATTATTATTGGTACTTTTTTTCATTACAATAAATGAGACAATTGCACAGTGACATAGGAACAATAGGTAGATGAGGGCCCTGCTTAAATGAGCTTACTTTTCTAAACAAACAACACCAACGGGTAGTAAAACAACCGTGTGATATCGTGCTAAAAAAAAAAAAAGCAACAATTAGAGTAGGACTAAAGTAAAATATCCCAAACTTTAAAAAAAATATTTAAATAAAAAAAAAAATAAAAGAAATGTTTCTACATAACAGACTCCCTTATTAAAAACAAAGTCGTTGTGTTGGTCCTTTATTGTATTGGTTGTATCGACCTTCTCTCTCCCAATCTTCCCCTCCTGCTCTTTCGTGGGTTTTTGGACTTCATCCTCTGTTAATAGATGGCATTGTCAGTTGGGTTTGGCTCCTACTTCTGCAACAAATGACCCAACTGTAATTAATGCTACCATTGAATATTGAATTGTGAAAAAAGCAAGGAAACATAGCACGATTCTGCCTAGAAAAAGCCATCCACCAAAGCTCAGTAACCGGATAAAAAGAAAGGCATTAGTCAAAGGAGCAACCAGGTGGCCAATGGTCACTCGGAAGAAGCAACAATGATCTGCAGCTTAGTTCAGGAAACTCTATAACATTAACCCAGATGCTCTAAAAAAACTGAGCTTAATTTACGAGTTGCGAAAAGATCGCCATTGCTGAAAAAAAAAAAAAATCTAAAACCCTCATATCATATCCCATTTTAAAGATTGTCAAAACACATGTAGGATATACGAGGTTGAGTTGCCCCAACGACTATCATTGTTGCCAAAAACTGGAGCAGCTATTGTGGAATACTAGAAGTCCACTTCCATATTAGCCGATATAGGCAACAGAGTGGACAGATTTTGCCAAGTCACTCATAAAAAGTGGAGATGACAGAACAGACTATTGGTTCTTAGAGTATCCCTGTACTATACAGTAGTATTTTTAAAATGACACTACCACCATAACTAACCTATATCCACACACTCGCAGTATCCAAGCAATCACATAACATTTTGATTTGAGCTGACAGTAAGTTTACGTTGACAGGATTGCTGAAAAGTGCGGATACATATGTCGTGGAAACTACAGCTAATAGACGTTCTATTGCAGACACACAGCCTCTATTAAAGCATTAGAACTGGCTGAACCGGCTGGAGCAACAGAGCGGATGCCATTCTTCAGAGCTCCGTGCAACAAGCGCCTAAATCACAAGACATCAGCTCCCACAAAGCCTCACCGACACCGGGGAAGACAGAACACACCTCAGGGCATCCTGCTGCACACGCCGATGCCTTTTTTCTCGCCCCGACGGGGAAACACCGCACCTGCGCTTCCAAGGCCTACCACAAACGCTATTGTGGCGAGGTTACCGGTCTTATTTCATTCATGCACTCAAAAATAAAGAATTAAAAAAAAAAAAGAACTGGCTGAACCACTTCCTGGTTTTTTGAGAGCTCACTGCAGAAACAGCAAACAATGGTAATTTGCAGCAAACGCTGAGATTTCAAGGACAATTATATTTGTATATCTTTGTATTTGAATAGTTTTTAATACATATAACTGATGTGGGATTATTTAAAAAACCTTATTGTATTTGTATTCAATAATTGCACTAACTCCATTTTAACTTTATACTGTGACAATCCTCCATTTTGTCCCCCTAACCTGACTTCTTCAATCCTCCATTTTGTCCTCATAACCTAACTTGTTCATTTTAAAATCACCTTACATGACAGAATTTCCCAGCACATCTAATACAATAGAACAAAGACTGTATTTTTTATAAAGATATGATTAACACAGGAATTGCTGACTTTTCCTTAGATTTGCAACAAAGTATAATTTGAAGGCCATGCGAACACAGTAGTAATGAAATGTTCTATTCATAAGAGACCTTGCACCTGGCCACGAGGCCTGAGATCACCGACCGTGTAAAATGACGCTCAAGACCCCTTGTCCCCCACCCGTGTCCAGAACAATCCAACCTCTTGGTGGGTGGACACGGGATTAACCACTTAGTCTTTTGAGCCAATTAATAATATTGATAGGTGGACACTAATCCCGACACTTGACAATTAATCCAATTAATGATGTTTATTTACTGATATTCTAATAAGCAATGATGACGTAAAATGTCTCTTAAAAGGACCTGCGTGTCCGCTTTTTAATCACTTGCCAATAAATTTTCTCGAAGTTATTTTAACCTGAACCTTGTGTGTCAGACTTAATTACTTCAGCGTATATACGCAATTTATTTTATTGATTTGGACAGGAACAGATAGACATTTAAACATTTTGGTTTACTGCAAAAAGTACCATAACAACTTGGCGCCCAACGTGGGGCACCGGGCTATGTCTGGCCGGTGAGCCGTCCTAAGGAAGACGCTGTTGGACGGAGGAATCCAGGGGGAAGGAAGGGAGATTGATCACCTCCAGATACACGGTAGAGACTTCTGCAGAGCCACCGGTACGTTCCGGCCCCTTTGATTGACCCGTCCACGTGTCTGTGACTGCTTCCCGGGAGGACATCAAAGACAGGTAATATCTTGCCCGGTGTCTCGTTACTCATTTGTTTACCTGCATTTTAGTCTATCTGTTGCCTGGGTGTGTTTGAATTGTGTTTGAATTGTTTGCCTGTTTCCCCATTTTGAGATAAAGGGGGGGTGGACCTGCAGGGGATTTGCCTGGGGTTCTGTCTTGCTTGTTTTCCCCTTTTTGGGATAAAGGGGGGTGGACCTGAGGGGATTTGCCTGGGTCTTCTGTTTTGTCTGTTTATCTGTTTGTATTTTGCCCCTTTTGGGATAAAGGGGGGGTGGACCCGAGGGGATTTGCCTGGGTCTTCTGTTGCCTGTTTTACTCCTTTTAGGAACCACGGTGCCGTGGTTGTAGGGAAAAAGGGGGGTTGACCTGTGGATGCGTTCCTGGGGGTCTTCTTTGCCTGTTTACCTCTTTTAGGAGCCTCGTGGCTGTGGCTGTAAGGAAAAAGGGGATTGTTGGAACTGTGGATTTTGTGTAGACTCATAATTTCCTGTGATCCTTCTCGTGACACTCTGAGAGCTTAGCTAGCCTCATTGTGCACGTGGTAACCCACAGTTTCGAGTACTGGGGCTAGTGGAATTCCAATTTTGGTAACCACTGTCCTGAGTACCGAGGCTGGGGGGATTCCAGTTTTGGTAAACCTCAGCTTCGGCTGGGGGGATTCCAGTTTTCTCTTGGTAACCGCCGCCCTGAGCGCTGGGGGCTGGTGGAATTCCAGTTTTTCTGTTTATTTGTGGTAGTGAGACTTGTAAGTGGGTTTTATAGGGGCACTACGGGGTTGAGGGAGGTGACTTTGGAGTAAGCACATGAGTAAAGGAAAGGAATTACTGTTGATTTCATTTGAACTGTGATGCATACACTGTATTTCAACTGTATTGTTGTCTTGTTTGTTTAATGAGGAGTCTCATGTACTCCTGTGTCTGTCTCTAAGGATTTTTCCTTGCCTTTCATCTTTTCTACACTTTCTATATTATTATACTATCCACTCCCATTCCTCTTAAAAGAGAAGTGATTGGTCACACACTTCTCACCTCGCTCCAATCCGTGTCTACCACCCCGGGTAGGCGGATTAAGTGACTAGTCTACGTTTTGGGAAGACGCACCTGAGAAAGTCCCAAGATTCTCGGGTGGCAGTCGAGCATTGTAGACGTTCTTGTTCAAATTTCCCTCTCTCTCTCTATATCTAGGACGCTGGTATAGGGGTAAAGGGACTATGGGACAGGATTTAGATAAGCCCAGCAAGGGCTGGTTAGCATGTGATTTGGTAGAGAACAGAGAGGGTGAAGAGATGGTTAAAGGTGTTGAAAAGATTGCAAAAGTATGTAAAATTGCTGTACCGACATGTGGGAGATTGCAACCAGAAAGTTGGCGCAAGTTACTAGCAGAAATGAAAGGCAAGCTTACAGATAATGGTTTATTAAAGACTGCTGAAGCATGGTACAGAGTAGCGAAGGCTATTCAGTTAGAAGGTTGGGTTGAGGAAGAAGTAAATCACAAAGGTGTAAAATTGTTTGTGTATCATAAAAATTGTGTTGCTGGGGTTTACCCTCAGCCAGCGCCCCAAAATGGCGCCCAGGGGATGTCCGTCCCCAAGGTTCAGTCAGCCATAGGTGATAGCCAGCTGACTATGTTCCCCACTCCCGATCCTCCCGAATCCCATCCCATCACCTCCCCTGTCTGCCCGGTCCTGAATTCTGATGGATCTTTCTTTACCCCTTCCCTTTCTCTAACGGTCCCATCATCCTCAGCCATCCCCACGCTTCCTTCCATGCCTAATCCTAACATCTCATCTGCCGCCTCCTCCCTGCAATCCCTCTCTATGGTTAATCCCCTTCCATCAGCACCCGTCCAGCTAACTACCCCTCCCTCCCATGCTACGACTCCTCTTTCTGCATCCATCCCTACTAATCCTGTCCTGTCTCTTCCGATAACCAGCTCCGCCCCAGTCCAATATCCTACCTCCTTAACCGTACCTGCCCACCCTACTCTTTTGCCCTCCCCTGCCTGGCCCTACCCCTTCCCATATCCCATGGCCCTGCCCTACCCCGGTTACCCTCCCTTTCCCCAAGCCACTCCCCAGGTTCCGGTCATGCCCAGTCCGGCCCAATCTACCCCGGAAGTGCCCATATCAAATATGGCCGCCGCTCCTTCCCTTAATCCTGAAGCAACTCCTTTCCCCGCCTCCAATATGGCGGCTCCCAGTTCAGCCCTGATGCCAGTAATTCCCGGCGACTACCTGACCCCAGGTTACGACTCGCTAGCCACCCCTGCATCTGGGGCTCATTCCCAGCCACCGACCCTTTCACCTCACGCGGGACCTGCACCGCGTAGAAGAGTCAATATCATAGAATTCGATGATGACGAGATGGACAGGGTGTCCCATGTCTCATCGGAACTTGCTGCGGGAGCCCCATCTCATCGTTCTATCGATGATCCCTTCGGCCACAAGGGTCGGGGAGAACAGGCCCCTCCTAAATATGTTGCTTTCAATCCCACTCAAGCTAGTGCTCTGATGAAATCACTCCCGGACCCAGAAAAGCAGCCCATGCCCTTCTACCGAGGGATAGTTCAAATTCAAAAGACTTATTCAGCCGCATGGCGTGATCTATTGAGCATTTGTGCTATTAAAGCAGGGGATGCATATTGGCCAAGTATGGCCCGACACCTCAGTACAGATCAGCTCAACAGTGATGTTGATTACCCCTCTGGAGTAACTTTTTGCACCCAATTAAAAGAATGGGCTAAGGACAAACTTGCAGATCAGGCTGCTGGCCTTACTGATGTTATTCAAGATAAAGGAGAATCAGTGGAAAGGTTTCATGCAAGACTGTATCAAATGTTTACAGATTTGGGGTTTGATCTTACTGACAAAATTCATTCACAAATGCTGTCAGGTGCGTTTGTCCAAGGTGTTAAGGACTCTATACGCAAGGGAATCATTGCTGCACGCCCTGAATATAAGGTTGTTCCCCTGGACACCCTACTTTTAGTTGCTAGAGGTTTGGAATCCGCTCAGACCCCAAGAAGATCCACTTCAGCGCCTCTCATGGTATCCCGCTCCACCCCAGTCCCAAAAGGTACTAGACCGGAGGAGGGGGGACATTGTTTTAATTGTGGAGCCAAGGGGCACTTTAGAAGTGACTGCCCAGAACCTAAAAAGGAGCCAAGGGAGCCCAGAAAGCCCTCCAAACCTGCCCCAGCTCCCAAAGCCACCAAACAGGTTCCGATAATTGAGGAACCAGATGATTAGGAAATTGGCAAGCCTGTGTCTGCAACCCCTGTCATGGCAGTGTCTACAGGGGATAAAGGGGGGCCACTTGCCACAGTGACTTTGCCCATTGAAGGCCACCCTACCACATTTCTAGTTGACACAGGTGCAGCCCGTAGTGTTCTGCGAGAACAAGACCTGCCAGACCCATCCTTTCTGTCAAATATTGACGTCTCTTGTGTTGGAGTGGATGGCCAGCCAAGACATAGCCCTTTAACAACTCCATTACGAGTTGGCTCTAGCCTGCTTGCTCGCTTTGTGGTATCCTCCACATGCCCAATTAACCTATTAGGTGCTGATGTTCTCTCACGCCTGCAAGCATCCATCACCTTTACCCCGGATGGGCAGGTAGAAATGTCCACACCTCTATCTGAATCAGACACCTCAGCCTTGTGCTCCTTGCCTCTAATGCTGCATTTAGAAAAGCCCCGTGAGAAAGCAGCAGAATTAAGGTCCAATTTCCCAGAGGCATTAAAAACACAGGTGCCCGCCAAGTTATGGTCCTCAGGCCCAGAGGACATAGGTCACCTAAATGTTCCCCCTGTGGTGGTAAAGCTTATTCCAGGGGCTAAATTACCAAGAAAACCACAATATCCATTAAAACCAGCACAGGCTGCTGCCATTTCTACCCACATCAAGGCACTCTTGGAGAAGGGTGCCCTAGTGAAATGCAAATCTGAATGCAACACCCCATTATTCCCTGTGAAAAAGAAAACTCCAAAAGGTGAGCCAGAGAAGTACAGGATGGTTCAGGATCTCCGTGCTGTTAATGAAGCTACCGTCCTGGACACCCCTCTTGTACCAAATCCCCATACTCTGCTCTCTGGAGTCCCACCATCTGCAAAAATTTTCACAGTCATTGACCTAGCAAATGCCTTTTTCAGTGTTCCACTGGACCCATCCTGCCAATACCTGTTTGCTTTCACCCATGAGATGCAACAGTATACCTGGACTGTCATGCCCCAAGGGGCACAAAATTCACCAAGTCAGTTTGCAAAGGCCATGGCCACCATCCTTGACCCATGGCAAGCCGAGCACCCAGAAGTTGTTCTGCTTCAGTATGTGGATGATTTGCTGCTCTGTGGAGATGATATACCCACTACTGAAAAGTGCTCAATTAGCCTGCTTTGTTATTTGGCAGAACAAGGATGCAAGGCTTCCCTCATCAAACTACAGTTCTGCCAACCCTCAGTAATTTTCCTTGGACATTGCCTATCTCAAGGTACCAGACATCTTACCCGGGACCGGGTAAGAGCCGTACTGGATATTCCAACTCCAAGAACTTCAAAATCTCTCCATGCCTTCCTAGGCCTTATTTCCTACTGCAGAGCATGGATCCCAGAGGCCTCCCTGCTCATGCAACCTCTCTATGACGCACTTAAGTCTGACCCTTTCTGTTTAACTAATGAAGCAATAGACAATTTCAATGCTCTAAAACGTGCCATTGCTTCTGCTCCTGCCTTGGGCCTGCCTGATTACTCCAAACCTTTCAAATTATTTGTCTCTGAAAGACAAGGCCATGCAACAGGAGTTCTCACCCAAACTAATGACTTAAGAGGCCGCCAAAGGCCTATTGGATATTTCTCATGTCAACTGGACATTGTGGCCAGAGGGACCCCTTCCTGTCTCAGGGCTGTTTTTGCTGCAAGAGAGCTCATAGAAAGAACCTCAGACCTGGTCCTTGGCCACCCTCTGGTTGTTTTGGCCCCTCATGACATCTCTGCCATCATCAACCAAGTCCAGCTCAAGCACGTGTCTCCTGCCAGACACCTACGCCTACAGTGTCATCTTCTTCTACCTGACAACATTTCCATCCAAAGATGTCAAGTTCTTAACCCATCCACTCTTCTTCCACTCCCTGAGGGGGGTATCTATTATGGATTTGTCACAGATGAAACCTACATTTACCTGCTTTGTGGATGTATCAAGAAAGTCATGCATCCACATTTGACATTTTATGAAGATGAGAAGCCTCTCTGTGAAGGCCCAGATTACGCCTTCTGTACCATGTGGTACAAACCAAACATTACTCCCGAACCTTGCTATGAAGATGAGCTTTACCACTGGACTGATGTGAAGCTCACTGCTCAAGATTTCTATTGTGACTCTGAAGGCAATAGCATGGTCTTGGTCCAACTACCTCAACAACTTATCTACCTCTACCGCCATTGGGATACTGCTATCCCACATATTCCTGTTACCAAATTGAAGACAAGGTCATGGAATGACCTTGGGCCCATGGCAAAGCTATGGGCCACCATGGATGAAGAACAGCTACAGGAAAATGGTATTGTCAAATACCCAACAACTGACCTTCTGGAAGCATGGCCGCGCCACTTCCTAGAAAAGGAATTCCAAGATCTGGTCATAGTGAATGATTATGACCCCGAAACACCTCATGACTGTTTTGAACAGATGAAAATGGAGACAGTACACCTACCAACTGTGCATGAGAATCCATTACAAGATCCAGATTTTACCCTGTTTGTGGACGGCTCAAGATATGCTGATGAAGAAGGAAGATACCATACAGGATATGCCGTAACCACAACAGATGAAGTTATCAAATCATCATCTTTACCGCCAGCAATGTCTGCGCAAGAAGCCGAATTACAGGCTCTGACTTCAGCATGCAAAATTTCCGAAGGAAAACGTGCCAACATCTATACAGATTCAAGATATGCTCTGGGTGTGGCACATGACTTCGGCCTAATTTGGAAGACAAGAGGATTTCTTACCACCGCCGGTACACCAGTCAAACATAGTACTGCAATTAAGGAGCTAATGGATGCCCTCCTACTCCCTGAAGAAGTGGCCGTTTTGAAGGTAAAGGCCCATGGGAAATTGGATACAGATGAAGCAAAGGGCAACCATTTGGCTGATCAGGCTGCTAAGCTAGCAGCCAGGGATTTGCAGGAAGTGGATGAAGACGTGTCCGGACAAGAAGAAGAAGAAGAAGTCCCTATTTTTACTCTGCAAACTCTTCCTACTGATTTGCGAATTTTGCGAGAACAGCAAGCTGTAGTCACTCCTGAAGAAATCCAGAAATGGAAAAAGAAAGGAGCCGTCCAAAAGGATGGAGTATATTACAACAACTTCAAATTCTGTCTCCCCAAAAACTTATATCCAGCAGTGGTCCAATGGGCACATGGGCCTGCACACTTGTCAAAGGAATTAATGGCCGCCCTCATACAGAAGTATTATGAAGCACCCGGAATCACAACATTGATCAGCAGCTTCTGTAAGGCCTGTGTCATTTGTGCAAAATGCAATCCAGGAAGACCAATCAAGGTGCCTGCAAAACACCTGGCAAAGCCCATGTACCCCTTCCAGCGAATCCAAATTGACCACATCCAAATGCCCAAGAGTGGGCCCCATGAATATGCACTAGTCATAGTGGACATGTTCTCAGGATGGCCAGAGGCCTACCCAGTGGCCAATATCACTGCAAAAACAACCGCAAGACGCCTACTTACAGAAATAGTATGTAGGTTTGGACTCCCAGAAGTCATTGAAAGTGATCAAGGCCCAGCCTTTACAGCAACAGTGACTAAAGAAATTTGGACTGCTCTAGGGGTGACCCTAGCCTTCCACACCCCTTACCACCCACAAAGTAGTGGTAAAGTAGAGCGCATGAATGGCACTCTAAAAGCCAGAATGTTAAAAATGTCACAAGAAACAAAGATGCCCTGGCCAGAAAGCCTGTCAATAGCTTTATTCAGTGTTAGGCACACACCTAGAGGGAAGCATTCACTGTCCCCATATGAGATTCTATTTGGGACAGCACCCAGACTAGGTTGTTATTATCCGCAGCAGTTACAGCTCCAATCAGATGTTTTAGTAGATTATGTAACTGAACTTGCAAGTGCCTTAAACAAAATACATGCCCAAGTTTTCTCTTCAATTCCAGATCCCGAATTGGATACAGGTGCCCATAACCTGCTCCCCGGAGATTGGGTTCTGGTCAAGAAGTTTGTGCGGAAAAATACCCTGGAACCAAGATTTGACGGTCCATTCCAAGTTCTCCTGATTACCGCAACTTCCGTCAAACTGGCCGGTAGGCCAAATTGGATCCACGCTTCCCACTGCAAGAAATCTCCTGCCCCAGAGGAAGCAGATACCGCACAAGCATGTACCTCTGGCACATCTTCTCCTTAATCAGCCTCATAAAGGCCCAACAAGTAGCCATCACCAAAGATATTAGTGGGTATACCTTCTGGTACAATTCATCATGCACCCATGTGGCTACTTACACCTTTGACTATTGTGATATTGTAGAATGCCCGTTCCCCACATCACAAATCCAGAGTATTTACAGAGATATCCCTCATTCAAAAGATCCATATGTTTGTGTAGTTGACAAGCAATGGGGGCACAATTGTAATCATTGGGGGGCGGCGGGATGGAATGCCGGGCCTGCCTGGGGTTACAAGCCAAAAAGTGCCTTATCTAAAGTAGATGATCAAGGTAGATCCCTTCTCCAGAGAATGACTTTAAGAAAGCCTGGGGGGGGTACACCAATGAAATTAATCCTTAACATTGAGCATCCAAGCCCAACGGATGCAGACCAGTATGTGATGGGAATGTATTGGAAAAAGGGTTCCTACCGTAAATTAGGGCATTTCTTCTTAAAAGATATGTGCAACTCTTCCGAGTGGCAAGGGGCCACCCATATGGTCCCTAACCCATTAAAACCTCATATCCAGACCTTTCAAGACATGATGGCCATTGCTAACCCCACCTTTGAAGATACCATGGCCGCTGAAACAGGTTTTAATGATGTAAATTTATGGTTAGAATGGATGAAATATAATGCTAATAAGCATAATAAGACTGCATGTTATGTGTGTGGTGGTGCCCGGCCTCACCTGGGTACCGTACCTCTAATCCTGCCAGTAGATATAGAGGAATGTGTTTTAAGCCTTTTTGCCTATCACTATGATTTTAACAGGTCCATATGTAGTGCATGGACAAAGGAGTATCCTCTCCTAACCAAGGATGTCAAACCCCCAGATGGTATTACCGTGTATAAAGGTAATTACACTTGTTATGCTAATTATGATGGAATTGGTAAATTCTTGGGTAACTTCTCTAAGGGGTATTGTGCTACCTACAGGAGTGTCTCTATGAACTTGTTGCAGTTTCACACCAGGTCATTAGGGGATATCTACTGGTTGTGTGGGGATTTACAGTTAAGATCCAGAATGGACAAGGAGTGGTGGGGGGAGTGTACTTTGGCTAAAGCTATTATGCCTATACATATCATCTCTGACACACACCTCAACACCCATGAGTCCAGACACACTAAGGTTAAGCGTGATGCCCCAGTAAAAGGAAGTTTTGATCCTCATGTTTATATTGATGCTATTGGGGTGCCTAGGGGGGTGCCCAATGAATTTAAAGCAAGAGATGAAGTTGCTGCAGGATTTGAATCACTTTTTGCCATAGTTACCACTAACAAGAATTTAAATTGGATCAATTACATTTATTATAATCAACAGCGTTTTGTTAATTATACCAGAGACGCCCTCCAGGGGTTGGCCGAACAGTTGCAGGCCACATCCCAAATGGCTTTCCAGAATAGAATGGCCCTAGATATGATCTTAGCCGAAAAAGGAGGGGTTTGTAAAATTTTACCTGACACCTTGACCTGTTGTACCTACATCCCAGAAAACACAGGCCCTAATGGTAAAGTTACATTAGCCATAGAAAAATTAAATGACCTGTCTATAGAGTTGAAAAGGAATTCTGGGATACAAGATCCCTGGGAAAGATGGTTTGGTTGGATGACAGGATGGCAAAAGGCTTTAATGCATATTGGTATGGCTATACTAATTTTTCTTTTTCTCTTTGCTCTTCTCTTTTGTTGTATCCTCCCATGTCTGAGAAAATCCCTCCTGAAGACTGTTGACCAAGCGGCACCCACTTTCACCCATCTCGAAGTTGATGACCAAGAGCTCCAAGACATCAACTCACCCTGTCTGCCGCTGCAAACAATCCCTTTTGTTGATAAAGTGCAGGAATTCTAGGAAGGGACTAACTTAGGGACAGCATCTGTCAGTGAATGGTAAAGACCCCGTGTTGGAGAAGTGGTGGGTTAGCTGCCATGGGATACCCATGGGTGTGAAGTGTTCGAGAGCCATACTGACGGATGAGTTAGCCTATCAGGGTCAGAACTAGGGACAGCCTTGCACTTTGCATTAACACCTAGCTAGCGGCCACAGGGTTTCTGTGCCTTTGGGTTAACACGTCTTCCTGGTACTAACTTAATAAAGTTTTTTTATCTCTTAGAATCTAACATTTCATAGGGGGGACTGATGTGGGATTATTTAAAAAACCTTATTGTATTTGTATTCAATAATTGCACTAACTCCATTTTAACTTTATACTGTGACAATCCTCCATTTTGTCCCCCTAACCTGACTTCTTCAATCCTCCATTTTGTCCTCATAACCTAACTTGTTCATTTTAAAATCACCTTACATGACAGAATTTCCCAGCACATCTAATACAATAGAACAAAGACTGTATTTTTTATAAAGATATGATTAACACAGGAATTGCTGACTTTTCCTTAGATTTGCAACAAAGTATAATTTGAAGGCCATGCGAACACAGTAGTAATGAAATGTTCTATTCATAAGAGACCTTGCACCTGGCCACGAGGCCTGAGATCACCGACCGTGTAAAATGACGCTCAAGACCCCTTGTCCCCCACCCGTGTCCAGAACAATCCAACCTCTTGGTGGGTGGACACGGGATTAACCACTTAGTCTTTTGAGCCAATTAATAATATTGATAGGTGGACACTAATCCCGACACTTGACAATTAATCCAATTAATGATGTTTATTTACTGATATTCTAATAAGCAATGATGACGTAAAATGTCTCTTAAAAGGACCTGCGTGTCCGCTTTTTAATCACTTGCCAATAAATTTTCTCGAAGTTATTTTAACCTGAACCTTGTGTGTCAGACTTAATTACTTCAGCGTATATACGCAATTTATTTTATTGATTTGGACAGGAACAGATAGACATTTAAACATTTTGGTTTACTGCAAAAAGTACCATAACATAACCATAACACTCAAAACAAAAAATAAATAAACAAAATTTAAAAAAATAAAAAATAAATAAATATATAAATTAGTTGACTACAATTCCGATCAGTATGTCTAGACAAGTGACCTTGGCACGCCAGATGTTTGTGAACTACATTTCCCATGATGCTCATGTTCTTTCAGGCTAAAAGTCTAGACTGATGTCTTGGATCTTATTACTCAACTCGTGGTCGCAGTCAGATCATTCAGATCATTTGGCATTTTACTGGAGAGTAGCATGGTTTGTTTCCGAACACTGGTCATAGAAGTTTATCTCCTCTGCTAAAATGAGTCAGTAAAGAGCTATTGAATATGATTACACACTCATATTCCCCGAGTAAATGTCAAAGCAATTTCTACGTTTTGCACTTATATGTCATAAAAAATAAAAATATTTTAGGGAATATATATTGGCTGTTAACCTTTTAAAGACCAATGTTAGGAAAATCCATGACATGCCAGTGGTCTTAAAAGGGTAAAAAAATTTATTAAAAAAAGCACCCGCAGTGAATGGAAAATTTAAAAAAGTGTGTATTACTTTATCAGTATGTATATGAGGATGATTAGCAACAACAGTATACATTTCAGAATAGTTCCTGATGGAATGAAACCAGTTACAAATTAGTGATTCCATTTAGTGACAAATATAATCTATCAAAATCATATAATGTTATATATTATGTTACAATGAGAATTGTCTGGAATATAAAATGGATTACAGGTCACATTTAAAGGGACACTGTAGCGTTAGGACAATTGTAGGAACACAGCAGTGTACTCATGTACTACTGATTAATGCATTCTGCATTTCTAAATTCCTACCACTACAATCCTGATGTCCCTTATCAGTTAGGTCACCCATCCCGGTGTTAAACTGTAAAAATTAGTTAATTAAAATAAAATAAATGACCAAGTGTTCCTTGGCGCTGCCACAACCTCCTCCTCAGGTTGTATCATTATGGAAGCTTCAAACCAGGATGACGGCCTAATCCAATGCTCCTCACATAAGAGCATTAGAGACCTCAGGCGTCATGGTATGTTACGGTATGAAAATCAGGAAGTAAAATGCCTGGCTTTCATTCCCGGAGGGCTTAGAGGCATGGCTTGAAGCCGTTCTTCCAAGCCCTTGAATTAGTGAACTAAAGGATTTTGCGGGTGGGGAGGGGGAGGGTGGGAGAACTGCAGGCACTATAACAACTTCAATAAATTTACGTTGTTAAAGTTCCTACAGTGTCCCTTTAAGGCCAATACAGTTAAAATGAAAACAGAATTGACTTGGAGATTTGTTTCTAATTTGACTACTTCAGCCTAAAGTTTGAAAGTCACTCTGAATTCAGAGTAAATTTAATTTTAGCGAGTAAACTGTAAATGTTTAAGCATGCACTCACACTGGAAGGAATAACATAAGAGACCGGAAATTGTAGGTTGGCTAATGAAAGGATATAAAATTACTAATGTATTTGAATTATACTGCAATTGTTTTCAATATATAAATGGGAAAAAGCATTAATCAACGGTGCATAAACACTTCTACTGTTATACTGTATAACGTTATACCACCTAAGCTGGTAGGACAAGCTATGCATACACAACTATTCCTTTAAACATAACTTATGATTTTACCCAAAACTTTATATTATGTCCTTTTGTAAATCTATTTTTTTTTTTTTTTTTTTTTTAAAACATGTTTGTGAGATTGTTAAATACATCATTGTTACATTATTGTCTCTTATGCATAATACATCAATTTACCAATATGCAACAGACCACCTCTTCCTGATTGGCTACCCATTTTAATTTTTTTAAACTTTGTAAACTGGCTTCATATACTGAAATAAGAAAACAGCAGGTTAGTAGTGAGCGTCAAATGATTTTAGAGTTGGCTGACCGCATCATGCCTTTTTTAAAGAAGAAAACTACATCAGAGACATGGAGAGTGTCATAAAAATATATCGAAAAAATATACAGAAATACAGCAAACTAATTTCTACTCAATGCAGCCCTGCAGTGTGTATTTTTGTCTACTTTTAGCAACCATAATAAGTATTCTTCCTATAATGAGTTAATGAGTGTGGTGGTGAGTAATGTCGAGAATTTATTCCAATTTATTACTATAAAGGCCTTTCAAATTACTGTGCTTTAAAAAAAAAGTGGATTTTTTTTTCCATGTACTACTGATTAATGTAAAGATTTTCCAAAGACGGGCTTGATCTAAGTAAAAACAGTCATGTAAAACCTAATATAACGTGATTCTACACATAAAAATCGAAATTCTTCAAAAACTGTCTGTATGGGAACTTCAGCGATATATTCTCGCATGTGTATACAGCTGAATTCCATTGCAAGCACGGCTACTGAAAATGCTAAACATTTCAATATAATGACAAACATATCACAGACAGACAATAAATCTCACATACTGTAAAAATATCAAGACAATAAACGCAACGGCTCAAGTTACCATGAGATTCAGTTTGTACTGAAAGTCTAAGCTCCCTAAATGAACAGCAGACGAAAAATTGCTAGTTTTTTGCATAAACGGTTCTTTTTTCCTATTTCCATCTGAACGCCACGGCCAGATAGGTCATATCCAGGGATGATTTCTGTGGCGAAACCAACCTCGCCACTGGGCCCTGGAGGAGCCTGTTTGCTAGCCTCCTACCTACTGACTATGGCCCCTGGGTTATTTGGGGCATATTGTACTGTATATTGCTGCTACTGGCCCTTTTAACAGCATCTATGGACATATTGGGACTTTTGGGACTACTGTCCCTTTAAGACTGTGCTACATATTCTAGTGTACTGCCTGTAATATTATATGTGTATTTGTGTGTTAAGTTTAACCTGGGATATGTATGCAGCATTCACCTGATTGTTCGGTAGAATCACTCCATTCATTATATTGAGTGAAACTACCGAACAACCAGACCACCCAGGAATAAGTGTGCCTCCAATTACAGTTTGCAACAATGTTGCAAACGGGTAATTGGCAATCAGTGTAATGTATTCTTTGTCCTCTGGGTGGCCGCCATTCGGGAAACAAACACGTGGCGGCGGCCATCTTAAACTACCGAACAGCGGTGTTTTGCCGTCGAGTGTCTGGAACTAAAATCGGACACTTGATTAGGCAAACACCGCTGAGACCTCCATACTTCCAGAAATTCGGATAGAAACTACCGAATGACCCGCCGTTCGGTAGAAAGAACCACACAAACAAGGGAATTCATTCAAACCCTCTCCAGGCTCTATAACACAGGAAATTCGCCTGTTTTCATTCCCTTGTTTGTGACCGACCGCAGGGCCAAAATGCATGGAACTGTTTTCGGATACTTTGCCCATGCGGTCGGTCAAATCTTTGGAGCCCCGTGTCTCCCGAGCCGTTCATCCGAATTACTTGAATTTTGAATATGTTGTCCCCCTGAATGGGGGCTATCCGGCGATGCTGGATTTGGGGGTGTGCCCCCGGTTTTTGGGGTGCATCCAGGAATTGGGGAAAAGTGTGTACCGGATAATTGAGTTTAATGTTATCTGAGGGGAGGGGATGTGTGGGCTGAACCATGTATGTGATTGGTTATTTTATGCCTCCCCCTGGGTGTGGCCTGTATGTGGATTAGTGTAATAAAAGCCAGGCTGGATGAGCCAGTCCAGAGTTCCTGTTTTAACCTCAAAGTGATGTGTCGTCTCATTATTGGGGGAAGGATTTATTGTATGCTGTTCCAGTTGACTGCTAGGGGTACAAGCCTATTCGTATGGTTCCTATTCAATGGTCTACAGCATTCATACGCTTGGGAGAATTTAAAGGTTTCTTGGATTCGGTGATTATGGTGTCTGCCAGAGTGCTTGGAGCCCTCAGGAAGCACTAGGAGCATCCATTAACGGAGGTACTCAGTCGGGGTGCCAGGTGGTCCGTTACATTGGTGGCAGCGGTGGGATGGCGTCCTAGTGTGAGGTAAAGCAGCTCGGAGACACAGTTCGTTTGGATTTACAAATTGAGGGCAACGCTAGCAGTCGTGCAGCGCCCCTGGGAGCAGACAAGTATGGAAGGTTCTGGCTCTGGAGATGATTGGCTGGCCGAGGTGAGGCAGCGAGTGGCTGAGTATGGGGATGATATACCCATGGAGACACGCCGGGTGATCTGGAACCAGGTCATGGCCGAGCGAAACACAAGGCTGGACCGAGAATTCCGGTTGGCAAAAGAGAGGAAGTATGCTCAGCAGCAGGAGCGTTACAGCAGCCGGGTAGAGGCTGCATCCGAGGAGGTTAGCCGTCTTTCCCTGAGGCGGCGGGAGGAACCCGAAGTGGGGGTCCTCATAGACTGGTCCTGTGAGGAACCACAACAGGCAGGTAGAGATGGGACCAAGGTCACTCCACCGGGATGCTGGGCAGCCGGCCCAGATCCCCAGCAGCAGCCAGAGTTGCCAGGTGGGGAAGCAGGTGGCCCTTACTCACAAATGTTGAGGGGCCTCACGGATTGGTCCTGGGAAGACCCACCGATGGCAGGTGGAGATGGGACTGCGGTCTCTCTACCGGCCCTACAGGGATGCTGGGCAGTTGGCCCAGATCCCCAGCGGCAGTGTGTGTTACAGGGAGCTGAAGGTGCCGTTCTTGCTCCCCAGCGGCAGTCTACGGTGCAGGGAGAGGAGCCTGTCATCCCCTCTCCCCAGCGGTTGAAGGTGTGTAAGGGAGAGGAGTTTGTTATTCCCTCTCCCCAGCGGCAGCACAGCTCACCAAGGGGAGACAGTAAGCCCCTCACCAGCGCAGATGGGACCGTGGTCTCTGCGCCCAAGCTACAGGGAGCTGAAGGGGCCGTCCTCCCTCCCCAGTGGCAGTGTGATTTGTTGGGAATTGGGAGCCCAGTCTCCATTCCCCAGCGGCAGGCTGAGTTACAGGGGGCAGAGGTAGTTGGTCCTACCCCCCAGCAGCAGAGTGATATACCGGGAAGGCAGTGTGAAGTGCAGGGAGAGGAGAGCAGCGTCCTCCCTCCCCAGCGGAAGGCTGAGTTACAGGGGGCAGAGGTAGTTGGTCCTACCCCCCAGCAGCAGCGTGATTTTTTGGGAATAGAGAGCCCAGTCTCTATTCCCCAGCAGCAGGACACTGAATTGGGAGGAGAGACAGTCGGTCTCCCTCCACAAAGACTGAAAGTAGGCATAGGAGAGGAGATTGTTACCTCCTCTCCCCAGCGGCAGATCATCAATGGGCAGAGTGTTCTAATGGGAGAGGAGATTGTTACCACCTCTCCCCAGCAGCAGATCATCAATGGGCAGAGTGTTCTAATGGGAGAAGAGCTGGTTACCACCTCTCCCCAGCGGCAGCTTAATGTACCAGGGGGAGACTGTAAGCCCCACACCTGTGCAGATGGGACCGTGGTCTCTGCACTTCCAGCACAGGGGGTAGGGACGGTCGGTCCTGCCCCCCCACAACAGGGCTGTTTAGCCAAAGGGGAGACAGTCTGTCTCCAGCAGCAGAGCTGTGTAACTAAAGGGGAGACAGTCGGTCTCCAGCAGCAGAGCTGTGTAACTCAAGGGGAGACAGTCGGTCTCCAGCAGCAGAGCTGCGCAGCTAAAGGGGAGACAGTCGGTCTCCAGCAACCAGGCTCCAACCAGACTACTCCTGTAGTAGTGCTGGCACCAGGGCAGAGTACCGCTGGTCTCTGCCCACTCAGCAACCCACCAAAACAGCCTACCAGTCCCCCACACAGCCGGGGTGAGGCACCTGGACCTGGACAAGTTTTTCCATTACTCAGGTGTAGTAACCATTCATTGTGGGGGGACTGTACTGCTGTTTCTGTTTTGTGGGTGGGCTGCTGGACTAACAAGGGCACTGACCGGCAAGAGGTCAGGTACCCTGTTAGTATGTTTGGAAAAGGGGAGAAATGTGGCGAAACCAACCTCGCCACTGGGCCCTGGAGGAGCCTGTTTGCTAGCCTCCTACCTACTGACTATGGCCCCTGGGTTATTTGGGGCATATTGTACTGTATATTGCTGCTACTGGCCCTTTTAACAGCATCTATGGACATATTGGGACTTTTGGGACTACTGTCCCTTTAAGACTGTGCTACATATTCTAGTGTACTGCCTGTAATATTATATGTGTATTTGTGTGTTAAGTTTAACCTGGGATATGTATGCAGCATTCACCTGATTGTTCGGTAGAATCACTCCATTCATTATATTGAGTGAAACTACCGAACAACCAGACCACCCAGGAATAAGTGTGCCTCCAATTACAGTTTGCAACAATGTTGCAAACGGGTAATTGGCAATCAGTGTAATGTATTCTTTGTCCTCTGGGTGGCCGCCATTCGGGAAACAAACACGTGGCGGCGGCCATCTTAAACTACCGAACAGCGGTGTTTTGCCGTCGAGTGTCTGGAACTAAAATCGGACACTTGATTAGGCAAACACCGCTGAGACCTCCATACTTCCAGAAATTCGGATAGAAACTACCGAATGACCCGCCGTTCGGTAGAAAGAACCACACAAACAAGGGAATTCATTCAAACCCTCTCCAGGCTCTATAACACAGGAAATTCGCCTGTTTTCATTCCCTTGTTTGTGACCGACCGCAGGGCCAAAATGCATGGAACTGTTTTCGGATACTTTGCCCATGCGGTCGGTCAAATCTTTGGAGCCCCGTGTCTCCCGAGCCGTTCATCCGAATTACTTGAATTTTGAATATGTTGTCCCCCTGAATGGGGGCTATCCGGCGATGCTGGATTTGGGGGTGTGCCCCCGGTTTTTGGGGTGCATCCAGGAATTGGGGAAAAGTGTGTACCGGATAATTGAGTTTAATGTTATCTGAGGGGAGGGGATGTGTGGGCTGAACCATGTATGTGATTGGTTATTTTATGCCTCCCCCTGGGTGTGGCCTGTATGTGGATTAGTGTAATAAAAGCCAGGCTGGATGAGCCAGTCCAGAGTTCCTGTTTTAACCTCAAAGTGATGTGTCGTCTCATTATTGGGGGAAGGATTTATTGTATGCTGTTCCAGTTGACTGCTAGGGGTACAAGCCTATTCGTATGGTTCCTATTCAATGGTCTACAGCATTCATACGCTTGGGAGAATTTAAAGGTTTCTTGGATTCGGTGATTATGGTGTCTGCCAGAGTGCTTGGAGCCCTCAGGAAGCACTAGGAGCATCCATTAACGGAGGTACTCAGTCGGGGTGCCAGGTGGTCCGTTACAATTTCTTTAAAAGGCATCTTTACGTCCCATATGCCAAGTCGCTTCTCGGCGCCAGCAACTTAAAGGCAAAATAAGTCTTTTATGTGATTAGTTCTTCAAACACCTCAATTATAAGACATACTGTGGCTCATAAACCCTTGTGCTGAATTTTTATCCAGTAAACAGCTCACCATTCTTACGTTGTCATGACAACAAGCTATTTCTCTCTCTCATGTTCGGTCGCTCTATGGAATGGATAATTCAAAACAGTGACAAATTCAGTCCACTTATACCTGGGATGCAACCAATACAATTTGCTTGGTCAGAGACGAGAAAAGCGTGCTGTGAGAGAGATTTAATACAGCTCAATTTAAAGCCCATATAATTGCCCATATTATATTTGTAATTATTTAAACTTTTAATTAGTACGCATTAAAAAACATTACATTAGGGAAAATATTCTCCACTGAAGGTCAACATAGCACTAATAACAAATCTTAAAAATTAAAGGCACACTACAGTTACCAGAACAACTACAGCTTAATGTCAGTCCTTGCAGGCTTTTTAATGTAAAAACTGCCTTTTTCTATGGGAAAGCATTGTGATTGGCTGGGATCATCAATTCTGATTATGTCAGCCAAGGAGGCGGGCCGGGGGCAGAGCCAGCAACAGCAAACCTGCGTGGCACTAGAGAAAATGTGATTTTTTTTTTACTTATTTAAGGTGGGCAAGCGAGTGCCAGGGGACCCTACATGTGATTTTAACACTATAGGGTCAGGTATACATATCTTGAATGCGGTTTGTAATAATTCCCTACCACCAGTTAAAAATCTATTTAATGCGCTTTTAAGGTCTAGAATAGATACTGGTACTCATACTGTGCCGAGCTCACATACTTTCACTATATAAACATTGGGATCAAGAGGTCCCTGATCCTGTGTGTATTACAACTTCTCAAATAAAAAATAAAAAGAAACACATAAATATTTCACATACCTATAACAGAACAAAAAGAAACAATACCAAGCAAAATCACAGTCCGGGATTCTAGTACGATGAATGAAAGGAAAATGGGCAGTTTCCAGGTTAGTAGAGGGTGCTACAGGCCATTTTGTTTCTATTGAGTTCTGTTTCACCACTGGAATTGGCTGTGTTTCATTCCAGCCAATCGCAGTACACATTTTTAAACGTTTGCTGAGTTTGTGCAATTGGTTTTGGAAATAATGAAATTAATTATGGTGGAGGAACTTGCAAGGTAAACCATCAGCAGTGCAATGGTACTGTTATTGGTGGGAACATAAAGAGACACTATCAGAAGGAAAGCAGCTTTAGATTAAATAAAAAACTATAGGGTCAGGAACACAAACATGTATTCCTGATTCTATAGTGTAAAAACCACTATCTAGCCCCACTTGCCTCTCTAAATAAGGTGAAATCTTACTTGTATTCAAGTCTGCAGCTGCTGCCTTTGCCCCTGTCTGTCTCTGACCTGCCTGAAGTTGTGGTCTGAGCCAATCACAGTGCTACCCCATAGGATTGGCCATAGGATACCCCATTGGATAGACAGTCATGGAGGCAGATCAGAGGCAGAGTCAGCACAAGTCAAACACAGCCCTAGCCAATCAGCAGAAAGCACCTTTAGTAGCCATCTGAGGAGTGGCCAGTGGAGTTATCACTAGGCTGTACCGTAAACACTGCATTTGCTATGCCATCCTACAATAGGAGGGCTTTAACAACGTTAGGGCGGCATAGCACACCCTAACGATCTGGTCCTTCCTCTGGCACTTTATTTTACACAGAACGCTGATTGCAATGGGCAACCCAGACAGTCCCTGGTCTTAAAGGCAACATAGAATAGAAGATACACAGTGGGTAGTGCTTTAAAATACCTTAGTGGAGTCCCTAACCACCTTCACAAAAATAGTAAATTATACATACATTCGGTAGAGTGGCAAAAGCAATTTCAGTGCTCTACCAAATGTATGTATCATTTAAAGGCAACATAGGCCGGAAAATCAATCTGGCAAATTTCAATCTGTCGAAACCGAAATGGGCAAACCCAATATATGATTCTGTAACTGTTGTACTCGTGGGACAGCATGCCAATTTCTAAAAATTTTTTAGATTTTATTCATAATAAATTATGTTTTATATATAAATATTTGTTGGGAAATTAAAGCCCTATTTCTCCTGAATAAAATTATTTAAAATACGTATGCACCTAATATGAAAGAGGTAAATTATGGCTGAGCAAACATGTAGCTTAAATTCTAGGTTTTATTTTGGTACAGAACTTACGATTACCTCTGTCTTTAAGGGGTTAAACTTCCTTTATTGCACAGTCTGTTTTATTTGGAATGTGTAATCTCCTGCTCTGCTAATAGTCTGTTAAAGCTTGCAAGGGCCTGTGTGTGATTAATGTTTAATCAACAGAGCATGAGAAATAAAACTTGTAAAGTAAACACACTCTGCTGTCACATCTGATGGAAAATGAAAAACAACCAAGGGAGGTGTGGCTAGGACTGCATAAACAAAAGTTCTTTTGCTGCTTAGAATATATCTTTAAAGGGTTACTTCGACCACCATGACAACTTCAGTGATTTCAAGTGGTCATGGTGGTAGGAGTATATATGTGCAGTGTTTAAACTTGGAACTAAAACTGGAGTTTACATTTTTCCTTCTCGTAAAGGGATTAATGATATATGATATAATGATTTGCCACGATTGGGCTCTGAGGCGGCCTGCATTCACTTTGTATGGTCATGCGGCGCCACCCGAAGAACCCAAAATGGCCGCTCACCATGTGACCCCCTTTATACCTATATATATATATATATATATATAAATGTAATACCGTTATAAGCTTTGTTTTTCTATTTAATTTTGACAATTATCCCCCTCAAATGGGGATCTATTCACCATATTGTTCCCTATAAACCCCCCTACCAACCAGGTTAGACTTTTTATCTCCACTTGATAAAGCGTTGTTGATGAAACGCGTTGTGGATATTTTATATTGTTTATTAATAAATGTATTTTGGCTACTTCCAATTGTGAGTGTGCCACTTTACTTTTTTATCTGTTACTATTTTATTTTTTTATTTTCTACCTGGCATCCATTCTTAACGTTCCATTGACAGACTACCAAAAGAATCCAAGGTGGGGATTATACCACTTAAGCCATACACAGAGAGCAGTCTGTCTGTTCTACTAAATGTGAGTAAACATTCTTTTAAATAGTGAGCACTATTGTTGTATCCTTTAATATTTTATGGTCTTCATTTTGATGAAATATCTGCCTAACAACAACTCATCACATATCCTATAAATGGGGATTGTACCACTGTATTATCTACTTCTGGGATATATTGCACTATTAGTCTCTTTGTTTTTATATACGGAGTCGATAAATCTCTTTGTTTATATATACAAATTTGATGAATCTTCTGATCTGGCAGTGTTTTAGAAGAACTTTTCCGGACTATACTGAGGCTATACCGTCTGGCAAGGTTCATTGGGCAGTGCCATATTAACAATAGCAGTGCACTGGGGCTCTGCCTACTCAACAACTCACAGGAATAAAAACATAAATTATAGATAAAATAAAGCTTAGATTTATTAGTACCTCCAACAAATGCAATACATACATATAATACATACACACAGACTGCTGAATACAGTCCCAGACTGCTGAATACATACACACAGTCCGCTGAATACACAGACTGTGTATGGGGTGCTGTGTGTCTGTGTTGGGTGCTGTGTGTGTGTAAGGGGTACTGTGTGTGTGGGGAGGGTGCTATTTTTGTGTGTGTGGGGTGCTGTGTATGTGTGTGAGGTCCTGTGTGTGTGGGGTGCTGTGTGTATGTGAGAGGTGATGGGTGTGTATGGGGGGAGGTGGTGTGTGTGTGTGTGTGTGTGTTGGTGTTGCAGAGTTTTAGGGATGCAGGTAGCATATGTTTTTTTGTTTTTTTTTTTAATACTACTATATATTAATATAATCTTCATGTCCCCCCACCCTTCTTCTTACCTTAGGTGAAGGAGTGTGGGGGGGGGGGGGGGAGGGGGGGCACAGCCAGCCCTTGTGGTCCAGTGGTGAGTTGTGCTCCAAAGCCTGCAACTCTTCTGGCTGCAGGCTGTGTCCTGTCGTCCCGTGCGCAGAATGCTGTGTGGAACGTTGCCACAGTAACGTGCGGCAACGCTTCACACAGCCTGCTCGCTGGAAGAGCGATCTGCCTCCCAGGTCGGCCTCTCCGGCAGCTCTGGGTCCTACTTCCCTGTCCCTGAATGAAGTCCTTTTGGGCCGGTGATCAAAGGATCTCCCCTGTAGGCCTGGGCACATGGGCATCGCAGTGGGGCCCCGGGGCAGCTGCCCAGTGTGCCTATGCAGAAAGATGGCCCTGTCATTGGGACTTTTATTGGACTTTTTATTGTTGACCTTTCTTACTGCATTATTCAGATATTGGTCTTTGTTTACTTTTTTTTTTAAATATATTTTTACCTATATATTGTTTATATTGTCTTGGCACATACTTTTATTTCAGTCTCCTAAAAGCTGCCCAATAAAGCTACTGAAAGATAATCAGTTAAGTTGATCTCTTTCCAAACCAATGCTTGGTTTGGCAGGTCAGCTTTTTTGACACTTTTATAAATTACATAGTTACATAGCTGAAAAGAGACTTGCGTCCATCAAGTTCCGCCTTCCTCGTTTATGTTTCTGCTGTTGATCTAAAAGAAGGCAAAAAACCTAGTCTGAAGCACTTCCAATTTTCCAACAAACTAGGAAAGAATTCCTTCTTGACCCCAAAATGGCAATTAGATGTCTCCTTGCATCAAGCAGCTATTACCCCACTAATTAGAAATTATATCCCTGTTATGTTTTTGCAAGTACTTATCCAATTGCAGTTTTAAACATCTGTATGGACTCTGATAAAACCACTTCTTCAGGCAGATAATTCCATATCCTTATTGCTCTTACTGTAAAAAAAAAAAACCTTTTCTTTGCCTTAGATGAAATCTCCTTTCTTCCAGCCTAAATGTGTGACCTTGAGTGTTTAGCCCTATTTATGAATAGATTTCCAGATAATGGTTTGTACTGCCCCGAATATATTTGTATAATGTTATCATATCCCTCTGAGGCGCTGTTTTTCCAAACTGAAGAGATTTAAATTTTTTAACCTTTCTTCATAACCAAAACACTACATTCCTTTTATCAATTTTGTAGCTCGTCTCTGCACTTTTTCTAGTGCCATGATATCCTTCTTTAGGACAGGTGCCCAAAATTGCACATATTCAAGGTGTGGTTTTACCAGCGATTTATAATGAGGCAAAATTATATTTTCATCCTGAGAATTTATGCCCCTATTTATACATGACAAAACCTTACTGGCCTTAGCAACTGCAGATTGACATTGCATTTTGCTGCCTAATTTGTTGTCTATAACAATTCCCAAATCCTTCTCATGTGTGGTTATCCCTAATTTACTACCATTTAGGGTGTAAGTTGCTTGTGCATTCTTGACCCCGAAGTGCATAACTTTGCATTCTCTATGTTAAATTTCATATGTCATTTTAGTGCCCCAATCTATCCAAATCCCTCTGCAGCAAAGCAATATCCTGCTCACATTTTATTACTTTACAAAGTTTTGGGTCATCTGCAAACACTGATACATGGCTTTCAATTTCAAGATCATTTTAAATATGTTAAAAAGAAGCGGTCCCAATACAGAACCATGAGGGACACCACTTGCCACTTTTGTCCAGCCTGAAAATTTACCATTAATGACAACTCGTTGTATGCTATCCTTATGCCAATGTTCTACCCAAGAACAAGAATATTAATCTAGACCAATTTCTCTTAGTTTGAAGACTAACCTATTGTGAGGAACCGTATCAAATGCCTTGGCAAAATACAATTAGATCACATCCACTGATCTATACTTCAACTTATGTATTTGTAGAATGCAATTAGGTTAGTCTGACATGACCAGTGTTTCATAAAACCATGCTGATTATTGATAATAACAAAGTTCTTCCCAATGAATTCCTGAATAATATCCCTTAATAGCCCTTCAAATATTTTCCCAGTCACAGAAGTTAAGCTCTTGTTAAATAAATCTTATTACTCCCCCCAACCCCACTGTCAATCAGTTAACAGGTCCCATTACTTCCTCGTTGGTTAGCTCAGTGGAGCTCAACTCAAGAGGCAGCAATCGCTCAGAGCACCTGCCTTGGAAAGACTTCTCATTGAACTGCATTGGGAAGTCTGTGATTGGACCGCCACAGAAAGTCTGGGCAGGGTTAGAAGGGGAGGGCTAGCTAATGCGTCAGACAAGAGAGAAACCCCAATGAAAAATTGCATAATTAAATATATGAATGTTTTCACTGGGGATATATATACTAAGCAGTGTTTTGGGGCTTTTTGGGGGGGGAGGGCGATATTTATATTTTTGCTTTTGCAGTGATGTGTCTTTTTATATACACACTGTTCATGAAAGGCAACTGCCATGCTCCAAAATCCAACGTTTCTTATAGAGAAAGTGCCTCTAGTGACTGTTGGTCTGGCAGCCACAAGAGGTCACCATGCTGGTACTTCAAGGTACTATCATTGGTAGCTTGCAAAGTATTATGGGAGCTGTTCTAAAACAGCCAGTGACCTGCTTTTTTTTTTTTTTATCGCCCCTGCCTTGGGCTTATAATCAAAACAAGATAACTAATAAAAAAAGAAAAGTGAAATGCAGACATAGCACAACTGTGTAAAATATTCTCTGATTTTGATTTCCAGTAAATAAGCACAACTGTCTCATATTATATAGGACTTATGAAATATATTGCATTGGAATTGGGTCAGTTACAAAAACACGCACCTTCTCTAATTTGTCGAAGTGATCTCTGAGGAATTTCATCGGACGGTCTGGTTTGGCGATGCACAGGTTCACAATACATTCCTTCAGAATCTGCTGGATGTTATATTTCTGAACGTAGATTTCACAGCCTTTTAAACTTTCGTCTTCAATGTTGGACGAGGAGGAAGTAGCCATGTTTGCCGCAAATACAGTTCCACTGAAACCTAAACATAAATACACAACGTTTAGTCACAAGTGGATATTGTAAATCTGAAAATAAATACTCTCTGGGAGTAAGTGTGGTGAAGCGCCTCAACAAAACAGTAAAAAAGTTATGTGATCCAACATGCAGCTCTAAAACTCAAGTGAAGGGACACCTTCCGTCCCTCACCTTTAATCTCATACAAAAGTAAAGGTGTTTAAAAGTGCTTAACTTTTAAAATAATAGCAGAGCTCTATAAATAAAATCACACGCAGTAGGTATTTTTTACCCCTAGCAAAACGTTGTGGAAGTCTCAACAATATCCTAAGACATGTAAAACGAAAAATAACAACATATAGTGTAGATGGTACTGAAAAAAGTGGAATGCGCAGGATATGAATCAACTCATTTATTAGAGAATAAATTATATGGCTCAATAATTGCACAGATGTGCTATTGAGGCAACGCCTCATCTGCTTCGGAGGATGTTCACTCTCAGATCAAACAGAAAGGCAGATAGGGAATAATAGTGTAGTTTATCCACATACAGATACTTAAAATATAGTGAAATAGAAACTCTTACCCTTTCTAATAAATTTCCCTAAATCAATGGTAAAAGCACCTAGTGTCAGATTGTGGGGTGGCACTCCCTAAACAATGGTCTGGAACCTGAAACAGTAGGACGGCCAGAAGTGCTAAAGGCAAGTATTTATTGTAAAACTATTTAGAGTAACAAACATTAAAAACTATAAAAACAACATACATATAGTAAGTGCACTTATCCAGGTTCTGGTAATTCAGTCCTGCCAATCCTAATACGTGTTTCGCTGGGTACAACTTCATCAATTGCAGTTATGTATAGAGTAGCAATGCTATACATTTCTATAACTGTTGGGACATAACACATATGCCACGGGTTGGACTTGAATGTCCACATGCAGCAAAAAGGGTTAAAGGAATACTGAGTATCTGTGTAAAAGGTGCAGATTTCAATTGAAATTGGCAATTTTTTTGTCAATCTCTTTTATATTTGAGGCATATAGTAAACAGTACAGAAATAAGACATAGGGGGTTATATCTTCAATTGATAATACACAACTACACATGTTATATACAGTAATATATTCTCCTAAGAAACTGACCTCTTTTTCTAATTATAAGGGTTAAACACGCTAGGGTAGTATATGCCATATAGATAAGTGTTAACATGCAAGAATAAGTAGGCTAGGCGATTAAATGGAAAAGCGCGGTGAAGGCCCTTCAGATGTAAGTGTAAGCGATGCGTGAGCTCAGGGCATTGTAGACCTTTACAGGGTTATACCAATGAATTCTCTGCTCACAATTTAGTTACTGTCTAGAAAGCATATAAGGCGAGTTAAAATGTGAGGTGTAACAAGAAGGGGCCTTGTGGAAGGCGGCCTGATGCAGGGCAGCAGGAAAAATTGTAACAGTGAGGTTTAACTTAGGATTGTGGTGAGGTGAGACTAAACTGCCCCAATGTGATTGTCTGGCGAGGGAGATCGTGTAAGGTGCATACATTATATGCTAAGAGTGTAGGACAGATTCCTCAACTGTACCCTCTGGAAAGCTATGTAAAGGGGGGGATAACCTGTAGCTGCTTTAGGCAGGCTGTGGGTGAATTAGTGGGTCGTCGCTCCAGATTGTAATGCTACGAGTGTAGGTGGTTGTTGAAGGTATCAGCCTAGTTGAGTGAGTGTAGAGAAGGTTCCTGCTTGTGTTCTATGTCATGCTACGGTTCGTGAACCGTGTTGAGGGTGTCTGGGACCTGTGTGTGATGAAGTACCATAAGGTCTCGACTTCTAACCATAAGAGGATGCCGGGAGGGGAGTATGTGTGTTTGAGTGTTTGTGTCTCTCTCGGCTGTTGAGAGCCCTCACTGTGGTTTGTGAAACCATGTGAGAGTAGGTTTTTTCCTATCTAGCTATGTTGAGCTGCAAGGATTTTTACGTGTGAAACAACTTAAAAACTAAAGAAAAAACAGCGTCAAACTAAAAAAGACATAAAAAAAGACATTTTAAAAAGCCCCTTTCTCTTCTCCACCACTGGGGACGAAGGGCCGTATCCTTTCCAGGTCCCAGGAAGGTGAGGCCAAGGAGGCTGCTGGTTTCCTGGATTTTGGGGGAATCCCCAGTGCTTGGAGGAAGAGATCCGCTTCATCCAATAAGGACAGTCTCAGTATGGTGCCCTCTTTGTTTACTGTTAGGGGTCTGGGAATTGTCCATCTGTAATCGATGCCGGCTTCACGTAGCTGGTGTGTCACTGGGCTCATTGTGTAAGGTGTTACGTGTCAGATCTTGATAGAAGGAGATTTGGGATAATTCGAAGGTAATTGGAGTTTTTCCTCGCCCTGCGGCTATGATACGATTTTTGTCCACGGATACGATTTTGGCAACGGAGAATGACATCTTGAGAGGCCGTGGTTGGTGCCTGCCTGGGCTTCTAAATTTGAAAGTATCCATCAAATGCAATTTTCTTCACCTGACTGTGCGGGAGAAGCATGTTAGTGAGGCGGCGGAGGTAGTGGGGCAGTTCGGTCATTTTGATGGAGTCAGGGATGACCCTTAGATTGGTGCGTCTGATACGCTCTTCAGCCAGATCTACTCTAGTTATCAAGGTAGAGTGGGATGTCAGTAGCTGTTGGACCGTTTCCTTTAAGCCAGTTACCTCCTGTCTCATATCTAGGATGTCCTCCTCAAAGGCTTGTGTGTGAGCTGTCACTGCTTGCATTTCGGTGTGCAGTAGGTCTATGTCCATGGCATGCATCTGCCTTATCTCCTGCAGCAGGTCAGCAATGTCCTGCTTGGTGGCCGGGGCCAGCTTTTCCTGTCCCCCAAGTTTGGCTAGGAGGTCGGGGTGTGTGAGGTTCCTCTAGGTCCTCCATTATGTTGTCTAAGCCACACGGGCTATGTGCGCGGCCTGGCGAGGCCACCATTTTGAAGGCTGCAGAGCGCTGTAGCAAGGCACTTATGTCCTGGGTGTCTTTATGTGCACCCGGTTGCGGTTTTTGGGATCTCCTACCCATGTTGTGAGCCTAGAATCTTCTGGAATCAGTTTGTACCGGTGATGCTTTAAAGAACAGAACTATCTCCACTGGAAAATAGTAAGTCTGATCAGTCACAAAGAATATAAAGCGTCTTCCTGTAGTTACTGAGAATTTCTAGTTCAGGAAGGACATGATATTACATAAAGGGATTTACCAGAAAGTCGCTATTTTAATAATTTTTATATGAAATATGATTGCGTTATATAATTCTTATGGCAATATTACTGGAATGATGGAATTCCTTTTCTACAGGGCAAAAGTGTATTCTGACTTCAGCTAAGCCTCTCCCGGCGTCACAGAGCCTACGGATCCTATTCTGCTCGCTCTAAGGTGCCAATCATTTCCCATGATAATGCAGAAAAGGGGACATATAACGCTGTTGCTGATTTAGCGTTAACTTGGTCAGTAAACTGATTCCTGCTTAATTTGTAAGACTGAGGTGCACTATTATTTTCTAAGGAGCGCAGCAGATGACCTTGGTAGAAATAATTACATAGTTACATAGTTACATAGCTGAAAAGAGACTTGGTCCATCAAGTTCAGCCTTCCTCACATATGTTTCTGCTGTTGCTCTGCTTATGCCATTTATCTGGGGTAGAGCAAGCATGGCTAATCTAGGCAACTCCAAATTGTTTTGTAAACTTCATTTGCCATGATGCTCAAAAAGACAGAGGAACATTTTGGGTGCCAAGTTTAGCCATTGTGGGAGTATAGGCTACTGTTTCTGCTGTGCGTTATAGAAACATAGAATGTGACAGCAGATAAGAACCATTCGGCCCATCTAGTCTGCCCAGTTTTCTAAATACTTTCATTAGTCCCTGACCTTATCTTATAGTTAGGATAGCCTTATGCTTATCCCACGCATGCTTAAACTCCTTTACTGTGTTAACCTCTACCACTTCAGCTGGAAGGCTATTCCATGCATCCACTACCCTCTCAGTAAATTAATACTTCCTGATATTATTTTTAAACCGTTGTCCCTCTAATTTAAGACTATGTCCTCTTGTTGTGGTAGTTTTTCTTCTTTTAAATATAGTCTCCTCCTTTACTGTGTTGATTCCCTTTATGTATTTAAATGTTTCTATCATATCCCCCCTGTCTCGTCTTTCCTCCAAGCTATACATGTTAAGATCCTTTAACCTTTCCTGGTAAGTTTTATCCTGCAATCCATGAACCAGTTTAGTAGCCCTACTTTGAACTCTCTCTAAGGTATCAATATCCTTCTGAAGATATGGTCTCCAGTACTGTGTACAGTACTCCAAGTGAGGTCTCACCAGTGTTCTGTACAATGGCATGAGCACTTCCTTCTTTCTACTGCTAATACCTCTCCCTATACAACCAAGCATTCTGCTAGCATTTCCTGCTGCTCTATTACATTGTCTGTCTACCTTTAAGTCATCAGAAATAATCACCCCTAAATCCCTTTCCTCAGATGTTGAGGTTAGGACTCTATCAAATATTCTGTACTCTGCCCTTGGGTTTTTACGTCCAAGATGCATTATCTTGCACTTATCCACATTAAATGTCAGTTGCCACAACTCTGACCATTTTTCTAGTTTACCTAAATCATTTGCCATTTGGCTTATCCCTCCTGGAACATCAACCCTGTTACATATCTTAGTATCATCTGCAAAAAGACACACCTTACCATCAAGACCTTCTGCAATATGACTAATAAAAATATTAAAGAGAATGGGTCCAAGTACAGATCCCTGAGGTACCCCACTGGTGACAAGCCCAAGCTTCGAATATACTCCATTGACTACAACCCTCTGTTGCCTGTCACTCAGCCACTGCCTTACCCATTCAACAATATTGGAATCCAAACTTAAAGATTGCAGTTTATTGATAAGCCTTCTATGTGCAACAGTGTCAAAAGCCTTACTGAAATCTAGGTAAGCAATGTCTACTGCACCACCCTGATCTATAATTTTAGTTACCAAATCAAAAAAATCAATAAGTTTGGTATGATCTCCCTGAAGTAAACCCATGTTGTCTCTGATCTTGAAATCCATGTGTTTTTAGATGTTCAACAATCCTACCCTTTAACATGGTTTCCATCACTTTCCCCACTACTGAAGTAAGGCTTACTGGCCTATAGTTGCCCGACTCCGCCCTATTGCCTTTCTTGTGAATGGGCACAACATTCGCTAACTTCCAATCTTCTGGGACTACTCCTGTTAACAACGATTGGTTAAATAAATCTGTTAATGGTTTTGCTAGTATACCACTAAGCTCTTTTAATAAGCTCTTTGGGTGTATTCCATCAGGTCCCATTGACTTATTTGTCTTTACTTTTGACAGTTGAAATAGAACCTCTTCCTCTGTAAACTCACGTGTAATAAATGACTCATTTATCCTTTTTCTTAACTGAGGTCCCTTTCCTTCATTTTCATCTGTAAATACCGAACAAAAATATTCATTAAGGCCGTGTAGCGGTACTTACCCTTTCCAGGGGCCGGCCGGGGTCCTCTGTTCGAGCCGCGCGCGGTCCTGCTAGTGCACGAGCCGCGCGCGGCTCATCCGAAGGCAGGAACAGGAAGGCGGGCAGTGACCGCGAGAAGCCCACTCTTAAAGGGACAGTGGGAGCCTAAATTGGAAAAGGCCTCCCATTGGTCCCTGTCATGCCACACTCCCTATACACTTACCTTTTGGGGGCGTGGAGATGACAGGGACCAATCAAAATAGATGTTTAGTTATTTATACTCACCTTTTTCCCTTGGTTCCTTGCCCTATTGTGGTTTCTGTTTCAGTTCCTTTTAGCGCTTGTTGTATTCAGTTGTATTCAGTTGTGTTCCTTCGTACTTGACCTTGGCTTTGTTTTCTGACTACATTATTTCTTTATCCTTATCTGTTCTGTTTGCCGGCTTGCTGTTTACTGTGTACCAGACCCCGGCTAGTCCTAGTTTACGCTGTCTCTTTGTGCCCTTGACCTCAGATCGTTCCTGACTCTGTACTTCTCCTATATACGTCGAGTCCGGACACTCTAAGGTTCGGTAGACGTATCTCCCCTCTGTGTTGTCTTCTGTTTAGCTGAATCCTGCGTGTTGGGGTATATTCTCGTTACAGGCAGTCAGCTAGACCTTTATCCTCATCTACATACCTTCCTTCTTTTGTTTTTAATCTAACTAATCCTTGTTTTACTTTTCTTTTCTCATTTATGTATCTAAAAAAAGTTTTGTCCCCCTTTTTTACTGACTGTGCTATCTTCTCTACTGTGTGTGATTTGGAAGCTCTTATAACTTGCTTAGCCTCTTTCTGCCTAATCTTATAGGTCATTCTGTCTTCCTCACTCTGGGTTTTTTTATAATTACTAAATGCTAACTTTTTGTTTTCTACTATTTTGGCCACATCTGCGGAGTACCACAGTGGTTTCTTGAATTTTTTGCTTTTACTGACAAGCCTAATGCAATTTTCTGTTGCCTTCCGTAGTGCAACTTTTAAATAATCCCATTTCTCTTGGACTCCATTTAAATTGCTCCAGTCTGATAATGACTCCTTTACACATTTTCTAATTTTAGAAAAGTCTGTTTTTCTAAAGTCTAAAACTTTTGTTTTTGTGTGGTGTGACTCAGTCACTGTTCTTATATTAAACCACACTGACTGATGATCACTGGATGCTAAATTTTCACCTACAGTAATATCTGATACCAAATCTCCATTTGTTAACACTAAATCTAGTATGGCCTCTAGTATGGCCTTACGAGTTGGCTCCTCAACGACTTGTTTTAGAGACAATCCCAGTAGGGAGTTTAGAATACGTGTGCTCCTGGCACAAGTAGCTATTTTTGGTTTCCAATTCACATCAGGAAGATTAAAGTCACCCATGATGATAACTTCCCCCTTCATTGTCATTTTAGCTATTTCCTCAACTAGTAGATTATCAGTTGCCATTATTGCCACAAATTCATGGATCTTATTCCCTAAACTGCGAGCATTTGTAGACATGACTCTAAGCTTATCATTTTTTTTTTTTTTAATTCTTTATTTTTATAGTGCATATGAGGTAACAACATGCATGGGGTACCCCAAGGGCAATCCACATTCTTTTCAGAACATGTTTTACAAATAGGAGTATGTTGGAGCTTGCACTTTTTTATATTTAATATGCATATGATCTGGCTTAATCACGAGTTACCTTTGTTAATTGTATGTAACATTGAGTATCATGCTGGTTTATACATGTAACACATGGCTTATTCATGCAACAAATGACACCCTGCGGGCTCAAGAGGTAGTGGGCAAAGGAGTGACTAAGGAGCCTGAGAGCATGGCATGCATAATTACGTTTAAGCTGACTAGTGAGCTATATGTGAGCTGCAAATACAGGCTTAATAAAACTACATGAAAACAGGCATCGTTAGACTGATTATGACTTATTATAGAGTAATCGTTGAGCTAGGTCTAAGTTGAGCATATAATAAAGACTAGTGAGGTTGGACAATTTAAAGCCACTGTCACCCAGGTGGGTCAGGATTTCCAGTGCTGCCTCAGTGGGAGAGAGTCGGCGTCCCGTGGGACCAAGGGGCTTTCAGGCAGAGGAAGTCCCGTTGTTATCTGGTGCCTGCTCTGCTGTGTCCGAATAGTTGGGGGCAAGTGTCCTTCAGATCAGGGATCCGTGCATGTTTCACCCACGTGGTGTTCTGAATGGTTCCCTGGGTACCTCCGGGTTACTGCCTTGGTGTGGTGTGTTTGCCGCTGTCGCTCGTCCACATGCTGGTATCCACCATATTTGGGAGCTGGGTTTTATCTGTTGAAGTCTTGTTGCAGGCTGGTAAGTGAGTGCCTGGTTGGTCCTCCTGTAGCGATGTCGCAACTGGCGCATTCACCCCTGGCGGGGATGGTTGCCGCACACTGCTCCGTCTCCCCCATGTAGCCGCAGTTTCCCGCTTGTTCGGGTCATCCGAGCCTCTCAGTTTTGGCTTAAGTAGCTGCAAGGGCTGGCACTTCTCTGTGTGGTGGAATCAGGAGGTAGGAGCCGCTTTAGGTGGTATCCCAGGGAGGTATAAGATTCACCTCCTGCTGTCTGTGCACATGGCGCCCGCCATTTTGGAGGCAGCGGTCGGGCCCCTCAGCTTCACGATCAGTGCCACTGGGTGTGGACCGGGATCACCCCCCCGGCCCAGGGGGGGGGGTTGGGACCGGGTCCGCACAGGTGTAGATTGGCTGTCGGGCTCTGTTAGGCGGGATAGTGGAGCGGCGGCCGTCCACTCCACTCACCGCCAGGGAAGGTCCCGCTTGTCGCTGCTGAGATCTCCCCTCCGGGGGACTAAAACTCAGGGAGCAAGCCTCTCCCCGGTTCCAGTAGCCCTTATCCATCGAGGGTCGCGGTCATGGGTGAGTTGGGTGCTAAAAGACATATTTTATGGGCTTTGTAATGTCTTCATTTGCAGGAGTTGAGCTGTCCTGCAACCGCTTTGCTCGGCGGCCCGGCCCTGCCCCAGCTTATCATTTTTTAACACACTTGCTACAGGCACCTTCTGTCCTTGTTTTGGGGGACAATTGGATTGATATTTTATCACCCTTTTGCCCCCCCCCCCTCCTAGTTTAAATACATCCTAGAAAAACCTCTGAACTGCTCACTGAGAACATTTGTTCCCTTTTGAGAAAGATGCAAACCATCTTTTTTGTACAGTTTATTTCCATTCCAAACAGAGCTACCATGAGAAATAAAGCCAAATCCTTGCTCCCGACACCATTCACCAAGCCACAAGTTAAAGTCCCTAATACGCATCCGCCTGTCGTTCTGAGTGTTATGCACAGGCAGAACTTCAGAGAATTACAGTGTGGAAGCAACCTGCCGTATATCATTGGCAAAAACACTAAAAACTTCCTTAACCTCTGAAACCTCATTGCAAGCCAAGTAATGTGTCCCTAAATGGACAAGTACATCCAATTCCCCTTCCTGCTTTGCTCGCTTAACAATATTACAGATACGTCTCCTGTCTCTGTGAGCAGTAGCTTCGGGAAGACACCTCACAAGACCACCATTGTCCATCTCCACACCTCTTATGATGGAATCCCCTAACAACAACAACTGCTTTCTATTAGGCCTCACCATAGTCTCCAAGCCTCTCTCCACAACACCACTAGCCTCAGTGCCTCTCTCCACAACACCACTAGCCTCAGTGCCTCTCTCCACAACACCACTAGCCTCGGTGCCTCTCTCCACAACACCACTAGCCTCAGTTCCTCTCTCCACAACACCACTAGCCTCAGTGCCTCTCTCCACAACACCACTAGCCTCAGTGCCTCTCTCCACAACACCACTAGCCTCAGTGCCTCTCTCCATAGAAACATAGAAACATAGAATGTGACGGCAGATAAGAACCATTCGGCCCATCTAGTCTGCCCAGTTTTCTAAATACTTTCATTAGTCCCTGGCCTTATCTTATAGTTAGGATAGCCTTATGCCTATCCCACGCATGCTTAAACTCCTTTACTGTGTTAACCTCTACCACTTCAGCTGGAAGGCTATTCCATGCATCCACTACCCTCTCAGTAAAGTAATACTTCCTGATATTATTTTTAAACCTTTGTCCCTCTAATTTAAGACTATGTCCTCTTGTTGTGGTAGTTTTTCTTCTTTTAAATATAGTCTCCTCCTTTACTGTGTTGATTCCCTTTATGTATTTAAATGTTTCTATCATATCCCCCCTGTCTCGTCTTTCCTCCATGCTATACATGTTAAGATCCTTTAACCTTTCCTGGTAAGTTTTATCCTGCAATCCATGAACCAGTTTAGTAGCCCTTCTTTGAACTCTCTCTAAGGTATCAATATCCTTCTGAAGATAGGGTCTCCAGTACTGTGTACAGTACTCCAAGTGAGGTCTCACCAGTGTTCTGTACAATGGCATGAGCACTTCCCTCTTTCTACTGCTAATACCTCTCCCTATACAACCAAGCATTCTGCTAGCATTTCCTGCTGCTCTATTACATTGTCTGCCTACCTTTAAGTCATCAGAAATAATCACCCCTAAATCCCTTTCCTCAGATGTTGAGGTTAGGACTCTATCAAATATTCTGTACTCTGCCCTTGGGTTTTTACGTCCAAGATGCATTATCTTGCACTTATCCACATTAAATGTCAGTTGCCACAACTCTGACCATTTTTCTAGTCTACCTAAATCATTTTCCATTTGGCTTATCCCTCCTGGAACATCAACCCTGTTACATATCTTAGTATCATCCGCAAAAAGACACACCTTACCATCAAGACCTTCTGCAATATCACTAATAAAAATATTAAAGAGAATGGGTCCAAGTACAGATCCCTGAGGTACCCCACTGGTGACAAGCCCAAGCTTCGAATATACTCCATTGACTACAACCCTCTGTTGCCTGTCACTCAGCCACTGCCTTACCCATTCAACAATATTGGAATCCAAACTCAAAGATTGTAGTTTGTTGATAAGCCTTCTATGTGCAACAGTGTCAAAAGCCTTACTGAAATCGAGGTAAGCAATGTCTACTGCACCACCCTGATCTATAATTTTAGTTACCCAATCAAAAAAATCAATAAGATTAGTTTGGCATGATCTCCCTGAAGTAAACCCATGTTGTCTCTGATCTTGAAATCCGTGTGTTTTTAGATGTTCAACAATCCTATCCTTTAACATGGTTTCCATCACTTTCCCCACTACTGAAGTTAGGCTTACTGGCCTATAGTTGCCCGACTCCTCCCTATTACCTTTCTTGTGAATGGGCACAACATTCGCTAACTTCCAATCTTCTGGGACTACTCCTGTTATCAATGATTGGTTAAATAAATCTGTTAATGGTTTTGCTAGTACACCACTAAGCTCTTTTAATAGCTTTGGGTGTATTCCATCAGGTCCCATTGACTTATTTGTCTTTACTTTTGACAGTTGAAATAGAACCTCTTCCTCTGTAAACTCACATGTAATAAATGACTCATTTATCCTTTTTCTTAACTGAGGTCCCTTTCCTTCATTTTCATCTGTAAAAAAAAACACCACTGCCCTCAGTGCCTCTCTCCATAACACCATTACACTGAAAGTGCAGAAAATGAATTATGTAGAGCAACAGACTGTGCAATATGCCTTTTATCCACAACTCTAAGTCTACCAGATCCTACAGTGATCCATCTGCCATTCCTATTATGTCTCTGCGGCAGTGGCTTTGCAGCAGTTCCAGCCTGAGTTTGTTTACCAGATAATTTACAAATCTCAGACTTCAAAAATACAATCTCCTGCCGCAAGATAGAGAACTGTCTACAGATTAGACAACAACCAAACCTCCAAAAAGTGGAACGTGAAACAAATGCATAGCAACTATTACACTGAACTAAGGCTGCCATTTCAATGAGGTAAATAATTTAAATCAAACGAATCTTAACTTTTTATTTATCCTCCTGAATACCTCAGATTACCTCCAGTTTATCTCTAGAATATCTCCAACCACACACACTTAGAAGCAACACTCTCCAGAATATCTCCAACCACACACACTTAGAAGCAACACTCTCCAGAATATCTCCAACCACACACACACACTTAGAAGCAACACTCTCCAGAATATCTCCAACCACACACACACTTAGAAGCAACACTCTCCAGAATATCTCCAACCACACACACTTAGAAGCAACACTCTCCAGAATATCTCCAACTGATACCGGAGAAACTGACGGAAGCCAAGCACAGAGAGATGGACACAGGTTTCTTCAGGAAGGAAGAGATTCTTTATTGGATCACCGATCGGGACTCAGAGGGACTAGCGTCACCAAAATACAGCAAAGTCTGAGTACTGAATACATAGAGTACATTCCTTATATAGCACTGTAGCTCCTCCCACAATTAACTACACCCACACATACCCTTAACCTATTTAATAAATAGAGTCTAAACTCATCCATCCGGTCTAACCACGTGGCTCATCTGATACAAAGGAGAGGGACGCGTAATTCCAGTTCTTACATTCCTGCACCTGGTCAGTACAGTGATAACAGTATCTTAGCTACGTGTAATTAACTAACTGATACTACAAACACATATACATACATATGCCTTGTGGCAATCTTAGCCTGCTAAACTTGTATTTTACTGGAATTACATCACATTCCCCCCTTTGATGCCTCTGATATTTCACAATTACTTGAGGCATCACTTAACCTTGGTTTGCATATACCTCAGGTTACCATGAACCAGACCAGACTTATCTTATGATGTGAATCTTCAACATTCATCTTCTTGCATTGGTTCTCCCTGATCTAGAGCCTTATACTTATATATCGCCATTATCTGTGCAGCAGCCTTCCTCTCTGCTATACTTCCTATCAGGCTTTGCACAGACCTAACTACTAAGGGTATAAGACACGGTAGGAGTAGACACAACAGTAAAATCAGTAGGACTCCACCTACCACTGCCTTAAGCCCTCCAAACCACTCATACCAGCTACCAAACCAACTACTTGGATTGTACCCTTTCCATACCTGAGTAGGCACATGCACTAGTTTAACCATATGGCTAGTAAGCTCAGCTATTGCTTGCCCTTCGTCATCTATTTGAAGACAGCAATTGCTCAGGTTAAACTTCCCACATACACCTCCCTCTACTGCCAAAAGGTAATCCAAGGCTAATCTATTTTGGTAGACTGCTGTCCTCATCCTGGTGTTATGCTTCGCTAGAAGATTGAGCGCTTGTGAGGTCTCATTAGTAATAATCTCAACCACCGCCTGTAATCTTATAATACGGTTGAGCATATAAATAGGGGTTCTATAACCAAAGGTACCATCTTCTGCCCACGTGGCTGGCCCATAATAATCTATAATACGCTGGGGAGGCCATTCATTATCTTCCCAGGTGCCTATCTCTAAGGGTCCCCTTTTCTTCCTATGATTCACATCATACACTTTAACACCTAAAGTCTCACCTGTTTCAATCGGTAACAAGAAGAAGGATGGTTTGAGCATACCCAACACACATGCCCCTTCCCAGTCCTGTGGCAACTCCGAATAGGCTTTCTTACCACAGATCCAGTACAAATTTGCTGGGGCTCTCCAGGTAGATGTGATGGATAGATCAAACCACACATCCTTTAAATTGGCATATCTAGCAAACGGGTTAGATGGTTCTGAGACATTTGAAGCCGACCACCAAGTTGTATTCTTTAGTATCATCATCATAAGCTTTTTGCCCTAGACAAGTTAATTCTCCTACAGAAGTATTATACATTATTCCTTTCCTTGCTATGCAAACATAACCTATGATGGAGGTCTTTAATCTCCACTCAGATTTACCTCTAACACTCATATGATAATCGGCTTGTGTAGATATTAATTGGTCAACTGCCTCAGAACCGGACATTACCTCCTTTGCTTCCCAAGGCCATTGGTCTCCCATGTTAGTACCTCCACACACATAGCAGTTGGTAACATTAAGACTACCGGCAATACTTTCAGCTAAATCGATGAACAGGTTTTTAGCATTATGGGGGATCTTATTATCTATACTCATCTCTTCGTAAAAGGAATGGTATACTTGATGAGTCTGGGAGGATACCGTATCAGTCTCTATTCCTATAAACAATAATGTCCCAGGATCTAAACCCGTCCCGTATATTTGAAACCCAAATAAATTTCCATACTTATCTAAGAACTTGTCGGGGTTATTAATGAGTATATGGACTGGGTTGCATTCCATAGACTTACAATAAGGGCTAGTCGGCAACTTAGTCACTATCATGTCTTTGTCTACTGTCTGTCCCCAAGTTGCCCACCCCACACAAGACCAATATGGGCAAAAGTTATAATCTCTATTTGGGCATCTAGGACTTACATATTTATTTTTGCTACTGGGACAAATATATTTATCGTTAGACCCATACGTCCTCTCCCATCTAAGATCCCCACATACATTCCACGGTTTTCTACCACTTGATATCGCCTTACATGCATCAAATAGCAGAACACCCGAAGAATGTACGGATTCTAACACCGTCTTATTAATTAGGGTCCCCTGAGGATCTCCATTCCTGAGAGTCAACCAAATTGTACGAGGTTGATACTCTGGACTGAAGCACTTAGGTTCTCCTACTCCTAAATGGCACACACTATAGTCTATATTTAGGTATCTACATCTTGATACCTCTCCTTTACATTCGTATTGTGAATGCCAAATTAGGGTTTGGGAAATATGGTTACCTGTTCTCGTAGTCTTAATGCATACCTCACAGCTAGGAGTGTCGGTACCTCTACCTTCCTGAATATAAAAACACATATAAATAAACACAATCAAAAGCACATCTTTCGCCGTCATCCTCAGTCTTCGTCCGTGCGATGGAACCTCAGCTTCCAGGATGTGAGGGCTGCAGGGAATGGAGTTCTGCTCGTCTTCACAGGTGTCCCTTCGAGACTTTCCTGGCTTATACACTATGTGTTGGTAAGCGGACAGGCTTTATTATGGCCTTCTCACTCACACCTGTAACAATAAAATTTGTAATCCACAATAATTCCTCGTTACTCCGACTGAGTAGTGCGTTTCAACCGGATCTTGCAGGGATTCTCTGGATCTGCTGTAATTTGCCAAGAATCGACTGCTGCTGGTTTAACCCTGGAGTGATGTATCCACGGAGTTACTTCGGCTACTTTTATCGCTGTAGGGGTAGACAAAAGAACAACATAAGGACCTCTCCACTTGGGCCCTAACGGTACATTATTCCACTCTTTAATCCACACTTGGTCTCCTGGATGATAACTATGAACAGGGGGATAAATATTCACAGGTAATCTATCTTGTACCCATTTCTGTACCTCCTCCATAGTCTTACCCAACTCTACAACCTGCTGCCGGGTAATTCCTTCTCCCAACTGACTCAAGTCCCCCCTTAAGTTACCAAGTACGGGAGGTGGTCGCCCATACATGATTTCAAAAGGAGAGAGGCCCATCCTTCTGGTAGGGGTACTGCGGATTCGCAATAAAGCTATGGGTAAGAGAACGTTCCACTTAAGTTGGGTTTCCTGACACATTTTAGCCAACTGGTTCTTTATAGTTCTATTCATTCTCTCTACCTTACCAGAACTCTGGGGTCTATATGCAGTATGAAGCCTCCACTTTATACCAAGCATATGAGTCAGTTGTTGTAGGCACTGATGAACAAAAGCTGGACCATTGTCCGATCCTATAGAACAGGGTAGTCCATATCGGGGTATTATTTCTCGTAGCAGGAATCTTACAACTTCTCCTGCTTTCTCTGTACGAGTAGGACATGCTTCTACCCAGCCTGAATAGGTGCACACAATTACCAACAGGTAACGATGTCCACCCGATTTAGGCATTACTGTAAAGTCTATTTGTAGATCGGACATGGGGAGTCCCCCCATAAACTGGACTCCTGGTGGCTTTACTGGTCCTTGTCTTGCATTATTCTTAGCACACGTTACACATCTGCGTACAATGGCCTGAGTCAAGTTGGACAATCTTGGTATGTAGAAATGTTTCCTGAGAGATTCTTCAGTACTGTCTCTCCCAGAATGTGTCCCGTTGTGATAATTTTGGACAATTTCTACCGCTAGTGATGCTGGTATGACTATTCTTCCATCTTCTAGCTGATACCACTTGTTCTCCAAATACTTTCCTGGTTCAGTCTTTAACCACTCCTCTTCTTGAGCTGTATAAACTGGAGTCCATTGGGACAGTGGAGTTGGTATAAGAGCAGCTATATGCCCCACATACTCCTGTCTTCCTGATTCAGCAGCACGCTTAGCTGCACTATCTGCCATCCGATTTCCCTTGGTTACATCACCATCTCCTCTCAGATGCGCTCGACAATGTATGATACCGACTTCTTTCGGCTCCCACACTGCTTCCAATAGTTGTAGGATTTCAGCTGCGTACTTGATTTCTTTGCCTTCTGAATTCAGTAGTCCTCTTTCTTTATACAAAGCTCCGTGGGCATGAGTGGTTAAAAACGCATACTTAGAGTCCGTATAGATATTTACTCTTAAACCTTCAGCCAATTGTAACGCTCGTGTTAGTGCTATTAATTCTGCCTTTTGTGCTGATGTTCCTTTCGCCAGTGGCCGAGCTTCTATCACCTTGTCTATTGTTGTCACTGCATATCCTGCATAGCGGATCCCTTCTTTCACATAACTACTGCCGTCGGTGTAATATTGAACATCGGGGTTCTGGATGGGAAAATCACGAAGATCTGGTCTACTTGAAAATACTTCATCCATTACTTCCAAACAATCATGTTGACTTTCAGTAGGTTGCGGCAAAAGGGTAGCTGGATTTAAGGTGTTTACAGTCTCTAAATGCACTCTTGGGTTTTCACACAACATTGCTTGATACTTGGTCATACGGCTGTTACTAAACCAATGATTTCCTTTGTAATCCAACAACGTCTGTACTGCATGTGGGACTCGTACATAAAGTTCTTGACCCAGAGTGAGTTTATCGGCTTCAGCTACTAGCAGGGCGGCTGCAGCTACGGCTCTTAGACAAGGTGGAAGTCCGCTGGCCACTGCATCCAGTTGCTTAGACATGTAGGCAACAGGTCTTTGCCATGATCCCAAGTACTGTGTCAATACTCCCACAGCCATTCTTCTTTGCTCGTGTACATATAAGTAGAATGGTCGTGTGTGATCAGGTAGACCTAATGCTGGGGCACTCATCAAAGCCTTCTTCACATCTTCAAATGCCGTTTGCTGTTCTTGGGTCCATAAGAAGGGGTCGTGCTCTGTACCTTTGATGGCTGCGTACAGAGGTTTTGCCAGTATCGCATAGCTGGGAATCCATATCCTACAGAAGCCTGCTGCCCCCAAGAATTCTCGCACTTGTCTTCTATTCTTGGGTATTGGTATTTGGCAGACAGCTTCTTTTCTCTCTGGCCCCATAATTCTTTGACCTTCAGAGATATGGAATCCCAGATACTTGACAGTTGGCAAACACAACTGAGCCTTCTTCCTGGACACCTTGTATCCTGCCTTCCAGAGAATATGTAGTAGATCGTGCGTTGCTTGCTGACATTTTTCTTTTGTAACTGCTGCTATCAACAAGTCATCTACATATTGTAACAATACACATTCTCCTGGGATAGACTCGAAATCCAGTAGATCTTGACTTAGAGCTGAACCAAATAGGGTAGGTGAATTTTTAAACCCTTGGGGCAGTCTTGTCCAAGTCATTTGGCGTTTTGAGCCCGTTACAGCGTTCTCCCATTGGAAAGCGAAAATACATTGGCTTTCTGCGGCAATTCGGAGGCAAAAGAAGGCATCTTTGAGATCTAAGACTGTGAAGTAAGTAGCCCCGCCCGGAATTAAAGCAAGCAGGTTATATGGATTGGGTACAACTGGATGTATGCTAACAACCGCATCATTGACTGCTCTTAAGTCCTGTACAGGTCGATACTCATCTGTACCGGGCTTTTGAACAGGCAGCAATGGGGTGTTCCAGGGGGAAGTACAGAATTTTAGGATACCATACCGTATGAACTTATCCAGATAGGATTGGATGTTCTTCTTAGCCTTCTGCGGAATGTGATATTGTCTTAGGCTCACTGGATAAACCCCATGTTTCAGTTCAATTTTTATTGGTGGAATATTGCGGGCCAGTCCTGGTGGGTTGTTCTCTGCCCAAACTCCTGGTATGTTAAACAATGTCTCATCACTCCTAGGGTTTTGGCTAGTCAACACTGTATAAAGTCGCCACTCTTCTTCCTTTGGTACGGATAAAGTCATAATACCTGAAGGTCCATTAAACTTTAAGGATGTTGTTCCATTTGGTAGGAACGTAATCTGCGCTTGTAATTTTGATAGCATATCACGTCCCAGCAATTGGACTGGACATTCAGGCATATAAAGGAATTGGTGTTTTACTACGTGGCCTCCCAATGTACAGAGTCGACTTTTAAGAACCGGTCTTTCAGCACTTCTTCCAGTTGCTCCTATCACAGTAATAGTCCTTCCAGATGGAGGAGCAACTAGATTAGTCACCACTGAATGTTCAGCACCAGTGTCGATCATGAACGCACTCCTTTTCCCCCCTATTGATACATCGACCATAGGCTCCGCTCGACCAAGGGGGATGGAGCCCGGTCGGTATCAATAGTCCTCCATGACAGTGTCAGCCAATCCTACAAAGTCCCTACCTTCTCTATCGCGGGACCTTTGCGCTGCTGGAATATACCTGTCTTCCCTAACACTTCCTCTGTTCCCATTATTCCCTCTATAACCATTACTCCCTCCGGGGCCTCCTCTACCTCTCGCTCTACCTCTAAAGTTTCCGTAGCCTGCCCTGGGTTGGTCTCTCTCGTACTGCTCTCTTTGCGGACATTCGTTCCTCCAATGCCCTTCTTCCTTGCAATACGCGCATTGATCCCTACTCAAAGGCTCCCTACTCCATCTATTATTGCCTCTATCTGGGCCCCGTTTATCTACGCCTGCGATCGCTACCGCTAGCATATCAGCCTTTTTACGCATCTTGCGCTCTTCCTCTTTCTTACTTTCTGTATCCCTGTTCATATAGACCTTATTTGCTACCTCCATTAGTTGGGTGATGGACATACCTGCAAACCCTTCTAACTTTTGTAGCTTGCGCTTAATATCTCCGTATGCTTGGCTGACAAAGGCGGAGTTAACCATTCGGGAATTGTCTGCGTCTTCCGGATTAAAGGGGGTATACAAGCGGTATGCCTCCAATAATCGGTCATAAAAGACACTGGGCGCTTCATCGCTTTTCTGGATCACCTCAACTGTCTTCGACATGTTAATGGCTTTCTTTCCTCCGGCTTTCATGCCAGCAATTATAGCGTCTCTATAGGCTCTGAGTTGAACCATATCAGCACCATTTACGTTCCAATCGGGATCGGTGTTGGGATAGTGTGTCGCGGCCCATGCTGCTGGATTGGCTTGGTTCAAAGCACGGGCTCTATCCTCTAATGCTTTAATGGCTGCTTGATTTATTCTTGTCCTTTCCTCATTGTTAAATAAAGTCATTAGTAACTGCTGGCAATCAGCCCATGTCGGATTATGCGTCTGTACTATTGAGGTGAACAGATCAGTCATAGCTTGTGGTTTCTCAGTATACGAGGAATTATGGGTCTTCCAGTTTAAAAGATCGGTTGTGGTAAATGGGACATATACGAAGACTGGGTCAGCGTGTGCCATTTGACCTGCGGCATCGATATAAGCTGACCCGGGATTCAGACGAAGAGGCATCTGATAGTGCTTTAATTGTTGGGCACCAGTCAACTGTCGGGTTTGGATGGGGCTACGTAGAGAGGCGTCAGTCATGGGTTCCGGTCGGGGAGAGATAGGGTATGGGGATGTGGGAGGTCGGTTTTGGGAAAAGGTCGTAAATAAAACACTTCGAGCCGAGCTAGATGAAGCTTGACCGGAAGTCTGAAGTGGCGCCAAATCAGGATATTCGTTTCTAATGGGGGTGGATTCTGGTTCCGGAAGGGGAGATTTAGTACGAGGGGGGGTGGATCCTGTACTGGAGGAGGAAGCGGAAGTGGATGAGGGTAATGAGGGGAGGGGTGCAGGACTTCCTGCGTTTGCGTCACTTCTTCTTAACGGAAAGTAAGGGGGCGGCAAAGGGATCTCGGACTCAGGGGGCGTGTCCAAAATGGGCCTAACACCAGTCCTAGTGGACGAACAAGTCCTAGCTACCATGAGGCGACACTGTTCCTCGTGGCATGTCCGGAGCCATTTTGGCGAGTCATTTACGGCCTGTCTCCAACAATCAATATAAGGAAACTGGCCGTAAAGTTCAGGCCTACCTGATACAGCCACGTGTAAGCGCTGTACCAGAGTTGGATCCAAACTGCCACGTGGCGGCCATGCCGCAACCAAAGTAGGCCACTCCCTAGTACACAAAGTGACCAAACGTACAGGAGACATCTTTACCCCAAAATCACAAACTTTGAATCCCTTTTTAAAATTCTTAACCATACATCCTAAGGGATCCGGAATCGTTGACTGCGACGCACCCATACTTAACAATGGAACGTCGTCGACAACGAATACTATACACGCGTACTATTCAACAGTCACACCCGTTTCCTCTGGCAACAGCACCACGTGGTACGGTTACCAAGTGAAACGTACACAATAACAATAAACACTCAGGGAATTCCCGTACACACACAGCTGTTACACCAGTCACTATATAATCAATATTATGCCCTTTGGCGTAACTATACAGTCACCCACGCTATAATTCTCTATATACGAATTACCCGTCTATAACACACCCCAGTAACATCGTCTTTTACAAATAGCGGTTACAGTACGGTTAGCATAGGTCAAAGCACAAGTTAAGGTCACAATACAATTATTAGTGGTTATGGTGTTAAACATGCAATGGACGACAATGATTAGTACTTATTATATAATGTCAGTAAATATACAGGGTTATGGTACCGTGCACTATAATACAGCAACACACTATTAACACTCTCGCTAGACGGCTGAGCTCGCGCTATCTAACAAGATATACACTTTACTAAACAATCGTTAACACATTTACAATTCCCAACTAAACTATTGGCCAGTACCTTGAATGGACTACCTAAAACTATATACACCCGTTTTGGTTAGCCACACTGCCCAATCACCACATATACATAGCGAGCTAGAGATCCGAATTTACACAGGCGCCTCTTAGTCGCACTATCAAAAGTCTAGTGGGTTCCAAATTTACACGCCTTCCCACTTAGCCCAGATAGGATGAGAACTAGCGAACCGAATTTACACAGGCGCCGCTTAGTCTCCCGGTCCCTCCGACCTAGCGAACGTAATATACACCCTAGAACGCTAGTCTAGACAAGACACCGGTGTCCGGCTAGGGCTATCTTACACCAGGACCCCGCCTGACTAACCAAATCAAACGGTCTGACTAAAGAGCGTTCGATCGAGCGGTGCGCCTTCGCTCCTTCCCTCCGACAGAGGGGGCAGATACACTGATTCAAAACCCCTTTGGGCCTACCGCACAATCGGTATACCCCTAGTGGGTCCTGCCGTCTAAAACAGCAGTTGTCTTACCTCCTCGTTCCTGAACCTGAGTTCACACTCATCGACGGGGACACCCCAGCACTTCTCACGTAGAGGCCGATGATCTCCTGGACAACAGACCAGTGGCGCTGAGACGAAGGGAGGTCCACGCAGAAGTTCAGGGGTGCAGCCGTAGAGAACGTGGGCAAAGATAGACCGTCTCACGCCTCTGCCTCTCAGCTACCGTTGAACGATGAGCTTCCCGGCCAATGCACCAAATGATACCGGAGAAACTGACGGAAGCCAAGCACAGAGAGATGGACACAGGTTTCTTCAGGAAGGAAGAGATTCTTTATTGGATCACCGATCGGGACTCAGAGGGACTAGCGTCACCAAAATACAGCAAAGTCTGAGTACTGAATACATAGAGTACATTCCTTATATAGCACTGTAGCTCCTCCCACAATTAACTACACCCACACATACCCTTAACCTATTTAATAAATAGAGTCTAAACTCATCCATCCGGTCTAACCACGTGGCTCATCTGATACAAAGGAGAGGGACGCGTAATTCCAGTTCTTACATTCCTGCACCTGGTCAGTACAGTGATAACAGTATCTTAGCTACGTGTAATTAACTAACTGATACTACAAACACATATACATACATATGCCTTGTGGCAATCTTAGCCTGCTAAACTTGTATTTTACTGGAATTACATCACACAACCACACACACTTAGAAGCAACACTCTCCAGAATATCTCCAACCACACACACTTAGAAGCAACACTCTCCAGAATATCTCCAACCACACACACTTAGAAGCAACACTCTCCAGAATATCTCCAACCACACACACTTAGAAGCAACACTCTCCAGAATATCTCCAACCACACACACTTAGAAGCAACACTCTCCAGAATATCTCCAACCACACACACTTAGAAGCAACACTTAGATGAAGCAACCAAGCATGTGACAAAGACTTTCATTGTGTGAAGAACCTTAAAAATATGTTCATAAAGAAAAAAATAAATCCATGTCAAGGAGCAGCTATAGTGATTATGGTTGTTCGAGCGTCATTTAAAGGGAAACTGTAACTTCACAGTTTTTAAAATATAATATTGACTTATTTCATAGATTTATTTAACATGAATCTGTGACCTTTTTTTATTAAATGTAGAAACACACACTGTAATGTTCAGCTCTGCCTTGGAAATGTGTGACTCCATTTTGGCTCTCCGTCAATCTCACTTCTATAAACTTGGCAGTCAGCATAGAGAGAAGAGAGTAAACAGAAACAATGGGGGAGATTTATCAAACTGTTGTGCTCTGGAAAAAGCGTGCTAAGTACTAAACAGTGAAATCAAGAATCACATTCTGTCGGAGACTCCTCCCCTTTTAAAAAATTTTTTTCCACTTTTCACAAAACAAATCTCACAAGAAAACAAATCCAAAACGTTAGTTTCCCAACCTCCAACTCGATATGAACCCTGGCTGTGCCAGGATTGAACAGGATTGTGATGTGAATTGCTAAATCTTTAATGTACACATACGTTTTAGCTGCAAGGCAAACAAGGCATTTGCCTTGGGCGGCACTTTCCAGGGGGCGGCAAAAAAAAGCCGCCCCAAACGCCCAGGCAAATGTCTTGTTAGCCTGGCGGCTTACTAAGAATCCATGCGGGCGGCGCTGGCGAGGGAGCTGAGCAGAGAACTCACTAATCAGTGCTCCCTCGCCAGCGCCGCCTGCGCGCATGGATTCTTAGTCAGCCGCCAGGCTAACAAGACCTTTGCCTGGGCGTTTGGGAGGCGTTTTTTTTTTTTTTTTGCGCCGCAGAGTGATGACGGGAACCAGAGTTTTGTCATGCCCAGGGCAGCACTAAACCAGGATACACCACTGCATACATAAGTAATAGAATCTAAGTGCCAGTTCGCCTTTAAGGCATGTACACTCAGTAAACTCTTTTATGTTACTAAAAACAGCCACACAGCTAATCATGTAACTGTAGCTCATCGTATAGAGCATGAAGACATGGTCAACAAATTGACAGAGAATTGGATAATCTGCAAGAGTGTCTGTTCTCTGGTTTAACAAAAATGGCCATAAGTGCACTAACGGAAGAAGCTGAACAAAGCAAGTCTAATCATGGTGACAATAGGTGCCCCTGTCATCAGTTAAAAAGAGAATAAAGAGGGACAAGTGGGCACATGGTCACCAAAACGGGACAACTAAAGATTGAAAAACGTCACCAACCACCACGGAGTATGATCAGAATTTAGCATAAACTACTTGATTACCAGGATTCATCTTTCATTGTGCCATCTTTAGTGTAATGGTGCAGGAGATGTTTTCTTGACATAAATAATATAATTATATAACAGCAGAGACTTATTTGTAAAAAAAAAAAAAATTGCAGACCATGTGCATCTTTTTATGGGTACGATATAAAATATGTTTAAATGGATACTCAATGTGGCTCAAAGTAATTAGCACAAACTGTTCAAAATATATTTTCACAAAGTTTCCAAATGAGATTGCTAACTGCTATTTAGCAGATGACTAACAAAAAAAGTATTTTGTACGATGCTATTATTATAAACCAGCTTTGAGCTATTTTATTTCCATGCTTTAACTTTCAGACTGACGACAGTGGGTGTTTTTAGTTATTACTGCTTATCTAAATTATTTGAAAAACAGAATATAAATGATAAGGTGTAGTTTTTAGGTGAGACACCAGAGGGCAGTATAGTACCCAGACTGTAACAGGCGTTACTCTCTATCGTTTAAAGCTTTTAACCAGATTTAACTCCATCACCCGATGGCATAAGCAAAAACAACCAGTGGTGGTACCAGCAATTGACCTTTTCCTTTACAAAACTTCCTACCAACAAGAATAGAATATATTCCCACTCAATCTCTGTCGTGAGGCATCACACCTACAGGCTTATTTACTAAAGTGAGAATTCAAGGTGAATTCAAAGTGAATTTCAAATGTAAGGCCAGATTAGCCGAACTGAAAGCACAGATAACTTTTTTCCATTCCTGCAATTTTGACCTTAAATTTGAAATGCACTTTAAATTCACCCTACATTCTGACACTAGTTAGTAACCCTGAAAGTAAAAGACAACTACATAAGGCCCCCCCAACAAAAATCTCCCCTCGCTACAATTAAAGGAACACTCCAGCACCATAACCACTACAGCCCACTATGCCCTCCACCCCTAATGTAAAGTGTCAAATCACTATAGAACAGTTTGTCATCTTACCTTCTTTCTCCGCCTCCACTACACCCAGTTGGAAGTTCTATGTTTGAGCGAAGACCAGTAGTGCAGGACTTAGCTCATTTGCGAACAGCGATGAGCTAACACTCACAGAGAATGAGCTAGTTCTTCACTGAAGGGCTTAGCTCAGGAAAGGTAATGGGAGCAATTTTCCAGGAGCATCCGGCTCTCCTGAAGTCTAAGAGGAGGTGGGAAACGGCACCAGATGAACTCCAGGTAAGAAGCTCAACTGTTCTAAAACGGTCTGACTACTTACAGTAGGGAAGTGCCAGGACATTCCTTCCACCATAACCACTACAGACCGCTGGAGTGCTAATGGCGTTTGGATTGCTCCTTTAATGCTGTGTTTTGGGATTTTTTTTTTTTAAGTGTCTGTAATTTGAAGGAGAAATGTGATAATATTGGAATTAATTGCATAAAGCAAAAAGAGGGCAATATGTTTAAAAATCCGCACTGGCCTCCCAAACTAAACTGTTAATATTAAGTAAATGGATGTCAACGGTCCAAAACTACAAGTTAACCATGAATTTATTATAGTGGGATGATGTAAAATAATACATTAGCTGGAATCTATAGCTACTTTAGAAGTGTTCTGTGCATTATTCTCTGCTTTCTGGATTCTGTTGATACGCTGTTTATCAGTTTAAATAGCAAACCATATGGCTGCATTCTAAGGGGAGGAGACCTATTAGCGACTCCCAGTACAAAGCTGCCTGATTCAAGTTCCAGACTGTGACAGAAATAGCCAAACAGAGAGATTGGGCACTGGATCTATCACTTTGGTGTTAATCCGTTTATTAAAAGGATACTATAGTGCCAGGAAAACTAAGTCGTTTTCCTGGCGCTATAGCTCCCTAGAGTGCACCCTCCACCTGTGATGCATAAGGGGATAAAAAAAAAAACCTTCTGTCACTTAACAGAGCCCAGCGCCAATGTCCCTCGGCACTGGCTCAGGGTCCGCCAGTCGTGAGGAGACCTAATGCAATGGCCGCACTCGGATTAGAACAGCTACATAGGAAAGCATTATACAATGCTTTCATATATGGTTGCAGGTGATGCTGGATGTCCTCATGCATTGCACCAAAAGCCGCCTAACGACCTGGAAGTCAGTCTAGTGGCTGTCTGGTAGAAAGCCACTAGAGGTGGAGTTAACCCATTAAGATAATTATTGCAGTTAATTAAAAACTGCAGTAATTACATGCCCAGGGATAAGGGACCTGGGGATATGCACCCAGACCACCATGATGGGACCATAGTGTGCTATTTAGTTATATGGGGTCTGTAGGGATTGCAGCATTTAAAATATTTAGTAAGTCCAAGAGAGGTAGACTGCATATGAGTAGTCAGGGATTAAGGCCAGCGAAAAACCCTAATGAGTGCAACAATCTACCATGCATTTTATCACATTGTCCTCATTCAAAGTGTCCATCTATTTATACTTTTATTGGTTATTGTGCTATGAAGAAATATGTTAGTTTATTTATTGATGATTAGTATGAGATAACTCTACATGATGTCCCTGAAGTTGAAGGTTTCAGGCTGTAAAGGTACAAAGTGATGGAGGGATACTACATATGTTTTTGTGGGCATCTGCTACAGTTTGGCTTCACATAATTTCCATAATTGTTCTGGAAGGTCCCAGATCTCCCCTACCCTGCTCGCCTGTATTGCTCTTCTGCAGCGTAATTTAGGATTGGGCATATAACTTTACTGGTAGGTGTCCACTGGTTTTCCAAGAACAGCAAAACATAAATAAAAAAGGTGTGCCATCAAAGACATGAATCTCCAAGACAAATGGAGTAGGGTTAATCAAACCACCATGAACACTTCTGCTTTTCAAGGTAGTAGGAGTCTGTATGTGCATCTGTGGGTGAGCGGTTTCCTGATATCAACGTTGTGGATCGAGTGGCCCATGGTGGCGGTGGGGTTATGGTATGGGCAGGGGTATGTTATGGACAACAAACAGAGGTGCATTTTATGGATGGCATTTGAATGCGCAGAGATACCGTGACGAGATCCTCAGGCCCATCTTTGAGTTCAGCTCATGAAAAATGGGGGCAAAATAAAGGGTTGCATTTATAATTTTGTTCAGTGTATATGTGGTTATGTATTTCTAGCAAAGTTACAACATTTTGAGTGAGCACTACATAACCGAAAGTCGAATAACTGTTTTTTTTAACGATATGTAAAGTAAATAAGCACATTACGTGTTTAGGGAGTGTAACTGGCACCAATAGCAATTCCCATTAATCTAACTTTCAAACAAGGGAAGTATTTCATAACCATATTTACCCCCATGCCAGCAATGCAGCGATTGCAAAACACATCACACCAGAACAAACTGGAAGGGCTCTCTAAGTCCAAGCACATGAGAAGATGTACATGCACGATGGTGTAAAAAAAAAAACAACAACAAACACCACTGTACGTTTACTAACTCAAGCTTGACGACCCCACAGTGACCCACCACAACAGACATACAAAGCTAACCTGTTTTTAGCATGAGTATAAACTTCAAAATGTTCCCAGCCTGTTATGTTTCTCATTTAAAAAAAAAAAAAAATGTGCTGTTTATTTCTGCCGTGACAATGTATGCCATTGAAATGCCTGTAATTGCTGTCGTGGCGCTACAGGTACCTATGTTATGTAATCAAATGCACAAGAAAAATAAAGTATTTTAAAAAAGAAAGAAAAAACAACAACAAGCGATATAAAAAATACATTTAAAAAAAAATATATGATTAAATAGGTACAAATCTGTGCATTCATGACCGTGCACAAGGGGGTTTAACTACTAAGCACAAATGTGTACGCAAATTGAAAACCAAATAAAAAAATATAGACAAAAATAAATGTTTTTGGCAAATACGCCATCACAGTTGTAGCCACAGCTTGGCTTTTTTTTTTTTTTTTTAGCCTACAATGGGCATGTCAATTTAAAATTCCCTACAATTATTGTTTGATGAATAAACCCCAAAGAGTGCAGATGCAAACCACACTAGCGTGGATTGTAACGTGCACAGTGTGATTATTTGTGTCATGTTTATATGTTGCCATGAGCTGCTGTATGATTGTGTCTGTGTGTGCTTAAACACCTGTACAGAGTGTTAATCTTTATGCCCAATCCTAAATTACTGTATCTGCACGTAAACGTGTACAGTATCTCTCTATGTATTCTTAATACAGTGTGTGCATTTTCTGCTTACTGTAATGATTCCTGAACACAGTGTGTGTTTGTGTTTATTTACTATAATGATATCTGAAGTGTGTTTATTTGTGCTTACTGTAATGATTCCTGAAAAGTGTGTGTGTGTGTGTTTATTTACTATAATGATATCTGAAGTGTGTGTATTTGTGCTTACTGTAATGATTCCTGAAAAGTGTGTGTGTGTGTGTTTACTATAATGACATCTAAACAGTATGTGTATTGTGATTATCTCTGTGTAAACTCTGTTGTGTATGCAAACATCTGGTGTGTGCAGAGAGAGAGCTGAATACTGTATGTGTTGTTTTGATCCAGGCCATAACTGCAGCAGAATCAGACATGCAGGGTTATAATGCACTGGGTCCTACTTCCCTACCCTGTGGGGGGGTCCCCCCAATTATAAGGCCCCCCTGATTAAAGCAAAGATGGGGGGGTCATTTAAAGACTAGTAACAGCCCTGGTAATGACAGCATGCAGCTGTGTGCAGACAGAGGCATGCAAGGTATGTGTGTGCAGATAAGGAGGGGAGGAGGGGGCTGTTTACAGCACACTGCGGGTGTTGTGTTGTGCATTGTGGTGCAGTTGTTGTTGTTGTTGCATTGTGTGTATGTGATGGTGCTGCATGATAAGGATTCTTACCATTAGGTATCCGAGGAGGAAGAAGGAGGGGTTTAAAGGGACAGAGGTGGCAATGGGCAGTCTAGCAGGGTGTTTGCAGCTCTGGGGTGGGGGGGTCCAGAAGCCCCCTCTCATTCACTCACCGTGATCCCAGGGCTGGAGCGGTAAGTGTCGGTGACCGGGGCCCTGGGCTCTCTGCGATGCTCTGGCTGATTCAGCTGCTGACGTCACACGACCTCGTTTTCAAGCATCTCTACTTGTGCAGCTTCCAGGAAAGTCCCTGCTATACCTGGCACTGTCACTAAACACAGAGACATACACTGGGGGACAGGGGGACAATACTGTCACTAAACACATAGACATACACTGGGGGACAGGGGGACAATACTGTCACTAAACACATAGACATACACTGGGGGACAGGGGGACAATACTGTCACTAAACACAGAGACATACACTGGGGGGACAATACTGTCACTACACACACAGACATACACTGGGGGACAATACTGTCACTAAACACAGAGACATACACTGGGGGACAGGGGGACAATACTGTCACTAAACACAGAGACATACACTGGGGGACAGGGGGACAATACTGTCACTAAACACAGAGACATACACTGGGGGACAGGGGGACAATACTGTCACTAAACACATAGACATACACTGGGGGACAGGGGGACAATACTGTCACTAAACACATAGACATACACTGGGGGACAGGGGGACAATACTGTCACTAAACACAGAGACATACACTGGGGGGACAATACTGTCACTACACACACAGACATACACTGGGGGACAATACTGTCACTAAACACAGAGACATACACTGGGGGACAGGGGGACAATACTGTCACTAAACACAGAGACATACACTGGGGGACAGGGGGACAATACTGTCACTAAACACAGAGACATACACTGGGGGGCAGGGGGACAATACTGTCACTAAACACACAGACATACACTGGGGGATAGGGGGACAACATTGTCACTAAACACACAGACAGTCATTGGCGACAATACTGTCACCAAACACACAGACTGTCATTTGGGTACAACACTGTCACTGAACACACAGAAAGTAATTGGTGGACTGGGGGCAATACTGTCACCAAACACACAGACACACAGACAGTCATTAGGAGACAAGGGGACAATACTGTCACTAACACACAGACAGTCATTAGGGGACAGGGGGACAACACATCACTACCCTGCTAACAGTCATAGCACGTGTGTAGCCCTGAGGTCTCATTCCCTTAAATTGGGGAATGTGGAGGATTGACAAGGGAACTGTACATTGTGTCCAATATAGCTAGTCTGAAAAAATATCCAGCAAGTTAAAAAAATGATGTGACCATGCATCAATTCAGACAAGTAACTCATTAAAGTGCTCGCAGGTTTAGCTTGATTACTTACAAAAGTGTGAATTGTTAAGGAAGAGTGAATTCAAGTGAATTTAACCTTTAGAGGTTAACACAGTAAAGGGGTTTAAAGGACCACTCTAGGCACCCAGACCACTTCAGCTTAATGAAGTGGTCTGGGTGCCAGGTCCAGCTAGGGTTAACCCATTTTTTTATAAACATAACAGTTTCAGAGAAACTGCTATGTTTATAAATTGGTTAAGCCTTCCCCCTAATCCTCTAGTGGCTGTCTCACTGACAGCCGCTAGAGGCGCTTGCATGATTCTCACTGTGAAAATCACAGTGAGAGCAAGCAAGCGTCCATAGGAAAGCATTGTAAATGCATTCTGATGCGACCGGCTGAATGCGCTCGCAGCTCTTGCCGCGCGTGCGCATTCAGCCGACGGGGCGGAGAGGAGAAGGAGAGCTCCCCGCCCAGCGCTGGAAAAAGGTAAGTTTTTGCCCTTTACAGAGCCGGGCGGGAGAGGGACCCTGAGGGTGGGGGCACCCTCAGGGCACTCTAGTACCAGGAAAACAAGTATGTTTTCCTGCCACTAGAGTGGTCCTTTAAGCATGCTTGGGATATGCATAAGGCTATCCTAGCTATAAGATAAGGCCAGGGACTAATGAAAGTATTTTTTTAAAAAAAATTGGGCAGACTAGATGGGCCGAATGGTTCTTATCTGCCGTCACATTCTATGTTTCTATGTAAGATTTGGGATAAAATAGCCTGAGAACAATGAAGATACTATCAGGGCTATCGACTAAAGTGTGAATTCAAAGTGAATTTCATGTACAAATTTCCCTACAGTTCAAAATGTAGTGAATAAAGTGTGTGATCTTCAATTAGACCACAGTTAGTAAGTGGAAATTTTAATATTGTGAGTTTGCAGTGTTCCAGGTGTTCCAGGTTTAGGCCACATCAACAACTTTATGCTGCCATTTATTTATATGTATATTTATTTTTCTAGAGTATTTATTACTAAATTGATATCATTCCCCCAGCAGACTGTATGTGTGCAGCTGGAACAGGCCAGCAGGGAGTTATACAGAACACAGGCTAAAGGGAGCAGCAGGGAAGGGGCTTCCTGGCTCTTTGCGTTGCTTGGCAACCAAATGCCTGTCTGTCCGTGTGCGCCGTTGCGCTTTCAATAAAGTTGCTTTTGCTTTGAACGCGCCGTTGTTTTCGCTGTGTTGGGAGGGAAGCGCTTTGGTTACCAGTGGTTACAGCAATGGCGGCGGACGGTGAGCAACGTGCGGCCTCTGAAGTCTTTCAGGCCATAGCCCGGCACCTAAACTGCCTGAATGATGACAATAAGTTCACCAGAAGGAAAGCGCTAGGGGCAATCCAGCAGGAGGCCCAGGATAAGAGGCTGTCCAGCGTGGCCCTCCAAGAGGTGTTCGGGGAGCTGCTCAAACCGCTGCTCAGGTGCCTGTCAGACCCCATGGAGAAGTGCAGGGAGCTGGCCACCCAGATCGCCAGTCACTGTGTGAGTAACGTGCCCAGCCCCGAGGAGGCCCTGCCCTACCTGATACCAGCCATCACACAGAGACTGGGGAGCCCTGACATCGTGGAGCCCACAGAGGAGCTCAGGCTCGCCTTAACAGAGCTCCTGGCCCTACTCATCGAAGTGTGTGGGAGAAAGCTGCTCCCTTACCTGGATGACCTGATCAGGATATTACAAAGAACCATCACGGATCCTTTCCCAGAGGTGAAGAAAGAAAGCTGCAAATGTGCCACAAGCCTTGCCAAGTGTATACCAGGTAGTATACGTACAGTAAGGGTGGTGGGGAGGGGGTTTAAAGGAAAGATGTGTTTTTTTTTGTTGTTTTTTTAAGGCATCAAGCGGGCATGGCTAACATTCGTCAATACAGCAACTGACCTTTATTTTATAAACATGCTCAGCCAGCCTAAGGTGAGTGTGATATGTGATACGTACTTTGCAACAGCTGCGAAACAAGAAAATATTATTTGTAAGGGTTGAAATTTAAACTTTACAATGCTATAGAAGACAATAAGAGAAGAGGTGATGACTTTTATTGGAGTATAGGCATACAAGAATATCTAATAACTCTTGTAGACCTGCCTTCCTTATTCTCTGGTCAGTATGCTTGCATTCACTACTCGCAGGCATAGGCAACCTTCGGCACTGCAGATGTTTTGGATTACACTTCCCTTAAAGGACCACTATAGGCACCCAGACCACTTCAGCTTAAAGGGACACTCCAGGCACCCAGACCACTTCTGCTCATTGGAGTGGTCTGGGTGCCAACTCCCACTACCCTTAACCCTGCAAGTGTAATTATTGCAGTTTTTCATAAACTGCAATATTTACATTGCAGGGTTAACTCCACCTCTAGTGGCTGTCTATTAGACAGCCACTAGAGGTCACTTCCTGGGTTCTAGCACAGGTTTCCTGTGCTAGAGCGTCGCTGGACGTCCTCACGCTGTGTGAGGACCTCCAGCGTCGCTCAAAACCCCATAGGAAAGCATTGAAATGATTTTTCAATGCTTTCCTATGGGGAGACGTAATGCGCATGCGCGGAATTTCCGCGCATGCGCATTAGGTCTCCTTGGCCAGTGAGCGAGATTAGTCTCGCCCACCGGCCGACGTAATCACTAGGAGGAGCGTCGCGGAGGCGGAGACAGCGGCGAGGGACATCGCCGCTGTCCCAGGTAAGTCACTGAAGGGGTTTTCACCCCTTCAGTAACTGGGGATTGGTGGGCGGATCGTTTTTCTGGCACTGGAGTTTCCCTTTAATTTAGTGGTCTGGGTGCCAGGTCCAGCTAGGTTTAACCCTTTTTTTGTATAAACATAGCAGTTTCAGAGAAACTGCTATGTTTATAAAAGGGTTAATCCAGCCTCTAGTGGCTGTCTCATTGACAGCTGTTAGAGGCGCTTCCGCGCTTCTCACTGTGATTTTCACAGTGAAAAGACACCAGCGTCCATAGGAAAGCATTGTGAATGCTTTCCTATGGACTGGCTGAATGCGCGTGCGGCTCGTGCCGTGCATGCGCATTCAGCCGAGGAGGAGGAGAGTTCCCCGCCCAGCGCTGGAGAAAGAGGTAAATTTAACCCCTTCCTCACCCTATAGCCCGGCGGGAGGGGGGCCCCGAGGGTGGGGGCACCCTCAGGGCACTATAGTGCCAGGAAAACGATTATGTTTTCCTGGCACTATAGTGGTCCTTTAAATGGACTCTCCAGTGCCAGGAAATCATATGTTTTCCTTACACTGCAGGACCCTGCAGTGCCCCTCTCCCTCCCACCCCCATCTCATGTTTCTGAGGGGGTTAAAACCCCTTCAGTGACTTACCTGAATCCAGCGCCAAAGTCCCTCGGTGCTAGGTCAGGCTCCTCCCCCGCCGGTGGGGGGAGACCTAATGCGCATACGCGGCAATGGCCACACACGCGCATTAGACCTCCCCATAGGTTCGGGCGATGCTGAACGTCCTCGTTCATAGCGTGAGGACGTCCAGCGTCGTTTAAAACACTTTTTCGTGTTCTAAGAACACGGAAGTCCCTCTTGTGGCTGTCTGATAGACAGCCACTAGAGGAGGACTTAACTCTGCACGGTAATTATTGCAGTTTATAAAAACTGCAATAATTTCACTTGCAGGGTTAAGGGTGGTGGGAGTTGGCACACAGACCACTCCAATGGGCAGAAGTGGTCTGGGTGCTTGGAGTGTCCCTTTAATTCTTTGCCAGCATTATAGGTGTAAGAGCACTATGGGGGATGTAGTCCATAACATCTGGAGTGCCGAAGGATGCCTATCCCTGGCTAAAGATAACAGTTTTGATCAGTACACAACTTTGCAACAAAAAGTCAGAAAAATGTAGTATAGTGATACTTGTTTATGCTGGGACAGATTTACTAGTAAATGCAATTCAGCCATTTGATAATGCATAGTTCTCAAAATGAAGTGCTGCCGCCCACCTTTTGTGTTTTTAAATTGCTAAAATAGTCTGCCAGCCGAAAATGGCAGAGTATTCTAGAACTTCTAAAACAACAACCTGCTTGCGGAATGCAGTTTTATGTCCAGTATTACAGCCTAAGTAAATAAAGGTTATATGACCTCTTATCATAAGGATTTTATACCTTACTATAAGAGTAAGATACTAGTTGTAGTATTAAGACGTTGCTATAAGGCATGATTATCAGGCATTTAGTTCAACCGTCAGGTTTTTATGGACTACATTTTTTTATAGCTCTTTGCTAGGTTAGGCTGGAAATGAATTATGGATTGGTGCTGGTTAGTGTCGCTAAATACACTGCAAGTGCTCCAAAAAGTATGAAATGCAATACAAAACAAATATGGTGTATTTAAAGTAGTAGGACTCACAAGGGCTGTAAATTAGAGACTCTATAGTCACCAAAACCGCTTTAGCTTTATGAAGCAGGTATAGTGTATAGATCATGCCCCTGCAGTCTCACTGCTGAATTATGTCATTTAGGAGTTAAATCATCTTTGTTTCTGTTTATGCAGCCCTAGTCACACCTCCCCTGGCCAATACAATTGGTTTCACTTTCAATCAGATGTAACTTACTTTCAAAGTTTTTATCTTCTGCTCTGTAAAGTGAACTTTAATCGCACACAGGAGGCTCCTGCAAGGTCTAGCAAGCTGTTAACAGTGAAGGAGATAAGAAATAAACAGAATTTACAATAAAGCAAGTGTAAACATTAGATGACTCTTTACAGGAAGTGTTTAGGAAGGCTGTTTAAGTCACATGCAGGGAGGTTCGACTAGGCTGTATAAACAAAGTAATTTAATTTAACTCCTAAATGGCAGAGAATTGAGCAGTGAGACTTCAGGGACACGATCTATACATCAAAACTGCTTCATTAAGCAAAAGTTGTTTTGGTGACTACAGTGTCCATTTAAACTTAAAAGGGATAGTATAGTCATCAGAACAACTACAGCTTATTGTATTTGTTCTAGTGAGTTTAATCATTCCCTTTAGGCTTTTTGCAGTAAACACTATATATTTTTTTAGAAAAAAAAATGTAGTGTTTACATTACAGCATAGAGATACCTCCACTGGCCACTCTTCAGATGGCTACTAGAGGTGCTTCCTGGGGTAGTGTTGCAAATTTTCAGCACTGCCATTCAGTGTCTCTGCCCTCTGCATGGTGACACTGAACTTTCCTCATATATATGCATTGATTTGATGTTCCTCTATGAGGAAATGCTATTTGGCCAGGGCTGGTGTTTGATTTGTGTTGTCTCTGTCCATGAACTGCCTCCTTGACAGTCTCAGCCAATTCTATGAGAAAGCATTGTGATTTGCTCAGAGAATAGCTTCTGATGATGTCAGCCAAGCTGGCAGATCAAGGACAGAGCCAACAGCATCAGACTTGAATAAAAGTAAGATTTTACTATATTTAGGGGAGGCAGGCAGGGGGGCTAGATTGATTTTAACACTATAGGGGCAGGAATGCATGTTTGTGTTCCAGACCCTATATTGTTCTTTTAAACACTCTAATCACCAAAACATTTTTAGCTTACTTAAGCAGTTCTAGTGTACAGATCTTGCCCCTGTTTCACTGCTCGGTTCTCTTCATTTTTTGAGTTAAAGGAACACTATATGGTCAGGAATACAAATGTTTATTGCTGACACTATAGGTCTATATAACTGTTTAGGTTGCCGACCACAGCTTACCTCCTGTTACAAAGGTGATCTACTTACCTTTTTCTAGCGTTGCACAGGTCATGGCTGGCATTGCCCACGCTCTGCCCCCTTAACTCAACAATTGGGAGCCTATTGCGCATGAGCAGTAAAATGACGTGCTGCACCAATCAGTTTCTTCTCATAGAGATGCATTACCTCACAGCATCTCTGTAGGGAAGTTCAGAGTGGGGGGATGCTGAACGTCCGTGTGACTGCCACTGAAGTTGTTGCCAGGCAATGATGTAAACAATGCCTTTTTCCTGAAAAGGCAGTGTGTTTACATTAAAGTGCCTGCAGAGACATGCTATACTCTCCAGCCAGAAGAACTACATTAAGTGTCCCTTTAAATCCCTTTTGTTTCTGTTTATACTGGCCTACTCACACCTACCCTGGCTGTGACTCACACAATCTCCGTGAAAAATAGGTTTTATTTTCAGTTAATTCATACAGCACACAATATGAACTATCATGATGAATGGCAAATGATCTTGGAAGTTGCAGTTTTACAATATGTGGCGATCTACCCTTTGTTCACCCATTAGAAGTTCCTGTGCAATAAGGATGGTAAAATATGAACCTCTTTCAGGAAGTGTGTAGTAGGGCTGAGTGATTCTCTGCTAGAGGAGGTGTGGCTAGAGCTGCATAAACAAAAGTGATTTGAATCCTAAATGCAAGAGTATTGAGCGATGAGACTGCAGAGCATGATCTATACACCAAAACCCTTTCATTAAAGGATCACTATAGGGTCAGGAACACAAACATCTATTCCTGACCCTATAGTGCTAAAACAACCATCTAGCCCCCCTGGGCCCCTCATGCCTCCATAAATATAGCAAAATCTTACTGTATTCAAGCCAGAAGCTGTAGCTCTGCATGCTGTTTGCCTAAAAAAAAAAAAAAAAAAAAACAATCTCCTCATAGAGATGAATGGAATCCATGAATCTCTATGAGGAAAGTTCAGTGTCTACATGCAGAGGGAGGAGATACTGAATGTTTGGAAGCATTTTAGTCAGTCATGACCCAGGAAGGATCTCTAACAGCCATCTAAGGAGTGGCCAGTGAAGTGATCACTAGGCTGTAATGTAAACACTGCATTTTCTCTGAAAAGACAGTGTTTACAGCAAAAAGCCTGAAGGTAATGATTCTACTCACCAGAACAAATTCAATAAGCTGTAGTTGTTCTGGTAAGGGTAGTATGTCCCTGCAGGCTTTTTATTGTAAACCTTGCCTTTTCAAAGACATGGTTTTCATTATTAAATTATAAAGGATCACACCCAAAAGAAAAATTCTACCGCTTTATTGCAAATATGTAACAGGGGTAGGCAACCTTTGGAACTCCAGATGTTTTGGACATCATCAGCCATATTGCTGGCAATGCATCAAGGGAGTTGTAGACCACAACATCTGGTGTCGATTGTTGCCTATACCTGAATAGTACATACTAGATCCTCATGAGACATTAGACAAATAATATCCCCAAACTAAAGAAAATAATGATACCCCCAACATTTCGGCAAATAGCCTTTGTAAAGGGCTATTTGCTGAACTATTGGTGGTGTCATTTTTCTTGTTTCTTTAGTGACCTGTGGTATCTCCCTATTCTCTTAGTCTTCTATACTTGTATTTTTCCCTTTGATCTATTTATTTGGTATGTAATATTTTCCTTTTATGCTAGTTTATGTTTTTGTTTAGGTTTGTATTTTTTTTCTGTTTTATGCTTTATATTTTGGATTGTTTATACATTTTCGTATGAATTGTGGTTTACCACCGAGTGTTAATTTAATGCTTTGGTTATATATTGTCCTATGTCTCATGAGGGCCTAGTATGTACTGTACATTTGCAATAAAGCTGTTTTCATGTTTCTTTTGTGTGTGTGCTCCTTTATGATTTAGTTTATGTGTGCTTTTGACTCTATGGGATATATAATATATGATTTTATATTATACGATTTTCTTATTGTGTATTTTCCATTTGTATCAATCCGAACATTCCCTGATCACTAAAACAACAATTATCTCTTCTGTTTCAGAACATTTCCACATGCAGTCGGAATCTCTCATTAAACCCTTGATGCAGACCATTTCACATCAGCACTCCAAAGTTCGTATGGCAGTTATCCATACAACAGGTGCGGTAATCCAATACGGTAATGGGAAGTCAGTGGACGATGTCCTGTCCCATCTTGCACAAAGGCTTTTTGATGATGCCCCTCAGGTAATGTCTTAGTTCTCATTTATTGAATTATTTCGTACAGCCGTACATACAATCTACGAATATGTAACGTATGTGAACAGATGTACAAACTACACATATACCACTTTAATAAATTGCAGCATTTGAACAAGCAGATGTTACTGTATTAGTTTGGGCAACGTCATTGCCAACTGACTGACGTGCACGTTCTGATAAAATATATCGTATCCTGTTGTTTGTCTGTTGCTAGCGAATTAGATGATGACCTTCAGTGATCCCAAAAAATCTGTGTGGTAAGGTCTTCCTCTGCCAGTTTAACCCCCAAAAAGAGTCTGAGTATTCAAACCATTTCAATACAATACCCCACATTCCTCTCCTACGCAACTTGACGTTTATAAGGTTTTGAGTTGTTCCATTCTCAGATTTGATGTATTTGTGATGAGTGAGTGGGAATAGGTACAGCTTGCCAAAAAGGAAGCTCTCTTTATATTCCTTTCGTGGGTTGTTGGGTATAACACGCATTGCGTGCCAGCAAATACTTCTTACTTTCGTCCAACAGTTTCATCATTAGGACATGTTCAGTTGAAAAACAGGCTGTTATTTTTGTATTGCAAACATGTAGCATTAATTGGGGCAGGAGATTTCCATTAACTCCAATTGACAATGCATTGCTTCCAATTTATGTCTTAGAATGAGAATAGTATGGTACTATTTCGTAAACACGTTTCTTTATTGTGTGTGTGTGTGTGTGTGTGTGTGTCCTATAACCCCCACACTGCACATCCCATATAATATCAAGTAATCTAAATATATAATCTTTACACCTATCTTACTAAAATCCTGTATAATAAATCCTAAAGGAACCCTGTAGTGTTAGGAATACAAACCTGTATTTCTAAAACTATAGTGCCTCTGTCCCTAGTTGTATTAAGTATCCCTCGGTTTGCTATAAAATAAAAGTTTTACTTACCTTTTTTTCAGCACTGAGGCTCCCTCAACATTGGTCACCTGCTTGGATGTCATCGAGGAGGCATGGCCTCTTCTGGCGATGGTCCAATCCAATGTTTCTTCTGGAGGAGCATTGTAAACCTAATGCAGATGTGCGGTGTGATCATTCAAGCTTCCCCATAGGAAAGCATTGTATTCAGTGCTTTAATATCGGCTTTTTCGTCACGTGACTAGGTTTTACTTAGTGCAGCGAAAGTGCCTCTAGTGGCTGTCAGTATGACAGCAATTTCGGAAGTATTTCACCCTGCAGTGTACACCGTGCAGTTATTGAAAGATAATTTAAAAAAAAAAAACTGCAGTATTTTATTTTGCAGAGTTAAAAGGACGGTGCCACTGCACCTAGCCCATTTTATTGAATTGAAGTGTTCTGGATAGCTTAACTTTATACTCTGTAATATGAAAGATACATAACAGTGAATGGAGGTAAATAATGTAATCAAGACAATTGTAAACCACTCACTCTGTCCATCACACACTATGCCATGTAATCATCTAGTGTTAAATAAGACTTTCATTTAAATTCACCATATGTTTTATCCCTATCCCTTGTGCTATTTAAGAAGATCAAGTTGACAATTGGGGCCCTTTATGTCATGATACTATCTATCTATCTATCTATTTTTTTTTTATTTTTTTTTTTTAAGCAATTTCATTTATTCCTTACCCTAAATTCACATTTGATTAGTTTCCAGGGTGATCCAAGACATGAAGCGACAAATATAGCATTAAGTTGTATTTAGGTAAAAGTACATTTGTTGCTAAGCAACTGATTAGTGAATGCTATAATTTCCCTTGGGTATTCTTGTCTCAAAGAAATGGTTTTTGATTCCCAGTGATTGCATTACATGCAGCTCGTATTCTGCTGCAATCATACAAGTACAATAGTTACCGTAATTGATAGACTATAATTATGCTTCATTTTTCAGGTTCGCCAAGCTGTAACTATTGTAATAGGGGACTGGCTTTTGAACCTGCGGGATAGATATTCATACTTTCATAAACTGATACCTCTTATGCTGAGCAGCACTACAGATGAAATTCCTGAGATTCGGTAAGACGTGACAAAAAAATTGTCCATAATCCAGCTTTTAAAAAATAGAAGTGTCATTTGTTTGCTATATAGTTTTTATATTTTGTACCTATGAAGCATTTTTTTTTTTTTTTTTTTTAATCTTAACCATTGTGGTATTTGTACCCTCAATTTAACCGTTTAGTCTCTGCCTGACGTCATTCATAAAAACCCCATATTCCAATTCAACTATTCACTTGTGCGGAATTAATATCCTCATGGGGAGTTTAATAAACCATTTTCAGACATTCTCTTGACCTGTATCCTCTCATCATGTTTGTTTTAATCACTGTTTACCCTCTGGGAAACCCGTTCCTTGTTTAAATTGTAATACACACCACTCTTGCATAGCTCGTTAAAAGAGAGACACGGACCCAAGATCAACAGTTGAATCTTAATTTAAAAATTATGATCAAGTAGGGGGGAATTACAAATGGCCTCCCGATTCCCTCCCACATCTTAAGGGTGAGGATGAATTGTACTTTATGATGCAAACCGAAATTTGTGTAAGCATGTTTGTATTAAAACATGCATGTGGGGTATTCAGTAAACACTTCATTCAGAGTAAATTTAAAAGAGAATATGCAGAATGTAGGGAAAAATATAGCAAAATTGGAAAAATTCTTCAACTTGACTATAGTTACTGGTAGGACCCATAAAGCCTACATTTTGCAAACCAGCTTACAGATTGATTCAATTTAGTATTAAAGGAACACTATAGTGTTACAAATAGAAATGTGTATTCCTAATGTTTTTAGTGTCCTAGTCACTGTTTAGGTGACACGCCAATCACTACCAGGGTGAAAAATTGTATTTTGCTCACCTTTTCTCTTTCACAGTGCTGGTCTCCTTGGGGATGCACCATGTCTTTGGCTGAGATCATCGAGAACAATGATCTCAGCCAACCCAATTTCCCATAGGAAAGCATTAGAGGGCTAGTGCGCATACTGCACCAGTCAGATGGTCTCTCTGACCATCTAATTGAAATTGTGCTGTTTTAGTCCACTTTTTCGCAGAAGCGCTTCTAGTGACTCAGAATGACAGCCACTAGAGGCAGGTTAATACTGCAATGAAAAGATTGCCATTTCTGCAGAAAGGCAATGTTTTCAGCTACAGTAATAAATGGGGGGGAAATGGCACCCAGACCAATTTATTAAAAAGAAGTGATGTGGCTGCCTATAGAGTCCCTTTAATTGAACAATACTCTTCCAAATTTCTCTTTATGGACTCGATTGATACATACAAGATCCAGCGCACTCGCTCGTTCACTAAATAGCAATTTTAAGTCTCATAGAATGTAGTAGTTTTATTTAAAAACATCTCATCTACGCAAAATATAATGGGGGTTTAGTTACATTATATGGCCATACATTGCATAAGCCTGCCATTGATGTTGTGGCAGACTTATGCAATGTATGATCTTATACCGTAACTAAACCCCCATTAATTTTTGCCTAGGTAAGGTATTTTTAAAGGGACACTATAATCACCAGCTTATTGCATTTGTTCTGGTGAGTATAATCATTCCCTTCAGGCTTTTTGCTGTAAACACTGTCTTTTGAGAGAAAATGCAGTGTCTACATTACAGCCTTGTGATCACTCCACTGGCCATTCCTCAGGTGGCTGCTAGAGGTGCTTCCTGGGTCAGTCCTGCACAGTGAGCAGCACTGCCATTCGGTGTTTCCTCCCTCTGTATGCAGACACCAAACTTTCCTCATAGAGATACATTAATTCAATTCATGAGGAGTTTCTGATTGGCCAGGGCTGTGTTTGTACTGGCTCTGCCCCTGATCTACCTCCTTGACAGACTCAGCCAATCCTATAGGGAATCATTGTGATTGGTTCATTCCACCACTTTTGATGATGTCAGCAGACAGGGGCAGGTCTGGGGCAGAGCCAGCAACTGCAGACTTGAATACAAGTAAGATTCATTTAGGAAGGGCTGAGGGTGCCAGGGGTGGCTAGATGGAGGTTTTAACACTATAGGGTCAGGAATACATGTGTTCTTTTAAATAAAACTATTCCATTATGTGAGACTTGAAATTGCTGTTTAGTGAATGAGTGAGTGCACTGGATCTTGTATGTTGTATGAATTGGCCCCCCCGCAGCACCTTATCATGTATGCAAGTGCAGGTGAGTGCAGCCTCATTTGTTTTATTTACCGGTTTATGTTAAATGTATATGTTTATAGTTATGTTCTCATTCTTTTCCCTAAGATCGAAATAATTTATTTTTATAAAATAGGCAGCTTGCTCAGAGTTACTGGGAGAAAATCGGATTGCAGTGGGAAAAAGAGAATGAAGATGATCTGAAAGACAAACTTGATTTCAGTGCTCTTCCACCATCTCACTACCCAGCAGGAGGTAAATGTTTAAATGAGCTGGGCCACTCCACTTTACAATTCCCCTACTTCAGCGTTCTCGAGAACAAAACTAGGGCAGTTGAAGGGAAATGTAATACACTTTTATACGTTTTTGTTTAGTTGTGGTTTGATACCCTACAGGTCAGCTGTTTTTTCTTGTCCCGCTTTAGTGGCCTAAAATCTGTATAACTCAATTTCCCAATTTTCAAAAATAAAATAAAAATAAAGGTGTATTCACTCAAGTGATCAAATTTAAAGGGATAGTAGAGGTACTTTGGCTTAATAAAGCAATTGTGGCATATATATCATGCCCCTGCAGTCTCACTGCTCGATTCTCTGCCATTTAGGAGTTTATCAGCCCTAGCCACACCTCCCTGCATGTGACTTACACAGCCTTCCTAAACACTTCCTGTAAAGAGAGATCTTATGTTTAAATTTGTTTTACTGCACATTTGTTTAATGTAGAATTTCCTAATTCCAGCTCTGTTAACAACCTGCTAGAGCCCGCAGAAGCCTCCTGTATGTGATTTAAAGTTCAAAGTAGTAGGAGATAAAAAAAATAAAAAAAATATTTTAATGTAAGTTTTGTAATAAAAACATTTTTCATGCAGGGTGTCACTCACTGCTAGGGGAGCTGTGGCTAGGGCTACATGGGTAAACAGAAGTGATTTAACTCCTAAATGGCAGAGAATGAGCATTGAGACTGCAGGGGCATGATCTGTACACAAGAAGTAATTTTTGTTTTCAGTCTTGTCGAACTAAAATATTTTGTATTTGGAAAATGAAATCGTATGTTTTATATCACTGGGATAATTTAGAATATTGTTCTATTACTGTTAATTATGAGTAATTTGTGGTAAGCATAAAGTAAAGCTTATGTTCTATCTAGTTAAGTCTTTACAGTCTTTGGAAGACCTCATCATAAGATAAATTAAAGGGATACTATAGTGTAAGGAATACAAAGCTGTATTCCTTAAACTATACTTCCCTCTTTTCCCACCTCCCCCCATCCCCCTTCCCCTAGCTCAGAAAGCGTTAATACACCCTTACTGTACTCACCCACTTCCAGCACCGATCTCCCTCGGTGCTGGGTTGGCGCCCCGCCTCCTTCGACTTCACCCGATAGGGTTTAATTTCTCCCTATCTCTGTATGCTTTATCTATGCTGACTGTCAGGTCCAAAGGACAGAGTTTATAACAATGGCTACAGGGAGCCAAGATGGAGGTGCCCCGCTGCAAGATAAAGTAGTGTGGATTTCTACATTTAATTATATTCTTCACACCTCACATCACACATATTTATTTAATATAGGGATAAGTAAATATAATTTTACAAATCCTAGGAAGTGACAGATCCCCTTTAATTCTCCTTTTTTGTTAAGATTTTGCCAAATTCCCTGTATTTTCTAGGGAAGTAGTGCAGAATGAATGGAAGCCTAATGAAAGGTATCACTGACTCTTATGAGAGTTATTTAACATACCTCAAATAGAACCTGTAACCAGTGAGCCTAAATGTATTGATTTATTCATTGCTATTTTATTTTCAGTAAAGAGACCTGGATTGGGGTGCCGTGAGCTTATATTCAGAAATCTATCCAAAATTCTCCCAGCTGTCAGTCATGATATCACAGACTGGGTTGTTGGAACAAGGATTAAAGCTTCTCGGCTCCTTGCGGTTTTACTTTTGCACGCGGAGGATCACACCACTCAGCATATGGAGCTTGTACTCGGCACCCTGTACCGATCGTGCCTAGATGAGGAACAAAGCGTTGTGCATAGTGTGAGTTTTTAAAATGTGCATGTTTTTTCATGTTTGGAGAGAAGGTGGTTGATGGGATGGGTCTGCACATTGTAAAACCAATTGATTATTTTTATCAGACAGGTGATATTCTATCAGAATGGGTAAGTAATCCTAAGGGTTTTGCATGAAGAAAATCTGTCATTCTTTCATTAAAATAAGATTGCATGGATTATAGCCGATGTGTGTATTATTATAAGGCATACACATTCATAAATACCGTTTTCAGTGCATCTTCTGGTTTATATCTGCTCTGTTGTGGCAGCTATTTTCAAGACCTCTTTGTTCATTAGCAACACACATCTTCGTAGACCAGGTGCAATTTGAACTACTGAACCAAGTTTGGAGCACATTTTTCATAGCCCTTAAAGAGTTTGAAGCAAACTGTGATTTCTCTCAAAGTTACCATACTCGTTCCTTTACTCCAGTAACTGCTTTTCAAGTATTTACTTGGCTAAGCAGTGAAAGGGATGAAAGTATTAAATGTACTCGCTCCCACGGGACTTCGCCATCCATGGCAGCTTCATCTCATCATGAGTCTCTGAGCATGCTCATACCATTTGCACATACAGAGCCCTTGGTTAAGTTTTTAATACAGGGTGGGCCAAAAATCAGGGTAGGATTTGACAGGTTGATAACTTTATTTTTAGTAGTTAAATTATTTTTTGTTGCATGTACATATTATAGCTGAGTTTTGGAAGATTCATCGTGGGTAACAGCAAGTAAAAATAGTGGAATATTATTTTCAAAATGGCAGTTCCATTATTTTAATGCAAAGAGCATACCTCTGCCATCTCAATGTAAGAAATGGTCCCTCAATGATTATGATTTTTAAACTAATGCAATGAAGCTCATTTTCATTTAAATAGCTTTGTCAATAAACACAACTGTCATTTCCAGGGTACAGAAAATCCACAGATAATTAATTGGCGCCAATTGCACCGTCTGGTGGCAAATGGAGCTGATCTAAAAGATGTCATCTTCCGTACAAAGTCAAACAAATATCCATATGTTAAGCATTCATTGTATGTAATATATTGGTTTATTAATTAAAAAAAATAAAAAAAGTTATTGACTCCTCAAACCCTACTCTAAATGTTGGCCCATTCTGTATTATTTTACATGCCATACTTGCCATTTTAGAAATCTGAAGCAAACCTGACAGAGCCTTCTAGAGGTTTCATTAAAATTAGGGGTAGAAACATGGTATGAAGCAAAAAATTTTTGTATTGTGGAACTATCTATCTTTTATGTATAGCCACTAATGCAGTGTTTTGTTTGTTTGTTTGTTTGCAGAGTGTGCAGTCAGCTGAGTTAATTGGGTACTTTGTGAACCCGGAAGTGTTCCTTAAGTTGATTTTGCCTTCGCTACAGAAGTCTCCCTTAGCCTCGCATCTTATGGTCCTTGCTTCGTTTATCCGCGGAAGCTCTAGAGAGAGGCTGAAACCTCATTTAAGTCGCACAGCCAGTGTCCTTTCCCAGAGAGAGATCTGTCAGGGCTCTGAAAAGGTAGTAAAGTTGAACTGTAAATGAATCAAAACATCTCTTCCTGTCCACAGACTTCACAGAAGAAAGAACCTTTAAATGTGATGTTAAACATTACACAATTTTTTTTTTTTTATTTCACTCCAATTTTCTTACATCTTGCCAATTCAATGCGCTGCGTGCCCTGAATGTGCCTGCATTGAACTGCATTGTTATTTTAAAGGGACACTATAGTCACCTGAACAACATTAGCTTAATGAAGCAGTTTTGGTGTATAGAACATGCCCCTGCAGCCTCACTGCTCAATCCTCTGCCATTTAGGAGTTGAATCCTTTTGTTTATGAACCCTAGTCACACCTCCCTGCATGTGACTTGCACAGCCTTCCATAAACACTTCCTGTAAAGAGAGCCCTATTTAGGCTTTCTTTATTGCAAGTTCTGTTTCATTAAGATTTTCTTATCCCTTGCTATGTTAATAGCTTGCTAGACCCTGCAAGAGCCTCCTGTATGTGATTAAAGTTCAATTTAGAGATTGAGATGCAATTATTTACGGTAAATTACATCTGTTTGAAAGTGAAACCAGTTTTTTTTTTTTTTCATGCAGGCTCTGTCAATCATAGCCAGGGGAGGTGTGGCTAGGGCTGCATAAACAGAAACAAAGTGATTTAACTCCTAAATGACAGTGAATTGAGCAGTGAAATTGCTGGGGAATGATCTATACACTAAAACTGCTTTATTTAGCTAAAGTAATTTAGGTGACTATAGTGTTCCTTTAAATGAAAACAACACTTCACATGGAAAATAGGTCGATACAACGTATAAGGCCAAGCCGTTTTATGATTTTTTTTTTTAATGTTTAATTTCATTGTCATTTATTCAAGGGGCCATGGTTATTAAAGAACAAAGCATTATTTAAAAGTGAAACAAAAATGATTTGCATAGTTTTGCTCCATTTGAAATATTTATCTTGTTACTGAAACATTGTTTAGAAGGAAATACTTTTTCATCTTGTTCCATTGGAATCTATTCTTTCCTAGCCAGCTGTAATGGCAGCAATTTTGAATGTGTTGACATGTATGTTGCTAAGTAATCTTGTATCTTTCTTTTCCCTCTGCATCTGTCCCGTCTTTGTCAAATAAATACACTCTATTATCCACTGGCCACTGATAGTCTTGCAAATTGCCACCAGTATTTTCAATATGATACTGTTGATAGATTGTCTATATGTATTCGGTATGTCGGCTGCGTTGAGGGAAACAGAATTATCGACTTACAGCGTTGTAGTGTCAGCACCCCATAGTGCCTCAATCACTGAGCGCTGTGATCTCATTTTAATAGCCCACTGAGATCCGTGCTTGGGAAGGCTTAGACCCAGCTGGGTGAAACTTCAGTACGCACCTGGCCAGTTAGAGAAAGAAACATGATAAGCGTTTTAAAGAAACTGCACGATAAGTTACTGCTCTTTTATTTTTAGACCAACGAAAACTACTTGTCAAAACAGAATTTTTTTTTTATTGTACTTTCTTATTTTTTTTTTGGTTCATCTGTTTTTTAATTCTAAGTAACTAGTTTGGTTTTTTTTTTTCTCTCCATATTTCTTCAAGGGAGTTTTAGCACTGACAAAAGATTTGCCTTGTTTTCATGTCCCTTCTTTAACCCGTTTATGACAGATGAAATGCTAGGACTGTCATGATATCACTGAATTTGCTCAAGTCCGTGTCCTAAAGGAATTAAGCTTTTCTTCTTAAGCCAGTGTGTATTGTCTAAGCATGCTTATTAAAGTCACATGAGCCATGGGGAGCCAACAGCTGCATTGGGATAAAATGAACAACTGTGTTTCTACAAGACTAAGATAAATATATATCATTTAAACCTATGTAACCAGAGTAACCAGAATAAATATCTTCTACCTGACTGCCCAGGCACTAACTACTTGGAACGGTGACATGTCTCGTAACAAATCGAGCCAAATTATGTTATGGTGCCACTAAACAGAGCCATGTGCTGCAGACTATTCCAGTTGCTGGTAGTGGTCTGGCAGACAGGTCCTTGCACTGCAGCACTGAGCCTTTCACTGGATTCTAGGCGGTCGCTGTTGTGTTTTGTTGTCCTGAAGCTCCAACCCAGTTTCTGGGTATAGCTGCTGGTGGATGGTAGCTTTAAACTAAAGCCTTGCTGCTAGGGGGGTAACCCAATCCACTTGTCTCACATGGCAAGCTACTTGTCCTGACTCACAAAATAATTGAGTGGTGGTCCACCAAGGTATCACCGCCATGGATTCCTTTTTCCCGTAATAAAATCCTGAGGTCAAATATCGCCAGTATCGCAAAGCATTGGATTGGCGGAGATCATCAAGATTGATCATCGCAGTCATGGAAGCAGGGCCAGCTGCGGCTAGATCAGTACAGTGTGCGGAACGAGGGTAATAAAAACTCCTTTCTCATGTGATTGGAGGGGGACCAGTCATCTAACACACTCACTCCCTCTCACTCACTGACATACACAGTCACTGCAATAATCACACACATTCATGTGGCTACCCAGCCTCTCTACCTGGGTTCAGCTTTCCCTGTGGTCCAGTGGAGCCTTAGTCATCTCCCTGCACTGCTACATGCACTGCGTTTTAGTGATTCCGGGGCCGGAATGACGTCCTATTCCAGCTCCCGACATCACTGGAGGGAGCAGAGCAGGGAGGTTGTTACAGCCCGTCTGCCTCAAATATCCAGGAGCCTCCCGTCCACACTCTTCTGAGCTTACCAACCGACCACCCACACGCACTCCCATCCTCTTTATGAGATTCCGGACAGCTGCCCGCCTCCACTAGTGGACAGCCGGCCACCTCGGGGGGCTGCATGGGCCAGCAAATCCCAGCTGCCAGGACGAAAATCTTAGTTGCCACAGCGACCTAGCGCCTTTTTTTTTTTTATTTTATTTTTTTTTTTAGCCCTGCCATAAGGTACACGAAAGATTGCTGGGTGGCTGTGAGAATACTCCCCTTGTTCGGTATTTGCTGACTCCCGAACGCCGTTCGTGTAGATGGTTGGGAACTTGAACAGGCAGCAGGTCTATCTTTACCGGCTTTCGCGGGAGTGCCTGGCCGAAAACCTTCCAGGCACTCAACGACCATGTCCCGCTGCCTACGTTCGGGAGACAAGATGGCTGCCATCCATTGTCTCGACCAAGTGCATTCGGTTTCACGAAATGGTGGCCACCCAGTGAAGCATTCTATTAATTATTTCCTTTGTGGTTTTCGTACAGGATACTCAACGTTTCAAGTTCTAATTAGGGTCTGGGGTGGTAGTCGTTCGGGAACCGAACCAAGTAAAATGAATCCAATAAAAGGGAATATAAATCCAGGAAGTCAACCGAAATAAGTGATGGGGCTATTCCTTCACACTGCTTCCCCTTTGTTTACAGCTCTGGCTTACACGGTTGGACCTTTTTCGGGTCCACTTGGGGCTGTCCGCGAATTACAAATAGTTCCTTAGGAGACCAGCTCTGTTTGGCGTGATAGCCTATCTGTGTTCCTGTTCTGTTTTTTCAGGTCTATAATGGATGGTGAAGTCATGCGGTTGTAGGGCTAGACTCGACCTCAGAAGACTGGCATTATCCCCAGTGACCCAGTTAAGCCAGACTAAGGGGTTAGGGTCAGTAATGAGAGTGTACGCGCAGCCAAAGAGGTACAGGGTTAATTTTTTCAGTGCCCACACCAAGGTTAAGCCCTCTTTCTCAATGACAGTGTAACTGACCTCCCGGGTAAAAGTTTCCGACTCAAATAAGCCACTAGATGCTCTCCCCCTTCTTCCCCGACCTGGCTTAGAACTGCCCCCATTCCAAACATTGACGCATCTGTATGAACGATAAAACGTTTGTAAGGATCTGGGGTAGGCAAGACAGATGCATTAACAAGCGCTGTTTTCAGGGACTGGAAAGCTGTCTCACTCTGGGGACCACAGCACTTGTCGGGGTAAATTCTTTATTTTTTTATTTATTTTTTTGTCCGTTCCGTCACGGTTTTGGCCATTGCGCTATGTTCTGGGACAAAACGTCTATAGTAGCCAGCTGTCCCCAAGAACGCCATGACTTGTGTCTTGGTACAGGGAGTGGGCCGATTAGGAACGGCTTTGATTCTTGGCTGGTTCGGGCCGTTGCTTACCACATTCTACACGGTGGCCCAGATTGACTAAAACAAAATGTCAAATTTTTTTTTTTTTTAAATAAAAAAAAGCGCCTCCCCCCTACATTTTCCACACATTACATACCTGCACAAACACTCAGTGCACAAGCACACACACTCTGCATCCACTAAATACACACTACATTCTGTATACACACTACACAAATACACACGACACAAATACTCTCTGCATTCACTATACACACACTACACAAACCCACACACACTGCATTCACTAATCAAATACTCTCACTGCATCCATTACACACACACACACACACACACACACATTCTTGAAAACATAAAAAACTCTGACTGTGCATTTACCTTAATAAAACAATAAATAAATAATACATATGTTCAGTTAACAGTAGATTTGTGTAGATAGATTTTTTTTTTAAATGGTAAATGTGCAGAATATCCGTAAATTATCGGCTATCTGCCTGAAAGTTCACAGATTATCGGTATCGGCTCTAAAATATCAATATTGTTCGATCCCTATCAGGTTTGTTTTTGAGAAGTCCTTCTTAGGCATAGAAACCAGATCATGTTTCCACAACTATCCCAGAGTTCCCAGCTTGACATGAAAATTAGCACAAAAGGAATTTCATATTACATACTGAATTCTGCACAGTTTTCAGTAAATACAGATTTTTTTCTTTTTTTTATTTAAAAACCCAAAGCATGGACTATGATTCAAAAGGATCAATGACCAGAAAACCGCCATGGATTGCTATTTCAACCTTGTGGGTCTCATCTGATGGCTCTAGTCTGGAAGTTTCTTTGCGAGCATATAGCTAGGTACCAAAAAGATTGTGGCGAGACGGTTTAAAGCAATTTAATATTTCACTTGTTACTGAATAGTTTTTCTAGATAAATTAAAAAGTAAGTACCGGTAAGCTGAAAAAAGTTTTCTTTTCAGGAAATGTGATCGCTATATGATTATAATATTGTCAATGTATGTCTCCACAGGTTCTATACTTGGAACAATTGTTGTGCTGTGTCCAATCCCTAATTTACATATGCAAAGAAGACTGTGAAGAAGTTAGCTTACATTGCATGAAAATCCTGATTACTATATTGGCATCTGAAAATCTTAATGAAAAGGTATAGTTGGTTGCGTCTGCTGAAGTCACCACGTGCTTTTATCTATATCTAGCATCCCTCACATAATACTTTCATAATGCTTGTCACATGTTCTGTAATTATTGAACTAATGACGAGACTATCCTATATTATGTTATCAAAGGCATCTCAAACTGTGCTAAACTACAACTTCCATGATCCTCTAGCCATCTTCTGCTTTCAAAGAATTCTGTTCATTGTAGGCCATTAACATTTGGGGGTCCAAGGTTTGTTTTCAGGGCAGTATCTATACACGTAAGCATCAAAGGACTCAGTATTTACCATCTGTCTAATGCTCAGCCTGTGGTATATTTCATCGCTATGAAACTTACGAAGCTCCCATAGCAGTGGTTTAATTTCACTGCCAAATACAAATATTAGTTGTGCTATCCGGGTGCTTGCTCCTTGAAGTTCTAACAATATCATTCGTTCATGTATTCAGAGTCGCCCTCTTTGTCTAGGCTTGACAGGTTTACCAGGAATGTGTGAGCCAGAATCAACTAGCCAGGTCTAAAAGTTACCGGCCATGACAATCCTCCTGCAGCCTAAGCACTGGGAATGGACAGGGCAGCAGCACCCACAGCTGCCGTGCCAAAAATGACTTGTTCATCATCAGAAAATTCCTAGCTTATATGTGGCTATATAAAACAATCCATTTTAGGAAGATTTTCTGTAACCGTGGATATCCTTTTGCATAGAATAAATTTAATCGCTGCATTCACATCAATATTTTTATTTTAGTTTTATTACTCAGAAGAAAGCCAGTTAAAATAGCACAATCATTGTACAGTCATTTCTGTTTGAATACATACTGTAGTGGTCTGTTCCGTTGGGACTTTCTGTCCTATCTTATGTGACGCACTTGTATTTGCATTTATTGCGTGTCTAACAAGCACTTTTACACACTATTGCTTGCAGGTTCAAGAGGTGTTCATAACCTTGGCAACGCTGCAAGGGTTGACATGTGTCCAGGATCTGTATAGAAGGCACATACAGCAATTATTTGAGTGGGCATCCAGCAACCATCAACACTGGACCAGCTATTCAGTAGAAAGACTGCACTTTGAAGTTGTTGTTATGGAGTCTGGTAAGGACTTAAAAAACACACACCTGTCAAGTGTGCCTGTTGCAGTCTGGTACACTTGTGCCTCATTTCCACTGAGCAGATCGGTTCGGGTCGGTACAATTTGGAAGGTTTTAGAATGGACCAGCCCATTCTGGTGAGCGTTTCCACTGCAAGTCAGACCTTCAGGGCCATGCGGGGTTTAGAAAAAATGCTCTTCCTGTCCACCAATCAATGTATTGTATAGTAGCTCTGCCCTAACCGAACCGTTCCATTTCCTATGGCCCTACATCTGAAGCAGGACCCTGAATGGATCGGTACGGTTCGCTTGTATGGACTACTTTCATAATGGAAACACCCAAAATAGCGAACCGAACCGATCCGCTCAGTGGAAACGAGGCATAGGTAACCCTGCAGTAATATTGATTTCCCGAAGTGTATCTTTGTTTCAAAATATTTCTAGTGCAGTATTAGATGGGGGTTATTTCATTATAGTCGTTTGAAATGCGAGTTAAATAATTTAATCAAGCTCAGCCAAGGAACTATTCACTATTAGATTTCATTGAAATACATTCTTTCTTAGAATAAGGTTGAATGAGTGGTTTCCTCATAAGGTACAGTAGAATGCCCTTGACAGCAGAAGGTGGGGACTGAGTTAGATGTCTCAAAGGGCAGATTAGGCAGATGCCCAGTGCACTAATTTTTAGGGATAATGTAGAAAGCAAAAGAAACATGACTTTTGTACTCATCACTCATTTTCAGGCCAATTAGTGTATCTCTTTATGGGTAAATGGATGGGCATTCTCTTTGTGTTTATTTTAATTTAGCGTGTCTATGTATGTATGTATGTATGTATGTATGTGTGTGTGTTTATATATTTGAATGTGTGTATATATTATATTCTGTGTGTGTGTGTGTATATACACTAGTGTATGTGTGTGTTTATATATTATTGTGTGTGTAATATAGAATGTGTGTGTATATGCACTATAGTGTGTGTGTGTGTGTGTGTGTTTCTATATTTGAATGTGTATGTATATATTATATTGTGTGTAAGGTGACAGGTAAGATGAGGTGGACACTGGGACTGACTGTCTCACAGAGCTTAACTGGTTTCTATCCCAGTTAAAGGGACATAGTCGTCAAACCACTTTAGCTTAATAAAGCCGTTTTGGTGTATAGCTCATGCCCATGCAGTCTCACTGCTCAATTCACTGCCATTTAGGAGTTCAAGTGCTGTGTTTATACAGCCCTAGTCACACCAGCTTGTGAGTTACACAGCTTCCTGAACACTTCCTGTAAAGAATCCATCTAATGTTGCAAATTCTGTTTATATTTTGAATTTATTAACTCTTACTCTGCTAATAGCTTGATAGACCCTGCAGGAGCCTCCTGTATTTAATTAAAGTTCAATTTACAGAGCAGGAGCTACAAACTTTTAAAGTAAGTTACATCGGATTGAGAATGAATCCGTTTTTTTTTTTTAATGCAGGTTTTGTAAGTCACTGCCAGGGGAGGTATGGCTAGAGCTGCATAAACAGAAACAAGTGATTTAATTTCTAAATGGCAGTGAATTGAACACTGAAACTTCATATGCATGATCTATACACCAAAACTGCTTCATTAAGCTAAAGTTGTTTTGGTGACTATAGTGTCCCTTTAATTTTCATATTACAGTTTTAGAAGTACACCAATAGCATTAACCCCTTCATGGCATCATTTTCCAGGGCTGCTGTGAAATAATAAGATTTGTGGAACCCCCTTATTCCTAAGGAGTTCATGAACTTTCAGTTTAAACTACAAAGCCTCATATAATATAACATATGGTACATCTGTGATTTCATGTCCATAGATAGAAAAGTAGGCATTTAACTTAGGAGCCACAACACTTACAATCTTTGATTATTATTTTTTGGGGGGAGGGGGGAGGGCAATAAATCAGTTTACCCATTTTGCAGGCTGTCTTTGGAGTTAAATATCCACAGTGCCCGCATAATACATTCATTGTACCATACTACATCCTAATATGTAGCTGTTTTTCCTCCGGAATGTTTGGTACGTTTTGCCCAGGGCAAAGCTCTGCGATAATTATTTCCCCAAAGACACAAGAGGAAGATTTATTTAGCTAATTAAGGACTATCTGTTGCAAGCCATGCCATTGTCCCAAAATACTCCGTCTTTGTTGTTCTTTGTTCATTCTTGGTTACATACTTCTGTGTATTTTAAATTCTCTTCATCATTTTTTTTTGTTTAATTATGATCTACATTAATATACTAGCAATTTATTTTGGCATCCAACACATATTGTTTTTCTGCTGTTTGCTCCACTTTTACAATTTTGGTGGATACTATGTACTTAAGTGAAAACTTCTCTTGGGTCAAACATGGAATACAGTTTGTGTTATATTTAAATAAACTGAACTATATGTGTGAAGTTCCAAATGTATTTTCAGCCGAACCGGGTGGATCTGTTTCCATTTTTCCTTTCTTTCTCCAAATGGTTAGAAACCACATGGCCAGATTTGCTCGTTACAATAAAATCATTTCTAAAACCTAAATCAAAAAATTGCACTGATTGTGATGTGATGTTATGAAACTGCAACCTTTTAGGCAAATTGATTTTTCATCATTTAATTAGTTGATTTGCATAAATGGTTGAAATATGACATTCAAAAATGATCAGTTTCTTTATTTTTTTTTTTTGCAAGTAGTCTTTATTCATAGTTCATAAAAAAAATATAATAATCTTATTTATAGTACTCTAATAGCGTTTCACATTTCCTATTATACAATAAATTGTGCATACTAACTTAAAGAGTTTAATATGTATGTATTCAATATATGGATTGTATTTAAATCTGTGCATCTTTTTTCAGGCCCTGTGATAGGTGAAAATCTCCATCTGCTAGTACCAGTTTTGAAGACTTGCTTGCAACCAACACAAGAAGCACAAATGCGCTTGAAGCTTTTTACGATGTTGTCAAAACTCCTGGTGAAAGCAAATGAAACTGTCAACTCTCAAGGGTAGGTTGCAATCTTAGGTTCTAGTGACTTTTTCCACACAATCGAAAACAAAGAACATTTCATTCACACATTTTGGAGAACGACTGGAACTCAACATCCAGTGATTCAGACAGGAATGTTTGAAAGGCATATTGTTCTCTACAGTCCTACACAGAAATGTTACTTAATAACTTCTAAAAAAAATATACGCAAGAGTGGCACTTTTCCTCAGTGAGATTTAACCCACTCGGTAGGATTTACAGACTTAAAGACAATCTGTCATGGTTCATAATTTTGAATATTACAGGAAAATAAGGAGGGCTCCAAATTTCAGGGCATACGCGATGAGACCGGCCTAAAGGTTACTCGCCACTGCAAGCCTGGAGTGTCCATGGCACACTCCCCAGTGGGGAATTTTTGATTGCCAGGTCTGAACTTTAACTTGCCAATGGCTAGAAATAAGCATACCTGGTGTTTGATTACGTTTTTGTTTCCTGTCTGCTGCTAGATCATTCTGATTATCTAGAGACAAAGCAATAGTATACTGCATACCATTTCCTCTTCCTATTTATTCAATCTGACCTTTGTTGTTTAAAAAAAAAAAAAAAACAAGATTCACATTAAAAAGGGTTAATTAGTTTGTGCATATATAAGCAGCTATCAGATGCTTTTTATATATTTTTTTTTTAATCTGTAGGGGTGTGTTGCAAGTATTAGGGAAGCACACAGTGTTCAGTATTGAACGTAGCATCGAAGCCTTGCTTGATGTATAAATGGCAAAGCTCTCACAAATAGAAGGAAAAAAAATCTATAAACTGTCTGGGAGATGGAAGGATTTGGCTGCCTACAGGATATTTTGCACAATTTACCTCTGCTGTATCTCCTGCAAAAGAGAAAATAAAAATGGCACCATTTAAGGCAGGTTATAAATGATGGAATCCGATTCCAAATATGCACATTTAATAATTCCAACCATGGCAAATCCACTAACGCGTTAATCAATAGGGTATTAATTATTGCAAATCATAGATGTGCTAAAAAAATTTTTTTATTTGTGAGTAATTTTTACTTTGAGTCTAAACCCTGCTCTTTTTGATGCAGTTTTTGCCAAAGTCGAAAAGAAGAGAGATGCGAATCTTGTTCACATACCATAGAATGAGGGGTTTATCGAGATAAGTCAAAATAATTAGCTAGGTGGAGAGGCAGATTTTGTAAAAAAAAAAAAAATTAAAAAATGTTTTAACTTATTGTGTTATTCAAAAAAAAACATGAAAAGCAATTTAAAAAGTGGTACAATGTGCACTGTTTCATATCTGCAGAAATGATCCAATATCACTCCAATTTCAGATGAAAGAACATGATTGCACAATTGTATATGAGGGAAATGAATGAAGTCCTAAACAAATATACTCCTTCTTGCACACCCACTTCCATTAGCACAATCTCCCTTCATTTTTTTCCTTTTTTTTCTATTTTCTGAAAGCCATCTATATCCGCTGTACCACTCATCATTCCATATATTTTCTGTTCTCCAACATATCTGGGCTAGCTCTGTTTTAGAAATTCTGTATATTACTTAATGTGCTTATATTAAGAGGAGCTAAGTGAAAGAAAAAACATATTCGATCATTCTTCTGGATCATATTTGTTGTACTTTAAAGTACCTGTTACACATGGGGTAATAATGAAGTGGGCAAGAGGTTCTTCAGTATCCATTAACTTAAATCAATATATCTTACCAAATGCAATAAAATGTTTGATTTTTAAAGGATAACTAGGGTCAGGAACACAAACATGTATAATGTTAACACCACCATCTAGCCCCCCTGGGCCCCTCATGCCTCCATAAATATATCAAAATCTTACTGTATTCAAGCCAGAATCTGTAACTCAGCATGCTGTTTGCCTAAAAAAGAAAAAAAAGCAGTCTGCTGGCATCATCTGAAGTGGTGGCCTGATCCAATCACAATGCTTCCCCATAGGATTGGCTGAGACTGACAAAGAGGCCGATCAAGGGCAGAGCCAGCATGATTCAAACACAGCCCTGACCAATCAGCATCTCCTCATAGAGATGAATTGAATCAATGAATCTCTATGAGGAAAGTTCAGTGTCTGCATGCAGAGGGAGGAGATACTGAATGTTTGGATGCATTTTAGGCAGCCATGACCCAGGAAGGATCTCTAACAGCTATCTGAGGAGTGGCCAGTGAAGTTATCACTAGGCTGTAATGTAAACACTGCATTTTCTCTGAAAAGACAGTGTTTATAGCAAAAAGCCTGAAGGTAATGATTCTACTCACCAGAACAAATTCAATAAGCTGTAGTTGTTCTGGTGACTATAGTGTCCCTTTAAGGAAACAAAATAAGCAAAAAATGTAAGCCTGTGCTCCAATATACATGTTGCTAGTATCTCCTGCTGTCTAATGAACGGAAATGAAACCCAAATGTAAATAAATGAAAAAAACAATGCTTGATCAATAGAACCTTAAAATACAATGTATTTACTAAGGGAAGGTCTACAAAGCATGCAACAGTGTTTAAGGAGACTTGCCTTCTCAATCATTGTTTAAGTTGATCTGTCACATTTGAAAATAGACTGTTTTGAGTGTGTGTGTGTGTGTGTGTGTGTATGGCTTTGTTTCTTTGTATATTTAAAGTCAGAAGAAAAGCTTTGAGAAATTACATACTGCAATCTGAAAAGGCATGTATAGGGCATTTAATGCAAATTAATATTGCCACAATATACTGGTACAATCCAATGATGCTTTGTATTCTGGTGTGTTCACATGTTAGCACAAGTTTGCCAGTTTTGCTTTACTTTTAACTTCACTATAGACTTTGTAAGTCCAGGTTCTAGCAATATTTGCCTTCCAATCCATTTCATTTCAGCAGAGTATCATATGAAATGTAAGATTTCTCTTGATTGGAATGCCCAGTCTTCTACTTTTTTTTGAAGCATTTGCAATGCAAGTGGACTTGCTTACACTTGTGCATTGGATGAAAACATTCTGTTGTCTCAAATATGCCATAACCTCTTCAAAGTTTGCTGTGGTTAACAGGTAATAGCATTTTTCTTTTTTTTAGTAAATCACATGGCAAATTACACTTGAACTTTATAGCTTATAGGGTTCATTATATTATTATTTTTTCCTACGCTCCATAAAAATGTATTTTCCTCTTGATTTACCAAAGCAAATGGGGGGGAAATCATCTAGCTACCTTTTCATCTCTGATTCCTATTTTTTATTAAAGATATGTAATAGAGCAAAACGTTTAGCAAGAAAATAACGTCATTCATTTCCTAGGCCCAGAGATACCTATAATATATAACTTATTTTCCTACGGGAAAGATTCAAAGTTTGCTCATTAAGTAAATGTTCTGATTGATGGAGGCAGAAGTGGGGAGCACTAGAGAAGAATTAGCAATGTTTTGAAATCGGTTAAGGTCAGCAAGAGATGAACTCTTCCTGAACGAAAGCCAGATTGAGCAATTACTCCTTTGTACAATCAAAGCCTCTCTCTGTTAGTCCTCTCCGCATCCTTATAATGATTTAAGATTTCATAATTTCTACCTCTGCATAGCAGATCCCCCCTGGAATTTGTTGGGGGTGGGGGGTGGGGGGTGGGGTTATTCCTCTTGCCAAGTTTATAGAGCAGATGATTATGTCCTGTGTTGTGTTTTACAGTTTTGTTCTACCTGGCAGTTATAGACTTCTCGAAACCTAACCGATATTGAGCTAGACGAGTACATTTAAGTAACGCATATCTAAAAATATACTGGGTTATTTACTAAAGTGAGAATTCAAAGTGAATTTCGAATTAAAAGCACACCCGACAGGTGAAATTAGATGAATTGGAAATATTCTCTAAGAGGCGACATTCACTTTGAATTTTCACTTTACTGAGTAACCCTGTTGGACTAAGACAACTAGGATGCTGATTCGTATACTAAATGTAAAAGTTTACTCTCAGTACTAAGTTTGTTTTGGTGGGAGCTATTAAGCTCTGTAGTTATGTCTTTCTATGTTTTATATTACAAGTCATGTACGAGGATTTATGTTTAATTTTCACTTAAGATTAATGGAAAGTGATATCACAAGGGGACATGTATAGAGATGGAAAAATGGCTTCGACTTACAGTTTAATATTATATTTTATGCTTAAAGGGACACTATGGTCACCAAAATAACTTTAACTTAATGAAGCAGTTATGATATATAGATCATGCAGTTTCACTGTAGTTCTCTGCTGTTTAGAAGTTAAATCGCTTTGTTTATGCACCTCCCTGCATGTGACTTGAACAGCCTTCCAAAACACTTCCTGTAAACCGAGATCTAATGTTTACATTTCACTTGTTGCACATTTTGTTTAATTTAGAATTTCTTATCTCATGCACTGTTAATAACTTGCTAGACCTTTGCGTGATTAAAGTTCAATGTACAGATCTGGAGATAAAAATTATAAACTAGGTTAACTGCTGATTGGAAAATTAAACGGTTTTCTCATGCAGGCTGTGTCAGTCACAGCCAGGGGAGGTGTGACTAGGGCTGCTTAACCCCTTAAGGACCAAACTTCTGGAATAAAAGGGAATCATGACGTGTCACACACGTCATGTGTCCTTAAGGGGTTAAACAGAAACAAAAATGATTTCGAATTGAGCAGTGAGAATTCATGATCTTTGCACCAAAACTGTTTGGAGACTATACTGTCCCTTTAACTAAAAAAAATAAAACCATGAAATTTGGTGACGTATTCATTCCAGTTATAGTAGAATACAGACATGCAAGGGCAGGTGAAGGAAAAAGATGGGTGCATGGCCTGCTGCAGATGGCCTGTAGGAGATATGCCAGATTTATTCTGTTAACTTGCCTGCTCACTGAGCTTTCAACTTGCCAATGGAAAACACAGATGTCCATTTAAATTATTAAACATTAGTGGCAAGGCTGCAAAAATAAAGATGATTTAAAGGGAAACTCCCAGTGCCAATCCGTTTTCCTGGCACTGCAGGTCCCCTCTCCCTCCCACTTCCCACTCCCCGGTTGCTGAAGGGGTGAAAACCCCTTCAGTTACTTACCAGAGGCAGCGACGATGTCCTACGTCGCTGCTTCTTCCTTCGCTCCACTCCTCCCTCTGATTGCGTCGGCCGATGGGCGAGGCTGATCCCGCCCACTGGCCGGGGAGACCTAATGTGCATTCGCGGCAATGATGCGCATTAGCGCTGCTTTCCTGTGGGGAAATAAGCGACGCTGGAGGTTCTCATACAGCGTGAGGACGTCCAGCGACGCTCTAGCACAAGTTTCCTGTGCTGGAAACCAGGAAGTGCCCTCTAGTGGCTGTCTAGTAGACAGCCACTAGAGGTGGAGTTAACCCTGCAAGGTAATTATTGCAGTTTATAAAAAAACTGCAATAATTACACTTGTAGGGTTAAGAGTAGTGGGAGTGGGCACCCAGACCACTCTAATGGGCAGAAGTGGTCTGGGTGCCTGGAGTGTCCCTTTAACTTCTGTATAAGCAAATAATTTTGAGGCCTAGGGACGCTGTTTTAGGCGGATTTTATAGTGTTAAAGTACAATACTATAATTTTATGTCTGCATTGCAGATGGGCGAGTCTCCAAAGTCTGCACCAAAACACAATCTGGTTAAATATTGGCATTCGGAATCAAATTTTACTTTACTCTGTGTTTTTCATTGCTATTTAAATGAATTTCTCAGTACTTTGAAAAGAAATTCTTGGTTTCAAAGTGCCATCTACTGGCAAAGAATAATAGCATATTTTGTAATGCTATTTTGGCAGAGTGTAATATTTTCATTTAAGTAGTTACTTATTTCTCAATATCTTTTTCTCTCTTTTTATTTTTTATTTCTTGCTTTTTTTTTTTTCAATCTCTTTTTCTTTTTGTATTTTTAAATTTTACACACACAAAGCACTGCGTTTTATCAGCGTTTGTATACATTAAATGTGATGCAAACTACTAGTCTGACTTAAATAAATAGGAATACGTGTTCTGGGTACATGCACACTTATTTTAATGGGAAAAGTGTCCTTTTTTACATAAAACTTATCCTGGTCCGAGCTGCTGTGTATTCGCTAAAATGTATTTAAGGAGAATTTCAAATTTAAGGCCAGAGTAGCCAAACTGAAAGCATAGGTGATTTAGAGAATTTTTCCAGTTCGACTATTTTGACCTTAAATTTGAAATTCACTTTGAATTGACCTGGGATTCTCACTTGAGCGAATAGCCCTGATCGTTTAAGTCTAGATGTCACCATCATATTTTGTAACTTTTTCCTTTTCCTTTACATTCCAGAGAGTTCCATAAGCATTCTGAAGCAATCATAAAGGAAATATTGATCCCAAACCTCAAATGGCATGCTGGCAGGACAGCGGGAGCCATTCGAACCATTGTTGTGTCCTGCTTGTGGGTTCTCCTGCAGAGTGAGGTCCTGTCTGAACAAGAGGTACAGAAAAACATCAATTGGGTTGTCTTAATTCTCCATCATTTACTGTAACACACACGTTGACTGTGCAATCTGAATGTATGTTGTTTGTTGAAGAGTGCATGTTCTTCGACTAGGAATAAATAGTCATTTTAGCACCGTCAGTTATATACAGGTTCTTATAACATACTCAGCAATCCAAATGTGGGCGAGTTTCACTCTGCCACTATGTTCTACATTATTGATTATGTTATCGACATTTTACAAAGCTATAGTTTCATCATCACAAGTCAAATGGGATTGTTTGACATTTAAAAAAAAAATCATAGCGCATTCTGTATAATGCATGTGTAGAAACCTAGAAGGAAAAAAACAAAAAACACTATCCGTATCAGATCAGTTAAAGAAAAAAAAAAGTTGTATGTAAAAAACAAAAATAGAAAATAATAGTGATATATAGCAAATCCTAAGCAAACTAAGGAAAGCTGTATTGATGAAAGAAATTATGTCCATGAAATCAGCCAGGTTCAAGAGACAAAAATTCCTGGCACGGATTTCCATTGCCTAGCACTGGATTGCAACGGAGAACGCAGGATATCCGTAGGAGGAATCCGTAGGTTGATTTTTCGGAGTGTGTTTTTTTTTTTTTTTTGTATCTTGCTTTATTCGTTCTGTCTCTTTAACATGCACATCCTTCTTCATGCAAATGAGACACTCAGGGAAGCAATGCTTTGAACAGCTTATCACCGCTTAAAATATGAAAAATAATATTTTTATTTGAACATTGTTACTTCATTGCTGCTATTTTAATTTGGTGTGTTCCTTAATAGTTTTGTTTTGCTTTAGTTTGCATTTAGGATGGGCCATTCATATTTCCCTTTAGCACTGGCTTGTTTTGTGGGTTTTTTTTGTTTTTTTTTTATACGAAATGGTATTGTGTAGGGATTGCACATTTGATCTTAACATTTTATTCATTTTTTATATAGTTGAGGACATTTTATGTGGTATTCCTTGTTGAAAAGCTCACTGCCTTTCACATGTCTTGAATCGTTACCAATTAAAACAAAACCTCTTTTCTTCCTCAAGGGCTAAATAGCTTCTAAAGCGCTGGGTGGCCAGCATATGCTAATTGGCCTGAGTCACTCTATTATCCCAGCCAGTATGAAGTATAGCTCATTGTTTGATAGAATAGATTTCTTTAAATAAAACATGTTACTGTTCTGCGGACATTTTAATTAGTCGTTGTTCCTAATAATCCCATAAATATGTCCGTCAGTGGTTTTCCATTTAGTTAGGATCTTTCCTGCTCAGATTCTGCTTTTCTAATCACCTCCTTTCCAGTTTAGCAGAGGACATGAGATAAAATATACTATATTGCAGATCTTGTACAGCGCTGCAGAATCTGTTGGTGCTTTATAAATAATAATAATATTAGTGTGTGCAGTGGCGAGTCAATTTCAATTTGTGTAACTTTTTTGCTGACATGGGTTCCATGTCTCTTATGGATAAATTCTATCTTATTGGAAGTACTAGAGAGCTTCAGCAAGCTACCCTGCAATGTAGTTTAACGTGATCATTCACATAGTGCAGCGACTCTATGGGTTTTAATGTCCTCTCCATTTTTCTACAGATTTTTCAAGTAGAAGATGTTTTAGTGCCTCAGGTGGTCACCACACTGGAGGAAGACTCCAAGACTAGTCGACTGATGTCCTGTCGCATTATCCAAACTCTTCTCAAAGTCTGTGTTCAACGGCTGGATCCAGATAGACTAAACAAAATATACCCCGGTAAAGTATATTGTGCTCTGCAATCCGCTTCAGAATTGTGGAACGTGAGAGAAAATATTTCGATAGAGCATCTAATACATCTGCATCTATACTGCAGATTATAAAAGAAATGTACCGTGTGTGTTTGGTTTTAATTTTCAGACTGCCTAGTATAAGATGGGGCATGTTGTTGCTTATACATACATCGTGTCTCTTTTACCATCTCTGATCAGGCAATAAACGTACGGTATCTCTCTGCTTCAACTGCAAGAGATGTTTGTACAGGGGCTCTTTGGATACCTCTGCACAGTCAGCATTTTTAAATTTGAAGCTGACCTCTCTTGTGCAGGGAATACAACGCAATGTATATTTAACATCTTGGGCAGAGGTGAATCATTTTATTGCAGTCTGGTTGCGTGCTTTTTTTTGGGGGGGGGAGGGGGGGTTTACGCTCTGAAGCAAAGACAATCAGTCGCATGTAAATTTTAAGTGAACCCTTCATCAGTTTAAATACTTTGTTGGGGGTAACATGACTGACTTTGTACGATTTATTTTTCCACATTAAGATGTATCTGTTGAAAGAAGACACTTCATTATAGCCTGTTTGACCTGTATATCTCTTACTGCCATAAGTGTAAATTGAAAGATCTTTCTCTATAGCTATATGCTCCTACCCAAGGTTTTGCAAAAACATACCACGATTTTAATGGTGATGCTGCACTCTAGGAATTGATGGGTATTTGCGTACATTATTCGGGTCAGCTGTAGCTCTACACATCTGTACAGTCAATTTCTGGAGTCAACTATGGTTGAGGAGGCAATCGATGGAGCTTACTTTTGCTCAACTGGTTGTAGCTGGAAGCCAGACCCACCCTTCATCTTTCCAGCCATGTGTTTTAAGAGCTTTTCTGGCTCCCACCCTACCTGAGCAGAATGCTCTCCCCAGCTGTTCCCACCTCCCATAACCTCCGATCCAGTACCAGCACTTTATTTTGTCTACCTCAATACAAAAAGAAAGCGGCCCGATCCTCCTTTTCCTACAGAGCACCACAATTATGGAACGACCTCCCGCACACTTTAAAATCTTCCCTAAGCCTAAAGTCCTTTAAGAGATCCCTCTCTACATACCTCAAAACAGAATGCACGTGTCATGGTTGATTATATATTTCTTACCTGTTCTATGTTAAATTTTGTATGTATTGTGTATTAATATTGTTTTTGTATTTTATTGTACCCTATTGTATCAATGCAATGTTTTGTGGATCCTGGACATACTTGAAAACGAGAGAAATCTCAATGTATCTTTCTCTGTGAAATATTTTATAAATAAATAAAATAAATACATCTTAATAGAACTGCTTTTTATGTATTAATGTGTCTGTCTTTTGTTTTCCAGAGCTTTTAAAACGACTTGACGATGCCTCTGATGAAGTCAGAGTAACTGCTGCTAAAACCTTATCTCTCTGGTTTAAATGCATCAACAATGACTACGACAGTTCAACATTTAAGGGTCATCTAGAATTTCTATACAGAGGTCTTTTAATTCACCTTGATGATCCGGATAACTGCATCCAATCAACAGTATTAGGTAGGATATATTTATCTGTCAGATTGTAATATTTGTCATGTAATTCTGTTCGTATGTCTACCTATCCTCATATGAACATTGGATTTTTTTATGCGCCCCAGGCTTGACATCAATAATGCATTTGCTCAGATAATACATTTTTAAATAATAGCTGCCAGGTGTCACCTTTTCAAGTTGGCCAAGTTTTTCTTCCTTGGGAATGCTATTGGTTATAGTATTTTGTAAATTTACAAACCGAAACACAAGTAAAATCCGCTTCCCTCCACCAACAGAACCAAGTTCTATATGCTGGCATTTTTATCTACAAAACAATGGGATTTTTCAGAGGCCTCTTCTAAAATTGTGTTTATGTACTTAATCTCAAAATGTTGCCAGCCAGGAAACTGCACCATTCACTGGCAGTACTATGACAGTGCCACACACCCCAGTCTCTTAAATAGAACCCTTATTAAAGCCCTGGAAATGGAGCTGTTAAGTTTGTACATGCCCCCTTAGTCCCAGGAGGTTCATGCCACTTGATTATGGGGCTTGTCAATGGTTTGCAGCTTTACACATTTTGACATGTCCCACATTCCCTCTGCTTCGCATAGTTATTTTCAGGGGTGTTGTTATTTTGTGTGGCTGCCTACGTCCCAGCATGAATATGCATTAAAGAAAGCCTCTGAGGTGAGGCTCCTTCCTTTCCTTGTGCACTGAAAACTTAAAGGGCCACTATGGTCACCAAAACAACTTTAACTTAATCAAGCAGTTTTTGTGTATAGATCATACCTTAGCCACATGTCTCTGGCTGTGACTGACACAACCTGTAAGAAAATGGTTATGTTTTTAATCAGATGCAACTTTAAAAGTTTTCTTCTCCTGCTGTGTAATATGATTTTTAATTACACACAAGAGGCTCCTGTATGGTCTTGCAATCTACTAGCAGAGCAGGAAATAAGAAATTCAAAATTAAACAGAATTTGTAGTAAAAGAAGTGTAAACTTTAGATGACTCTTTACAGGAAGTATTTAGGAAGGCTGTGTAAGGGGAGGTGTGCCTAACACTGCATAAAAAAAGTGATTTAACTCCTAAATGGCAGATAATTTAGCAGTGAGACTTACAGAGGCATTATCGATAGACCAAAACTGTTTCATTAAGTTTTTAAGTTGTTTTGGTTACTACAGTGTCGCTTTAACGCTAGCCCAAATGCATCAGGGCACATGCTAGCAGGGCCGGATTAAGAGCACATTGGGCCTGGTGCTGACAATTATGATGGGCCTAATTACGGAATCTTATTGACCAAAAACACTAAAACAGTCCTACCTCCCAAGCGTCATGTATCTGATGGAGATGGTGCTGTAGGAAAACTCATAGGATGCAGCTATAAGAAAACATACTCTATGCTAATCTCTCTAATTTATGCTTTCATCTTTCAAGTAAATCCATACCCCTAACAGCAGTGAAGCAGGAAGTCAATGGGCAGGATAAAAAGTTGGGCCACTGCTGCGAATCACGTGACCAGACCTGCCAAAAGGGGAGAACATGCCCAAAAAGGGGGCATGTCTGTCCAAAGAATTTGAAGGACAGCCTGGCATGAATGCATGTCAGGCTGCCCACCAATCCTGCAGGGTGTCCAATTAAGGGCATATTATGCAGGCAGCACCCTGAGCTTGACATAAATGCGTCTAATGATGCGCTCACTCCATGCTTTCTAAGGACTGTCCCCTAGCACTCACTGGTCCACTTGTCTCCTTACCTTCTTACTAGCAGGCAGAAGTTCCTGGTATATAGTCTGAGACAGAGAAAATGTGTATGTAGTGAGTGTAGAAGAAAGGGGACATGCCACAGTGTTAGAGAGACCAACGTCTGCATTACCTAAACTAATTTTATTGTCAGCCAGTCCACATAAGTTTTGTTCACATGCATCCCTCTTAAGCTTCCAAAACTTAAAGGGACACTATAGTCACCAGAACAACTACAGCTTATTGTATTTGTTCTGGTAAGTAGAATCATTCCATTCAGGCCTTTTGCAGTAAACATTGTCTTTTCAGAGAAAATAACTCCACTGGCCACTCCTTAGATGGCTGCTAGAGGTGCTTCCTGGGGCAGCACTGCCATTCAGTGTCTCCACCCTCTGCATGCAGACACTGAACTTTCCTCATAGAGATGCATTGATTCAATTTATCTTTATGAGGAGATGCTGATTGGCCAGGGCTATGTTGGACTTGTGCTGGCTCTGCCCCTGATCTGCCTAGTTGACAGTCTCAGCCAATCATATGGGGAAGTATTGTAATTTGCTCAGACCACCACTTCTGATGTCAGCAGACAGTCAGTTCAGAGGCAGAGCCAGCAGCTGCAGACCTGAATATTAGTTATATTTTACTATACTTAGGGAGGCAAGAAGGGGCCAGGTGGTTTTAACATAATCGGGTCAGAAATACATGATTGTGTTCCTGACCCTATAGTGCTTCTTTAAGCAAGAGTATGTGAAGAGTAGTTAGGGTTGCCACCTTTCTTGGAAAAAAAATACCAGCCTTAATCATTTGTATAATCACAAGGAGTGACATCAGAGAACATTCTGTAAAATCACCAACAAACTACTCACAGTTTGATTCTGCTGTATAGATGGATTGCTCCCAGTGTCTCAGTCTCGCAAGTCACTCAGTGTCCCTATGCATTACAGTGTCAGTGTCCCCATGTCGCCCAGTCCCCTAGTCTCTCAGTGTCCCTATGTGTCCCAATGTCTCAGTGTGTCCCCATGTCACTAGGATACTGGGGGACACAGTGAGACATGGGGACACAGTGAGACATGGGGACACAGTGAGACATGGGGACACAGTGAGACATGGGGACACAGTGAGACATGGGGACACAGTGAGACATGGGGACACAGTGAGACATGGGGACACTGAGAGACCCGGGGACACAGAGACCCGGGGACACAGAGACCCGGGGACACAGAGACCCGGGGACACAGAGACCCGGGGACACAGAGACCCGGGGACACAGAGACCCGGGGACACAGAGACCCGGGGACACAGAGACCCGGGGACACAGAGACCCGGGGACACAGAGACCCGGGGACACAGAGACCCGGGGACACAGAGACCCGGGGACACAGAGACCCGGGGACACAGAGACCCGGGGACACAGAGACCCGGGGACACAGAGACCCGGGGACACAGAGACCCGGGGACACAGAGACCCGGGGACACAGAGACCCGGGGACACAGAGACCCGGGGACACAGAGACCCGGGGACACAGAGACCCGGGGACACAGAGACCCGGGGACACAGAGACCCGGGGACACAGAGACCCGGGGACACAGAGACCCGGGGACACAGAGACCCGGGGACACAGAGACCCGGGGACACGGAGACCCGGGGACACGGAGACCCGGGGACACAGAGACCCGGGGACACGGGGACACAGAGACCCGGGGACACGGGGACACAGAGACCCGGGGACACGGGGACACAGAGACCCGGGGACACGGGGACACAGAGACCCGGGGACACGGGGACACAGAGACCCGGGGACACGGGGACACAGAGACCCGGGGACACGGGGACACAGAGACCCGGGGACACAGAGACCCGGGGACACGGGGACACGGGGACACAGAGACCCGGGGACACGGGGACACGGGGACACGGGGACACAGAGACACGGGGACACGGGGACACAGAGACCCGGGGACACGGGGACACAGAGACCCGGGGACACGGGGACACAGAGACCCGGGGACACAGAGACCCGGGGACACGGGGACACAGAGACCCGGGGACACAGAGACCCGGGGACACGGGGACACAGAGACCCGGGGACACAGAGACCCGGGGACACGGGGACACGGGGACACGGGGACACGGGGACACAGAGACCCGGGGACACAGAGACCCGGGGACACGGGGACACAGAGACCCGGGGACACGGGGACACGGGGACACAGAGACCCGGGGACACGGGGACACAGAGACCCGGGGACACGGGGACACAGAGACCCGGGGACACGGGGACACGGGGACACAGAGACCCGGGGACACGGGGACACAGAGACCCGGGGACACGGGGACACAGAGACCCGGGGACACGGGGACACAGAGACCCGGGGACACGGGGACACAGAGACCCGGGGACACAGAGACCCGGGGACACGGGGACACAGAGACACGGGGACACAGAGACCCGGGGACACAGAGACCCGGGGACACGGGGACACAGAGACCCGGGGACACGGGGACACAGAGACCCGGGGACACGGGGACACAGAGACCCGGGGACACGGGGACACAGAGACCCGGGGACACGGGGACACAGAGACCCGGGGACACGGGGACACAGAGACCCGGGGACACGGGGACACAGAGACCCGGGGACACGGGGACACAGAGACCCGGGGACACGGGGACACAGAGACCCGGGGACACGGGGACACAGAGACCCGGGGACACGGGGACACAGAGACCCGGGGACACGGGGACACAGAGACCCGGGGACACGGGGACACAGAGACCCGGGGACACGGGGACACAGAGACCCGGGGACACGGGGACACAGAGACCCGGGGACACGGGGACACAGAGACCCGGGGACACGGGGACACAGAGACCCGGGGACACGGGGACACAGAGACCCGGGGACACGGGGACACAGAGACCCGGGGACACGGGGACACAGAGACCCGGGGACACGGGGACACAGAGACCCGGGGACACGGGGACACGGGGACACGGGGACACAGAGACCCGGGGACACGGGGACACAGAGACCCGGGGACACGGGGACACAGAGACCCGGGGACACGGGGACACAGAGACCCGGGGACACGGGGACACAGAGACCCGGGGACACAGAGACCCGGGGACACGGGGACACAGAGACCCGGGGACACGGGGACACAGAGACCCGGGGACACGGGGACACAGAGACCCGGGGACACGGGGACACAGCGACCCGGGGACACGGGGACACAGAGACCCGGGGACACAGAGACCCAGGGACTAGGGGACACAGAGACCCAGGGACTAGGGGACACAGAGACCCGGGGACTAGGGGACACAGAGACCCGGGGACTAGGGGACACAGAGACCCGGGGACTAGGGGACACAGAGACCCTGGCTGGAAAACAGACACATGGGGACACTGGGACATATAGGGACACTGGGAGACATGGTGACACTAGGCACACTGGGAGACATGGTGACACTAGGCACACTGGGAGACATGGTGACACTAGGCACACTGGGAGAAATGGGGACATAGTGTCTCCGTGTCCCAATGTCTCAGTGTCTCCTAATGTCCCTATGTCTCACAGCGTCCCCATGTGTCTCAGCATCCCCATGTGTCCCAGTGTCCCCTAGTGTCTCAGTGTCCCCATGTGTCCCTGCTGCCTTTCCCCCTATCCCTCACTTACCTGAGCTGTAGAGCTGCTGTCTGAACTCTGTGCTGTGTTGCTGCTCCCCCACAGATCAGTAAGTAGTAGAGAGAGGCAGGGATATTCTGTAACTTCCTATCCCTGCCTCTACCCACACACAGTGACCCCTACTGGCCGGTGCTGGTATTGCAGAGTAATCTCCATTTATTCGGAGAAAAATACCTGCATTTGTATTGCCGGTATTGCTGCAATACCGTCATGGCCCAGCAGCCTCAAATATTGGCTGTGCCAGTAAAATACCAGTCAGGTGGCAAACCTAAGAGTAGTGTGTAAAAAAAAAAAAAAATTTTTTTTTTTTTTTTTTTTTTTTTTTAAATGGGCCTATTCCATGGGCCTGGGCCTGGAGCTGCAGCTCCATCAGCCCCTATGTTAATCCGGCCCTGCATGCTAGTTGTAAGTGGTGAGGCTTAACAGCATAATGTAGCTCACAGTTTGTAAGATTATGAAATCTGCTACTCGGCAGCATTATATTGTTCAGCCTTGCCACTTATGGCTAGAATAGTGCTTGTTGGTTAAATAATGAATGGCCCTATAATAGCACAGTTGCGGGCATTCGGGCTGAGAAATGGGTCTAGTAAAATGTTGAGAACCACTCTTGTGAAGAAAGAAAAGAGGTTGAGAAAAGGAAAGTATGAAAAAATACCCCAAGAGAAGGAAAAGATACATCGGAAAACATATTGGTGAAAAGAGTGAAAGCTCCAAGTCTATAGCCACTTTTTATTAGCCTCTCCAAATTTTAGGTGTAGAACAGGGTTTGGCAACCTACGGCATGCGAGGCTTCCAGTCCACATACATGTACATAACACCACAGACAGCAACACACACACCTCAGAAAACCTACGCAATCATCCTTAATACAACAGAACGTTCCATAACACACATACAGTGCCTGCATTCCTCCACTCAAAGACACACATCTACACACCCAAAACCACCCAAAATATACACTTGCAGAACTCCATAGACATTCCACACACGCTAGCTTATACAGCACACATATACACACATAAAATCTCACAAAGCAGCCGCAACATCCATACATAATACAAACAGAATTCTCCCAACATAATTAAATGTTTCCTTAAAAAAAATAGGGTCGGACACCCGGGGACATGTTTCATATATGGTGGACATGCCCACGGATCAGGCCATTCTGGGGTAAAGTAGAAGAAATAGTCAACAAAAGCACAGGGACACAAGTGCCCCTAGCAGCAGAGCCCTACTTACTACACATCTTGCCTCTCAACCAACTGAAACCTGTACGCAAATTAATGTTCTTAATTATAGCAGCACAAACGATAATTGGCAGGTACTGGAGGTCAGATCTGCCCCCTCCCGTAGAAGAGGTACTCAGTCTGATATCCACTAATGTGGCATATGAAAGATTTGCTACACCTCAGGTGTCCACGAACGTGCAGACTTATGACCTGTGGCAAAAGTATAGAGCGCACCTCCCTTCTGTCAGAGAAGAGCCCATGACGATCCACGTCACGCATTAGCATGCACCAATAGCACACATACGGGCAGCCCGGACGGAGCACATCGAAAGATAAGCACACACTACTGCAGCAACAATCCATAGTACTTGCCATTCACTGTATATAAGTTCATGTTTCCATATATAGAATTTATTTTGTATTGCTTTGTTTTATTTTCTGTGTATCTGTTGGGTACATCACAAGCAGGGTACCGTAATGGACAAGTTCAACATCACGAGGGACAACCTCGAACGCAAAACTTAACACGGGTAAAATGTAAACCATGTTAAACGTGTAAAATGTAAAAGGTGTTAAAGGACCACTCTAGGCACCCAGACCACTTCAGCTTAATGAAGTGGTCTGGGTGCCAGGTCCAGCTAGGGTTAACTAATTGTTTTATAAACATAGCAGTTTCAGAGAAACTGCTATGTTTATCAATTAGTTAAGCCTTCCCCCTAATTCTCTAGTGGCTGTCTCACTGACAGCCGCTAGAGGCGCTTGCGTGATTCTCACTGTGAAAATCATTATGAATGCTTTCCTATTTGACCAGCTGAATGCGCGCAGCTCTTGCCGCGCGTGCGCATTCAGCCGACTGGGAGGAACGGAGGCGGAGAGGAGGAGGAGAGCTCCCCGCCCAGCGCTGGAAAAAGGTAAGTTTTTGCCCCTTTCCAGAGCCGGGCGTGAGTGGGTCCCTGAGGGTGGGGGCACCCTCAGGGCACTCTAGTGCCAGGAAAACGAGTATGCTTTCCTGGCACTAGAGTGGTCCTTTAACTACAGGCAACAGTAGTTAAACGATGAAAAATGGCCACTGGGCCCTTTGACCTCCCACTCCTTATTTCTTTATTCTGTATCCCTCCCAATGCCTTGCGATTGTACTGAAAATAAAAATTGTCAATTTAAAAAAAAAAAAAAAAAAAATAGGGTCGGTACCCTAATAATAAAGGACTTCAAAACTTGACTTCAGCTCAACACTGCCAGATGTTTGTCTATCCATGGTATAGCAAAGCTCTGTGCAGAATTTGGCCCCTTTTGTCAGTCTGCTAGTCTTGAACCCTCCAATAAATAAGAGCTTGGTATTACTTGTACCTCCTACTAGAGGATCATGGGAAAAGGATGTTACTGTGGAATTGTTCTCTCAGTACCACACCAGCATCAGGGGCACTTATTACGGTAATCAAAATAAATAAAACCGAACAATAAAATAAAAAAATATGCTACTAGTGGTAGACACTTTTCAGTGCTTAATTTACACATGTTAACCCAAAATGACGGTTTCCTCTTAAAGGGACACCCGCAATCTTATGTCCCTATAAATGTTAAAACTGCAGAATATCCTTGGATATATGAAGAAACGGGAGGAAAAAAAATCCACATCTTTCATATCGTATAAACTTCTGTGAATGTAAACTTTTACTAAACTGTGACTGGGTTTCTAAATTCCGTATTGTGGTGAATAGAAATCCAAAGGGCTAAACTGTGGTAAATACTTGATCTGGAAAAACTCTACAGCTCTTCTCTTGCTGCAGCTTTACTATTTTGGCAAATGGCAAGGGTTTGATGGATTTATTAAATGGACATTACAGGCATAAAAATAATCTATAAAAACTATGTGTGTGTGTATACATCATAGGTATTTGATAACTGCATATGTATGTGTCCACTGTTCTGCTTGTAGTACTGTTTGGATCAGTCAGTACAGTTAGTGTATGCTAGTGTGTAAGATAATGTCAGAAGTAGTTAGGGGTAAAGAGTGCTTGGTGTAACCCAGCTTGAGGTGGGTTATAATTGTGGCATACGAATTATTGAGTTTAGAGTTAGAGTGGGTTTACATTTCATATTTGGGTACAGGGCGAGGTTAGGATTATTGAAAGTGGGTGGGTGTAAATTTCATATTTGGGTTTCATATGTGGGTGTAAATTTCATATTTGGGTACGGGGGAGGTTAGGATTATTGTGTTTAGGGTTAGAGTGGGTTTACATTTCAAATTTGGGTACGGGGGAGGTTAGGATTATTGTGTTTAGGGTTAGAGTGGGTTTACATTGCATATTTGGGTACAGGGGGAGGTTAGGATTATTGTGTTTAGGGTTAGAGTGGGTTTACATTTCTTATTTGGGTACAGGGGGAGGTTAGGATTATTGAGTTTAGGGTTAGAGTGGGTTTATATTTCATATTTGGGTACAGGGGGAGGTTAGGATTATTGAGTTTAGGGTTAGAGTGGGTTTATATTTCATATTTGGGTACAGGGGGAGGTTAGGATTATTGTGTTTAGGGTTAGAGTGGCTTTACATTTCTTATTTGGGTACGGGGGAGGTTAGGATTATTGTGTTTAGGGTTAGAGTGGGTTTACATTGCATATTTGGGTACAGGGGGAGGTTAGGATTATTGTGTTTAGGGTTAGAGTGGGTTTACATTTCTTATTTGGGTACAGGGGGAGGTTAGGATTATTGAGTTTAGGGTTAGAGTGGGTTTACATTGCATATTTGGGTACAGGGGGAGGTTAGGATTATTGTGTTTAGGGTTAGAGTGGCTTTACATTTCTTATTTGGGTACGGGGGAGGTTAGGATTATTGTGTTTAGGGTTAGAGTGGGTTTACATTGCATATTTGGGTACAGGGGGAGGTTAGGATTATTGTGTTTAGGGTTAGAGTGGGTTTACATTTCTTATTTGGGTACAGGGGGAGGTTAGGATTATTGAGTTTAGGGTTAGAGTGGGTTTACATTTCTTATTTGGGTACAGGGGGAGGTTAGGATTATTGTGTTTAGGGTTAGAGTGGGTTTACATTGCATATTTGGGTACAGGGGGAGGTTAGGATTATTGTGTTTAGGGTTAGGGTGGGTTTACATTGCATATTTGGGTACAGGGGGAGGTTAGGATTATTGTGTTTAGGGTTAGAGTGGGTTTACATTTCTTATTTGGGTACAGGGAGAGGTTAGGATTATTGTGTTTAGGGTTAGAATAGGTTTAAATGTAGTATTGGGGTACATGGGGTTTTTGAGTAGTTAACCCTAGAACTAAAGATACACCCCGGGCACCATTACAGCTTTAATGCATTTGATAGATTTTGACCTCATTAATATGCCTTATTATTTACATGCTAAAATCTTTATAGGTTTTCCATAACATAATTGTTTTGCAGAATTCTGTGCTATAAACCTGCTTATTTAGCCACACCCACTCACTGCAGAAAAATACCTCCTTATCAAAGATATGCTCACAGCTCAGCTCAGATACTGATTGTACTGAATGATCTGAACCACAAATCAACCAAGGACACCCTGGGAGGCATATAGCATGTCTTCTGCAGTCCACTCAGCCTCCCGTGATTGATATTAGAGCTGCAGTGCTCACCTTGCTCCTCGTACAAAACAATTCCCGTGTGAGCGGTTACTAGTGGGCAAATTAGAAGTGATCCCTTACACTCACACACCCTGTTACACCCTGCAGCTCTGCTATCAAGCATAGGAGCCTGTCTGGACGACAGAGGACAATGGGCAGGCTCTCGGTGCTTATCTCTCCCCATCAGCCCTATTGAGCTCCGAAAATGCACATAAGCGCTAAATACAGATGGCCATAGGCAGGTGCCTACTCTGCCTAATGGGCAATCTGGCCCTGACCCTGTGAGAATTGTGTAAAGAACATCCACTTCACAAAATGAAATATGTATTGGTACAATTATGTCACTTCAATTATCATTAGTGTTGTATCTTCTATGATGTAAAAGCTAAAGAAGCTCGTCTAATCTACTTTCTGGGAAGCTGAACATTACCTCTGCATTTAGGTTTAGTCTGCTAAATGCCATGAAGAAACGCCGGCTGGCTAGCTTGTTGAATGTTGATATCTACTTTATTGCATCCAGTTATTCTCTCCTGGACCTTCGTTTTTTACTCTGTTGATCTCTTAATCCACGAATGTCCTTTTAATATCAATAGTCTGAGCATTTGTTTGTTCCATTTATTTATTAAAATCTGCACAGAGCATTCTGAACTATCTGTCTATACTATCCAGGTATGATTACTTTGCTTTACCATTCCTTAAGCTCAGTAGGGTGTTTTTTTTATTATTTTTATTTAAAGGGGGGCCTAAAAGAACATAAAATACGTGTCTAATACTTTACATCTATTATGGTGTCTTATTCATTGAGGGCGCCCTTTTTACGGTGTTAATCGGATAATGTGCAGATCTTGGGGAAAGAGGTGTCACGGAAATAGAAATTATATTCTGTTATTTTGGCCTATATTTGGCAGTTTAACATTAAGTGGATACTATAAACAGCTAATGACAAACATTTATTCACCATTTGGTGAAATTACCACCTGTCAACACTAGGTGACAGCATATTACATGTCTTGGAGTTCATAATGTACAAGAACTGTCATGAAAAGATATGGCCTTACAAACATGAAGGAATGATGCCTTAGTTTGACTGACTAATGGTTTTTAGGGAATTCACTTTTCCAAATACAAATCTGCAGTTCCTTTGGTATCTTGCATTGGAAGTTCAGTCTGTCTGACTGCCTTGCAATTGTACCCACCCATTTTACAGCGCTACGGAATCTGATGGTGCTATATTAATAATAATAATACCAGATCTTGGAAGTGCTTCTGACACCAGTTTTTTGATTTATTTATTTTTTCCATTAATAAGGAATAAGTGCCAAACCAAGCCTGTCCTCTTACCTGTGTCGCCATTATTGTGAATGATACAACCTATCATTTGTTGTATCATTTCGTCCTTGACTTCTGCTGCAGTTCTGCTCCTTTGTGTATGCGAAGAAAGCAAGCAGTTTAGAGATCGGTTACCTGTTTTAAGATTATTCGTGTGGACTGGCACTGTTTCAATCAAGTTCAGTATTACAATGTTTTAAAATCAAACACTGGATTTTAACATTACAGGCCCATGGGATACAAGTTTGTTTTCCTTTCATATTCAGCTACACTGCTGCTGAATACTTTGTTGCTAATAAAAGCAAATATTTTGTCCATACCTTGTAGTACAGGGGTGCCCAAAAGGTTGATTCCCAGATGTTTTAAAACTGCAACTACCATGATGCCTTGTCATTCTTAAGGCATGCAAAGCATCATGGGAGTTATAGTTCTACATCTGGGGATTTATCTTTTGGCACACCTGTTGTAGTAGAGAAGGGAGATCTATCTTGTATGTTGTATATAACAGAGCACTGATTTAGGGATATCATCTGAGCATTTACATAATGAGAAATAACAATGTATAGCTGGTGTTTAAGCCTGGATCCCAAAGAACTTTGCGTATCTTGGACATTTTAAAGGGGTATCTCCCATTTAACGTGGCGTTGATTTCTCTGTTCTATTAACTTGCTGCTGCTCATCCAGTGAAACATTTTCTTTGTTTATTCTCACTGTGCCATATAATGTGTTTGTGTTGGACATCAGCAAAGCCCCAGCTGCTCCCGAATTTCATGAGTCTAATCTAAAAAAAGAAAGTGTCTGTTAAGACATTAACTCTGTCAACATATCACGATGTACTTTTGCACCAGTAATTCCGTTCCCATGTTACCACTCCTGGTGCCATCAGACACATATTAAAATATGGAAAAGTACATTTAAGTATTTGCCAGGTATATCTAGGGGTCTGAATGTTAATATTTCCCCCCAAATTAAAGGTACACTCCAGATACATAAAGCACTTCAACTTGCTTGCTTGCTGAAGTGTTTATGTGTCTGATGTCACCGAAAGGCGTCCCCAGCTGTCATTCAGAAAGCCAGGTATGTCAGTTTCACAGCGCTAATAGAAGTGGCATGCAAGCTGGGCTAGCGGTGCGCCTGCCCTTCCTCCCTTCTCAATGAGCTGTATTACATAGGAAAAGGCTTGCAAAGGCTGCATACAACAGGTCTGCTGCTTTTGGAAGTGGTGTTTCACATACTTTTAACCCCTTAAGGACCAAACTTCTGGAATAAAAGGGAATCATGACGTGTCACACACGTCATGTGTCCTTAAGGGGTTAAAGAAAATATGCAGGAAAAAAAATACATTCATGTTTTCTTTAGGGCTACTTAATTGTTAAATTAAAAAATATTCAGTGGCGTGTACCTTTAACACTATTCATTTTATTGACATCTGACAGGATTAACCCCTTAAGGACCAAACTTCTGAAATTAAAAGGGAATCATGACATGTCACACATGTCATGTGTCCTTAAAGGGTTAAAGGCCGAATTTAACTTGTGATTCTTGAATGTTTTCTCATCCACCAAGCTATATCTGTGTATGAGTAATCTTTGTGTTTACAGACAAGCATATAGGGAGGGATTATTCACTAAACACTGAACCATGAATTTCAGGATTTAGACTAAAATAGTCAACTTGTGATTGAATAAAATTAGAGATTTGTTCCAAATCTACTTTTATTTTTTATTTGCCTATGTTTTGCAGTTCGGTATCGTTTGTTCCAATTTGGTTTTTAGTTAATACAGATCAAGTAGACCACATTTTCCCAAAATTAACACGTGGATCAAAGAAGTCAGACTCAATCTCATTATTTCATTTTTGTAGAATAATAAAACTAAGCATTGTAGTTTATATAGGGCACAAACAGAAGGATTTGCTGAAAAAGAGTTCCATATTACTTACTGGCTCAAGATTGTTTTAGACACCCATAAGCACTTTCCCTAAAAGTGACTGTGCTTCACACGCAAAGCAATACTAAATATGCCTTTATTTTGTTTTCTCTTACAGACGTTTTGAAGACTGGAAGCTTTCTTTACCCCTCCTTGTTAGCCCAAGAAATTGAAGCCGTTCGCCATAAACACAGAACACCAGCATACTGTGATCAACTTCTACGTCATATTGAAGAGCTTAGGCTCCGTGAACCATCGGCAGCCACGTAACAGCTATTTATAAAGTTATGGAGACAGTCACAAGGGGAAAAAAGACATACTGTTGCAACAATGTATTTTAAGAAGAATTTTATTATAAAAAAAAATTATGATTTTTAATGACTGTTTTGTAACCTTTGATGTTTTTACTGTACCGTTTCATCAGAAGTCAGCTTCTTTTTTTTTTTTTCCTCTTTGAGCAAAATATGGTTTAGTCTCTTTCTGCAATAACCAGCCACACCTAACCTTAATCTAAGCAAAGTGCAAGTGAGAGCCCTGGAACGTAAGTTGACATTGAATAAAGAAGTACTATGTCTATACATTTATGTAATCCATAAATAGAATTGACCCGGATGATAAGCGGTAAACCAGCACCTGAAGGCAATAGCTAGGGGAAAATTGCATATATCTACTCTTACTACTACTCTTCCTACTCTTACTCTTGCTAAATAAAAACAAAGTGACAAACAGGAAGCCCAAAACGGCTGGGAAAACTGCTTCTTTGTCTGATATTTTGACTTAAGTGTTCTAACTCGTCCACCAGATTGCTACAACTTTATACTGAAAGTTTATATGTACGTATCGTATGAAAGGACGCCATTTAAAAAATATTTTCTGTTTCTTTTTGCTTGAATACATTTGCCTAGTGTCTCTCTGAGTTAATAGGGTAATCCAGATGTGGACAGCGAGATTACGGTTTGTTTTGTATCTGTCATGTATAATTCACCGGTTTCTCGCCTTACCTTGACATACAGAAGAAGCTGACTGAGCTGTTTGTTTTTTTAGTTTTTAGTTGTTTTTTTAATGTATTTTTTTTTTTTTTTTAACAGAATGTGTTACTTTAAATGGTGGAAATTAGACTCGTACAAAAATTAGTGTCGGCCAGTTCATCTGAACCAAATTCCTTTTAATCCAGACTCAACTAACTCCATTTACCTGTGGAGTCAATGAATAAGACCCACAGGTAAATCCCAGGCACATTGGTTATTTTGGGGGTGAATTAAAAGCAATGTGATTTGGACAAAACAAGGCTACTGGAACTAGTGTTTGTATCTGTAACGGAGCTCCGTGTACTCCGACCGAGTACCCTCCGTTGACGGATGCTCCTAGCACTCTCAGAGGACTCCAAGCACTGCAGATGACACCACAACCACCGCACGCTCCACAACCGCCGTAGCTTAACTGGAGCCGCACCGTCTTCCTTCCACCCTGGAATGAACCTCCAGCATTCAGGACCGTTTGGGGAAGACCTCTCCTCCAGGATAGCGTATCCGGAACAAGCTCTTAAAAGAGCTAAGTGATTAAGCTCAGGGGAATATGCAGAGCATAGCAATCCCCAGTGTGATACAGCAATTCCCTCCAATAACGAGACAAGGCTACGTTTTGAAGGGTCAAGAAGAACTGAGGACTGGAACACCCAGCCTGCTTTTTATTAGAAAAAGGTACACACAGGACACTCCCAGGGGGAGGATGAAATTAACCAATCATATGCATGGTAACACCCCCACGTCTCCTCCCCGCAGATAACCAGTTAACATAATTAAAACGTACATTATTTTACCCAAGTTCTGGATGTACCCCAAAAACAGGGGTATCCCCAGATAGCCCTTGTTCAGGGGACCAACATAACTAAAAATCAGTCAATTCGGATGAATGGTTCGGGAGATACAGAGTTCCAAAGTTTTGACCGACCGCACAGACCAACTAGCCGAAAATAGTTCCATGAGTTTTGGCCTTGCGGTCGGTCTCCGTTCGCACGGTGAAAAGACACGAAAATCTTGCCATCCATTCAAATCTTGGTGTTCGCTGAAATCCCCATAGACGATTAAGTATAACTACCGAACGGTGGGACGTTCGGTAGTTTCAGTACGAATTTATGAAGGTCTGGAGGACTCAGCGGTGTTTGCCTGTTTGCGTATCCGTTTTTAGTTCCATGCGGTTACAGGCAAACACCGCTGTTCGTGCGCAAGATGGGCGCGAACACGTGTAAAGTCCCAAAATGGCAGCCACATATTCAGAGCACAAAGAATTCGTATGAAATCATACGAACGGCTGCATTCTCCAGTAATGGTATTTCCATGCAATATATATTTGTATAAATCCCCCGGCTGTTCGGTTATATTAGCAGTCCAGACCTACAGCATAGTTAAAGGGCTAGAGTTAGCCTAATACAAATCCATATGCCCAAATATAGTGTTTAAAGTGCAATACAGTCCAGGACCATAGTCGCAGGGGAGGAGGCAGGCAAGCAGGCCTCTCCAGGACAAAGTGGCGAAGGGCACTTCGTCACAGTATCCCATTAATACCATGGTAGTATGCTAGTTACGATACAATATATTTTTTCACTCTTACATCATTTGTGCCATGTTTTTGTCACATTTAATATTGGTAAATTCAGGATCAATGCACTCTCAGGTGACTGTGTATATACCACTATGTATCCAGAATTCTCCTCTGGCTCCAGGCATTCCATTCATGTGCTCCTTCCTGATCACTAACATCCAAAGGCAAACCACATCCTTACATCAGAGGGTACGGTGCGCTCCCTAGCATCCCTTCATTTACAGCTTATATACATCCTTATTCCTATTGGCATACAATCCTTTTGTGAAATGTTACTGTATATGTAAAGGCTAAATTCAAACGACCACATTAATAAGTTGTGGTAAGACCAAACACTATAAAATTTGCCACAGATTTGTGCAAAGTCACAAATGAGTGGGTCTGCATCATCTTCAGATCTCAATTAGTCCAACGTGGTCGCATTAATTCAGAAAAACCCTAAAAGCACAATTCTCCCAAAATGCCCAATTCAAAATGCAAATTAGCACAGACAGGCTTTCTGTTTCAGACTTTACTCTGCATTTCTGCAGCTGCCTTTAACAATGGATGCTGTTTCAGGTGCAGCATAGGTTGTCATCCTGAAGGCCCAGAAATGTTGGTCCTTTTGGATCACGATTTAAGCATTATGCATAACCTGCAGGTTGTGTTGTGTGAGCGTAGTCAGACTGTGTGCAATTAATTAGCTTGATTAGCTTGCTCTGTTAACAGTATTGTATACCTACTGCTGGGTGTACAGTTTGTCTTACATGTCTTATCTCGCATGGAAATAGAGCAGAATCATTTCAAATTATTATCCAGATCACATCTCAATAAACTGACCCGTCATTCAAAGAATAGCTCTATTTACTTCACTCTAAACTGAAAACCACTTTTGTAAAGACTCATTTAATCAATGAAGAAGAATACAGCTGAGAGAAAGAGGTATAGTATTACTGGCTTCACTACACCATGTGCAATTCCTGCAGGAGTAATTCAAAGGACACTCCAAGCACCAAAACCACTATGCCTGAATGGGCTAACCCTGTCTTTTCTATCTAAAAACATAAAGGAACACTATAGGGTCAGGAACACAAACATGTATTCCTGCCCTTTAGTTCTAAACCCACCATTAAGATGGCTTGCCCCCCCCCCACTTAGCCCCATTTAAAGCCACCTTATTTCCAGCGCTGATTGGTTAAGCCGGCACTGACCCCACCTCCTTGGTGACATCATCCCATGGGGAAAGCATTGGATTTGCTAAAGATAAGGGGGCAGGGCCAAACACTGTTTTGGCCAATCAGCACCTCCTCATAGAGATGCATTGAATCAGTGCATTTCTAATTCAGCGTCCCAATGCAGAGCATGTAGCCTACTGTGCAGCAATGAGCCAGGAAGCACCTCCAGTGGCCACTTGAAAGTGTCCCTGGGGGCAATGTAAACACTTCCTTTTCTCTGAAAATGCAGTGTTTGCATTAAAATAGTAACAGTGAGCTATAGTTGTTCTGGCGACTATAATGTCCCTTTAAGGACACGTGACATGTCATGATTCCCTTTTATTCCAGAAGTTTGGTCCTTAAGGGGTTAAATCAATGTTGTTTCTGAAAATAAGGCAATGTTTACATTTGTCCAAGAACATACCTGTAAGACTGGCAGCCACGGCATGACTAGAGTACTGTTTTTTACGTTTTCTTTTTTTATCTCTTAGTATTTATGTGGAAAGATTAAATTAAATAAAATTAAAGTCACACCTCTTTATCCTACCTACTATCAGGTTCTTCCATCTTAGCTGTCAATCATTGTTATGCTCTGCCACCTTACAGCATAAAGAAAGAATACGGAGAGGAGGAGACATAAAACTGTTTCTTTTTCTCCTCATTTGTAATGTTTGCCTAGGCTTTGCTTGGACTGCCCTGGATTGCATGCCTCCCAATCATCATGATTTAGATTTGATAGTTCAGATTTTTGGGTCCTGTCTCTACTTCGATCACTGGTGTCCTGCTTCTGGGACACCTGTCCCAAAAAAATCTACATAGTGCAAGTGCATCATTAGACACGCTTGCACAATACTGAGACATCTAGGACCCTACAGAAAGCACTGAAACAGTCCTCCATGCAAGTCATGCCCTCAGTGAGCTGGCATGTTGGATTGACACGCCAGGCTGTCCTGTCAATTCTTTGGGTAGATCCTTTTGGATTGCAGCAGTGACGATTCGTGCCTCTAGCCCGCATGCCTGCAAAACCTGCCCACCGGCAACTCGCATACAGGAACAAGGAAGTTGGCGGGAATGGCATTATGATGTAATTTGCTAAATCTTTAAAGGACCACTATAGGCACCCAGATCACTTCAGCTTAATGAAGTGGTCTGGGTGCCAGGTCCAGCTAGGTTTAACCCTTTCTGCTGTAAACATAGCAGTTTAAGAGAAACTGCTATGTTTACAAATGGGTTAATCCAGCCTCTAGTGGCTGTCTCATTGACAGCCGCTAGAGGCGCTTCTCACTGTGATTTTCACATTGAGAAGATGCCAATGTCCATAGGAAAGCATTGAGAATGCTTTCCTATGGACTGGCTTAATGCGCGCGCAGCTCCTGCCGCGCATGCGCATTCAGCCAGGGACGTCAGAAGAGGGAGGAGAGTCCCAGCGCAGAGGGAGCCCGGCGCTGGAAAAAAAAGGTAAGGGATTAACCCCTTCCTCACACTTCAGCGCCACGGGAGTTTGTTTTCCTGGCACTATAGTGGTCCTTTAATATACATTTATTCAAGAATTATATGAGGAAAAAGGCTTACACAATCTCCAGGTGATGTTCATAGTTTTAGTTAATGGGGTAATTTCCAGAGCTATGACAGTTTCCCTTTATGATGTTCGATTTTCAACGTTTTTCATGTTCAGTGGGATCAGCACAGCATTAGGGCCTCTCGACACGGCTTATACTTCTCAAGAGAAGCTTTGAATGCATCACTTCTTAATGAAAAGCATTAGTTTGGTGGAGAGCAGCAAACGCTTTCTGGAAATTAGCCATATAGAAATACAAAAAAGTCTCCTTTAAAATGATAAAACATTTTTTTGACAGAATGACTTACAGCTTAGCTCAGGTGAGCAGTAGGACCCAGGTAAGTTGTCAAACTGGTCTTAAACACATTGACACATCCTATTTTGAGAGAATGACTGGGCACTCGAGTGGTTATTGAACTTTGCGACTAACTTTGTAGCTACCTTATTTTGCTGTTTGGGGATTTTTGCGGATTGAGAAGTGTACAGCCAATATGGTAATATATTTTTCACCTTCATTTACAATACATTTACCGTGGCCTAAGAATTTATACAAGCGAGAGAATATTCTGGAATTTTTATTTACTTTTAAAGATCTACATTTTGTATGAGAGTCAAATACAGTTGGTAATTCTAAGAACCGTGCCATTTTGCCCATTTCTTAAACCAATTATGAAATGTATCTTTCAGTAGAGATGGTAAAAAAAAAATTAAAACAGAATACAATACATGTGGCAGAAAAATGCTACAAACACAAGAATACCTTTATTAACTAAAGACTGTATAATCTCAATTGCTCCTAATGTTGAAAGGTTTGGTAACTAAACCAAGGAATGAGAGCTAATTCTTTTTAGACATTATTTTGGGCAAACTAGACGTAGAATTTCCCCTACTCTGTTATTATGGCCTGAAATTTGAATTTTGCTTGTTAGGTCCAGACAGTTCCTGGTTTTGTTAAATAAACCTGTTAGTTACTTTGTCAAACTCCATGTTTTCACAACTCTTCCTTCTTGTGTTGATTGCTTACAGGAATAACGGGCTTGGAAAAACGGATCTTCCCTGGATGTTTCTGGAGTAACTCCTCAATCATACTATGTTGAAACTCTTGACCCTAACAAAAAAAAAAAAAGGTTATAAACACAAAATGCAATTTAATTCCTTTTTTTAATGGCAACATGTTGGGTGACACTGAACAAATGATACTTTATGTGAAGAAGAAGAAAACAAATGAAGCTTTGCATGAAATTTGAAGTCATGGTGGTCAATTTGAAAGCTTTGAGGTTTCAGCTCTTTAGATATATTATTTGATGGGATGCATCAATATTAAAGGGACACTCTAAGCACCATTACCACTACAGTTTATTGTATTTATTACGGGGCAAACACTCTTTTGGCGTTGTCCTCGTGGTTTGTATCAGTTTGACAAACTCTGTCTTTGTCAAAGCCCAAAGCTTAGCCTCTCTGCTGCACCTCAGCTAATGCAGAAGAAAACTTACTGTTGTTGCCTCTCATTGCTGTCCAAAGTTGGACAGGCTAATGTGGTCGTCTATTTTCACATTAGCTGAGCCACAGCGAAGAGGCCAAGCTTTAGGTTCCAAGAGAGCCCCTCGAAAAAAGCTTCAACACAGAATCGAGGGCAATGCCCAAAGACAATTTTCACTATTACCACTACAATAAACGAAAATGCTTATAGTGCCCCTTTAACAAACGCATCTAAATGTGAATAGGCTTGCGGGGACTGGTAAAACAACATCAATTTATGATATGATTGTAAACAAATGTCAAACACAAGATGCTTCTGTTATGTAATATCTTATAAGGATTCAACATGTTTAACCAATCTAGGTATGCCAAAGGGAAACCTCCTGTATGCACTATTACAGAACAAGATGGAGTCTTTCCCCTGGCTAAGCACAGTAGACCAAAAGTGACGGCCTAATAATAGCTTGTTTGACGCTTGTTCCTTCCTCTTCCCAGAAGATTTTTTTCATTTTTTCTTTTGGTTTTGTTTCTTTTTTGTACATGTCTAATTTATGTAACATGTGCATTTTTTTTTATAATTAGGAACGCAAGAGCTTTGTAAAAAAGGTTTGTTTTTCTATTAAGGTGCCATTACCTGAAACTGCTCTGTATGAGTACAGAACTTCTCCTTTACAATTTCCTTCACATGTTATTATGATTAAATGAATTTCTATTTAATATGAATGTTTTCGAATGTATAAAATTTCAATAAAGATGAATTAAAAAAAAAAAATATATATATATATATATATATATATATAGCTCATGGGACCAAAGTAAACAATGGCTGATACAAACCTGAAAATGCTTTCTCTTAACGTCCGTGCATGCCGTTGAATAAATGTAGCATAAGTTCGTCTCAAGACTGATGTCTTTCTCAACGAGGAATGCGTCTTCAAACTTCTCTCCATGGTGATCTACAATAAACACATTTATAAATGTTGTAGAGACACAATTAGAATTCTAGAGTATAGGGGAAGTCCACACCATAAAATTATGGAAACATTTTATAATTTCATCTATTGCTCTCCATCACAGCAGCTACCGCACATGTGCTGTAGTTGCTGTCATACACCCCTTCAGCCACTTACCTTAATCCAGCACAGGGCTCCCTCGGCGCTGGTGACCTCTCCTCCTCTTGCCAATGACAGCTCCCGAGCGGGGCCGAATGCGCTGGCCGCGCACGCATTCAAACTGCCCATAGGAAACTGCCCATTACTCAGTGCTCTCTTATGGGGATCTGAACTCAAGCTGCGTGAGTTCAATGTGATTTTCACACTGAGAATCGCGGAAGGCCTCTAGCGGCTGTCAGGGAGACAGCCACTATAGGCTGGATTAACCCTAGTGTAAACATAGCAGTTTCTCTAAAACTGCTATGTTTACAGCTGCAGGGTTAACACTAGGGGGACATGGCACCAAGACCACTTCATTGAGCTGAAGTGGTCTGGGTGCCTATAGTGGTCCTTTAAGGTCTGGAGATTTTTTTGTTGTTATTTTGTCTCTCACTGTTAAAATACAGCTACCATTAAAATTATAGGCAAACATTCAAAATCAGCAGGGGATCAAATACTTTTTTCCCTCACTGTAAAAGACCAAATAAATTACCACCTAACAATACAAGGTATGGATCCAGGATGGCGGGTTGGGAAGGACACCATGGGTGGGGAGGGGGATGGAGATGGTAATGAATGGAAATTTTGCTTTGCTTTGATTTAAGTTTGGTAAGAAAGGACTGCAAATTTGGGACAGTTACACTGGAACCCAGGACAGTTGGGAGATGCACTAAATTCAGATATTACTTTTGTTCAATAAGAGAGTATGATATTAGTGTTATTGAGTAAAGTATAGTATATATGTTATACTCCGGAAGAATTGGGCACAAAACTGATACTATGTACATAATCTGAGTACCAATCAAAAAAGTTAAATGACGCTATAATAACTGCCATCTTTTATTTTAAAGAACAATACAAATAGATGACCGTTTTACCTTACGAACCTATATTATACAACTGTCAAAACCCGCCTGGTTTTCACATGCTTTATTTTCATTGTATTTCATGTGACACACCTATCTTTGCTACACTCTTACCTAGTAAATGTTTACAGGCAATGTATGCCTTATCAACTGCTACACTCTGATCTTCAAACGTGAGTTTCTCGCAAGCCTTCTGAATGTTTGCTTTGATCTTTGTACGACTGGGTTCTATAGACAGAGTGCTTAGTGCTTTCCTCAGTCCTGAAAGACAAGTGAAACATCCATTTTGAACACTGTGTGGAATTAACCAATAAAATTACGGAAATTGAAAGAAAAAAAAAAAAAAGACATACATACCTTGTACAGTTGCTAAGCAAGTTTCACAATATAATCCTGCAAAGATATAAAGAAACGCATTTTAAATATAAAACATTATCAAAAATGTTGGTTGTTGCTGTCAAATTTTGGCCATATTCAATACAGCTTTGTTTCAAATGAACACCTACTGATATGCTGCCTGTACACACCTCTCAACATCATTTTCAAATGGAATAAGGGACACTTTTTTTTAAGGGGTGTGGGCAGGGGCAGCGTATTTTAGGGTGACCTATTAATAATTTATGCAACTAAAATTTTATTTAGAACAAGAACAATGTATCTTATTTACACAGACTGATTTCTAAATATAATTATTGTAGTTTTAAGACACATTACTGGGAGTATTCCTTTTTTTCTATAACTCGTCCCAAAGCAGTAAATATATCCTTTATCACAAACATAAATACTTGGAGGTTCCTGAGTGTTACACTATTGTAACACCTTCCATCTGGTTCTGTCTCTCTCTGAATACGAACTGGCCCTGTTTGTGGACACACCAACCTGGGCTAATCTTTCTAAAAAAAACAACCTACCTCTACATGCTGGCTTTACTGTGAGGGCGTCAGAACAATCTACATTCCTTCCAATATAAGAAATGCTTGCAGAGGAAACATCACTATGGTGAAGAGCAGGAGATCCACCTTTGGGGGTTCTCCTGCTCTCCCTTATCACACAATCCTGAGGCTTAGCCCTATACGCTGCCTGTATAGAGATATCCATGTGAAGGATTGACTGATAGGTGGGGGAGGGACGATATGTTTAACCCCTTAAGGACACATGACATGTGTGACATGTCATGATTCCCTTTTATTCCAGAAGTTTGGTTCTTAAGGGGTTAAAGTGCATTTCTGCTAGAATGTTGTATAAATAAAATATTATGCTTTTTAATATAGGCGTTATTCATGTGTATTACAACTGGTACCCTTTAATACTACATTCCTCTGGATAAAGTCCAACTTTACAAACACCCTTTCATGAGATATGGGACTTATGTCTTGTAAATCATTAACAGAAAATAATATTTAAAGTAGCTGTGTGTCCTGTTTCCTGTTTTTCCTTTAACCCCTTAAGGACACATGACGTGTGACATGTCATGATTCCCATTTATTCCAGAAGTTTGGTCCTTAAGGGGTTAAACATTACTCAGCACTGGAAACATGTCATGGAAATTGTTTTATTATGCATATTAAAGACTTATTATTTCTGGAGGCACTAGCCGGTTTCAAGTCCGTAGCACCTCTTGTGTAATCACAACATAACAAAAATCATAGTGGAACTACTGCTTCCAAAGTTCAAGAGAATATTGGAAAATAACAAACTGTGCACGTGGGAAATGTTATGTACGGGGATCCTTTAAGCAACAATTTTTAAACAAATCATTATTTCGAAACTCACATCTTCATACATTCAGGATGGGATACTGTCTTTCTGTGGGGTCTCGAAGACATAGGATATTGACGGAACAAAGCTGGGCTGAAGGACACAGTATTCTGACTGCGGCTGCGTCTGTTGTAATGTAAATCACGCCCTCACACTTTTCTTTAAACTTAAAATGCCAAAAACAGCAAGCTTAAAGAACACTCCAAGAACCCAAAACACTACAGTGCACTACAAGATTGCCCTGACACTCTCCCATTGTAAGGAGTCAAACTGCTTTAGTTTAATTTGATTTTACTTCTACTGGGCACCTCTCTCCACCTCCATTACAGACCTGAAAGAGCCGGAAACTGTATGAGCTAATGCCAGTTTTACAGGCAGGGGCATTGCTAGGTTCCAGCAACATCTGGGGCTTAAGTCCAAAGAAAAACTTGATGACCATCGTATGTTGACAGAGAGGTGGGAATATGTCATGGTCTTTTTAGGTTAATGGCCATTTAAGTGATACTAAAAAACCCTCCAGTTATTTAAATAAGCATGGGGGTTAGGGATAGTGTGCAGGTAACTTGTTTTTGTTTTTAGTCTATGTATTGAGGCCAATGTGTATTATAGTAATTGCTACCGCCCAGGAGTAGTGGGAGCAATGGAGTAACTACCACAGTCGCCCTGTCAACCCTGCAGCTGTGGTCCCGCTTCACCAGGGCTGGTGCACTTCCGTACAGGCCGAGTGGCACAGTTGCTGGCCGACCAGTAGGAGGGAAGCACACAGCACAGCGCACCCCTCCTACCAGTTACTGCCTGTAGTGTGGCCAAGCAGACTGCGGGTAGAGGGGCCTCACTGAGAGCACTTCCTGTTAGAATGGGTACCGCGGCCACACTACATGGACAACAGAGAGCATGGGGAGTAGGTACAGAAGGGGATAGGGGAGAGACACATGGAATGGACTGGGGGGGAATTGAGACATGTGGAAGCAACTGTGGAGGATTTTACACATGGAAGGGACTGGGGGGGGGATTGAGACACATGGGGGCAATGAAACACATGGAGGGGCTGGGGATAATTGGGACACATGGAGGGGCTGGGGGGGAAATGAGACACGTGGAGGGCCTGTGGGGGGGATGAGACACATGGAAGGGCTGGGTAACTTTTGCACCAGGTCCTAGTGGTTTAAGTTTAAAAATTGTAAGATTGACCATTACTGTTAAAGAATTAAAGGACAATCCAATCTCGATCCCAGTCTTGGCAGTCACACATCAGATATGGTGCAGGAAGGAGGTCCGGTCCCTGTCCCTTTTCATCTCCTGTCCAACTGGAATTCTGAGTGGGCTTCACAAGTTGGAAAAAATTAGATCTAGAGTTAAAATAGCAGAGGATATGGCTACACATGAGGATGAGATACTGTATGGTAGTTTATTTATTTATTTTGCCGTCCCAGTGTCTTTTTTTTTTTTTATTGAGGTATAGATAAGGTGGTTATAGAAATGTCAAAACAAAGCCATTTATACTTTGCACAACAAGTACAATCTTTTTATAAGAATATCAGATATCAAGCTAGGTATGCATGTCTAGTAGGCATACAGGTTGAACTCCACATGAAGAAAAATAGAAGAGAAATAGTAACAATGCTATTGTATAGCTCAAGCAAACGCCACCGTGGTCTAGGCTGCAGACACAACACCTCAAGACACTCTCAGGAAACAGTAAGCAACATAACGGGTAACCAAGAGGGGACATATTCACTATATTCAGCACACTGTAAGGAAAAGTCAGTAAGGCACTATATTATATATCATGCAAGTCAGCCAATTCCAAGGCTCGGTAGCTGCAAGTGAGAATCCAGTGGGTCCAGTGGGCTCATTCAAAGGCCTGCATCAGTGAACCACGGACTCAGAAACTGTATGGTAATTTTACCATTATAAATATGTGCCGCTATGATTAACTAGAGGAGAAAATTAGAGCTTGTTGGTTTAATAGCTGTTAGTTTAATAGGCACCATTAACTTTGCACTCATTTTATTTGGTCAGGTTTACAGTGTTTTTATTAAAATGAGAATTCAAAGTAAATTTCAAACTGAAGGTCAAAATAGCTGAAATGGAAAAATTCTCTAAGTCAGCCATGCTTTCAGTTCGGCTACTCTGGCCTGAAATGTGAAATTCACTTGTAATTTTCAGTTTAGTAAATAACCCTTCTCAAAAAAACAAACCTGCAATGTTTTAAATTGCAGGGGTAAGGGGACTGGGACGCTGCACCCATACCACTTCAGTGAGATGAAGTGGTTATGGTGACTATAATGTTCCTTTAAGACGCGAGTAGCTCAACTGGAAGCATAGCGGTCTTAGAGCTTCCCCCCGTCCCTCCCCCCCCCCCCTCCCTTTTTACTATTTTGGCCTTAAACTTGAAAATCACTTTGAATTCACCCTAAATTCTTATTTAAGTACATAATCATGTAATGTAAAAATGGATTTGCTGTTTTTTTTCTAATCTTTTTTGTTGTTGTTATTTTGTGCATTGGTTGCCTTAGTAAAATATTAAAATGAATGTGCAGAATATGATCTCGTGGTATATAAAATTTAGAAAAAACGGGATGTAACCGAGCCAGGTAGGCTTGGAAGTAAGTGTATGTAAGCAGGATGAAAAGAAAAGTATTATCTCTGAATACAAAAGACCTAAATACTCATCATAAAAGGTGGCTTTTATTTGACACCATAAAACACAATTCCAAAAATATACGCTTACAAGAAACTCATTTTGCAAGTGGGCGTATGCCTAAATTACATCATAAACACCTTAATATAAAGCTCCATTCACTAAATGCAACTAAGTCAGCTGGTAACATTCCATAATGATCTACAGCTCGAGTTGCACTTTGTACTATAATAATTTAGTAGGTTGAACAATAAATAGGTATGAAAATTTGTGCATTTGTGACCAAGGCCTTTTTATACTTTTGCAAAGACACTGGATTTGTATTCTGCAGCATCTCCTGAATACAGCACGTGTATACTTTTTCCTGTTTTTGGGGGGGGAACATTGAGGATCAAATGAGAGACATTCCCCACTTTTGACATACTATTTCAGTGATGGCGAACCTTTTTGAGTCCGAGTGCCCAAACCGCAATACATGCCAACTTTTTTTCCCTCAAAGTGCCAACATGGCAATTAAACCTGAATACTGAGGTTTAAGTTTAGAAAAAAGAACTCGTACAGGTGTCCGAACTAATTAACAATAGTGATGTCCCGGACGGTTCGCTGGCGAATAGTTCCCGGCAAACATAGAGTGTTTGCGTTCGCGGCGGTGGGCGAACATAGGCGCGGTTCGATCCGCCCCCTATTCATCATCATTGAGTAAACTTTGACCCTGTGCCTCAGTCAGTAGACACATTCCAGCCAATCAGCAGCAGACCCTCCCTTCCAGACCCCACCTCCTGGACAGCATCCATTTAAGATTCATTCTGAAGCTGCATTCATTTTTTTTCAATTTTCTTTTTTGTGTGCATATAAATGTTACAAGCAGATACTCCCCCCAGACACTCTGTGTTACTGCAGATACTCCCCCCAGACACTCTGTGTTACTGCAGATACCCCCTCCAGACACTCTGTGTTACTGCAGATACTCCCTCCAGACACTCTGTGTTACTGCAGATACTCCCTCCAGACACCCTGTGTTACTGCAGATACTCCCTCCAGACACCCTGTGTTACTGCAGATACTCCCTCCAGACACTCTGTATTACTGCAGATACTCCACCCAGACACTGACACAGAGCAGTATAGGGACTGTTCCTCCTACATAGGGTCACTTGGCAGATATGGATTGACACCTATCCTAAGGATCCCTGATACACACTGACACAGAGCAGAATAGGGACTGTTCCCCCTACATAGGGTCACTTGGCAGATATGGATTGACACCTATCCTAAGGATCCCTGATACACACTGACACAGAGCAGAATAGGGACTGTTCCCCCTACATAGGGTCACTTGGCAGATATGGATTGACACCTATCCTAAGGATCGCTGATACACACTGACACATAGCAGAATAGGGACTGTTCCCCCTACATAGGGTCACTTGGCAGATATGGATTGACACCTGTCCTCAGGGACCCTGATACACACTGGGGAGGGGACCTACTGTCCTCCCCCCGCCCCCACCCCTGTGCAGTGGGTGGGGGCCATAAAAATAATGAGGGGGGGACCTACTGTCCTCCCCCCCCAGCCCCCTAACACTGCGCGGTGGGTGGGGGCCATCAAAATAATGAGGGGGGGACCTGCGCAGTGGGTGGGGGCCATAAAAATAATGTCCTCCCCCCTGTCCCCCACCCCCTATGCGGTGGGTGGGGGCCATAAATCACAATGGGGGGGACCTACTGTCCTCCCCCTGCCCCCAACCCCTGTGCGATGGGTGGGGGCCATGAAAATAATGAGGGGGGGGACCTACTGTCCTCCCCCCCTGGACCCCACTCCTGCGCGGTGGGTGGGGGCCATAAAAATAATGAGGGGAGGGACCTTCAGTCCTCCCCCCCGGCTCCCACCCCTACACGGCTGGTGGGGGCCATAAATCACAATGGGTGGGACCTACTGTCCTCCCCCACGCCCCCACCCCTGCGCGGTGGGTGGGGACCATGAAAATAATGAGGGGGGGAGGACCTACTGTCCTCCCCCCCAGCCCCCACCCCTGCGCGGTAGGTGGGGGCCATGAAAATAATGAGGGGGGAACCTACTGTCCTCCCCCTGGCCCCCACTCCTGGGCGGTGGGTGGGGGCAATAAAAATAATGAGGGGGGGACCTACTGTCCTTCCCCCCTGGCCCCCACCCCTGCGCGGTGGGTGGGGGCCATAAAAATAATGAGGGGGGGACCTACTGTCCTCCCCCCTGGCCCCCACCCCTGCGCAGTGGGTGGGGGCCATAAAAATTATGAGGGGAGGGGGACCTACTGTCCCCCCCAGCCCCCACCCCTGAGTGGTGGGTGGGGGCCCTAAATAAAAATCCCCCCCCAATCAAAGGTGACTAGGGGTCCCCAAGCCCCTAGTCAACCACTCCCCCACCCCAAAAGAAGTTACCCCCTACCTACCTCCCTCACCCTAAAAAATAGTGAGGGGGGAATAAAATAACTAACCTGTAAAGAAAAATTTAACTTACCATTTGACGTCTTCTTTTTTCAAAAATCTTCTTTTTTCAGCCCCAAAAAAGGCCAAATAAAAAGCCATAACAACCAACGCAATTAAAAAAAAAAAAAAAAAAAAACGAGCGCAAAAAACTAATAATCCATCTTCACCCATGGTGGGCTCCGCGCAGACTGAGCTCTGCAGGGCGGGGGAAGGCTTATAAAGCCTTGCCACGCCCTGCAATTAGGCTAAGAACACTCTGATTGGCTGGTTTAATCCCATAACATTTTTTTATGTTCGCGACATCACTAATTAACAACTTTTGTTTTAAAAGAAGAACACAACAGAGAGTTCAATTATACAAATTTTAAATAATGATATAGAAAAAATTAAGCTAATATTTATTAGTATCTCCAACAAATGCAATACATACACACAGACTGCTGAACACATTCACACACACCGATTGCTTAATACATACACACACAGACTGCTAAATACACACACACAGACAGCTAAATACACATAAACAGACCGCTAAATACTCACACACACAGACTGCTAACATACACTGCTGAATACACACACATGCAGACTGCTGAGTACGCACACATGCAGACTGCTGAGTACACACACATGCAGACTGCTGAGTACTTACCTGGTGGGGGTAAGGGTGCTGTGTGTGGTGGATGTAGGGGTGCTGTGTGTGTGATGGGGGTAGGGGTGCTGTGTGTGTGGTGGGGGTAGGGGTGCTGTGTGGTGGGGGTAGGAGTGCTGTGTGGTGGGGTAGGAGTGCAGTGTGTGTGGTGGGGGTAGGGGTACTGTGTGTGAGGGGGTAGAGGTGCTGTGTGTGGAGGTAGGGGTGCTGTGGGGGTAAAGAGACTTTAAAAAAATATATATTAAATCTGTGGAGGGGGGGACACAGCCATCCCTGGTCGTCCAGTGGTGGTAAGTACTGTATGTCTAGGAAGCAGCTCTCCTTTCCTCCCGTGCGATGCTGTGTGGAGCGTTGCCCTGGTAGCGCGCGGCAATGCTCCACACAGATTGCTCGCTGGAGGACAGGAGAGCTGCTTCCTAGATCCCTACCTCTGCCTCCGGACACAGAAGCAGAGTAGGCGCCTGCCGTTTCAGGCAGGCAGGTGCCTACTCTGCATTGCTGCAGACAGACAGCGACCCCCTCCCCCGGCGACCTATGGCCGCGTGCCCACAGAGAGGGCACACATGCCATAGGTTCGCCATCACTGTACTATTTGGTAAAGTGACACCATACTGACCAGCGTCACACTATAATGTTATTTTTTTTACCATAGCTAACCCTAACTCTAATTAACTTAAACTAACCCAATGCCTAGCTAACCCTTATTCTAGGCTTACAATGTACACTCCAGACCTCTGAAGCACTTTAGCTTGCGGAAGTGCTTTATGTGTGAACAATGTGTTCATTTTACAAAAAGTATATAAAAATTCAATAGAAATGTATACTTTTATAAACTACCTTTGTTACATCCCCTGCCTGTCAATCAGACGAGTCCTGTTACTTCCTGGGTTGCTTAGCTCAGCGGAGCTAACCTTAAGAAGCAGCAATTGCCTAAAGCACCTGCCTTGCAAAGACTTCTCATTGAGCTGCATTGGGAAGTTAGAAGGGGAGGGTTTGCAAAGGCTGCATACATAAGAACAGCAGATTTTGCAAGCTGTTTTTAGACATAACTTCAATGAAAAAAAAGGCATAATTAAATGCTTAATAATATTTTTTTTTGTATTTGGCCCGCTGTGTCCCTTTAACTAAATATTTAGTAAATTGGCTCATCACTTTGAGAGTCAATCACAGTGATCACATATAAGGCCAAGTGATGACTATGATTGGCTTGGCCTCACCACATCGTCCACAAAAACTAAGGACCATCAGCCAAAAATGGCAACAGACTATCCGGGTCTTCTGCTGTTTCTCGATTAGGAGGGACGTAGACAATGAGAGCCCCTGAGTCCGTGGATTGGAGATGTCGGCCTTCGAACGGGCCTGGAAATGTGACTTCCCTTCGGTGTCGCTCTGCAGCTATCTTATGCAAACTTTCTACATGCACCCTGAGCTTTCTAATTATAAATTCCTCATTGTGTGATGGCCTACAGCCCAAGCTTTGAGGTCCCTTCTGATTTTAGTGGATGGCATTTTGCCTTACTTCAGCATGTTCTTTTTATATTTCAATTTAATTTAGTTTGAAGCGTTATCAAGCATGTTTTATTGCATTATTACTCAGTAAGTACTCTTCATGTCTATCTTGCCTTATCTGCTACAAAGATTAGATTATTTCCAGTATTTAGACATGACTGCCTAACCTGATAAGATTATATTGTAAATATGTGCAGTATTCTCGATATGTCATGTAACTGCTTTACTGAATATCTTGCCCTACTCACTACCGTTATTATGACATTGCAAACTTGTATTCCTTCTATGCAGGGCCGGCCTTAGGGGTGTGCGAGCTGTGCGGCCGCACAGGGCGCCATAGAGCAGGGGGCGCCGTGGATTTAAAAAAAAAAAAAAAAAAAAAAATGTTTTTTCAATTTGCAGCGGGGGCGGAGCTTACCGTGCGGCGGGGGCGGAGCTAAAAGCGCCGGAAAACTGCTGCAGGGGAAGCAGGAAGGAGTCCCTGCTTCCCCACCAAACAGTCACCAGGAGCTGCACTGCCTCCACAATGAACTCCACAGGTAACTGTGGGATTGTCAGGTGAGTGTGACTCTCTGCCTGTGTTTATTACTGTCTGTGTGTGTATGACTGTCTGCCTCTGTGTGTGTATGACTGTCTGCCTCTGTGTGTGTCTGTGTGTATTACTGTCTGCCTCTGTGTGTGTCTGTGTGTATTACTGTCTGTGTCTGTGTGTATGACTGACTGTCTGCCTGTGTGTGTCTGTGTGTGTGAGACTGTCTGCCTGTGTGTGTGTGTGTATATGACTGTCTGCCACTGTGTGTCTGTGTGTATTACTGTCTGCCTCTGTGTGTGTGTCTGTGTGTATGACTGTCTGCGTGTGTGTGTGTCTGTGTGTATGACTGTGTGTGTCTGTGTGTATTACTGTCTGTGTCTGTGTGTATGACTGACTGTCTGCCTGTGTGTGTCTGTGTGTGTGTGTGAGACTGTCTGCCTTTGTGTGTCTGTGTGTGTGTGTATGACTGTCTGCCTGTGTGTGTGTGTGTGGATGTCTTCCTGTGTGTGTGTATGGCCGTCTGACTCTGTGTGTGTGTGTGTGTCACATACAACCAATACACGCATATCACACACTGTTAATACACCCATTACAAATATCACACATAGCATACATATCACACACAGTCATCACACCTACTATCACATACACAGACAACACAAACTTTACAGCATACATGGATGACGGGGGGGGAGGGGGGGGGGGCGCTGTGAAGATTTTTCGCACAGGGCGTCAAAATGCCTAAGGCCGGCCCTGCTTCTATGCACAGCAAAACAAAAGAATAATAAATAAATAAATATATATATATATAGATTTGTAACTGCACACCTAAAATTGTCTGATTGCAGCTACAGATAGACCCCGTCTCTCACCAGGAAAAACTCCACCAATCAGGAACCTCTCATTCTAGTCTACGAGATCTGATCTTCTAGAGCGGTTATTAGGTAAACAGGGTACATTGTTCCAACTGTGTTGCATTCCGTAATGAATTCTCAACAATTCTCAGTTTATTAACTTTCCCTGTCAGTGCCTAAGTCATACTTCTTGGTTATTACTGCTTTATTCCTCTATAAATAAAAAGTAGAGAGGCAGCCGTCACTGACTAGTTATTGTGTCTTAATAAACTAACCAATAAAAATAGTCATTACATTTGAGTTACCATATTAGTCCAGTGATTGTAGATGCAAAATAACAAAGTATTGTAGTTTCTTGTAATATCTTTTTATTGGACTAACAGAAATTTGTAGAGATGAGCTTCGGGGGGTTCCTTCCCTTACTTAAGTCTAAATGCTTTAGACTTTACTAAAAGCTTGTCACTACAATGTTCTGTTAGTTCAATAAAAAAATTAGAAGAATCTGCAATACTTCATTCTTTTGCACCTATAAAAATGCAAATTTTGTAAAGTGACATTAACCGAAGAAAGAAAACACTCACTACGACTGACTCCAGGAGGAAGCTCAATGATGGCCCAAACGGAGAAGTAGGATAAAACAGCAGACGACACAAGAATAAATTCTACAATCTTCATCCTTGTTCCTGTTATCAGAACACTCTGTATCAGCAGAAAACACTGGAGAGGTCCGTTCAAAGAGTGTAAAGGGACCTTCTTAACAAGACGGTCTTAGCAGACAGTTCTACATTTGTTGGTAAAATTTACTTCCTATGGTAACAAGCAAATTAACAGCTGAAAAGGTCAGAGGGATTTTGAAAAACGTGTCGGACAAGAATCTCATTTGGTTGAGTGAGTTCGGAATGAGGAAATTGTCTGAAAGCTGCTGGGCCCTCATTTTTTTGTAAAGTATCTTTAGAAGGAATTTCTTGAGTATAGAGTATAGAATATAAATCGAGTATATATTCATACAATCACACACAATCAATAATCAATGTCAGCAGGAAACATCAGTCACTCTACCAGTCTTGTTAACGCATATTGAGCAGCAGACGCTTTTAAAATAACCAGTGGAAAGTCATGCATCAATATTTTTTATTTTTAAGGATTGGCTTGGAAAGAAATAAAGATCAAGTCCATACCGTGTTGTGTTATTCTAATGGCATAGGTTTGTTGGAAATTGATAATGAGTCAGAAATAGGTATTGTAATGAACTCCTACACAATTAGTGACCCTTAATAGGACACACATGGAGTGGGCAGCAGCAAATTATAACATAAACACTTAATTCATGAAAAATAGTGTTTATTTCATTGATAGAAATCACATTGTGGTAACAACATTTCAGAACCATTCAATAACCAGTATGGACAGCTCAGTCCAGCCTGGCCCAGTATCCAGTGTAGAAAGTCCAACCGAGACCAGTAATCATTGAACAAAGTTCATCCAAGCCTTTCACAGAAACCTGTCTTGTGGAGTTTAGCATGCAATACTAAACTAACGCTCCTAACACTATAACCACTGCAGCACCATAACCACTACAGGATATTCCGGGATACTCTCATGCATTTGTAGTGGAAACAGGAAGAGATCTCCAGGTGTATCCCAGGGAACCATAACCACTATAGCGAGCTGCAAGGGTTATGGTACTGGTGTGCTCCTTTAATCTAACCTTGTTCCACAGTATACTCTAGGACAAATGTATTGCCCCCCCAGCCCCCACCCCTGAGCGGCGGGTGGGGGCCTCAAATTAGAATAAGGGTGGGGGCCCTAAAGTAAAATAATGGGGGGGACCTATTGTCCTCCCCCCGGCCCCCACCCCTGAGCGGTGGGTGGGGGCCCTAAATCAGAATGAGGGGGGGGACCTAATGTCCTCCCCCCTGAGCGGTGGGTGGGCACCCTAAATACTAATTAGGGGGGGACCCAATGTCCTCCCCCCTGGCCCCCACCCCTGAGCGGTGGGTGGAGGCCCTAAATTATAATTAGGGGGGGTCCTAATGTCCTCCCCCCCTAGCCTCCACCCTTGAGTGGTGGGTGGGGGCCCTAAATACTAATTAGGGGGGGAACCTAATGTCCTCCCTCCTGGCCCCCACCCATGAGCAGTGGGTGGAGGCCCTAAATTAGAATTAGGGGGGGGACCTAATGTTCTCCCCCACTGGCCCTCACCCGTGAGCGGTGGGTGGGAGCCTAAATACTAATTAGGGGGGGGACCTAATGTCCTCCTCCCTTACCCCCACCCCTGAGCGGTGGGTGGGGGCCCTAAATTAGAATGAGGGGGGGGGGAACCTAATGTCCTCCCTCTGGCCCCCACCCCTAGGTGGTGGGTGGGGGCCCTAAATACTAATGGGGGGGACCTAATGTCCTCCCCCCTAGCCCCCACCCCTGAGCAATGGGTGGGGGCCCTAAATAAAAAAATAACCCCCCCTCCCCCAGGTGACTAGGGGTCCCCAAACCCCTAGTCACCCCCCTCCCCCAAAAAATTAACCTCTACCTACCCCCTTCACCCTAAAAATAATGAGGGGGGACCATTTAACTAAGTACCTGTAAAAAAAAAAAAAAAAAACTTACCATGTGATGTTTTCTTTCTTCTAAAATCTTCTTTTTTCACTACCAAAAAAGGCCAAATAAAAAGCCATAATAACCGACGCACTTTAAAAAGCAAAACAAAAAAACTGAGCGCAAAAAAAAATCTATTTTCACCCATGGAGGGCTCCGCGCAGACTGAGCTCTGCAGGGCGGGGGATGGCTTATAAAGCCTTGCACCGCCCTGCAATTAGGCTCAGAGCACTCTGATTGGTGGGTTTAAGCCATCCAATCAGAGTGCTCTGACAGGTAAATGAAGAGACAGACAGGTAAGTCTCTACATTTACCTGTCAAAGTACTCTGATTGGTTAACTTGAAATCCATCAGAGTGCTCTGTGTCATTTTACACAGCGTGGGAAAGTTCTTTGGAATTTTTCCACGCTGTGTAATTTGACTCATAACTCTCTTTATAAGCCTTCCCCCGCCCTGCAGAGCTCAGTCTGCGCAGAGCCCTCCATGGATGAAGAAGGGTTTTTTTTTTTGCGCTTGTTTTTTTTAAGTGCATCAGTTATTATGGATTTTTTATTTGCCCTTTTTTGAGGCTGAAAAAATAAGATTTTAGAAGAAAGAAAACATCAAATGGTAAGTTTTAATTTATCTTTTTTAACAGGTACTTAGTTAATGCCCCCCCTCATTATTTTTAGGGTGAGGGGGTAGGTAGGGGTTAGGTTTTTTTTTGGGAGGGGGGTGTCTAGGGGTTTTGAGGACCCCTAGTCACCTGGGGGGGTGTTACATTTTTATTTAGGGCCCCCACCCGCCGCTCAGTGGTGGGGGCCAGGGGGGAGGACATTAGGTCCCCCCCAATTGGTATTTAGGGCCTCCACCCAATGGTCAGGGGTGGGTGCCAGGGGGAGGACATTAGGTCCCCCCCCATTCTAATTTAGGGCCCCCACCGCTAAGGGGTGGGGGCAGCGGGGAGGACATTAGGTCCCCCCCCATTCTAATTTAGGCGCCCCACCCACCGCTCAGGGGTGGGGGCCAGGGGGGAGGACATTAGGTCAACCCCCCTACTTGGTATTTAGGGCCCTCACCCACCGCTCATGGGTGGGGGCAAGGGGGGAGGACATTAGATCCACCTCCCTCATTCTAATTTAGGCCCCCACCCACCGCTCAGGGGTGGGGACCAGGGGGGAGGACATTAGGTCACCCCCCCTAATTGGTATTTAGAGCCCCCACCTACCGCTCAGGGGAGGGGGCAGGGGGGAGCACATTAGTTTACCCCCCTTATTCTGATTTAGGGCCCCCACCAGCCGCTCAGGGGTGGGGGCCAGGGGAAGGACAATAGGTCCCCCCCATTATTTTACTTTGGGGCCCCCACCCGCTGCGCATGGGTGGGGGCTGGGGGGGCAATAGGTGCCCCCTTCAAGTTAGACGCCCCCACTCACACGGCACGGTGGGGGGACGTGTTTTTTTTTACAGTGAGCAGCCATAGGCTGCTCACTGTTTAATAGACATGCCCCTACTCGCGTTATAGCGATTAGGGGCATAATTGACTAATACTGAGTAATCTTTACTTAGTATTAGTAAATTTGGCTGAAAGACCAATTCAGATCTTTCAGCCTTTTAGTAGATAGCTCCCTCATACTGTGGGAATTAGGGAGTTATCTACTTATTCATTCCTGTCATTACATTGACTGGCTAAGTAACTTACATTTTATATGAATGTATGTTACTTGATTGTTGTAAGTGTTGCAAATGCTTACAGCTGAATCCTGGCTATGTTTGTATACTTTTTATTTAAACTTGTATACAGTGTAACATTCTTCTTCTTCCACTGGGTAAGTATATTAGTACTTAGGCAATACTGTGCTTCGGAACTTCGGCACTTCGACACTTTGGAAATTCGGGACCTCGGCAATTCGGCACTTTGGCTATTGGGACATTCGGAAGTACCCGAATGTCCGAATTGCCCGAAATTTGTCCGAGTTCATATTCGGACCGAAACGAATTGCACATGTCAACTATATGTAAGTACCGTATATACTCGAGTATAAGACGAGTTTTTCAGCACATTTTTTGCGCTGAAAAACTCCCACTCGTCTTATACTCGAGTGAGTGTCTGTATTATGGCAATTTTCATTGCCATAATACAGACAATGGGGGGAGAGGGGGGCTGGCAGAGCTGTAACTTACCTTCACAGCAGCTCCTGTCAGCTCCCTTCTATCTCCTCCGTCCGTGCAGCTCCCAGGTCAGCTTCCTCTGCAACTCTCGCGAGAGCCGCGGGGTCAGAGCGTTGCCACGGATTACCGTGGCAACGCTCCGCGCGGCCGCGAGAGTTGCAGAGGAAGCTGACCTGGGAGCTGCACGGACGGAGGAGAAAGAAGGGAGCTGACAGGAGCTGCGGTGAAGGTAAGTTACAGCTTCCTGACAGCCCCCCTCCTACAGCCCATCCACTGGACCACCAGGGAGTGAGAGCCCCCCTCCCTGGCCAGCTAACAGGCAGGGAGGGGAGACGAAAAAATAAAAATATTAATAAAACAAATAATAAGAAAAAAAATATTAAAATAATAATAACAAAAAAAAATATACAATTAATAATAAAATAAAAAAAATTACCTAAAAAAAAAAAAAAAAAAAAAAAATTAAGATAATAATTAAATAATAATTAATAAAATGCCCAACCCCCACCAATGCTCTGCACACACACACACACACACACACACACACACACTGCACTCACACATACACACACTGCATTCATACACACTGCACTGCATTCATTATATACACACTGCATTCATACACACTGCACTCATACACACACACTGCACTGCATTCATTATACACACACTGCATACACACTGCACTCATACACACACACTGCACTCACACATAGACACTGCATTCATCATTCATTATATACACACTGCACTCATATACACACTGCACTCATATACACACTGCACTCATATACACACACTGCACTCATATACACACACTGCACTCATATACACACACTGCACTGCATTCATTATACACACTCATATACACACTGCACTCATATACACACTACACTCATACACACACTGCACTCATACACACACTGCACTGCATTCATTATATACACACTGCATTCATACACACACTGCATTCATACACACACACACACTGCACTCATATACACACACTGCACTCATATACACATACTGCACTCATACATACACTGCATTCATACACACACTGCACTCATACACACACTGCACTGCATTCATTATACACACACTGCACTCATATACACACACTGCACTCCATTCATTATATACACACTGCATACACACACACTGCATTCATATACACACTGCATTCATTATATACACACGCTGTAAATAAATATTCAGTTAATATAATTTTTTTAGGATCTAATTTTATTTAGAAATTTACCAGTAGCTGCTTCATTTCCCACCCTAGTCTTATACTTGAGTCAATACGTTTTCCCAATTTTTGGGGGTAAAATTAGGGGCCTCGGCTTATATTCGGGTCGGCTTATACTCGAGTATATACGGTATTTGCAACCATTTAAGTAGAGCCTTAAAACCGTTCCTTAGGGTATAGACTCTAATAGATTATCATACATTACAGGCACATATTACCATATATCTGTTACAGTGATAAATCTATTATTGAAGTTGATTGATTTGCTCTCTGTAGAGTCTCCATGGACCAGATAATTCTAGCAGATTTCATGAGTCACTGTCATAGATGCTAAGATGTTTTATCCTTCAGCCAAGGACAGTGCACGCAAAAACAAGTGCACATTGCATTCAAATGCTAATACCACGATCCAATGGGAATTTGAACTCTGACATACCAAATAAGCTATTCTATACTATAAGTCTAAGCAATTCACCATAAAAGTAAATGTTTCTTGCAAGTAAATGTTAAAGGCTGACCTATTTTACTTCCTCTTGTTCTTACGCACTTATTGTAACAATATTCTCTACAGGAGTTTTGAATGGTACATTATTTATCTTTTTTGCAATATTGTGATCATAGGCGTGCGCAGCCTATTGCATTAGGGTGTGCACCCTAAAGCACAAGCACACGCCGCATATATATATATGTATGTATGTATGTATATGTGTATATATATATATATATACATATATATACATATATACACACACACATACACACACTGTGCTGTGTGTGTGTGCTGTGTGAGGGTGCTGTTAGTGTGATGTGTGTGTGACGTGCTGGTAGTGTGCTATGTGGGTGAGGGTGTTTGTGTGTGCGCGCTTGTGAGGGTGCTGTTTGTGTGTGTGTGTGCGCTTGTGAGGGTGCTGTTAATGTACTGTGTGTGAGGGTACTGTTAGTGTGTTGTGTGTGTGTGAGGGTGCTGTTAGTGTGCTGTGTGTGAGGGTGCTGTGTGTGAGGGTGCTGTATGTGTGTTGCAGCTGTGTATGTCTGTGGGTGCTGTATGTGTGTGGGTGCTGTGTATGTGTGTGGGTGCTGTGTATGTGTGTGGGTGCTGTGTGTGTCTGTGGGTGCTGTGTATGTCTGTGGGTGCTGTATGTGTGTGGGTGCTGTGTATGTCTGTGGGTGCTGTATGTGTGTGGGTGCTGTATGTGTGTGGGTGCTGTATGTGTGTGGGTGCTGTATGTCTGTGGGTGCTGTATGTGTGTGGGTGCTGTATGTGTGTGGGTGCTGTATGTGTGTGGATGATTGTGGGGGTGGAGGTGGGGGTACATTACTTGCTATCCCCCCTCCCTTCTTACCTTTTGTAGGGAGGGGGGATCCTGTCGCTGCTGATTCCTTCCCTGGTGGTCCAGTGGAGAGTGAACTCTAGCCCCTCTGGGGCTAGAGTTCACTCTCGCGAGATTTGAGCGTTGCCGCGGCAATGCTCATATCTCGCGATAGGAACCCGGCGGAGCTTCCGGCAATAGCTCCGCCGGGTCCTCTCCTGCCTCCCTCCCTGCATGTGGGTCAGTGGGGAGGAAGGCTGAGAGCAGAGCCGGCGCTCGGATAGCGCCGGCTGTGCATGAGCCGACAGGGGGGATCCTGAGATCTCCCCTGTCGGTCTCAATATACATAGGCGTGTCACGGGATTAGGGTGTGCCCAGGCACACCCGGCACACCCCGTGCGCACGCCTATGATTGTGATGGGATTTCAGCTAGGCCCAAAATTTAGTAGGCCTAAAATCTCCATGTGGCATATACAAGTACAGGTACTACATTGAATACAGTACAATAGTGAAAACTTCTCAAACATAAATGATGGTGCTACAATCACCTAGGTGGGCCACAATCACCACCCAAAAATACAGCAACAAATAAATAAACAAGTAATGGTAAGAGCACACAAATAAATGAAATTAATACTACCCACAATTGATGCTCAAATTATTCCCTAAAACAAGACAAGGGAAAAAGACATAGGGTGATAAAGTTTAAAACTGTGAATCAAATAAACATATTTGTCCCACTCACATATAGAGAGCCACTTAAAAAGCTGTCTCAGACTGCATGCCTTGAACAATTAGGAATTCCAATGGACCCTTCTCCGTATTCTGTATAAAGTACCGCCAGGACGCTGGTTCAGGGGGTTACAAAGATTTATTTTTCCAAAAAACAGGAAACAAATTAAAAATCAATAATACTGAAAGAATGTCCAATAAAAACAGGAATCCACAACACCTAACGCGTTTCGGCTTTAAGCCTTCATCAGAGGTGATGTGTATGCTCGTGGCTTGCAGTCTTTTAAATTCTTCTTTTGGCGCCTTTTTCGCCGCAATTCCAGCACTTCACTTCCGGGTTCTGCGTCCAAGCGTCATCTGCGTCCTCACACTCTGACGCTGATGTGGAATTATTAAAAATTATTATTGTACTTGTATTGAATTATTGTACTAACTCCATTTTAACCTTATATTGTGACAATCCTCCATTTTGTCCTCCTAACCTGACTTCTTCAAATCCTCCATTTTGTCCTCATGACTTAACTTGTTCATTTTAAAACTACCTTACGTGACTGAATTTCCCAACCCAATTAATACAGTAGACAAAGACCGTGTTTCCTACAAGGACAAGTACCAGGAGGTGCTGGCTACTCCTTAAGACTTGCCGGCTACTCCTTAGGACTTGTAAGATAGTATAGTTTGAAGGCCACGAGAACACAGTAGTAATGAAATGTTCTATTCATAAGAGACCTTGCACCTGGACATGAGGCCTGATATCACTGACTGTGTAAAATGACGCTCAAGCCCCCCTTTCCACCGAGTAAACCTCATGCTGGGAAAGATGGCGCCTGAGCCTTCTGTCCACACCCTTGTCCAGAACAATACCACCTCCCGGTGGGAGGACACCTAGCTGGTCACTCAAACCCCTGAGCCAATTAATAATATTGGTGGGTGGACACGAAGTTAGTCACATAATGTTTAATCCAATCAATGATGTTTATTAGTTATTATCTGATATTCAATGATGATGTCATTTTGCTTTTAAAAAGATCTGCACAACTGTTTTCCAACCAGATTGTATTAAATTTTCTGAAGTGCTTTTAACCTGAACTCCATGTGTCAGTGTGAGCTTACTTCTGCGTATACGCAATTTAATCATCTCAGATTTGGACAGGAACAGATAGACTGTGAACATTTTGGTTTACTTTCAAAAAGTACCATAACAACTTGGCGCCCAACGTGGGGCATCGGGCTATGGCCTCTGGCCGGTGAGCCGTCCTAAGGAAGATGCTGTTGGACGGGGGAATCCTGGGGGTAGGAAGGGAGACTGATCACCTCCAAGTACACGGTAGAGACTTCTGCAGAGCCACCGGTATGTTCCGGCCCCTTTGATTGACCCGTCCACGTGTCTGTGACTGCTTCCCGGGAGGACATCAAAGACAGGTAATATCTTGCCCGGTGTCTCGTTACTCATTTGTTTACCTGCATTTTAGTCTATCTGTTGCCTGGGTGTGTTTGAATTGTATGCCTGTTTCCCCATTTTGAGATAAAGGGGGGGTGGACCTGCAGGGGATTTGCCTGGGGTTCTGTCTTGCTTGTTTTCCCCTTTTTGGGATAAAGGGGGGTGGACCTGAGGGGACTTGCCTGGGTCTTCAGTGTGTCTGTCTGTTTGTATTTTACCCCTTTTGGGATAAAGGGGGGTTGACCCGTGGATGTGTTCCTGGGGGGTCTTCTGTTGCCTGTTTTACCTCTTTTAGGAACCACGGTGCTGTGGTTGTAAGGAAAAAGAGGGGTTGACCCGTGGATGTGTTCCTGGGGGGTCTTCTTTGCCTGTTTACTTCTTTTAGGAGCCTCGTGGCTGTGGCTGTAAGGAAAAAGAAGTTTGTGGAACTGTGGGATCTGTGTAGAATCACAGTTTCCCTGTGATCCCGTTTTGTGTCACTTTGATAGCCTAGCTAGCTTCACTGTGCGCGTTCGGACTATCCAGCTCTGGTTGAGTTGGGGACGTCCTGACCCGGACCATCCAGCTCTAGTTGAGTTGGGGACGTCCTGACCCGGACCCTTCGGCTCTAGTTGAGCTGAGGGCCCACTGATTATTTAATTGTGGTAGGAGACTTAGCCTTGTGGCAGGGGACTTTGTTTCCTGGGGGAATTCAGGCAGGTATTGCTTGTTTTTCGCATCACGTGGTAGTGAGACTTATAAAGTGGGTTTTATAGGGGCACTACGGGAATGAGGATAGACGTGGCCACATTCTTGTGGACTGCAGAGTAGAGGGAGGCTGGAAAGGATTTCGGACCGGTGTTAGCTGTTATCCTTGGCCGCTGGTAGTGAGACTTATGAAAGTCGTTCTCCGAGCGGGGACACTACGAGGTTGAGAAAGGTGACTTTGGAGTAAGCACATGTAGAAGGAAAGGGATTACTGTTGATTTCATTTGAACTGTGATGCATGCACTGTATTTCAACTGTACTGTTGTTTGTTTAATGTGGAGTCATTTAAACTCCTGTGTCTGTCCCTAAGGATTTTTTCCTTACTCTTTACCTTTTCTATACTTCCTATATTATTATTCTATCCTCTTCTATTTCTATTGTGAGAGAAGTGATTGGTCACACACTTCTCACCTCCAATTAGTGACTAGTCTACGTTTTGGAAAGACGCACTGGGGGGGGACCCACCCCTCTCGAGTGTCAGTCCACCATTGTAGACACTGTTTAAAACCTTTTCCCCCTATATCTGGGACGCCTGTATAGGAGGGGAATGGAACAGGGTTAGAAAAGCCCAATAAGGGCTGGCTAGCGCGTGTGATCTAGTTGAAGATAGAGATTGCTAAAGTGTGTAAAATTGCTGTGCCTTCATGTGGTAGATTACTGACAGAGAAGAAAGCAAGCTTACTGGTACAGAGTAGCAATGCTATTCAGCAGGAAGGTAGGGTTGAGGAAGAACTAGATCACAAAGGGTTAAGAATGTATGTATATTATAATAATTGTTTTTGTATTTTGTGTTAGCCATTACCCTGGTAGAGGGTGGGGGTTTTGTATTGAGTTTCACTGAAGAGTATTATTAAATGTTGTGTTTTTGTGTCTCTTTGCTTTTGCAATAATTGTAACGTAACTGTCTTTCCAGCGCTGACATGGTTAAAAAACTTCATGCTGGCTCTCTCCTTGCCTTCTGTGAGACGCGAGGGGGGAGAGGGAGGGGTGACATTCCTGGTTTTTCAGTTCTGCGTTCAGTAAAATTATTCAGAAACTAATGATAAGATTTAGCAATGGAACAAAGTATTTTCTCCAAGACTGTTGTATAAGATAAGGAGTCAGGGATGTAGCTCAGTGTTTTACGAAGGTTAGGAAAGTGAATCTGATGCAGGAATAGAGAATTATTTGGACGAGTTAAAAATGTAAAGGCAAGTGTGATTTGTTGCATTACTATGCAATGTGGATAGAGGGAATATGCAAAGTTGTTAAGCTAGATTGTGAAGAGGAAAAGTGATTAATGGCTGTAGGTATATTGTTTGCATTCCGTGAGTTTATTTATTTATTTAATTTATTTATTTATTTTCCGCCCGTGTATTGTGTCATGCTCATCCTGTCTTAAAGACATGCTGTCTTCCTTAATTCCCATATATTATGAACAAAAAGGTTACGGTTACTAGGATTATCCTGCTATTAGTTTCCCTGTGTCAGGAAGGTGTCTGTGACAAGTATTGGTTAATATGTAGATAGAATATATATGTCTATCACGTATAAGTAACAAGTGTGTTTTAGCTTTGTGTACAAAGATTGATAACATGCTGAAAGAAGGGTTATCTTAAAGAACATTTACTAAAAGAAAGTTCTAATAAACCAAGATTTCTTGAACAAATGAATAAGCCAAGTTTAAAGACTGACTAACATAATTTTTGTTGTAAGCCCAGATATTTTATTATTGCATATGCGTAGGAATTGAGACTTTGGGCATTATAGTATATTAATTCTAGATCTGTTACTAGCAGCAAGTGCCTATCCCACGCATGCTTAAAACACTTCTACTGAGTTAACCTCTACCACTCCAGTTGGAAGGCTATTCCATGCATCCACTACCCTCTCAGTAATGTAATACTTCCTGATATTATTTTTAAACCTTGGTCCCTCTATTTTTGAGACTATGTCCTCTTGTTATGGTAGTTTTCCTTCTTTTAAATATAGTCTCCACTTTTACTGTGTTGTTTCCCTTTATGTATTTAAAAATGCTTTTATCATATTTCCCCTGTCTCGTCTTTTCACCAAGCTATACCTGTCAAGATCCTTTAACCTTTCCTGGTGAATTTTACCCTGCAATCCATGAACCAGTTTAGTAGCCCTTCTTTGAACTCTCTCTAAGGTATCCATATCCTTCTGAAGATATGGTCTCCAGTACTGTATCCAGTACTCTAAGTGAGGTCCCACCAGTGTTCTGTACAATGGCATGAGCATTTCCCTCTTCCTACTGCTAATACCTCTCCCTATGCAACCAAGCATTCTACTAGCATTTTCCGCTGCTCTATTACATTGTACATTGTCATCAACAGCCAGAAACTGGAGAACAAGAAATGTGAATTAATGTATAGCCATTTATAAGCTTAACAAAATCTCCATTATCTTTTACATTTATTTTGCAGAAGGCAATGTTATTTGTCTATTTTGTTTTAAAAATACATTATCAGTGAAGAGTAGAATAAATTTTATCCCATTTACGAGACATAAAATTGTGATAATGTATATTTGTGATATAAGTAGAAATTACATTTTGAGATGTTAGATATAAATTATTAAATTAAGAACTAGAGTCAGGGATAGCGTCTGTCTCCGCGGGCACAAGACCCCGTGTGGAGAAGTGGTGGGCAAGCCATCATGGGCCACCCATGGGAGTGAAACGTTCGAGGCTTGTGGAGACAAGATGAGCATGTTAGCCTTTTATTATTTTTCTCTAGGGAAAGCATAGGGCCAGTTAATAGTTGTTGTACATGGGCTATTTGCAGCCTCCATTGCATTTCTACCTAGTCTTGATTTCTGATGTCTCCTCCATTGCTACATCACCTGTCTGCTCCCTTACCTGCCCACCCCCGCTTATTCCTCCCACCGATCCCTCCCCTTCATCTGCAGTCCCCCACTTTCCCCTACTACTCCTCCCTCTACTCCACCTTCTCCTCCTCTTACTCCTCCTTCCTGCTCTTACTCCTCCCCCTCTTCCTACTCCTCCCTCTACTCCACTTTCTCCTCCTACCCCTTCCTCTACTCCACCTTCTCCTCGCTCCTCCTACTTCTCCTCTTCTCCTCCTCCTACTCCTCCCTCTACTCCACCTTCTCCTCTCTCCTCCTACTTCTCCTCTACTCCTCCTCCTACTCCTCCCTCTACTCCACCTTCTCCTTTCTCCTCTACTCCTCCTCCTACTCCTCCCTCTACTCCACCTTCTCCTCCTCCTACTCCTTCTTCCTGCTCTTACTCCTCCTTCTTCTTCCTACTCCTCCCTCTACTCCACCTACTCCTCCTCCTACTCCTCCCTCTACTCCACTTTCTCCTTCCACTCCACCTTCTCCTCTCTCCTCCTACTTCTCCTCTACTCCTCCTTCTCCTCCTCCTACTCCACCTTCTTCCCTCTCACTCTATCCGCTACTCATTCTTCCATCTCCCCACCACCATATCTGTATCCTTTATATGCTTCCTCCCTTCTTATTCCTTACCAATTTCCTCCACTCATAGACGACTCTGCCTCTACCTGACAACATTATATTTTGAAGAAAAGTTGCTCTGGCCACTCTTCCGCCACTTCCCAGGGGGGAATACCACACTAACGAAAAATTAAAATTATTCAGACATGAAAGAACTGTTTTGGGCACTCTCAAAGAAATAGTGCGGTCCTGACCCAGATTCCCATGGAAGTAAGACACCTGTAAGGGAGGTGGCTGTCCCTCATGTTTTTTCTACACTAAGTCCCCAGAAATCTCATGAAAGGAACCTGACTCATTAGAACAAAACATGAACATTCAATTTACAGATCTCTACAGAGGGGGGTCAGCAAGAGAACTGTGAATAGAAAGACAAATACCCCCCAATCTCACACAGAAATAGGTGAGGAAACCTCTTCTACTGCTCCTTATGGTTGCTTTGAACAGATGAAAGAAGAAACAAGACACCTTTCAACAGAGCATGCAGTAGCTTTACCAGATCCTGACTCCACTCTGTTTGCGGATAAAGAGGAAAGGTACCATACTGGATTTGCTGTTGCTACAGAAGATCAGGTACGTCAAGCACCTTCACTTTCCTCACTCACATCTGCTCAAGACGCTGAATTGACAGCCTTCTCAGTGGCATACAAAATGCCTGAAGGAAGACATGCCAATATCTACACTGACTCAAGACATGCCCTGGGTGCAGCACATTATTTTGGATCAATCTGGAAGATAAGAAGCACCACTCAGCTGACTAAAAGCTGCCAACCAAGCCACAAGTGCACCAAGGGAAGTGGACGGAAGGGTGTCCGCTAAAGAAACTTCTATACTCACCATGTAGATCCTACCTACAGATTTCAAGCTTCTGAAAGAATGACAAGCAGCTGCTGACCCTGAAGAAATACAAAGCTGGAAAAACAGAAAGGGGCAACCCTTGAAGACGGGCTGTACTCCAACGCTCTTAAGCTCTGTTTACCCAAAAACATGTACTGGGCAGTGAGCCCATGGAACTTTATACCTATCCAAGACCCTCATGAACTCTTTGATCTCTAAAATACCCCTAAGCACCTAGCTAACTCTCAATATCCCTTTCAAGAATCCAGATGACAAAGAGCTACTGGGTCAAATATGCACTAGTTATCATAGACATTTTGTCAGGATGGCCAGAAGCCTAGCCGGTCATCAATGTGACATCCAAGACCATATACCCAGTAATGCATTGTGAAAGTTGCAGAGATCACTCAGTGGATTCATTGTTCCAGATTCAAGACTCTCTCTGCAACATGAGAAGTGACATTTGTTGATTTTGACACACTTTTGACTCTAAAGAAAAAAAAAAAAAAAAAAAATGACTTGTTAAATAAAAAGATACCAGCAAGTAGGTGTTTGATGGCCATAATAATGCCTGACCACCTGCCATCGATGGAAAGCCGAGGACCCCAAAAGGAGACCTCGTGAAGCTAAAGAGATCCAAACGCCAAGCTCCCTCAGGATTATTTGCCCATCCTGAGTTTGTGGTGATATTAATATTGACTAAATGATCCGAGTCCACCTACGCTGATGTAGCGTGGGACAGGTTTAATACTACAATGCATAAGCAAATGCGCCCTAGCCAAGGTTATTATGTCCATACACATAATACATGACAAGGTACTCTTGACACACCACATTCATGCTTCAGAACATAAAGAGGAGCACCCCTCTAAAGGGAAAGTTTGATTGATATATATATATTGATGCCATAGGTGTGCCAAGGGGGGTACCAGATGATTTTGCAGTAAAAGGAAAGTTTGAGTCCATTTTCCCAACCGTCACTGCTAATAATAATAATAATATTTTGATTTGCATTTATTATATCTATTGCAACCAACAACGTTTACCTGTCACCATGACTACTTGTGCCTATGTTCCAGATAACACAAGTCCATATGGTAATGTAAGCTTGTCTATTTATGATGTCCCTCTGAAGAACTAAGAAGACTTTGAGAACCGTTACTCCAGTCATTTTTGTGCCTTTGGGTTAACACGTCTTCTGATACTAACATAATAAAGTTTTATCTCTTAGAATCTAACATTTCATAGGGGGGACTGATGTGGAATTATTAAAAATTATTATTGTACTTGTATTGAATTATTGTACTAACTCCATTTTAACCTTATATTGTGACAATCCTCCATTTTGTCCTCCTAACCTGACTTCTTCAAATCCTCCATTTTGTCCTCATGACTTAACTTGTTCATTTTAAAACTACCTTACGTGACTGAATTTCCCAACCCAATTAATACAGTAGACAAAGACCGTGTTTCCTACAAGGACAAGTACCAGGAGGTGCTGGCTACTCCTTAAGACTTGCCGGCTACTCCTTAGGACTTGTAAGATAGTATAGTTTGAAGGCCACGAGAACACAGTAGTAATGAAATGTTCTATTCATAAGAGACCTTGCACCTGGACATGAGGCCTGATATCACTGACTGTGTAAAATGACGCTCAAGCCCCCCTTTCCACCGAGTAAACCTCATGCTGGGAAAGATGGCGCCTGAGCCTTCTGTCCACACCCTTGTCCAGAACAATACCACCTCCCGGTGGGAGGACACCTAGCTGGTCACTCAAACCCCTGAGCCAATTAATAATATTGGTGGGTGGACACGAAGTTAGTCACATAATGTTTAATCCAATCAATGATGTTTATTAGTTATTATCTGATATTCAATGATGATGTAATTTTGCTTTTAAAAAGATCTGCACAACTGTTTTCCAACCAGATTGTATTAAATTTTCTGAAGTGCTTTTAACCTGAACTCCATGTGTCAGTGTGAGCTTACTTCTGCGTATACGCAATTTAATCATCTCAGATTTGGACAGGAACAGATAGACTGTGAACATTTTGGTTTACTTTCAAAAAGTACCATAACAACGCCACTTCCGGGCCCGATTGCTTAGTTTCCGGTACATACGTCTGGACGTGTCTAGAACGGCCAATGTCATCTTCTATCGAAAATAATACTCCATTGGCGAAATAAAGCAAAAAGGGGATACAGTATACTACACAAGATTACAAGATTACATAAAAAAATAAAAACTAATTTTATTGTTGTGTTATTGATTTTACCATCTAATATTATATTAAATGTGGTTATCTAAATTATGTTTTTCTCTCTATTTTAGATAACCACATTTAATATAATATCTCCATCATTAAGGTTCTAATTAATTTAGAAAAATTTACAAGCTTTGTTGTCTTTAGACCTATGTATTCATTGAAACAATATAGGTAAAGATGATTAAATATCATTTATGGTATCTTTTTAGATGGTAAAATCAATAACACAACAACAAAATTAGTTTTTATTTAATATGTAATCTTGTGTAGTATACTGTAAAGCATCATAACCTTACATGCCAATATAGTGGTTATGGTGCTATTAGGCTGCGGACCTCCTCCACAGTTTTGGATCAAATTGCTTTGAGCAACTTGACCAAAACCAGGGGTCCACAAGGCTCATCCAATGTCTGCCATATTGTTAATGGGTAGGTTCCAATTCTTCATTAGCAACATCAATTGCATGCATATTTGGATGACACTGATTTGGCGTAGTGGGTCAGCTGATGTGACGGAAGCCCCTCCCCTCAAATTAATATACACTATAATCTGGTTAATAACTAATGTTAACACTTTTGGGTCTATTCACAAGACAACAAATTAATTTTGGTTCACTTAACAGGGGGAGTGGCACCGTAAAGGAACACTATAGGGTCAGGTACACAAACATGTATTCCTGACCCTATAGTTTTAAAACCATCATCAAGCTTCCCTGGCCCCCTAAATATAGTAAAATTGTACTTTCATTCAAGTCTGAAGCTGCTGGCTCTGACCGGCCTGCTGTTTGCTGACATGATCAGAAGTGGTGGTCTGAGCCAATCACAATGCTTCCCCATAGGATTGGCTGAGACTGTCAAGGAAGCAGATCAGGGGCATAGCCAACGCAAGTCAAACACAGCCCTGGCCAATCAGCATCTCCTCATAGTGATGCATTGAATCATTGCATCTCTATGGAGGAAAGTTCAGTGTCTCCATGCAGAGGGTAGAGACACTGCATGGCAGTACTGCACAATGTGCAACACTGCCCCAGGAAGTACCTCTAGTAGCCACCTGAGGAGTGGCCAGTGGAGTTATCACTAGGGTGTAATGTAAACACTGCGTTTTCTCTGAAAATACAGGGTTTACTGCAAAAAGCATGAAGGGAATAATTCTATTCACCAGAACAAATACAATAAGCTGTAGTTGTTCTGGTGACTATAGTCAGGGCCGTCTTTAACGCTGAGCAAACGGGGCAGCTACCCCAGGCCCAGTAACTCCTGGGGGGCCCAAGGCAGCTGCCCTGAGGGCCCAGTTGCCCTCAATAATTTTTTTTACCGTCCTCTAAGCAGTCCCACCGGGTGGCCCATGCACTTAGGGCCACCGAGTGGACTTGTATCAGCAGGGGCCCGGTCGGACGCTGTGGCCCTTTAACAGTGCGACCGGCCCCTTGCTTTTCGGCAGCATGGGAGGCTCATGATCCGCGTGTGTGTCGGTATGTCTGTCAGTGTATGTGTGTCAGTATGTCTATCGATGTGTGTCAGTATGTCTGTATATGTGCCTGTGTGTATGTGTGTGTCAGTATGTCTCTCAGTGTATGTCAGTACGTCTACTAGTGTACGTGCATGTGTGTGTCAGTATGTCTGTCAGTGTATGCGCCTGTGTATCTGTATGTGTTTGTGTACCTGTATGTTGCCAGTGTGTGTACCTGTGCGTCTGAGCACCAACATTAAATACAAACACATCCCTCCATTCAAACTTCAACATACATACAAACTCACTCCTGCATTGAAACGTCAACAATACATACAAACTCACTCCTGCATTGACACGTCAACACTACATACAAACACACCTGTGTTAAACACCAAATTTATATTAAACAAACCCCTACATTCAAAAACCAACACTACACATAAATGCAGACTTGCATTTAAACTTCAACACCACATACAAACATACTCCATACAAACACATGCTTATATTCAAACACACAAACATGGCTCAGTGCTAAATAAACCCTGCAAACATGGGAAATTGCCCCAGCTGTCAAAGTATTATTGGAGATGCACGACAGATAGGGTTCTACCTTTTTTCCAACCTTGCAAATAGGGGGCCATGATTGCATGCCGGGGAGTGGGAGGGGGGGGGGGGATTTCTCAGGGTCCAATCTTTATTAAAGACAGCCCTGACTATAGTGTCCCTTTAAATTTCCATAACTATGGGCTTCTGATATGTAAATCAAGGCCTAAAAATGCCTCCCCATAAAAGTGTTTAGAAGGGGGGGCGGAGCCTGACTGGGGAGGTGAGCAGACATGCTTTCTGTGAGCTCCCGAGCTTGGACCGGATTCTTGCCAAAAATCGGGGGTAAAACACCCTACCCAGAACCCCTACCTGCCTCACCATGAACTACAGAGTCTAGGGAACTGGGGGACACCACGCAAGCCAGAATGCCGGCAGAACTCCCGGAACGGAGACTTGGGGCCTACTCTGCACAGGGCAGGGGAGAGACGGCCGCTCTCCCGGCCCACCAAAACAAGCGGCACCAGCAGTATCGGACACCTCCCCCCAGGACCGGTGGGGGTTATCCCGGTCCCAATCAGCATGTCTCACAAACCGACTTGGATTACAAACGACTGCAACAGCCTGAAACGAGCATCAAACGCGCAAACTGCCGCTAGCAAAATGGCGGCTGCGGGCCATGCAAATGACCTTGCACCCTCCCGGCCCCTCCATGAGCGCCTGGAGACCCTGCTTCGACAATTCTGGGCAAAATTGGAGCACAGGGAAGCCCAACAAAACCCCACTCGCCACAAGGTGGAGGAACTGACTGAAGTCACAGGGCGGATGGAGCGGATCCCGGGCAAAACCACCTACCATGAAAGGCGGTATGCCCATCCAGACTGGGGGTCACTAGGAGACTTCCTCTAAAACGCCAACCACACCGCTGGAAGGTCACCCACAGCCGGCGGTGGACTACCACCAGGACCTTCCACAGCGCCCACAAAGGGAAAGACCCGGCCCCGAGAGGTAACCGAGCCTGTGGCCACATGGCGATGACCCCACGCACGGTCTGGAGCGGGGGAGAAACTCCCCCGCTCCTCACCCCAAGCTCTCCGGACGAACACCACCACAATGCCTAAACAGAGCCACGATCCCGCTGACCGGAGAAAGAAGACCTACAGACCATGGGCAAGGGCCTCCCTCACAATCCGAAGCTACAGGGCCTCGGAAATGCCGTGCAGCTCAGCCTGATAGGGGAACCGGTACACCAGAGCAGAGTATGGACTATCCAATGTGGCACGCACTGGGAATTGGCTGAGAGCAACGAACAAAGCCCTTCCACGCACCCCTCCTGTAGCCAGGCAAATGGACTGATGTAAGACAAACCTCATGGGCACACTGGCCGTCCTTACCGAGCTAGAGACTTATATACTAGAACATAGCCTGCTTAATCTCACTCAATTGTATCCTAGCATGGCCTATATAAAAATAACCGAAAACTGAATAGTTTCTATGCCCTAGTTTGAAATAACGACCAGTAATGTGTACATATGCCACTTGATACGTGTTTATACCACCTACACAGCTGTAAACGCTGCCGTAGTATCACTTTGATAACCCTGCATGATAGAACAGGGCAGTGTTTTACTTAATTTCCCCTTACTTTTTATTTTACTTTGAGTTGCTTTCCCATTCCTAGCCCGACACACTACACCCAGGCCACACATCTGTTCCCCCACACGCACCCAGCTCGGTCCTAAATATGATTAGTTAGGCATGAAGTAACGAGCTACGGCCTTGCCACATCTGCAATGCACTAGCATGGCTTCTCCTGACATATACTTGTCATAATCCACTTGATGTTTCGCTTATGGTTAGCTACTTTATTATAAATACGCTACTCTTGTTAATAACCTTATCGAATGTTTAAGTAATATAAAATGAGGCAGTCTCTCATAGGAGATGTTGTACTGTGTTAACGTTACCCCAAGCTGTATGTAAACCGTACATCCCCTCTTCTCAATAAAAGAAAGATTGACAAAAAAAAAGTGTTTAGAAGGGTGCTGTCGCCTAGAAAATATACCAAGTTTCCCATGTTGGAATCAGAGTTATATGCTCCACTTTCTCTGCGGGAGCAGTTGGTACGTACATACTTTCCAATCCCAGGTGTCAGGGCTCCGCGGGCGGCTGTGAGGGGAGGCTGCAATCCTCTCGCAGCACTCACCCTCGGTCCCTCTCCGCCCGCGGTCCCCTCTCCCCTTACCTGTCAGCGAGCGGCGTCCTCTCCTCTCAACACGCCGCTCGCATCCTCCTCCCCTCCTCCCAGCAGCAGCATGTATAACGCTGCACGCTGGGAGCCGGCACTTATATCTGAACGCCGGGGTCACTCACGTGACCCGGCGTTAAAGCTACAGCACAATAATCACAGTGGGGGGTATAGATATCCCCCACGTGTGATTGTTAATTCTGATTGGAAGTTATCCAATCAGAATTAACCACAGGATTTAAATACTTACCTTTCCTGTCTCTCAGTGCCCTGTTGTGGTCTTTGATTGCTGTATTGCTACTGAACTTATGTTACTCTCTGGTTACGTACTCTCTGGCTTGTTTATCTGACTTTGTGACTTTCTCCTACCCTTTGACCTCGGCTTGTCTCTCGTTATCCCGTCTTCTGGTTCCCCTTACTCGGCTTGTCTCCTGACTATTCTTTGTGTGCTCAGCCCAGCCACTCTAAGGTCCGGTACTGCACCTTTTCTCTGTGTGTGTGTTCGCGTGTTTGGTTCCCGGAATCGTGACACCAGGGAGGTGGTTGCCATATCTCTCTCTGTATGACTACAACATTTCCACTAAAAAACATTTAACAAGTAAGGTAATTAGATACCACTATGGGAATATTTAAATGCATTTCAATGAGTTGAACATGATGCAGTTCATACGCCTCAAGGTAATAATAGGTTGCTATTTATCTGATATAATGATGTACTCCCTTGGCAGGTGAGAATACAAATAGCTTGTAAGAAAAAATATTTAATTTCACTATAAAAATATTTTTAGAAGCTTTACATCTTTGATCATTGCAATTAGCAGGGCATCGGACAGAAGTAGTGTGTTTTATTCAGGAATAAATATGATTTCCCGTGCACTTGTGTCTTGCATAAAACACCACTTTCATTTATTTCTTTTTATGAATAAATAAGGTTTTATAACAAATGGTTTTAGTGCATCACAGTAGGTATCGATAAAAATAATTTTTCCAGAGCCTATGCAGATACAGATCATCGGTTGCCTTTCGGGCCGAGTGCCCATAACTGTTGCCGATATTCTGTACATTTAAACTTTTGAAAAAGCAACACATCTCCTTGCAACGACCTCCCCCTGCTTCCAACTCGTCTCCTCCTCCTCTCTGTCTCCCCATCTGAACTTTCCCCCTGTTCTTCTTCTCTTCTAGCGGGCACCCACGTGACATCCACGGATGCATCGTCATCATCAACCGCTTCACTTGTATCTGACAACTCAGCAAAGGAAGCAGCAGCGGGTACAACATCATCATCATCACACCGTACGTCCATGTGTGTAATGCTGCCTGACTGAGACATATCCCTGTTATCTACATCCTCTGGCAATAATGGTTGCGCATCACTCATTTCTTCCAACTGATGTGTAAATAACTCCTCTGACAGATCAAGTGAAGCGGCTGTGGTGCTAGTGTTGGTGGTGGCGGCAAGCAGGCGAGTGGTAACTGGAGAGGTGCCCCGAAGCTAAGCTGGAGGAGGATGGTGCGTCAAGGTTCCGAGCGGAAGCTGTAGAAGATTGGGTGTCCTGTGTTAGCGAGTCAACTATGTCCTCAGAACTTTTCGAGTTCAGGGTACGTGGCCTCTGAACACTGGGCATTATTCTAGGGCCAAAGGGAATCACAGCACCACGACCACGACGGCCCCTGCGGGGTGGCCTGCCTCGGCCTGTCATTTTTTTTCAATTAGTGGTACTATGCGTGCAAGCTACTGTGACAACAGATATGAGTGGCACTGTGCACTGGCAGAAGTTGGCAGAGTAGACGCTGTAGGCCTGACACACACGCTTGCAGACAACTAACTGCTATTCAATCTATTACAGTCAATTTTTTATTTTTTTTTAAATGTACACTACTGTTACACCAGATATGAGTTGCACTGGTGTGACACTGTGCCCTGGTAGGCCCTGAAACGCACACGTGTGAAGGAAACTGACTGCTATTATTTCACAGTGAAATTTCTAGTTTTTTTTTTTAATGTACACTACTGTTACACCAGATATGAGTTGCACTGGTGTGACACTGTGCCCTGGCATGCCCTGAAATGCACATGTGTGAAGGAAACTGACTGCTATTATATCACGGTCAAAAAAGTGTTTTGTTTTTTTTAAATGCAAGCTATTGTGACACCAGATATGAGTGGTGGCACTGGGCAAGTGGGCACAGTATACGCTGTGAGCCTGACACACACGCTGGCAGGCAGGCAACTGCAATAAGATTACACAGAAAAAAAAAAAGCAGACTGATGTTCAAGCCCTAAAAAAGGCTTTTTGGGGTGCTGTCCCTACAGCAGAGATCAGATGAGTCTTTCAGGACTGTAGTGGACACTGAATACACTAGCCTAGCTATCGATTTCCCTATTAAATCAGCAGCAGCTACACTGTCCCTCCTCTCACTAAGAATGCAGGTTCCGGGGGGCGGGGCCTAGCTGTCATGGAGGAAAGACGCACTTCGTGTGAGCTCCCTCAATATCTCACTTTAAGCAGCTATCAACAAGCGAATTTCACCCCAGAAGGGGATGACCCAGCAATGTTGCTCCTACCTGACCGACCCGACATGCTTAATAGCGGTCAGCAACTCGACAGAGTCTTACTTACCTCCGCGTGGCAAGTGTGGCCTGGTGCTCACCGGGCAGGAGAGGCGGACGATCTCTCGATCCTGGGATGCCCAGGAGCAGCTACTTCCGGGCAGGAGCTCCATTACCCACCCCCCCTCGGACCGGTGGGGGTTATCCCGGTCCACCCCTGAGAGGCTGTCTGGAGCTAATGGACGCACAGAACACAGCCGCCCAGGCTGACATACTCATCTGCGACTCTCCCAATATGGCGGCAGCCGCGTGTCCTCCTGGTACCAGCAAAGCATGGCAGGATATTGAGTCTAAGCTGGACAGACTCTTTAATCAATTTTGGAAGCAAATAACAAGCAGCAAGCCCCAACAAGCTCCACCACAGCCCCAACAAGCTCCACCACAGCTAAGCGAAGCAGTCCCCATTAAAATCCACTAACGCAAAAGGCGTTGAAGACGGGACCGGAGGCACAAACAGAAATGCAGAGCCTGCCCCACATCAAGCACTCGCCTCCACCTTTTGAAAAAGCAACACATTTTCTACATAAATCTGGCATTTAGAGATGTCGCGAACATAAAATTTTCCGTTCGCGAACGGCGATCGCGAATTTCCGCAAATGTTCGCGAACAGGCGAACCGCCATAGACTTCAATAGGCAGGCGAAATTTAAAACCCACAGGATGGAATAGTTGTTTCAAGGGGACTAACATCTGGACTGTGGCATGCCGGAGGGGGATCCATGGCAAAACTCCCATGGAAAATTACATAGTTGATGCAGAGTCTGGTTTTAAGCCATAAAGGGCATAAATCACCTAACATTCCTAAATTGTTTGGAAAAACGTGCTTTAAAACATCAGGTATGATGTTGTATCGATCAGGTAGTGTAAGGGTTACGCCCGCTTCACAGTGACAGACCAAACTCCCTGTTTAACGCACCGCAAACCACCGCAAACAGTCCATTTGCACAACCGCAAACTCCCCATTTGCACAAGGTTGGATACCAAGCTAGCCATGTCCCGTTCCTTGTCCTCACTGATGTCATTGAAGGTCTCTTCCTCCACCCAGCCACATACAACACCAAGGGTCCCCGAAAGGTGACAACAAGCCCCCTGGGACGCCTGCTGTGTTTGGTCTTCCACCTCCTCAAAGCCACCTTCCTCCTTTGATTCCTCTTCTGCAGACTCCTCTCTCTGCGTTGCCTCTCTCTGCGTTATTATAAGGTGTGTTAAGTAGTACTATTCCTATCAGTTTAATCCCTGTTACGTCCCCTATCAGGGGACGTGTATATGGCATCGATTTTAGGAACCGGGAGATGGAAAAAGATGCTTGGTCGGTCCTCCTACTTCAAATTTGGGGCACTGCGCGTGCAATCTAATGTGCCACCAGATAGGAGTGGTGTGTTAAGTAGTACTATTCTTATCAGTTTAATCCCTGTTACGTCCCCCTCATCAGGCCTTTTTTAGTCGAATGTATCGCCCACTGTCAGTCCCTTCGGGATCCATCCCTCATTCATCTTAATAAAGGTGGGGTAATCTAGACTTTTTTTACCTAGGCAACTTCTCTTCTCAGTGACAATACCTCCTGCTGCACTGAAGGTCCTTTCTGACAGGTCACTTGAAGCGGGGCAGGCCAGAAGTTCTATCGCAAATTGGGATAGCTCAATCCACAGGTCAAGCCTGCACACCCAGTAGTCAAGGGGTTCATCGCTCCTCAGAGTGTCGATTTCTGCAGTTAAGGCGAGGTAGTCTGCTACCTGTCGGTCGAGTCGTTCTCTGAGGGTGGACCCCGAAGGGCTGTGGCGATGCGTAGGACTTAAAAAGCTCTGCATGTCCTCCATCAACAACACGTCTGTAAAGCGTCCTGTCCTTGCCGGCGTGGTCATGGGAGGAGGAGGATTACTTTCACCTCTTCCCCTGTTAGATTCCCGTTGTGCTGTGACATCACCCTTACACACTGTGTAAAGCATACTTTTTAATTTATTTTGGAACTGCTGCATCCTTTCCGACTTGCGGTAATTCAGTAACATTTCAGTCACTTTCTGCTTATACCGGGGGTCTAGCAGCGTGGACACCCAGTACAGGTCGTTCTCCTTTAGCCTTTTTATACGAGGGTCCCTCAACAGGCACGACAGCATGAAAGACCCCATTTGCACAAGGTTGGATGCCGAGCTACTCATGTCCCATTCCTCGTCCACAGTGATCTCACTGAAGGTATGTTCTTCCCCCCAGCCACGTACAACACCACGGGTACCAGATAGGTGACAACGAGCACCCTGGGATGCCTGTTGTGGTTGGTCTTCCTCCTCCTCCTCCTCAAAGCCACATTCCTCCTCTGACTCCTCTTCCTCACAATCCTCTTCCAGCGTTGCCGCAGGTCCAGCAAGCGATGCTGATAAGGCTGTTTCTGGTGGTGATGGTGACCACAACTCTTCCTCTTCACGCTCATCTACGGCCTGATCCAGCACTCTTCGCAGGGCACGCTCCAGGAAGAAAACAAATGGTATGATGTCGCTGATGGTGCCTTCGGTGCAACTGACTAGGTTTGTCACCTCCTCACTAGGACGCATGAGCCTACAGGCATTGCGCATGAGCGTCCAGTAACGTGGCAAAAAAATTCCCAGCTCCGCAGAGACTGTCCTAGTACCCCGGTCATACAAATAGTCGTTAACGGCTTTTTCTTGTTGGAGCAGGCGGTCGAACATTAGGAGTGTTGAATTCCAACATGTTGGGCTGTCGCAAATCAAGCGCCTCACTGGCAAGTTGTTTCGCCGCTGGATATCTGAAAAGTGCGCCATGGCCGTGTAGGAACGCCTGAAATGGCCACACACCTTCCTGGCCTGCTTCAGGATGTCCTGTAAGCCTGGGTACTTATGCACAAAGCGTTGTACGATGCACGGCACATGTGTCAACTTGCCCAAATTCAATGCCGCCAACAAATTTCTTCCGTTGTCACAAACCACTTTGCCGATCTCCAGTTGGTGCGGAGTCAGCCACTGATCCACCTGTGCGTTCAGGGCGGACAGGAGTGCAGGTCGGTGTGACTCTCTGCTTTCATGCAAGTCAACCCCAAGACGGCGTGACACTGCCGTATCCGGGATGTGGAAAAGTACCTGGGAGCTGGGGGGGTGCCGTTGATGTGGAGCAAGACGCAGCAGCAGAAGAGGACTCAGCCGAGGAGGTTATGGAAGAGGATGGAGTAGGAGGAGTAGAGGAGGTGGCAGCAGGCCTGCCTGCAAGTCGTGGCGGTGTCACCAACTCCTCTGCAGAGCCACGCATTCCATGCTTGGCAGCCGTCAGCAGGTTTACCCAATGCTCAGTGTAGGTGATATACCTGCCCTGACCATGCTTTGCAGACCAGGTATCAGTGGTCAGATGGACCCTTGCCCCAACACTGTTTGCCAGACATGCCATTACTTACTTTTGTACAATCGAGTACAGGTTGGGGATTGCCTTTTGTGCAAAGAAATTTAGTTCGGGTACCTTCCACTGTGGTGTCCCAATAGCTACAAATTTTTTGAACGCCTCAGACTCCACCAGCTTGTATGGTAAAAGCTGGCGGGCTAAGAGTTCAGACAAGCCAGCTGTCAGATGCCGGGCAAGGGGGTGACTTTGTGACATTGGCTTCTTACGCTCAAACATGTCCTTGACAGACACCTGACTGTGGGCAGATGAGCAGGAACTGCTCAAGGAGAGAGACGGAGTGGCGGATGGTTGAGAGGGAGCAAGGAGGACAGCAGTGGTTGACGTGGCTGAAGATGCTGGACCAGGAGGAGGATGGCGGCTTTGAGTTTGTGTGCTGCTTGTACTCATGTGTTGATCCCATAGGTGTTTGTGATGTGCGATCATGTGCCTTCGCAAAGCAGTTGTACCTAGGTGGGTGTTGGACTTCCCACGACTCAGTTTCTTTTGGCACAGGTTGCAAATGGCATCGCTGTTGTCAGAGGCAGACACACCAAAAAAAAATCCACACTGCTAAGCTCTGCAATGACGGCATTCTGGTGGTGGCAACAGCATGCGTTGATTGGCGTGCTGTCTGGCTGACCACGGGTGCCGATGCGTGCTGTCTGACTGTGCCACTAGCTCCTTGCAACGACCTCCCCCTGCTTCCAACTCGTCTCCTCCTCCTCTCTGTCTCCCCATCTGAACTTTCCCCCTGTTCTTCTTCTCTTCTAGCGGGCACCCACGTGACATCCACGGACGCATCGTCATCATCAACCGCTTCACTTGTATCTGACAACTCAGCAAAGGAAGCAGCAGCGGGTACAACATCATCATCATCACACCGTACGTCCATGTGTGTAATGCTGCCTGACTGAGACATATCCCTGTTATCTACATCCTCTGGCAATAATGGTTGCGCATCACTCATTTCTTCCAACTGATGTTTAAATAACTCATCTGACAGATCAAGTGAAGCGGCTGTGGTGCTAGTGTTGGTGGTGGCGGCAAGCAGGCGAGTGGTAACTGGAGAGGTGCCCCGAAGCTAAGCTGGAGGAGGATGGTGCGTCAAGGTTCCGAGCGGAAGCTGTAGAAGATTGGGTGTCCTGTGTTAGCGAGTCAACTATGTCCTCAGAACTTTTCGAGTTCAGGGTACGTGGCCTCTGAACACTGGGCATTATTCTAGGGCCAAAGGGAATCACAGCACCACGACCACGACGGCCCCTGCGGGATGGCCTGCCTCTGCCTGTCATTTTTTTTCGATTAGTGGTACTATGCGTGCAAGCTACTGTGACAACAGATATGAGTGGCACTGTGCACTGGCAGAAGTTGGCAGAGTAGACGCTGTAGGCCTGACACACACGCTTGCAGACAACTAACTGCTATTCAATCTATTACAGTCAATTTTTTATTTTTTTTAAAATGTACACTACTGTTACACCAGATATGAGTTGCACTGGTGTGACACTGTGCCCTGGTAGGCCCTGAAACGCACACGTGTGAAGGAAACTGACTGCTATTATTTCACAGTGAAATTTCTAGTTTTTTTTTTAATGTACACTACTGTTACACCAGATATGAGTTGCACTGGTGTGACACTGTGCCCTGGCATGCCCTGAAATGCACATGTGTGAAGGAAACTGACTGCTATTATATCACGGTCAAAAAAGTGTTTTGTTTTTTTTAAATGCAAGCTATTGTGACACCAGATATGAGTGGTGGCACTGGGCAAGTGGGCACAGTATACGCTGTGAGCCTGACACACACGCTGGCAGGCAGGCAACTGCAATAAGATTACACAGAAAAAAAAAAAAGCAGACTGATGTTCAAGCCCTAAAAAAGGCTTTTTGGGGTGCTGTCCCTACAGCAGAGATCAGATGAGTCTTTCAGGACTGTAGTGGACACTGAATACACTAGCCTAGCTATCGATTTCCCTATTAAATCAGCAGCAGCTACACTGTCCCTCCTCTCACTAAGAATGCAGGTTCCGGGGGGCGGGGCCTAGCTGTCATGGAGGAAAGACGCACTTCGTGTGAGCTCCCTCAATATCTCACTTTAAGCAGCTATCAACAAGCGAATTTCACCCCAGAAGGGGATGACCCAGCAATGTTGCTCCTACCTGACCGACCCGACATGCTTAATAGCGGTCAGCAACTCGACAGAGTCTTACTTACCTCCGCGTGGCAAGTGTGGCCTGGTGCTCACCGGGCGGGAGAGGCGGCCGATCTCTCGATCCTGGGATGCCCAGGAGCAGCTACTTCCGGGCAGGAGCTCCATTACCCCCCCCCCTCGGACCGGTGGGGGTTATCCCGGTCCACCCCTGAGAGGCTGTCTGGAGCTAATGGACGCACAGAACACAGCCGCCCAGGCTGACATACTCATCTGCGACTCTCCCAATATGGCGGCAGCCGCGTGTCCTCCTGGTACCAGCAAAGCATGGCAGGATATTGAGTCTAAGCTGGACAGACTCTTTAATCAATTTTGGAAGCAAATAACAAGCAGCAAGCCCCAACAAGCTCCACCACAGCCCCAACAAGCTCCACCACAGCTAAGCGAAGCAGTCCCCATTAAAATCCACTAACGCAAAAGGCGTTGAAGACGGGACCGGAGGCACAAACAGAAATGCAGAGCCTGCCCCACATCAAGCACTTGCCTCCACCTTAAGCCACCACAATCCCGCACCGGACGTGAAGCACCACCGGGACAGATCCGACCACCCGACAAAACAAGCTTCCACCACCTCAAGCCGCGAACCCGGCACTCAGCCAGAGACTTGCCTTTGTTGTTCCACGTATCAGGGACTCCCAGGGTCTGCACCTGGTGCCCAGAAGGGATCGGATGAGCGCAATCAGTAAACAGCAGCCTCCCAAGCATGTCCCACTTTAGCTTATCCTCCACACCATGCCTTTGATCACATGAACTGCTCTCTGCACATTAACTAATCGTAAAGTAGCAAGCGTTTAAACATGTCATTATTTCACCTCCTAAAGAGTTTATTGTCGTAGTTCCTTACATGCCTTTACCTTAACCGTTCATGTATTATGTTATTCACTAGTCTCATCTCATGGGGCGACTCACACTTATTTTATATTTATAACTAGTGGTGGAGCTGCTGATATAAATACACAGTTGATAACGTGCAAGCTACACCCTAAACATGACAGCCATCTTTCACAACAATGTACTGCTATATACTCATACCCTCAGTGCAACTAGCCATGATATACACACGTTCAGCCTAGCATGCTCAAATATAACACACTTCTGTCTATAAAAAAAAAAAAAAAAAAAGAATGCAGCTTCCGAATGAATCTAAAATGGATGCTGTCCAGGAGGTGGGAGGGTCTGGGAGGGAGGGTCTGCTGCTGATTGGCGGGAATGTGTCTGCTGACTGTGAGGTACAGGGTCAAATTTACTCAATGATGATGAATAGGGGGCGGACCGAACATTGCATATGTTCGCCATCCGTGGCGAACGCGAACAAGCTATGTTTGCCAGCGAACTATTCGGGACATCTCTACTGGCATTAACTGAACATGCTGGGACTATGGACGTCGCAGCATGTACAGTATTGTACTGATAGGAGTGTGACTGATATCAGCAATCGCACTCCTATCACTCTCAGGCAGCTAGCCCTGTACATTATTCACTGTCTCACCTCCATGCTTGCAGCTGAGCTCTGCATTTGAGGACTCACAGGGAGGGTTGAGGTTAGGTCACAACATGACACCTCATTGGCTAGCGGCTGGAGTTTATGGATGCGGAAGACGTGTGGGGTGGACTGGAAGAGATGAGCAAGTTATCGATAATATCGGTAAATTATAAGAACGATACCTATTACAAGAAATATGCTGAATATTGGCTCTAATAATCGGCAAAACTGATAATCGGTCCACCCCTACATCAAAGTAATTGAGTATCAATGTAACTATATAAGCATAGCAGACATAATGTGGTATAAAAATGCTCAGTAACCATAACCATAAAAAACCCAATTACTTTTTATATTGTATATTCAGTTCTTATAATAAGAGAAGGGCAATATTTTCAATTTTAACTAGGATGCATGCATTTAGCAGAAACTTGTAATGAAAGAGGAAGAAATGGGCAATTGGGTATAAATGCAATAGCCGGAGGGAATATCATAAACTGCCACCTATTGCATTGCCCAGGAGGTGTAAAATAGAGATAGACAATGTTTAAAGGTAAAAATAGAAAATATAAGTCAGATAAGAGGAGATAGAGATGAGTTGGAAATAGAGGAAAGCCTATGCAATAACAACACATTGCATTAAAGGTATACTCTACAGCCCAAATAAAAATCATTGTTTATTAGATATACCTACAATAAACATGCATGCATTTAATGATTTTTTTTTTCTCAGTTGGGGTGTATCTAAAAACAGCTTCCAAAAGCTGCAGAGCCCTCCTCTTCTAATACCACCCAGACTTTCTGTTGCTGTCCAATCACGCACTTCGAAGTCTTCGCAATGCAGGTGATCTGAGCAATTGCTGCCTCTTGAGATTAGCTCCACTGAACTAACCAAACCATGAACTAACAGGATCCCTTGTCTGATTGACAACCAACAAACAAAATAGAGTAGGGGATTATCTGCTAAATACAGATCAAATGGAAAAACATAGCGTTTAACTGTGTGAGAGTAAATGAAGATATATAGTTAACAAATGGCCACTCACAAATTATAAGATGTAAAAAAGCCTTGAGTGTAATCCTTTTCTTCAATATTTTCTATGTTCATCTTCACACTCCCATCAGTAGTATGAAATATTTGCTCAAAAGAGAAAATATATATGGAAAATAAGGTGCAATTCCAGTGTAAAGTAAAAAAAGATTGAATAACTTACATATCAGTTAAAAACTTTTTCTTGTTTAATGGACAGTACTACCACCAGGTGCAGGGCACAGCTATGGGGACATCTTGTGCCCCATCGTATGCCAACCTGCACCTGGGCTGGTGGGAGGAGTACGTGGTCTTCAGCAACTCAAACATTGAATACACTAAATTCATCTTTATGTGGAAACGCTATATAGATGACGTACTAGTGGTATGGACTGGCACGAGGGATCTTTTTCTGACCTTCGTTGAGACCTTGAACTCCAATGACCTTAACTTGAAGTTTACAATGGAGATAGGGGGGTCGTCTTTGAACTTTCTTGACTGTACGTTCACGACCACTTCAAAACAAACCATTGAGACGACTTTATTCAGGAAACCCACCTCAACTAACACCATGTTGAGGTGGGAGAGCTATCACCCCACCACACTGAAGAGAGGCATCCCCGTGGGACAGTACCTCCGACTCAGGAGAAACTGTTCCAACGTGGAGGAATTTACCATCCAAGCCAAACTCCTTCAACACAGATTCAAAGAGAGGGGCTATCCCAACCGTTGTTTAAAGCAAGCGTATCAGAGGGCTCTACAGAGTGATAGATCGGAACTCCTCAGCGACAAACTGACACTTGCCACACAAACGCCTATTCGCTGCATCGCAAGTTTCGATTCAGGTTGGAACCAGGCCAAGAAGATACTAGGCAGGTTCTGGCCACTCATATCACAGGACCCCCACTTTAAAGGGATTGTCACCCCCTACGTATCTCTAACAGCACGTAGAGGTAGAAATCTAAAAGAGACACTTGTGCCCAGCCATTTATCCTCTAAGAAATCTGGTCACAACTGGCTTTCTTTACAGGGCACTTACAAGTGTGGCAAATGCGTCGCATGCAGCCACATTTGCAAAGACTCTAAACAACTTATGGACTCAAGCAATCAGGTGGTCTACAATGTTAAACAATTCTTCAATTGCAGTACCAAAGGCTTAGTTTACCTCCTGATTTGTGAATGTGGCCTAAAATATGTGGGCAAAACCATCCGCCCATTTAAAAGGCGAATCATGGAGCATGTACACTCCGTGAGAAATCTGAGGGATACACCTGTGGCGAGACACATCAGGAACCAACACTCCGGAGATCCCAAGGGTGTTAGGTTTGCTGGAATTGAGCGAGTGACTTTAGGTCATAGAGGTGGTGACTTGGATAACACTCTACTAAAAAGAGAGTGCTATTGGATCTACAGGTTTAAAACTTTGGCCCCCAATGGTTTAAACGAGGGATTCACATTCACTCCCTTTATTGAGAAATAAACACATCAGGATTCTATTAACATAAATGATCATACACATGTACATAATTTCCTTAGGGACTGTACATACTTTCGTTTTATTTATTTATTCGTTCATTAGTTTATTAGTATTATTTATATTTATCATTTATTATTTATTATTATTTATTATATTTTTTATAGCAACACGTTTATTCTTCTCTTTTCATTTATTTCATTCTATTTATTTTTATTATTTCTATTTCTATTTACTTTATTCATATTTATTTCATTTATCTTTACACTTTACTCAATTTTATTTTTTCACTGTCACTTTTCGTTTTTGTTTCATGTTCCTTTTTTCACGTTCTCTTCTTTTATGTTTATTTATATTATTTAGGTTTTACTAACGGGAACCCCATATTCATGTAAATAACCCATGTAAATAACCCACTGTGCACCAGACCCCCTTAGTGGTTTTGGACTTACCCTCCCGTGATATAATCCCACGGTTTTTCATTCCATGTATCTGAAGTAGTCTCTCCTCACTAGAGGACCTGACTGGAGGCTCACCTTAGGCCCCCGAAACCCGTATTTTTTCGGGTCAGCACTCTTACATTGATTAAATTCAATATTTGGTCACTTGTTATACAGGCACTGTTCAACATGAGCAGCCCCATATGTATACATAAAAGGGTTCGTCACATCCATGGATGTCATACTGGTCACGGGCACTGAAGGGGTTAATGGTTCCGTTGATTGCCAGCAACATTACCCAATCAGCTCCTGACACACAAAGGGGCGTCATTGGTCCGTTCCCGGCGAATCGGGTCGCAACAGTGTGAATCACGCCCATAGCTTGGATTTAGCTTTCATGGGTATATAAGGAGCTCCCGTTACTCATTTCTTGTTTAGCCTCAGAAGAAGGCGCTTGTGTTGGCGCCGAAACACGTGTCAGGCAGGCAGTTAGGGAGGATATGATTTGAGTCTGTTCGCATGGAGAATTAGTCAGCAAGTTGAGCAATTCGTTACAGTTCCTCTATAGAGATACAGAGTTTTCTTTTCTTTTTTTAAACTCAAAGGGGTGGCTTCAAGGGGACAGACTTGGTGTATTAAGCAAGAGTTGCATAAGGGGACAGAATTGTTGTATTGAGCGAGCGTTGAATCCTAAGGTCCAGCAGGTTGGCTAGTACAGACCTGGTTCACTGTAGCTCTGCATCCCAGTTACTGAGCGCTCTTTGAACACCGAGTTTGGTCCTCACAGCCGGTTCCTATAATTGTATCATTTTTATTTAAGAGGGGTGATGATGGGGGCACGTTTGGTGGGTGTAGAGTAAGGATTTTTCTCAAAGACACCACTGTACAGCTGTTAGCTAGCATTTTGTAGCACTGTCTGGTTATCAGTGGCTGCTCTCTCCAGTGGCGGATCCAGAAGCTAATCTCGGGAGGGGCACTGGCAGATTATTTTAAGAAACAATCCAGGCACAATAACCACTACAGCTCTCTGTAGTGGTTTTGGTGCCAGGAGTTGCTGTGGCGCCCTCCCAGAGTAAGTAGTCAAACTGTTAAAAACATTTTTGATAACTTACCCATGTCTGCCGGGATAGGGGTTGTAGTGTGTATGTGTGTGACGGGTGCAGTGTGTGTGAGGGTCGCATTATGTGTATGATGGGGTAGTGCGTTTGTGAGAGGGGTGCAGTGTATGTATGGGGTAGCAATATGTATATTGGGAGCAGTGTGTTTGTGTGTAAATGGTGCAGTGTGTGTATTGGGAGCAGTGTGTTTGTGCGTGAGTGGCGCAGTGTGTTTTTGTGTGAGGGGTGCTGTGTGTGTGTATGGGGGGCAGTGAGTGTATTGGGGGCTATGTGTAAGGGGGGCTGTGTGTGTGTGTAAGGGGGGCTATGTATGTAAGGGGGAGCTGTGTGTGTAAGGGGGGGCTGTGTGTATAAGAGGGGGGGCTGTGTGTATAAGAGGGGGGGCTGTGTGTGTAAGGGGGGGCTGTGTGTGTAAGGGGGGGCTGTGTGTGTAAGGGGGGCTGTGTGTGTAAGGGGGGGCTGTGTGTGTAAGGGGGGCTGTGTGTGTAAGGGGGGCTGTGTATGTAAGAGGGGGCTGTGTATGTAAGGGGGGTGTGGGTAAGGGGGGGGACTGTTTATGTAAGGGGGGACTGTGTATGTAGGGGGGGACTGTGTAGGTAAGGGGGGACTGTGTAGGTAAGGGGGGCTGTGTATGTAAGGGGGGGCTGTGTAGGTAGGGGGGGCTGTGTAGGTAAGGGGGGGGGGGCTGTGTAGGTAAGGGGGGGGGGGGCTGTGTAGGTAAGGGGGGACTGTGTATGTAAGGGGGACTGTGTATGTAAGGGGGGACTGTGTATGTAAGAGGGGGGCTGTGTATGTAAGAGGGGGGCTGTGTAGGTAAGGGGGGGCTGTGTATGTAAGAGGGGGCTGTGTAGGTAAGGGGGGCTGTGTAGGTAAGGGGGGCTGTGTATGTAAGAGGGGGGCTGTGTAGGTAAGGGGGGGCTGTGTAGGTAAGGGGGGGCTGTGTATGTAAGAGGGGGGCTGTGTAGGTAAGGGGGGGGCTGTGTAGGTAAGGGGGGGCTGTGTAGGTAAGGGGGGGCTGTGTAGGTAAGGGGGGCTGTGTAGGTAAGGGGGGGCTGTGTAGGTAAGGGGGGCTGTGTAGGTAAGGGGGGGCTGTGTATGTAAGAGGGGGGCTATGTAGGTAAGGGGGGACTGTGTATGTAAGGGGGGGCTGTGTAGGTAAGGGGGGGCTGTGTAGGTAAGGGGGGGCTATGTAGGTAAGGGGGGGCTGTGTAGGTAAGGGGGGGCTGTGTAGGTAAGGGGGGACTGTGTATGTAAGGGGGGACTGTGTATGTAAGGGGGGGCTGTGTAGGTAAGGGGGGGCTGTGTAGGTAAGGGGGGGCTGTGTAGGTAAGGGGGGGCTGTGTAGGTAAGGGGGGGCTGTGTATGTAAGAGGGGGGCTGTGTAGGTAAGGGGGGGCTGTGTAGGTAAGGGGGGGGCTGTGTAGGTAAGAGGGGGCTGTGTAGGTAAGGGGGGGCTGTGTAGGTAAGGGGGGGCTGTGTAGGTAAGGGGGGCTGTGTAGGTAAGGGGGGGCTGTGTAGGTAAGGGGGGCTGTGTGGTGCAGTGTGTGAGGGGATAGGGGGGCAGATAAAATATATATATTTTTGTTTTCATTATTAAATAATAATTAAATAAATAAAGCTAATGTCCCCCCTCCCTTCTTACCTTTGCTGAGGGAGGGGGAGACATTGCTTTCTCTTCCATTCCCTGGTGGTTCTAGTGGGGGAGTGAACTCTAACCTGCAGCTCAGGCTAGAGTTCACTCTCGCGAGAACGGAGCGTTGCCATGGTAACGCTCCGTGCTCGCGAGAGGAGAACCCGGCGGAGCTGTAGGTAAGAGCTCCCCCGGGTTCTCTCTCTCACTCCCTCCCCTGCCGGCCGCCCAGCAATCTGCCTGTGTGGGCCGGGGAGGGAGATCACTGATCTCCCCTCCGGTACGTGAAGGCAATCAGCAGGGCTGGTGCTTGGATAGCACCAGCCCTACGTGGGCCGGCAGGGGAGAGCCTCAGGCAGCAATATTTTCTCGGGGGGGGCAATTGCCCCGTTGCCCCCCCCCTGGATCCGCCAATGGCTCTCTCCTCACTGAGTTCGCTCCCTCAACCCCAGAGGCATTGCTCTCATAACTGTATCGTTTCTAGATACACTAGTATCATCCAGAACAGTTCTCATTTATATGATACACTTACCTCTCATGTTATTTTCTCGTTGCCTCTTTTCCCTCCTTCATGGGCACATTATAGTTTGCCATTCTCTCTACCCTACCAGATTCCGTGTTGGATACTGTTAGCGGGGAGTAAACGGAGGGTACATAGCACGAGTCAATCAAGAGTTTATAGTGTACCTGTGAGATATACAGCAGTTTGGGGGGCGTTCATTCGTATAGTAACTTGTAGGTTATCACCTTAGGTTATACTATCCCCATCCAGCACGCTCTCACATTTATTGATATCCTCCCGATCTATTTTTCTTTATTTTGGTTTTCTTTATTTTGTGTATTGTATTTTCATTTCTCTCCCTTTTTTGTTTTGTATCTGGGTCCTTACCTCAAGCATTTTATGCATTAACTATTAAAAGTTATATTTTACTTTTTTGTACATATGTATGGATAATCACTAGGGGGCGCCCTACTCTCTCTCTGACCTACAAGGTCTGCTTCCTCAGTTAAAAACAATAAGCATGTCACCACTAGGCGTCCTACGTGTTTCGTCCTAAGATGGGACTTCCTCAGGGACTTGGTGCATCAATGACAGCAAAAACAAGTATAAAAAACATTCCCCCCCCAAGTTCTTATATATCCCCTCCGAGCGTTCATCATTCAATTATTCTCGGCCGCTGTTGCTTCACTATTCAGGCGGCACTTCCTGTTTAGACGGGATGTCGTCATCACGCACGTCTTTTGCGTTCCAAACGTGCGTTCCACATACCCGGAAGTGGGTAGCGATCGTCAATTTGCAGTTCTTCTCGGGGGCATATAAGTGAATAAGAGCATATGAGGGGGAAAAAAGCATTAAAAAAAACTCTGGATCGCTCTGGATAGCACAATATATTTTTATGGATACGAAAATGTATCCCTTATTATCCTATTATAAACTGTAGAAGATGTATACTCCAATATATAAAAAAATATATGTAATATATAAACTATGTACTGCATATAAGCTATATACATATATGTATGATCCCAATCTATGAAATAAAATTTCATAAAAAAACATAATAAAAAAAACATAATAAAACAAGTATGTACATTAAAGCTGATACATTCAAGATGGAGAAGGAAATCTATATTAAAGAGTATAATGCTCCGTGTATTCCATATATATTAATTATTTCATTCCCCATCATAAGAATGTGTACAAAACAGGTTGATAAAACAGACAACTAAATATTACTTTGCTTTTCTTACAATGTATAAGTGATTAAGTGAGGTGGAAACCATTTTATATTTGTATATACATTAAACACTTCTCCCCTTCATCTCACCCTTTTACAATGCTTAAATATGTTCCACCAATATGATTATCTCTTTTGAAATTTCTTATAATTTATTTATGGAATTTTTTATATATATATATAAGCCCCCAACCTTTAGTGGCGATGCCGATATTAAGTTGTATTTTATGTATGGGATTATCTTTTAGTGGCAAAAGTCGATAATAGGTTGTGTTTAATGTATAAGATTATCCTTATGGGCTTTCTCAATTAACACCCCAATCAAAATGTTGGCAAAAAATGCATGAAAAGATGAAATGAAAAAAGGAGAAGTGCAACATCCGCAGAAATATTCCATGTGTAACTCCTGATTGACAACCACACTGGGTGTTACACGGTTTAAATGCATAAATGCATAAATTAGATAGAGAAACAAAGAGGAATGGAAGAGGTAACTAGAACAGGTAAAACTAAATGTAAAAATAAAGTATATTAAAACTTAGTATTTAATGAGTAAGCTAAAAGGTCCAATAGAACAAAAAATAAACAAATTTGTTTGTGGCTCCATTCTTCTTCTTTTTTCTTTCTATTCTCTTTACATTGAAGGACCACTATAGGCATCCAGACCACTTCAGCTCAATTAAGTGGTCTGGGTGCCAGGTCCCTCTAGTTTTAACGCTGCAGCTGAAAACATAGCAGTTTCAGAGAAACTGCTAAGTTTACACTAAAGGTTAATCCAGCCTCTAGTGGCTGTCTCCCTGACAGACGCTAGAGGCCACTTCCGCGATTCTCACTGTAAAAATCACAGTGAGAAGACGCCGACGTCCATAGGAAAGCATTGATTAATGCTTTCCTATGGACGGTTTGTATGCACACGCGGCTCTTGCTGCGCATGTGCATTCGGAGCTGGTGTCGGCAGGAGGAGGAGAGTTGCCCAGCGTCGAGGGAGCCCGGCAGGTTTTAACCCCTTCAGCCCAGCAGGAGGGGGGCCCTGAGGGTGGGTCCTAATGACCCTATAGTGCCAGGAAAACAGTTTTTTTTCCCCTGGTACTATAGTGGTCCTTTAAGTATTAATTAGATAGACATCAAAATGTTTTTACTTACAGTGTTAAAGCTACAGGGACGAGGGAGCCCGGCAGGTTTTACCTCTTCAGCTCAGCAGGAGGGGGGCCCTTAGGGTGGGTGGGATCTAATGACCCTATAGTGCCAGGAAAACGAGTTTGTTTTACTGGCACTCTATTGGTCCTTTAAGTATTAATTAGATAGACATCCAAATGTTTTTACTTACAGGGTTAAAGCTACAGGGACGTGGTACACAGACTACGTCATTGAAATTAAGTGGTCTGGGTGCCTGTAAAATCCCTTTAACAGCAGTTCACTCATTAGTGAAATACCCCCGTATTAAACAGAAGTGCTCCCCACTGAAAAATTTGTATTTCACGAGTGACAGCTAAAGGAAATTGGCTGTGTCTATTGAGGACCCCACAGGATGCTCTATAGACCTCAATGCTGTACTCTTGCGCATGCACGAGAGTACAGAAGTGATGTTGTCTCCAAAGAGGATCCACAGGATCAAGATGGCTGCACCAGCAAGGTATAGGTTCAAGTAAGTAAATTTCACCTTTGCCTGCCACCCGGACCACCAGACTCCCAGTGGCAATGTCACCATCGGGGGTCTTTGCGAATTCGGCAATGTCCCCAAACAGTGATACTGCCGTTTTAAATCAAGGCCAATGTTAGAAAGTATACTGTAGGAAATTATATGACTAGTCCAGTTCAAAATGCAGAATTCATGAACTGTACGGTATAGACTATTTATAATGGCCGTTTACTAATTGTCTTGTGCCGGCAGAGGTGCGCAATGACTGTGTCAAGTGCCCAAAGAAGCTCAAATGCATGAAGAAAGTGTCTTTGAGATACGGTAATTATATAATTGACACATGGGTCACTGAGCTAATTTTGTAATTGAAGAGTGGGTCATTGAGCTACTTTTATAATATAAAGGGCTGCCAAGCTGATACTATGTAAATCATTTTGGAACCGGTCTATAAAGGTGAAGATCCATTGCTATAGTGATAACACTCTAGTACAGGTGACTCAGTCAGATCTAATGTATACAATATAATACTTAAATGCATTACACATGTTAAAAATAAAAATACAGCTCATCTGCTTCCATTAAGTTTGGTTAATTTAGGTAAGGCAGCGACAGGTACCAAGTGGGGCCAGGTAAGTTCTTTGACTATTTACTTTTGAAGGGAATTGTGTAGCTGGGGCGAGGTCAGCTCTGGGAGGCACTTTTATGCAGGCAGCAATTGAGCCAAAAGGCAGGACGGAGAAGCTGCCGGACCTTGGCCACGCTACATAAATTGACTGGCAAGAAAGGAGCACTGTGCGCTCACCTCCTGCTGGGCACTTGGACATTGGGCCCCTTGGGCTGGTGCATGCTAAGGCGGCCTTTATGGTAGCGTCGGCCCGCTGTCCGGTGTTCTGTCAGATTTCTGGACCCATTAGAAATCTCGACCCACGTCATGTCCGGTGCAGCCGCAGCACTTCTGAGAGGACAATGTCAAGAGTCTGAGCACGCACGTGACGCATAGGCCAGAGCTGATGTCGCAATACCGGACGTTCCATGGCTACACCGCACATGACGTGGGTCGAGATAGGGGCAGTAAATTCGGGGATCGCACTGGCAAAAACATTAGCTACACCACTGCTTGCAGGTCAGCACTCAGCACCATAACCACTTACTACAATACATATGGTGCTTTTTACTAAGTCCTTCTAATGTCTGTCATGCGTGCTTTAAATATTATTTTATTTGCATAATATAAAATAATGGTTAGGAGGGGGGCGGTTCTAGACTGTTTTTGTTATATACTATAGAATCTGGGATTATCAAAAGCAAGGGAATTAAAATGGTGGTAGAACTACGAGTCCCATCATGCATTGCCAACCTCATAGCTGGCCTAGAATCCTCGGGGCTGTAATTGTCCTTTCATTCCTATCATGCAGAGACTAACTACCATTCCTCAACTACCCTACAGACAATGCTGGGTAACATGCTCCCCCTCTAGCATGCCGGGACTTGTAGTCTCCCCCCTCCCCTCCAGGATCCTTCCCGCCTCATCCACAGCGTGACGTCACTACGCAGGGAGGCGTAGTTGATTCTATAAAAAAAGGGCGACCCCCGCGGCTCGCTTTCAAGCTCCTCCCACTGGTGACGTCAGGCTGTGCGCTCAGGCCTTGCTCGCGGTGGGTGCAGTTGGCGGTTGGTGAGAGACCGTTATACCGGGAGCGCTGTGTGAGGAGCCGCCAGGTACACGGGTCCAATAGAAATAACCGAGCAGCTCCGTCTGCTGCCATTACATGCTGGGTATCGGTGTAATTTATACTAACGCTACCTCAGACACCCGCCAGGGCGCTGGATGGGAATAGGGGGATACATGGGCTGTGAGGGGCTATACACTATGGTGGGAATAGGGGGATACATGGGCTGTGAGGGACTATACACTATGGTGGGAATAGGGGGATACATGGGCTGTGAGGGACTATACACTATGGTGGGAATAGGGGGATACATGGGCTGTGAGGGGCTATACACTATGGTGGGAATAGGGGGATACATGGGCTGTGAGGGGCTATACACTATGGTGGGAATAGGGGGATACATGGGCTGTGAGGGGCTATACACTATGGTGGGAATAGGGGGATACATGGGCTGTGAGGGGCTATACACTATGGTGGGAATAGGGGGATACATGGGCTGTGAGGGGCTATACACTATGGTGGGAATAGGGGGATACATGGGCTGTGAGGGGCTATACACTATGGTGGGAATAGGGGGATACATGGGCTGTGAGGGGCTATACACTATGGTGGGAATAGGGGGATACATGGGCTGTGAGGGGCTATACACTATGGTGGGAATAGGGGGATACATGGGCTGTGAGGGACTATACACTATGGTGGGAATAGGGGGATACATGGGCTGTGAGGGGCTATACACTATGGTGGGAATAGGGACATACATGGGCTGTGAGGGGCTATACACTATGGTGGGAATAGGGACATACATGGGCTGTGAGGGGCTATACACTATGGTGGGAATAGGGACATACATGGGCTGTGAGGGGCTATACACTATGGTGGGAATAGGGACATACATGGGCTGTGAGGGGCTATACACTATGGTGGGAATAGGGACATACATGGGCTGTGAGGGGGCTATACACTATGGTGGGAATAGGGACATACATGGGCTGTGAGGGGCTATACTCTATGGTGGGAATAGGGGGATACATGGGCTGTGAGGGGCTATACACTTTGGTGGGAATAGGGGGATACGTGGGCTGTGAGGGGCTATACACTATGGTGGGAATAGGGGGATACATGGGCTGTGAGGGGCTATACACTATGGTGGGAATAGGGGGATACATGGGCTGTGAGGGGCTATACACTATGGTGGGAATAGGGACATACATGGGTTGTGAGGGTGATACCGGAGAAACTGACGGAAGCCAAGCACAGAGAGATGGACACAGGTTTCTTCAGGAAGGAAGAGATTCTTTATTGGATCACCGATCGGGACTCAGAGGGACTAATGTCACCAAAATACAGCAAAGTCTGAGCCCCGGACAATAGTGCAGGCTCCTTATATAGGCATATAACTCCTCCCATATTAAGCTCCACCCGCACATTCTCTCAACCAATCAACACAAATAAGAATTAACTTCCTGTTTGACCGCATGGCTTGTCCAGCACAATGGAGGAGGGGGAATACTATATCCTGTATTCTTGCACATGCTCCGTACACTACTGATCGTATCTTGCCTCGTGCAACCAACTGATCGATACGTCAGCATATGCACGTACACATGCCACGTGGTAATCTCGGCCTACTAAATTTATTTTTACCGAGATTCCACCACATTCCCCCCTTTGATGCCTCTTGATATTTTACAATTACTTGAGGCATCACTTAACCTTAGTTTTGCTTACACCGCAAGTTACCTTGAACCAGACCAGACTTATCTTATGATGTGAATCTTCAACACTCATCTTCCTGCATTGGTTCTCCCTGATCTAGAGCCTTATATTTATATATCGCCATTATCTGTGCAGCAGCCTTCCTCTCTGCTATACTTCCTATCAGGCTTTGCACAGACCTAACTACTAAGGGTATAAGACACGGTAGGAGTAGACACAACATTAAAATTAGTAGGACTCCTCCTACCACTGCCTTAAGCCCTCCAAACCACTCATACCAGCTACCAAACCAACTACTTGGATTGTACCCTTTCCATACCTGAGTAGGCACATGCGCTAGTTTAACCATATGGCTAGTAAGCTCAGCTATTGCTTGCCCTTCGTCATCTATTTGAAGACAGCAATTGCTTAGGTTAAACTTCCCACATACACCTCCCTCTACTGCCAAAAGGTAATCCAAGGCTAATCTATTTTGGTAGACTGCTGTCCTCATCCTGGTGTTATGCTTCGCTAGAAGATTGAGCGCTTGTGATGTTTCGTTAGTGATAATCTCAACCACCGCCTGTAATCTTATAATACGGTTGAGCATATAAATAGGGGTTCTATAACCAAAGGTACCATCTTCTGCCCACGTGGCTGGCCCATAATAGTCTATGATACGCTGGGGAGGCCATTCATTATCTTCCCAGGTGCCTATCTCTAAGGGTCCCCTTTTCTTCCTATGATTCACATCATACACTTTAACACCTAAAGTCTCACCTGTTTCAATCGGTAACAAGAAGAAGGATGGTTTGAGCATACCCAACACACATGCCCCTTCCCAGTCCTGTGGCAGCTCCGAATAGGCCTTCTTACCACAGATCCAGTACAAATTTGCTGGGGCTCTCCAGGTAGATGTGATGGATAAATCAAACCACACATCCTTTAAACTGGCATATCTAGCAAACGGGTTAGATGGTTCTGAGACATTTGAAGCCGACCACCAAGTTGTATTTTTAGTATCATCATCATAAGCTTTTTGCCCTAGACAAGTTAATTCTCCTACAGAAGTATTATACATTATTCCTTTCCTTGCTATGCAAACATAACCTATGATGGAGGTCTTTAATCTCCACTCAGATTTACCTCTAACACTCAAATGATAATCGGCTTGAGTAGATATTAGTTGGTCAACTGCCTCAGAACCGGACATTACCTCCTTTGCTTCCCAAGGCCATTGGTCTCCCATGTTAGTACCTCCACACACATAGCAGTTGGTAACATTAAGACTACCGGCAATACTCTCAGCTAAATCTATGAACAGGTTCTTAGCATTATGGGGGATCTTATTATCTATACTCATCTCTTCATAAAAGGAATGGTATACTTGATGAGTCTGGGAGGATACCGTATCAGTCTCTATTCCTATAAACAATAATGTCCCAGGATCTAAACCCGTCCCGTATATTTGAAACCCAAATAAATTTCCATACTTATCTAAGAACTTGTCGGGGTTATTAATAAGTATATGGACTGGGTTGCATTCCATAGACTTACAATATGGGCTAGTCGGCAACTTAGTCACTATCATGTCTTTATCTACTGTCTGTCCCCAAGTCGCCCACCCCACACAAGACCAATATGGACAAAAGTTATAGTCTTTATTTGGGCATCTAGGACTCACATATTTATTTTTGCTACTGGGACAAATGTATTTATCGTTAGACCCATACGTCCTCTCCCATCTAAGATCCCCACATACATTCCACGGCTTTCTACCACTCGATATCGCTTTACACGCATCAAATAGCAGAACACCCGAAGAATGTACGGATTCTAACACCGTCTTATTAATTAGGGTCCCCTGAGGATCTCCATTCCTGAGAGTCAACCAAATTGTACGAGGTTGATACTCTGGACTGAAGCACTTAGGTTCTCCTACTCCTAAATGGCACACACTATAGTCTATATTTAGGTATCTACATTTTGATACCTTTCCTTTACACTCGTACTGTGAATGCCAAATTAGGGTTTGGGAAATATGGTTACCTGTTCTCGTAGTCTTAATGCATACCTCACAGCTAGGAGTGTCGGTACCTCTACCTTCCTGAATATAAAAACACATGTAAATAAACACAATCAAAAGCACATCTTTCGCCGTCATCCTCAGTCTTCGTCCGTGCGATGGAACCTCAGCTTCCAGGATGTGAGGGCTGCAGGGAATGGAGTACTGCTCGTCTTCACAGGTGTCCCTTCGAGACTTTCCTGGCTTATACACTATGTGATGGTAAGCGGACAGGCTTTATTATGGCCTTCTCACTCACACCTGTAACAATAAAATTTGTAATCCACAATAATTCCTCGTTACTCCGACTGAGTAGTGCGTTTCAACCGGATCTTGCAGGGATTCTCTGGATCTGCTGTAACTTGCCAAGAATCGACTGCTGCTGGCTTAACCCTGGAGTGATGTATCCACGGAGTCACTTCGGCTACTTTTATCGCTGTAGGGGTAGACAAAAGAACAACATAAGGACCTCTCCACTTGGGCCCTAACGGTACATTATTCCACTCTTTAATCCACACTTGATCTCCTGGATGATAACTATGAACAGGGGGATAAATATTCACAGGTAATCTATCTTGTACCCATTTCTGTACCTCCTCCATAGTCTTACCCAACTCTACAACCTGCTGCCGGGTAATTCCTTCTCCCAACTGACTCAAATCCCCCCTTAAGTTACCAAGTACGGGAGGTGGTCGTCCATACATAATTTCAAAAGGAGAGAGGCCCATCCTTCTGGTAGGGGTACTGCGGATTCGCAATAGAGCTATAGGTAAGAGAACGTTCCACTTAAGTTGGGTTTCCTGACACATTTTAGCCAACTGGTTCTTAATAGTTCTATTCATTCTCTCTACCTTACCAGAACTCTGGGGTCTATATGCAGTATGAAGCCTCCACTTTATACCAAGCATATGAGTCAGTTGTTGTAGGCACTGGTGAACAAAAGCTGGACCATTGTCCGATCCTATAGAACAGGGTAGTCCATATCGGGGTATTATTTCTCGTAGCAGGAATCTCACAACTTCTCCTGCTTTCTCTGTACGAGTAGGACATGCTTCTACCCAGCCTGAATAGGTGCACACAATTACCAGCAGGTAACGATGTCCACCCGATTTAGGCATCACTGTAAAGTCTATTTGTAGATCGGACATGGGGAGTCCCCCCATAAACTGGACTCCTGGTGGCTTTACTGGTCCTTGTCTTGCATTATTTTTAGCACACGTTACACATCTACGTACAATGGCCTGAGTCAAGTTGGACAATCTTGGTATGTAGAAATGTTTCCTGAGAGATTCTTCTGTACTGTCTCTCCCAGAATGTGTCCCGTTATGATAGTTCTGGACAATTTCTACTGCTAGTGATGCTGGTATAACTATTCTTCCATCTTCTAGCTGATACCACTTGTTCTCCAAATACTTTCCCGGTTCAGTCTTTAACCACTCCTCTTCTTGAGTTGTATAAACTGGAGTCCATTGAGACAGTGGAGTTGGTATAAGAGCAGCTATATGCCCCACATACTCCTGTCTTCCTGATTCAGCAGCACGCTTAGCTGCACTATCTGCCATCCGATTTCCCTTGGTTACATCACCATCTCCTCTCAGATGCGCTCGACAATGTATGATACCGACTTCTTTCGGCTCCCACACTGCTTCCAATAGTTGTAGGATTTCAGCTGCGTATTTGATTTCTTTGCCTTCTGAATTCAGTAGTCCTCTTTCTTTATACAAAGCTCCGTGGGCATGAGTGGTTAAAAACGCATACTTGGAGTCCGTATAGATATTCACTCTTAAACCTTCAGCCAATTGTAACGCTCGTGTTAGTGCTATTAATTCTGCCTTTTGTGCTGATGTTCCTTTTGCCAGTGGCCGAGCTTCTATCACCTTGTCTATTGTTGTCACTGCATATCCTGCATAGCGGATCCCTTCTTTCACATAACTACTGCCGTCTGTATAATCTTGAACATCGGGGTTCTGGATGGGAAAATCACGAAGATCTGGTCTACTTGAGAATACTTCATCCATTACTTCCAAACAATCATGTTGACTTTCAGTAGGTTGCGGCAAAAGGGTAGCTGGATTTAAGGTGTTTACAGTCTCTAAATGCACTCTTGGGTTTTCACACAACATTGCTTGATACTTGGTCATACGGCTATTACTAAACCAATGATTTCCTTTGTAATCCAACAACGTCTGTACTGCATGTGGGACTCGTACATAAAGTTCTTGACCCAGAGTGAGTTTATCGGCTTCAGCTACTAGCAAGGCGGCTGCAGCTACGGCTCTTAGACAAGGTGGAAGTCCGCTGGCCACTGCATCCAGTTGCCTAGACATGTAGGCAACAGGTCTTTGCCATGATCCCAAGTACTGTGTCAATACTCCCACAGCCATTCTTCTTTGCTCGTGTACATATAAGTAGAATGGTCGTGTGTGATCAGGTAGACCTAATGCTGGGGCACTCATCAAAGCCTTCTTCACATCTTCAAATGCCGTTTGCTGTTCTTGGGTCCATAAGAAGGGGTCATGCTCTGTACCTTTGATGGCTGCGTACAGAGGTTTTGCTAGTATCGCATAGCTGGGAATCCATATCCTACAGAAGCCTGCTGCCCCCAAGAATTCTCGCACTTGTCTTCTATTCTTGGGTATTGGTATTTGGCAGACAGCTTCTTTTCTCTCTGGCCCCATAATCCTTTGACCTTCAGAGATATGGAATCCCAGATATTGGACAGTTGGCAAACACAACTGAGCCTTCTTTCTAGACACCTTGTATCCTGCCTTCCAGAGAATGTGTAGTAGATCGTGCGTTGCTTGCTGACAGATTTCTTTTGTAACTGCTGCTATCAACAAGTCATCTACATACTGTAACAATACACACTCTCCTGGGATGGACTCGAAATCCAGTAGATCTTGACTTAGAGCTGAACCAAATAGGGTAGGTGAATTTTTAAACCCTTGGGGTAGTCTTGTCCAAGTCATTTGGCGTTTTGAGCCCGTTACAGCGTTCTCCCATTGGAAAGCGAAAATACATTGACTTTCTGTGGCAATTCGGAGGCAAAAGAAGGCATCTTTGAGATCTAAGACTGTGAAGTAAGTAGCCCCGCCCGGAATTAAAGCAAGCAGGTTATATGGATTGGGTACAACTGGATGTATACTAACAACCGCATCATTGACTGCTCTTAAGTCCTGCACAGGTCGATACTCATCTGTACCGGGCTTTTGAACAGGCAGCAATGGGGTGTTCCAGGGGGAAGTACAGAATTTTAGGATACCATACCGTATGAATTTATCCAGATAGGATTGGATGTTCTTCTTGGCCTTTTGTGGAATGTGGTATTGTCTTAGGCTTACTGGATAAACCCCAAGTTTCAGTTCAATTTTTATAGGTGGAATATTGCGGGCCAGTCCTGGTGGGTTGTTCTCTGCCCAAACTCCTGGTATGTTAAACAATGTCTCATCACTCCTAGGGTTTTGGCTAGTCAACACTGTATAAAGTCGCCACTCTTCTTCCTTTGGTACGGATAAAGTCATAATACCTGAAGGTCCATTAAACTTTAAAGATGTTGTTCCATTTGGTAGGAACGTAATCTGCGCTTGTAATTTTGATAGCATATCACGTCCCAGCAATTGGACTGGACATTCAGGCATATAAAGGAATTGATGTTTTACTACGTGGCCTCCCAATGTACAGAGTCGACTTTTAAGAACCGGTCTTTCAGCACTTCTTCCAGTTGCTCCTATCACAGTAATAGTCCTTCCAGATGGAGGAGCAACTAGATTAGTCACCACTGAATGTTCAGCACCAGTGTCGATCATGAACGCACTCCTTTTCCCCCCTATTGATACATCGACCATAGGCTCCGCTCGACCAAGGGGGATGGAGCCCGGTCGGTATCAATAGTCCTCCATGACCGTGTCAGCCAATCCTACAAAGTCCCTACCTTCTCTATCGCGGGACCTTTGCGCTGCTGGAATATACCTGTCTTCCCTAACACTTCCTCTGTTCCCATTACTCCCTCTATAACCATTACTCCCTCCGGGGCCTCCTCTACCTCTCGCTCTGCCTCTAAAGTTTCCGTAACCTGACCTAGGTCTGTCTCTCTCAGACTGTTCTCTTCGCGGACACTCATTTCTCCAATGCCCTTCTTCCCTACAGTAAGCGCACTGATTCCTACTTAGAGGTTCCTCATTCCACTTACTATCGCCTCTATCCGGGCCCCGTCTATCTACGCCTGCGATCGCTACCGCTAGCATATCAGCCTTTTTACGCATCTTGCGCTCTTCCTCTTTCTTACTTTCTGTATCCCTGTTCATATAAACCTTATTTGCTACCTCCATTAGTTGGGTGATGGACATACCTGCAAACCCTTCTAACTTTTGTAGCTTGCGCTTAATATCTCCGTATGCTTGGCTGACAAAGGCGGAGTTAACCATTCGGGAATTGTCTGCGTCTTCCGGATTAAAGGGGGTGTACAAGCGGTACGCCTCCAATAATCGGTCATAAAAGACACTGGGCGCTTCATCGCTTTTCTGAATCACCTCAACTGTCTTTGACATGTTAATAGCTTTCTTTCCTCCTGCTTTCATGCCAGCAATTATAGCGTCTCTATAGGCTCTGAGTTGAACCATATCAGCACCATTTACGTTCCAATCGGGATCAGTATTGGGATAATGTGTTGCGGCCCATGCTGCTGGATTAGCTTGGTTCAAAGCACGGGCTCTATCTTCTAATGCTTTAATGGCTGCTTGATTTATTCTTGTCCTTTCCTCATTGTTAAATAAAGTCATTAGTAACTGCTGGCAATCAGCCCATGTCGGATTATGCGTCTGTACTATGGAGGTGAACAGATCAGTCATGGCTTGTGGTTTCTCAGTATACGAGGAATTATGGGTCTTCCAGTTTAAAAGGTCGGTAGTGGTAAATGGGACATATACGAAGACTGGGTCAGCGTGTGCCATTTGACCTGCGGCATCGATATAAGCTGACCCGGGATTCAGACGAAGAGGCATCTGATAGTGCTTTAATTGTTGGGCACCAGTCAACTGTCGGGTTTGGATGGGGCTACGTAGAGAGGCGTCAGTCATGGGTTCCGGTCGGGGAGAGATAGGGTATGGGGATGTGGGAGGTTGGTTTTGGGAAAAGGTCGTAAATAAAACACTTCGAGCCGAGCTAGATGAAGCTTGACCGGAAGTCTGAAGTGGCGCCAAATCAGGATATTCGTTTTTAATGGGGGTGGGTTCTGGTTCCGGAAGGGGAGATTTAGTACGAGGGGGGGTGGATCCTGTACTGGAGGAGGAAGCGGAAGTGGATGAGGGTAATGAGGGGAGGGGTGCAGGGCTTCCTGCGTTTGCGTCACTTCTTCTTAACGGAAAGTAAGGGGGCGGCAAAGGGATCTCGGACTCAGGGGGCGTGTCCAAAATGGGCCTAACACCGGTCCTAGTGGACGAACAAGTCCTAGCTACCATGAGGCGACACTGCTCCTCGTGGCATGTCTGGAGCCATTTTGGCGAGTCATTTACGGCCTGTCTCCAACAGTCAATATAAGGAAACTGGCCGTAAAGTTCAGGCCTACCTGATACAGCCACGTGTAAGCGCTGTACCAGAGTTGGATCCAAACTGCCACGTGGCGGCCATGCCGCAACCAAAGTAGGCCACTCCCTAGTACACAAAGTGACCAAACGTACAGGAGACATCTTTACCCCGAAATCACAAATTTTAAATCCCTTTTTAAAATTCTTCACCATACAACCTAAGGGATCCGGAATCGTTGACTGCGACGCACCCATACTTAACAATGGAACGTCGTCGACAACGAATACTATACACGCGTACTATTCAACAGTCACACCCGTTTCCTCTGGCAACAGCACCACGTGGTACGGTTACCAAGTGAAACGTACACTATAACAATAAACACTCAGGGAATTCCCATACACACACAGCTGTTACACCAGTCACTATATAATCAATATTATGCCCTTTGGCGTAACTATACAGTCACCCACGCTATAATTCTCTATATACGAATTACCCGTCTATAACACACCCCAGTAACATCGTCTTTTACAAATAGCGGTTACAGTACGGTTAGCATAGGTCAAAGCACAAGTTAAGGTCACAATACAATTATTAGTGGTTATGGTGTTAAACATGCAATGGACGACAATGATTAGTACTTATTATACAATGTCAGTAAATATACAGGGTTATGGTACCGTGCACTATAATACAGCAACACACTATTAACACTCTCGCTAGACGGCTGAGCTCGCGCTATCTAACAAGATATACACTTTACTAAAACAATCGTTAACACATTTACAATTCCCAACTAAACTATTGGCCAGTACCTTGAATGGACTACCTAAAAACAATCTACATAAGTTTTGGTTAGCCACACTGCCCAATCACCACATATATAGCGAGCTAGAGAACCGAATTTACACAGACGCCTCTTAGTCGCACTATACAACGAGCTAGAGGACCGATTTTACACAGACGCCTCTTAGTCGTACTATCAAAAGTCTAGTGGGTTCCAAATTTACACGCCTTCCCACTTAGCCCAGATAGGATGAGAACTAGCGAACCGGATTTACACAGACGCCGCTTAGTCTCCCGGTCCCTCCGACCTAGCGAACAAAATATACACCCTAGAACGCTAGTCTAGACAAGACACCGGTGTCCGGCTAGGGCTTATTTTACACCAGAGCGCCCCGCCTGACTAACCAAATCAAACGGTCTGACTAAAGAGCGTTCGATCGAGCGGTGCGCCTTCGCTCCTTCCCTCCGACAGAGGGGGCAGATACACAGATTCAAAACCCCTTTGGGCCTACCGCACAATCGGTATACCCCTAGTGGGTCCTGCCGTCTAAAACAGCAGTTGTCTTACCTCCTCGTTCCTGAACCTGAGTTCACACTCATCGACGGGGACACCCCAGCACTTCTCACGTAGAGGCCGATGATCTCCTGGACAACAGACCAGTGGCGCCGAGACGAAGGGAGGTCCACGCAGAAGTTCAGGGGTGCAGCCGTAGAGAACGTGGGCAAAGATAGACCGTCTCACGCCTCTGCCTCTCAGCTACCGTTGAACGATGAGCTTCCCGGCCAATGCACCAAATGATACCGGAGAAACTGACGGAAGCCAAGCACAGAGAGATGGACACAGGTTTCTTCAGGAAGGAAGAGATTCTTTATTGGATCACCGATCGGGACTCAGAGGGACTAATGTCACCAAAATACAGCAAAGTCTGAGCCCCGGACAATAGTGCAGGCTCCTTATATAGGCATATAACTCCTCCCATATTAAGCTCCACCCGCACATTCTCTCAACCAATCAACACAAATAAGAATTAACTTCCTGTTTGACCGCATGGCTTGTCCAGCACAATGGAGGAGGGGGAATACTATATCCTGTATTCTTGCACATGCTCCGTACACTACTGATCGTATCTTGCCTCGTGCAACCAACTGATCGATACGTCAGCATATGCACGTACACATGCCACGTGGTAATCTCGGCCTACTAAATTTATTTTTACCGAGATTCCACCACAAGGGGGCTATACACTATGGTGGGAATAGGGGGATACATGGGCTGTGAGGGGGCTATACACTATGGTGGGAATAGGGGGATACATGGGCTGTGAGGGGCTATACACTATGGTGGGAATAGGGACATACATGGGCTGTGAGGGGCTATACACTATGGTGGGAATAGGGACATACATGGGCTGTGAGGGGCTATACACTATGGTGGGAATAGGGACATACATGGGCTGTGAGGGGCTATACACTATGGTGGGAATAGGGGGATACGTGGGCTGTGAGGGGCTATACACTATGGTGGGAATAGGGACATGCATGGGCTGTGAGGGGGCTATACACTATGGTGGGAATAGGGACATGCATGGGCTGTGAGGGGGCTATACACTATGGTGGGAATAGGGACATACATGGGCTGTGAGGGGCTATACTCTATGGTGGGAATAGGGGGATACATGGGCTGTGAGGGGCTATACACTTTGGTGGGAATAGGGGGATACGTGGGCTGTGAGGGGCTATACACTATGGTGGGAATAGGGAGATACATGGGCTGTGAAAGGCTATGGTGGGAATAGGGAGATACATGGGCTGTGAAAGGCTATACACTATGGTGGGAATAGGGACATGCATGGGCTGTGAGGGGCTATACACTATGGTGGGAATAGGGGGATACATGGGCTTGAGGGGGCTATACATTATGGTTGGAATAGGGGGATACATGTGCTGTGAGGGGCTATACACTATGGAGATATAGGGAGATACATGGGCTGTGAAAGGCTATGGTGGGAATAGGGAGATACATGGGCTGTGAAAGGCTATACACTATGGTGGGAATAGGGACATGCATGGGCTGTGAGGGGCTATACACTATGGTGGGAATAGGGGGATACATGGGCTTGAGGGGGCTATACATTATGGTTGGAATAGGGGGATACATGTGCTGTGAGGGGCTATACACTATGGTGGGAATAGGGGGATACATGGGCTGTGAGGGGCTATGCACTATGGTGGGAATAGGGGGCTTAGGGGCTGTGAGGGGCTATGCAATATGGTGGGAATAGGGGGCTTAGGGGCTGTGAGGGGCTATGCACTATGGTGGGAATAGGGGGTTAGGGGCTGTGAAGGGTGCCATGCACTATGGTGGAGAATAGGGAGGTTAGGGGCTGTGAAGGGCGCTATACACTATGGTGGGAATAGGGGCTGTGAAGGGGGCTATACACTGGTGGGGAATAAGGGTGTGTAGTGGCTGTGGTGGGGGCGTAGGGGAGTTTTTATGGGCTCTCTCGGGGGTTTGGGGTTGTGAGGGATAGTTTTTTTTAAGGGCTGTGGGAAGAGGGATAGGGTTTTTTTAGGGGCTGTGGTAGGAGGGATAGGGTTTTTTTAGGGGCTGTGGAAGGAGGGATAGGGTTTTTTTAGGGGCTGTGGTAGGAGAGAGGAGGTTTGTGGGCTGTGGTAGGAGGGAGAGGGGGTTTGTGGGCTGTGGTTGTGTAGAAATATAAGATAACAGAGAAGTTTGGGATACGGCTGCAAATCTACAACAAACAAAACACATACATAGTGACGTCCATCACAGACTTCCGCGTTCCACCTTGCGTGTCACCGCTGAAGGTGATACAGCATCAGGGCAATGCCCTCTGGTGGTCGCCAATGGAATAGTCCCATAATGCAAAGTGTATCTATCTGAAAATACAAGAATATCGGCAGCAGCAACAGAGTATAACCAATATGATGAACTCCCATACATATGGGGAACTGGTAAAACATTATATCAATTGAGTCATGATAAAAAAGAAAAAAGTGAAGAAATCTGAGTATTTTTAATTTGTATTTTTATGTATTTATTATTTTTTTATTTTTTATATATTTATTCATTTATCAGTATGAGTGTTTGTTGAAATTTTTTTTAAATAAAGATTACAGTATATACACATCTACATTTAATGATATTGTATATTATGTCCGCAAAGGGATATTATTCTACATATAGATCAATAGTGATCAATGTGACCAATAACCATGTGGTTATTCATAAACTATAAGAGTAATACAATACAAATTTTTTTTTTTTATCGAGTGATGTAAATATTAATATATATGAAAAAAGGAGGAGATATAAGAAACCACTGAATTGGTTTTACTATATCTCAATTAGTTTTATCATGCCTCAATAGAAATTAAAGGAATATAGACCAAAAAATGAAATAACATATAATTATAAAAAGCAAACCAAATCAATATCAACGTTTAGCCTGTTGGGCTCCAGAGTCTTCAATTTATGAATCCAAAAAGTTTCACGTCTAGAGAGTTGCTGGACTCTATCACCACCACGCCAGTGTGGGGAAACCCTCTCGATGCCAGTACACCTAAAGTCCCTCAACGAAAAAGGACATGTATTACAGTGTTCAGTTTATTTTGGAGTACAATTATTTATTTTTTAATGGAGTTTTTTTATTTACAAATCACGGGGACCGCCATGGGCACCAGGTTTGCCCCCAGTTATGCCAATACCTACGTTAGAAGATGGGAAGAACTCTTCGTGTGGTCTGGTCATGACTGGAGGGAAAACCTGGTGCTCTGGCGGCGTTATATTGATGATGTGATTATAATTTGGAGGGGGTCTTCTTGCCTTTTCTTTGAGTTTAACTTTTTAAATTCTAATTCCTATAATCTTGTCTTTACACCTATATGGAACAAACAAGAAATCAACTTCTTGGACTTGACTTTATTTAGTGAGGGAACACATTCGCACCAAATGTTATTTCAAACCAACTGATGGCAACGGCTTTGTACATCAAAAAAGTTGCCATCATAAACCTTGGTTGAAGGGAATAGCCAAGAGTCAGTTTACACGTCTGAGACGGAACTGTTCCCATGATCAAGATTTTTTTGTTCAGTCCCAACACATCAAAAAGAAACTGCTGGAGAAGTGTTATGAGAAAAATGCTTTGGAAAAAGAAATCCGTGATTTGTCCCAAATGGAGCGGAATTCACTTTTAGTAGACAAACCAAAACATGATCCATCTGTTAATCTATTTAGGTCTGCCTTTTTGACTCAGTATAATACTGACCATCATAAGATCAAAAAAAGTCTAGCACACCATTGGTCTATATTACTACAAGACCCAGTACTTGGTGCCCATTTATCCAATCCTCAGATTATTTATAAGAAGAATAAAAATCTAAAAAATATGCTGGCCCCAAGCTATGCTATTAAATTAGATTCTAATAAGGGAGATACAGGATCTTTTAGGGGGTGTAACATATGCAAAGTTTGTCGGACAACCTCTGTGAAGAGATCTACCACATTTTCTAGTCACATAACTGGTGATATGTATCACAGCAAGTCGGATATAAGTTGCCACACTGACTTTGTTGTATATCTGCTCCAATGCCCGTGTGGCAAACAGTATGTGGGCCGCACCAAACAAGCCCTGAAAATCCGACTTTTGGAACATTTGAACAATATTAAAAAGGGACTCACAACCCACTCAGTCCCTGTACACTGTAATACATGTCCTTCTTTTTCGTTGAGGGACTTTAGGTGTACTGGCATCGAGAGGGTTTTCCCACACTGGCGTGGTGGTGATAGAGTCCAGCAACTCTCTAGATTTGAAACTTTTTGGATTCATAAATTGAAGACTCTGGAGCCCAACGGGATAAACGTTGATATTGATTTGGTTTGCTTTTTATAATTATGTTATTTCATTTTTTGGTCTATATTCCTTTAATTTCTATTGAGGCATGATAAAACTAATTGAGATATAGTAAAACCAATTCAGTGGTTTCTTATATCTCCTCCTTTTTTCATATATATTAATATTTACATCACTCAATAGAATTTTTTTTTTTTGTACTGTATTACTCTTATAGTTTCTGAATAACCACATGGTTATTGGTCACATTGATCACTATTGATCTATATGTAGAATAATATCCCTTTGCGGACATAATATACAATATCATTAAATGTAGACGTGTATATACTTTAATCTTTATTCAAAAATGTTTTCAACAAACACTCATACTGATAAATAAATAAATATATTAAAAATAAAAAAATAAATATATAAAAATTAAAAATACTAAGAGATTTCTTCACTTTTTTCTTTTTTATCATGACTCAATTGATATGTTTTACCAGTTCCCCATATGTATGGGAGTTCATCATATTGGTTATACTCTGTTGCTGCCGATATTCTTGTATTTTCAGATAGATACACTTTGCATTATGGGACTATTCCATTGGCGACCACCAGAGGGCATTGCCCTGATGCTGTATCACCTTCAGCGGTGACACGCAAGGTGGAACGCGGAAGTCTGTGATGGACGTCACTTCCGGTTCCGGTTTCATGGATCCGAACGCGGGTTTTTTGTAATTGAAAACGGGAAAAATACCTCTGAACAGCTGAGGAGAAGTTTCCACTGGACCAATGAAGTGTAAGAAACAAGAAGATGCCCATGTATTCCAATATGGACACAGGGAGTAGCCCCTATATATTTGGGACTGAGGGGATGGGGAATTAGGCTGCTTTTTATGTTTGTCATATTTTTTCATCATTTCTGGAGTCCTGCATTGTGTATCCATCGGTGAACTACAGAAGGGATAACTTGGCCCCCCATTGCTATCCGGGGAGGCACCCTAGAGCTCTATTTTTCACGAAATCCTGTGAGAGTGCATTACATTTATGCTATTTGTTTTTTTAAACTATCACACTATGTATGTGTTTTGTTTGTTGTAGATTTGCCGCCGTATCCCAAACTTCTCTGTTATCTTATATTTCTGCTGTGTAAAGGTCATCTTTTCTGGGTAGTGACCTGGGAAGCTGTTGCATTGTATCTTTTGAGATAAGTATCAATTTATACTGTTTTTCTATTGTGGTTGTGTAGAGCCTGTGAAGTGGGGTTAGGGGGTTTAGGGGCTGTGGTTGGGTATATTATCTAGGCTGAGAACTGCACAAAGATTGTCAGACTCCATGTTTTTTTTTAACTTACTACTTATTTTGAGATCATGGATGAATCATGTGCGAAACTTCAGTGACCACATTTAGCATAGCCCTATATAAGACAGGCACTTTTGTTGTGGACATCCTTTTATCCTTTTTGAATGTATATGAACTAATGATGAAAGCAATGTTTCTCTTCTCTTACATTTCCTTCCTCCTTGTTTGCAGAGTCCAGAACCAAAACAGTTTTTTTCTTTTGCTTATTTTTTTCATGGATGTGATATTTTTTTTTCTACTTTTAGTAACAAAGAACTGTTAGAATAAAACATGTTAGGGTGTTTTGACACTAAAGGAATGGAATGTTTGTATGTGATTTATTAAGGCCTGTCTCTATATTGATTTAAGGCCTTGACATCACTTTTTATACAGCTTATATGTCAGATATGCAGGGGTGCTTAGTGAAAATATACTTTAAAGGATTAGTCTAGCCACCATGGCCACTTTAGTGATTTGAAGTGTTCACGATGGTAGGAGTCTGTGCAGCATTTCTACTCTACATCTGTATTTGTGTAGAGAGCTTGTTGCACCCCAGGCACAAATTACAGAACTCTGTTCCTGTTTGCCTAATATTCTGTGCAAAACATACATCTGTCAGCAGTGTACTGGCGATCTGGTCAGATTCTCACCTTGTCAATAGCGCCTGCAAGAGAAAGCGTTTGTCTCCCGTCGCTCCCTCCCACTGTGCACTGGCCTACCTTCATACCTTAGATCTATTTATATCTATTTATATATCCGTGTTGGAGTAGAGATTTTAGCCTTATTAGTCTAGTTACGCAGATGTAATACAACAGATGAAATTAGTATCTTGTAATACCTTTTTTATTGGACTAATAGAATTTTGTAATGGCAAACTGTCGGGAGGACCTCCCCTTCTCAAGTATAAAGCATTTCTGAGCAAAAACTGCATAGAATTCACATTACAATTTGCCAGATTAGTAATGTTACCTTTGAGACAGTTAATGCCAGGAATGAGAATTACCCCCATGATGGCATACCATTTGAAAAGTGCACAACCCAAGGTATTGCAAGTGGGGTATGTACAGTCTTTTTTAGTTGCCACTTAGTCACAAACACTGGCAAAAGTTAGCATTTATATTTGTGTGTGAAAAAAGCAAAAAACAAATATTTGGCCAGTGTTTGTGACTAAGTGGCTACTAAAAATGTCTGGACAATACCCCATTTGAAATACCCTGGGTTATCTACTTTTGCAAATGGTATGCCATCAATAGGGTAAATCTCATTCCTGGGCTACCATACGGTCTCAAAGGCAACATTACCAAACTGGCAAATTTCAATTTGAAAAAAATGAAATGCAAGCCTTTTGACTCTAACTTTCCAAAACACCATAAAACCTGTACATGGGGGGTACTGTTATGCTTTGGAGAGCTCACTGAATACAAACATAAGTGTATCACAGTAAAACATATTACAACAATATAGTCAGTGACGTTTGTGTGTGAACAATGCAAGAAACTTCACTTTTACCGAAAATAACATTGTTGTAATACAAGTTATCATTTTGAATCACTAATATTTGTTTTCAGTGAAGTCTCCAGAGTAAAACAGTACCCCCCATGTACAGGTTTTATGGTGTCTTAAAGTTACAGGGTTAAATATCGTGCTTACAAATTAAATTCTCTGCACTTTCTGCATGGGTTGTCAAACACGTCAATCAAATTTTTATTAATTAAATCACATAATTATGTTAAAAGATTACTTAAATATACATATACACATATTTAGAATTAACTATATTCCATTAGCATTTAGACAGTCTGTCCATCCCCCGTTCTCATTTCTTATCAACACCTTCTGGCAAAGTGGTTAGTTTTAAAGAAGGGATAGAAATCTTGTGTCTTTTGTTAGCTTGAGAATAACAAAATGGAGTCTGCTCTGTTCAATATACATCTGACAATATACATTTTAATTTCTATCATAGCACAAAATGTCTGCTGATATAAATACCCTGACAATATATAGAATGTCATTCTAAGTGTATTTTGTTATAGATATATATATATATATATATATATATATATATATATATATATATATATATATATATACATTAACAAAATACAGTTAGAATGAAATTACATATGTACGTGTGTATCTATATATATATATTATATATATCCTCCCAAAGAGAATCAAGGCGGAGAAAAGTACCGCAGACCCTCCTGGGGGCTTACGCCGTTACGGCATTCTATGCCACCGCAATGCCTTTAAAGCCCATTATAATGGGGACTGCATAGAACGCCGTAACGGTGTTAAGGGGTTAAAGGGTTACTCCAATCAAAAACAGTATTTAAAAAACAAAACAAAAACTTGTTGGCATGGCCCAAAAGAAAAGACAAGTATCTGTAATCCCACATTGAGGCAGAGTTCTCCTTGCTGCCTGATCCTTCTGTGATGCGACTCCCCTTGCTGCAGTTTGAGGGACGGCCCATAGGAGGAGTTGGGAGGCATGTCACATTGGTAGTTTGCTGACAGCATGCTCTGCGTACTAACTGCAAGTGCACAATATGCACAGAATTATCAGGCTAGCTAATAACGCAAATGGAGGTGGAGATAATCCTCTGGCAGCGAAGTGTTTTAACTTATTACTGAAACACTGCACATACAGACTTTAAGTACCATGACCATTTCAAATCACTGAAGTGGTCATAGTGATTGGTGGAAGTACAAATTCCATAGTCCGCTAAAGGAGAGGGAGCAGTCTCTGGGTGATAGAGCGAGACCAGTCATTTTGTCAAATTTCTCCCAAATGGTTAGAAAAAAGTGGGACAGCACCCACAGACTCTTTACGTTATAAGCAGTACATACACGTTCCCAAGAATGACAGTTAAACATATGGTTGGAGCATCCATTTTTAGTGTAAGCTAGATATTTTATTCAGCAGTTACACCTTTTACAAAATTATTCAAAAGTATAAATGCACAATATTTATAAAAATTAAATCTTTGTTGACCCATGTAACAGTTGGTGTGGATTTCAAGAGCCGTTGATCTAATGTTGTAAATATTGAGACCCCCCCTCCACAGCAGCTGCGAGTATTGTTTTAGTAGCAGCACATGCAGTCAATAGAGGCAGTGTTCAGACAAGCTTCCCTGCTGTTAGATCACACGCTGATGGCTTATGAGTGGTCTTGATAGTTAAACATTCTAGTTTCAGTGTTCACAATTCAAGTTACTAAATGAACAGATGTTTACAAAGTGGCTCTCATTTAACCCTCTCAGTGTACAATTGGATAAATACCTTGTAATTATGGCAGTATAGACATGCCGTTAAATTTGAGTAAACTGAAGTCATGCTAGCAGGTTCCACAGCAATACATGAACCACACATTTTGAAGATAAGGAAAGCAATAAATGCCAGAAATTAGTCACAGTGTAGCTGCTGCATATAGTGTGGGAAGATAATAACCATTAACCACAAGAGGAAATTAGTTTTATAACTAACTGTGAGGATAGAGATTAGTGGAGTGCACCCATAGTCTTTAAAAGAGAGCATAATGTATGAATAACGTAATATTAATGTTGATGTCATAATGATATGTATTACACTTTTTTTGGTTTATAAACTAATGATATGGTCATTTTTGAACATTCCAAAAACAATCATCGAACAGAATTCCCTTCAATTGTTCTGGTGATATTCACTTAGCAAATCTACAAGCATACCTACCAAAATTAGGAGGTATAGGGTCTTGTAACTGTGGTGATGCCAACCAGAAAAGGGGTGGTTTTGAGAGGGTGAGCCTGCCTGTGAAATACATGCGCACTGGCGGGCATTATTCAGGGCATCCCATGCACAGAATACTTCCACAGTGCTGTGAACATGGATTGAGTGCCCTGAGTTTACTCTGTGCAGTACGAGTGGATCTAATTTTTTTTTTTTTTGTAAATCTTTTTTATTTTTTTTAATTTTTTTTAATTCTTTATTTTTGCACACGATGGGTAAGGCAAGATTCATACAGCTTGGAGGCTTGCGCAGAAGCCAAAATATACACAAACAGTTTCGTAAATGCGACAATGCAACAACAGCATGTAGCACAACCCACCTTGATAATTCTATTGAACCTGCCCCCCATCGGGGGTTTTTAATTGTGTATATAGCATAAGTATCAAAATTCCTCACTTTTGCCCGAGGGTGTCATAACAAGAACGGTACTATTGTGTGTCCTGCTTATAAGCCTCAGTGGAAGAGATCGGTCTGTGGAAAACAGTCTTAACGGGGGGGGGGGGGGGGCGAGACAGGCACCGCTGATCTGGACCCGGCCAGGGCTTTAAAAACGCCCAGCATGGGCCCTAGCTCCATGACCCGTACCCCCACCCAAAAGGGAAGACGACAGCCTCCCCGACCCGTGTGGACACCCTCCCCCGGCAACCCCCCTCCCCAAGGGGGAAGGCAAAAAAAAAGGTACCCCTCCGGGGACAGGGCAGAAGGGCATGGGTCCCCCGGGTATGGTGTGGGGAAGGCACATACACTACCCTGTGACCTTCAGCGATGGCTCCTGGCTCCGGCGGCACTCCAGTCGTTCGGCAGCTGAGGGAGGTCATCGATGTACAGGGAGACGTCTGGGATCTCCGAGGGCGGCTGAACTCCAAGGCTCCGCAGGAAACGCTGGGGATCGCCGCCAGGTGATAGAACGTGCGCCCGGTCACCCTTGAACACCTGCAGCTTGAAAGGGAAGCCCCAGGCATACTTCAGGCCTGCTCCTCGCAAGGCCTCAGTGATCGGCCGCCACTCCCTCCTGCGCTGCAGTGTCGTGGGCGCCAGATCATGGTATAGGGAGACAGCTACCCCCTCGTGCCGGATGGGCCCATCTCGGCTCCTTCTCATGAGGGCCTCTTTGGTGCCGAAGTAAAGGAAGCGGACAATGACGTCCCGGGCGGTGTTGTCATCCGCCCTCTGGGCTCGCAGGGCTCTGTGCACCCGCTCAATGTGCCACTGTTCTTCAGGGAGGTCAGGGAGGAGAGGCCGCAGGAGAGTAAGCAGTGTCTCCCGCAGATTTTCGTCCCGCACCTCAGGGAGCCCCCTAAGGCGGAGGTTGTTCCTCCGGGACCTATTTGCCATGTCCTCCAGTGCCAGGTCAGTATCCACCATGCGGGCCGCCATCTGATTCACCCGTTCAACAACATCGTTGTGGGCTCGAGCGGTGGTATCCATGCGGTCCTCCAGGGCTGCAGTGCGTTCCCCCAAGGCTCCGATATCTGCCTGGAGCACAGCCGTGGACCTGGCTATTTCCCCTGCCAGGAAGGCCCTGACTTCAGCCAGTTTGGCCAGGACAGTTTCCTGATCAGCGGTCGGTGCCTCAGTATCGGCCTGGGTCGGGGTGCGCGGAGATCCTCCGTCGCCATCTTGGCTCCCTGTTCGACCAGGCCGTTGCATGGCGAAGTGGTCGAGGACGGAGGCTCCGGATTCTGCTGTTTTTTTCCCCAGCTTGTTTGTACGCCTCCTCTCCATGTCTGGGGACCCGTTTTGGGGTAATTTGCGAATATTTAGGTCGCTTTAGTGGGCTTTAGGGCGCGATGAGTGCGGAGCACTAATGAAACACGTCCGTGTTCATCGACGGTTCGGCCACGCCCCCGTAAATCTTTTTTATTATGGCACATGCGTTATGGGGTACAGAATAGAAAGAGGAGGCATTGTGGGTTACACAGGTTAATAATGACAGGGATGTGCGTAGTGCACTCTGAAGAAAGATTGCCATATTTTTTGTGTTTTAAAACGTCATATGAACAACATAGTAATACAGGCTTGGTAACATTTGTGAATCATATTAACACACAGAGGATCATTGATGCTTAACAGTGCTAATATAGTAGGCAGATCTGTCCAAACAATAACAATCTGTTTGAAAGCGACCTTGTTTGCAGCCTCTAAGCAGTATTGGCTCTCGGGGTTGGGTATACAAAATATCGTGATTTGGCATAAACATTTAACCCATTCTGCAGTACTGTCAGGAAGGTTAATGTGTCTGGTAAACATGAGTTACATTCTTCTGCTTAACTTTTGTTATGAGTCAGTAGCGGAGCCGCCGTATTTAAGGGGTAACAGAGGTATCTTAGCTTAATGGTTGTTCCCAATTAATTGCATTAATACACGGGCTAGTAGAGTTTATCTAATTAGATGGCACAAAGGCTAAACTAAATGCAGGCATAAAACGATTAACATTAAAGACCCTGCTAGGTACATGTGAGCATGGAAGTAAGATTGATCAGCAAGCTTTTGCTGTCAACTGGCTGACCATGCTAACCCTCGATAAGCAGACGTAATATATGCTCCACTCGTTAGTTTCGGTCATAAACCTATTTGATTTTAAAAGATGCAAACATATCTTTGAGTCCTATTGGGCGAATGGGTTGAAAAAATGATAATGTTAATAATCGTCATAACCAAATATATAGGAGGACAACCTAGTTCGACAGTAAGGTATATGGCATTCGAGTATTGTGCAAGCTAATTTGCTAAGTAATAAACATATCATCAGTAAACATATCATTACATTAGCTTCGGTTGTCTGTCTCAGGGGGGTCAGGCTTGAAATTTTAGCAGGACATAGTACACTGTGACTGCGTAGCTGTGGTGGCGAGGCAGCAGTCCAGGCCGCTGTGCGGCAGTGACAGTTAATGAGTCGTCCTATGCCTGCAGTCGGCATTGGTAAGGCACATATCGAAAAGTCCCAAGTGTCGGAGCGGTCAGCATAGGGTGCGGGCCCCCTCCAGCCCCAGGCCCACTTTGAGCGTGGCATCGTCTGACCACTGGCTCGATGGCTCTGTGAGGTCGAGGCATTCCCGTTATGGGTGCAGTTGGTGCCCGGATCTCTTTCGCCGCCAGCGGCGGGCATTCCTCCTGCAGGGTGGTCGATGCTGTGGAGGTAATTCCCTCCTGGCACCCGGCCTGGGCGGGCTGCTTGCTTGCGCGGTTATCCTGTGGGTAGTTGCTGTGCCCGGAGTGGGACGCCTCTTCCCCGTGTTTCCTGCTTCAAACTTGCGGCTTGGCCTTGTTTGCGGTGTTGCCTTTCTCCGTACACCGTGAAGTCTGTTCAGCCTGTTCGCTGCCGGCTGGGGTGGCTTGCTTGCCATCGATGCTTGGAGCCTTTGCTCCAGTTTGTGCCAAAACCTTGCAAAGGCTGCATCTATGTGCAAGTGAATGTCGCCGAGATCCCCAATTTCAGGTAAGCGGTTTGATCTGTGAGGATTTCTCACCGCCGCCATCTTGGGTACACCATGCGTTAGGCTATCCTGATGTTGCAGTGGGTATGTGGCAGGGTAGCAGTTTTCTGCCCAGCGTGTCGTGGTTCGACAGGGGTCTCTGCATGTGTATGTGCAGACCGGGATGACCCCCCCCCGGTCCAGAGGGGGGAGGGGGCGCCGGACCCCAGCCGGAGACCCGGGAGAGCGGCCGTCTCATCCCGGCTCAAGCTCCTCACGCCGCGGGCCTTAGTCGGGTTACTGCAGGCAGCTTGAGGGGTATCCCCATGTGCCTCGGGATCTGGGGATCAAGGTGGGTGTTGTTGCGGGTGGTTAGGTAGGTTTTACCTCCAGTTTGCACCGTTTTCTCGGCTCCAAAGCGGGAGCTCAGACAGAAGCATCTGATCCCGTCGGCGGTCGGCCCCGCCCCCTGTGCATCTAATAATTTAGTCAATACTAATGCTGCGCTGACTGGATGGACTGGTAAGATTTTCTGGTGAAGTAGGGGAGCTCTTTTGCTAAAATACTCTCATGTAATCCTCTGCATTCTGCTCAGGCTTTCAAGATGTGGAGCATGGTCAATGCACGCCTTCTGTATTTGCCTTGAAGATGTACGTTGCTGCCATTTTGACATAAACATATTACAAGTTGTCCTCCACTGCAACTGTGTTGTCCATCAAGTGGAGACTTCCTCCTTTATTATTGACAAGCCAGACAGCTCTGGCGGGATCAGAGTTCTAATAGGACATGAAAGCGTAGGGTGGCACAGGCACCACCTCAATTGACTCATTCCCCTGGGCTGTTTAACTTCCAGGCGTTGTCCCTCCCTTCAGTCTGAAAAACAAAATATAGATAATCTTGTTATCCTGTTATCCTGGAAACTGTTCTTGACTAATGCCTCCCTATGGAATCTTTCTTCCATTTGAACAAGTGTTCTAGCGGAGTAATTTTGAAAGTTCTCTTTATTGTCCGCATAAGTGCCAGGAGGTGTTCCCAAATTAAATCTTAAAGGTACATTGTAGGCACCCAGACCACTTCAGCTAATTATAGTGGTCTGGGTGCTGTCCCTTTTGCACTTGGAGAACTGCAATGTTTACATTGCAGCTGTAAGTCTGCCCTCTAACAGACAGCCACTGGGGGCGCTTTCGGATTTGTAACTGACTTTTGGTCGTTATCGGACGATGGACGTCCTCACGGACCTCCAGTGTCAGATTTGTCCCATAGGAAAGCATTGAATGCTTTCCTATGGGGAGGTCTAATGCGTGCGCGGCCATTGTTGCGCATGTGCATTAGAAGGCGGGAGGGGGGGGGGGACATTGACTCTGGATTTGGGTAAGTAGCTGAAGTGGTTTTAACCCCTTCAGCAACATAGGATGGGGGGAGGGAGGGGGGCACTCCAGGATTATATATTGCCAGGGAAACGGGTTTGTTTTCCTGGCACTGGAGAATCCCTTTAATGTCCCCTGTACAGCTGTTACCACATTTTTACTTTTTGTATATAAAGTTTTACATTTAATGAAACTTTAAGAGCACTCCATTGCCCATATACAAGAAACAAAATAAAAGCGATCTAGTAGATCTACCCCAATAAAAACATTCATGCATTTAACAATGCATTTTTTCCTTTAAGGCCTATCTTAAAACAGATAGCAAAAGCTGCAGATCTCTTGTCTCTCCCCGTAGCCAGACTTTCTGTTGCTGTCCAATCAGACTTACCAATGCTGCCCAGTGACAAGTCTTTGCAAGGCAGGTGCTCTGGGCAATTGCCTGTCTCTTGAGTTTAGTTCCGTTGACAGCTAGGGAGGTATAACAATGTTAAAGGCTTACTACAACACAATGGACGGGAGTAGGGATCGACCGATTATCGGTTTTACCGATATAATCGGCCGATATTCGGTATTTTTGGCAATATCGGTATCGGCCAATAGGGATACCGATATTGCTGATAATACCTCCCAGGACCGCCGGGCTCATTACAAGCCCGGCGGTCCTGGGGGGGGCGGGCAGCAAGCGTTTACTCACCTCCCAGCAGCTCCTCCAGCTCCCCAGTGTAAATCGCGCGAGACCCGCGGCCAGCTCTGACGGCCGCGGGTCTCGCGAGATTTACACTGGGGAGCTGGAGGAGCTGCTGGGAGGTGAGTAAACGCTTGCTGCCCACCCCACCTCCCCCCTCCCCCAGCTAAGCCAATGCCACTGGACCACCAGGGATTAACATACCCCCCCCCTCCCTGGCAAGGCAACAAGCAGGGAGGGGGGGACAACAAAAAATAAATAATAATTAAATATATATTAAAAAAAAAATGTAATATAAAAATAAAAAAATGTTTTTTAATAAAAAATGCCCCCTCACACATACACTATTATTATACACATACACTACACAAACACACTGTGTATATAATTCAGTGTGTTTGTATAGTGTGTGTGTGTATATATAATGCAGTGTGTTTGTTTAGTGTGTGTATATATAATGCAGTGTGTTTGTGTAGTGTGTGTATATATAATGCAGTGTGTTTGTGTAGTGTGTGTATATATAATGCAGTGTGTTTGTGTAGTGTGTGTATATATAAAGCAGTGTGTTTGTGTAGTGTGTGTATATATAATGCAGTGTGTTTGTGTAGTGTGTGTATATATAATGCAGTGTGTTTGTGTAGTGTGTGTATATATAATGCAGTGTGTATATATAATGCAGTGTGTTTGTGTAGTGTGTGTATATATATAATGCAGTGTGTTTGTATAGTGTGTGTGTGTATATAATGCAGTGTGTGTGTATATATAATGCAGTGTGTTTGTATAGTGTGTGTATATAATGCACACTTCACAAACACACTGTATTATACACACACACACACTGCATTATATACACACACACTATACAAACACACACTGCATTATATACACACACCCTATACAAACACACTGCATTATATACACACACACTATACAAACACACGGCATTATATACACACACTATACAAACACACTATACAAACACACTGCATTATATACACACACACTATACAAACACACTGCATTATATACACATTACACAAACACACTGCATTATATACACATTACACAAACACACTGCATTATATAAACATTACACAAACACACTGCATTATATAAACATTACACAAACACACTGCATTCTATAAACACTGCATTATATACACAGTGTGTTTGTGTAGTGTGTTTATATAATTCAGTTTGTGCAGTGTGTTTGTGTAGTGTGTTTATATAATGCACACTACACACACACTCTGCATTATATACACACACTATACAAACACACACACTCTGCATTATATAAACACACTACATTCACTATACACACACACACACAACACAAATACACACACTCTGCATTCCTTATATGCACATACTACACAAACACACACACTTTGCTTTTAGTATATACAGCATTCACTCTACACACACTGCATTCACTTTACGCACACTACCCACACACTACACAAACACGCTGCTTTCATTATATACACACTGCATCCACTACACAAACACACACTGCATCCACACCACTCACACTACACAAACACACACTGCATCCACTACACACACACACTGCATCCACTACACGTGGCATGTATATTTTGTGCATTTACCTTTAGAAATAGTTTTTTTTTTTCCAAAATGGTAAATGTACAGAATATCGGCAAATTATATCGGCTATCAGCCTGAAAGTTCACAGAATATCGGTATCGGTATCGGCTCTAAAAAATCAATATCGGTCGATCCCTAGACGGGAGGGCAGTATTTTGGTGTAATATGCTCTATTGAGCTTTATGAATAAAGTACCTTCCCCCTCTGTTTGCAGAATAAGGGGCAACAAAAAGCTTTACATACCTGACATCCAGTGCAGAGCAAAGTGCTGACTTCCACGCTATCTTCTGTCACATGGGCCTCACACACTCCAATCATGGGTACTCTCTTAGGTTTAAATCGTCACGTGAACAGCTTAACCACAAAGGTTGCCTCCAGTGCCGATCTCCATGTCCCCCAGGCGGCATCCAACTTCTGAATCTGAATTACAGGAAGTGCGGAGTGCTGCCAGGGGAATGTGTTTTATGAATGGGTAACTACTGATTGGCATAAAGCATCAGCTGATCACTCTAGCCAATAAGCGGTGCCCCTGCCTCGCGGTTCTCCATGCTCCCTGTAACTCATATTCCGAAGCTGGATGCCGCCAGGGGACCTGGAGATTGGCATTAAGATAAGATCACTAGTCTGTCTCCTGGCACCATTACTTTATTTAGAAAATGTTTTTGTTATTTAGAAAATTTTAAAACTGTTTCTTTAGGAGTGTAGTGTCCCTTTAAAGATAGTATTAAATCAAATTATTTGATAAACCTGCATGGACATATTGAGTCAGTCATTTACCGAGAGGGGCTTGCTCCAACTCTCCTCTCAAAAAGGTACTTTTTAATTTTTTAAATCACAAACTCATTTTGGGCTATTAAAAACCTATTCACAATATTTCTAACTTTAAAGGATTTCATGTCTAGGACATTGGAAGCACATTTAGTGTCTTCCTAAACACTTCGGAAGTCTACAAGTGCTTAGAATTATGCTAATCTTGTAGCTGCATACCTCACTGGGACGTGACATCATATTAAACATTGCAAGTGAAAACTGTTGCAGATGAATAAGCTTCAATGTTGCGATTAAAGAGCTTTTTGGAGTTTCAAATCTATTCCTACGTATTCTGCAACCACTGGGCTCCTCTTTGGTTTTTATGATGAGATGGGGACTCCTGCGGTCTAAATACAATGACTATACCTTTACCGCAGGTATTGGTGTACCTCCACTGATGCCATTTAAATGCTTTCTGGAATTTTAGCCAGCAGGGGAACGTATGACTGCAAAGTATGCTGAACCAACGGAAACATGAAATTGGAAAAATGCGTATTTCCCTCTTCGTGTGGTTGTTTTTGGTAATAACACTATATTGGATATTATGTAACCTTTGTCCACAATGTTTAGTTAACCTCTTGCATACCAGTGGGGAAGTTACAAACACACTTTTACTCAATTTGGTGTTCCTTTTGCTGCCTTGAACCCTTCTATTTGTGCCCCATTACCAATTTTCAATGCATTGACCCCATAGATTAGTTTGACACAGTATATTTATATTCTTTCTAATCTCAACTCCTGTTGTGTATGACATCTGCAGTTTTGGTTCTATACTGCAAACGGAGTTTGTGCTCACTTTGTATAGCTGGAATTTTACGTAAAGCAACCAGAAACAATACTTTTAAATAAGTGCCATTTCCGTTCATCAAGACAGTTTTTTCCCCTTTCATCTGTCACTGATTTTCTGTACATCTACTCCCATGCCTCATCAAGGCATGTGTTGTCTTCATCTTTTCCCTAATTATACAATGGTTCTTATTTTCTAGACTAGTAGTTTAGTCTAAACTGGCAAAGGTCGACTGTTCTTGTGTATTGAACCCCATCTTTTTTTTTTTTTTTTATTCTTTTTTTTTTGTGCGTTGAGATAAACACATACAAGCTCGTGGTGCCCCAAAAGCAGTCCTCAAGCGTATTTTCATGCATGACAGTAAGAGCAATGGGTTAATTGGCAAATTTTTAGTATAATAGTTGTGGCTTAATAATCATATTCATTAAAACTGCGCTTTGGTATGGTCAATATTTATGGTTCTAGCTAACGTTGCTGCATGTTATAGCACTGTTTAACAAACATATAACACGTTTTACTCTAAGCTTAACTTTAGTGACACTATGCTTGGTTACACATAGATGCTTCACCCTTCCGCCCCTATATCACACATGTACAGGTTAGTAAGGCTGGTCCTGTGAGACTAGGAGAATTTCAGTTGTGCCCTATCTTCATTATTTAGAATTACATCGGTATGGCATGTTGTCAAGGTGAGCGTCCTCGTTTGGCTCTGATTAGCCTATGCCCTATGTGGGCTTAGTGTGCTCGACTGTCCGCATGTGTTGCGACATTGGTAGGTGCTGTACGGCAGTCCGGGAGTGGAGTGCGGCATCTGGCATGATGCATCTAGAGAGTGGAGCCTCGCGGGTTATGTTCTCTTGGTCTATGTTGTCTATGTTCTGCATGTGCTGGCTTGTCTTGCCTCTCTCTCCGCTGCCTGCTTCGGGCCTGTCTCAGAGCTGGGGTTAAGGTCCCATGGCGGGTCTCAGAAGGTGGGTGGCCTGTAAAGGTGCGAGAGTGCGTGTGTGTATCCGACTGTTGTTGGTGTCGGAGCCGCTGTTGCTTGTGATCTGCTCTGGTTGTTGTTAATGCGGGGTGATAGCCTTTGGATTCTCTGGTCTCGGCTCCGCCGCACATGGCCTCCGCCATCTTAGCTGCAACGTTTGGGTCGCGGGTCGGGATGACACAGCCTTTGAGGTGTTGCAGTGGTCGGGGTTTCAGGGTGAGGACCGGGATCACCCCCACCGGTCCAGAGGGGGGGGACCAGGGCCGGTTCCTCGTGGGACTGGGCCCCTGGCTGGGCACTGTTAGGCAGGATAGCGGGCAGCGGCCGTCTGCTCCACTCACCGCCGGAGTAGGCCTCGATTGTAACATTGAAGATTTGTCCTCCAAGGGACTAATGCTCATAAAGCCAGCCTCACCCTGGATCCAGTGTCCTCTGCTCGACGAGGGCCGCTGTTGCCGGTCAGTATTTGGGTCAAAACTCTGTTTTATGGCTTATAGGTTTCTAGTTTGCAGGAGCTGGTCTCACTTGCGACCGTCCAGCTTCGCGGCCCGGCCCGGCCCCGCCCCCGTTGAATCCCATCTTAGGTACAGTTAGTGTTTTTTGTTTTTTTCTGTTGGAAATGGTGTTTAAAAGTAATAATGGCACTTACCATGCTATGAAGAGAATATAGATATTTATGTAAACTAGGACAGGGGTGACCGACCATGTGTTGATCCCCAGAAGGCATAACTCAACATTTTGGCCACCCCCCTGCAGAGAAAAAAAATAAATAAATCGCTCCATCTATATAGAAGTTGACTGGTGGTCACTGTATGTGCATCTGTATAACTGGCCAGTTTTTGTGTATTGCTTCCTTTTGTTAGTGCCTTTGGAGGAACACTCACTGTACTCGCACTTTATAGCAGGTTGTAAGTTGTTTGGCACCAGGGTGGACATGGGATTGAGACCCAATGGCTTGCTTTGCTAATGCTATGTTTGTTTAGATGTAGTGCAATATGGTTTGTTTCCCTCTGTTCTATCTATGATAGCTGTTTTCCTGTGATCTATCTGATTATGCAAGTATTGCGCACATGCTTACAGAGGAATAGTTATTGTAGAAACATTTTACTTATAGATCTTGACAAATGTTTCAGTTTAATGTATATTAACCTGCCCTGCTTTGCACCGACGTGCAGACTGTGGTCCCATCTCTGCCTGTTCCTGAATGGTACTCTGTCTACATCTGTACTAAATGCTTGTCTGTGTAGGAGTCTGCATCTGTTTGCTATGACCTTTTTTTTCCAATGCTTGGTCTTAATTTAATCTCATTAACCCCTACAATCTCAGAAGGAATAAACAACCTAGGCAAAGTTTTAGGTATGTGTTTTATTACCGGTTTAGCATAATTTTGCTCACATAATTGTACTCCTCCATAGTCTGTAACAGTTATTTGTGACAGTGCTTCATAATGTCTTCATAATCACCCGGTTTAGTAAAAAACACATCAGTTGGTGTAGGATGTTTTTGTTGATTTGCATAACTCTTTTGGCGGGATCATGGTTGGAATCTCTTTGAACATTTTTTTAGCCCCTTGTAGCATTTGCTAGTGTGAGCAAGTATTCCTTTGACGAAAATGTATTATATGCAGGGCAAGTTTAGACACGGCATGTGCTCTTTCTGTCACTGTCTCTCCAATTACTTGTAATAGTTTGCCATCGGCTTGTTTTCAAGCTTATGGCAGTCGTGAAGCCTTTTGGACAGTAAAGCAATACATTTTGTTAGTGGCAGGCAGCAGAAATATTATATGGGCCATTTATGAGTTTACGCACTTAACAGGGAACTGCGAGGCACTGTCAGCTGAATTGCAAAATTTACTACATAATAGCTTAGCTGGAAATTATTGTAACCTACTTGTTGGAGTTCTTTTACTACCATTGGTAGAAATGTACCCTGCCACTCCTTAATAGTATCCTTCAGTGTTCTGCACACACATGCTATTAAATGTGGGGTACCAGGCGTTAATAAGTCAATGAGAATGTTTTATAAAAATTAATGACAACTTCATTTTCATGTATCATGTCTGATGTGTTGAGTGAAATTCTATAAATGACATAGGTTGCGCTCTCCTGGCTTTCAGACCGTGCTTTCTGAAGGCAGAAGGCAACGCTTCTCATGAAAGACAGGCTTATTTCCTTGGTTAACTGTTCAAATGGAGCAAGAAGAGACACAATATTTTCAATTAAGATCCACTGATGTGCACTGAAGGTTGCTGGCAGTTCGTAATCTGCCATGTACGCAGCTAAGACTCTCTTTTGTTCAAGTAGTCTTTCCAACATATAGTACGTGCTGTTCCAGCGAGTGGCTACATCTTGCTGCAGTCGTTTGGGTGGCATTCCAAACTGTACTTGCAAAGCTTGTAATCGGGAATAAGCAAGCGGAGAATGCTTAAAGTGACCCACAATTTTTTCCCTGATGCGGTTATATCTGATATGCTGCGCCGACTCAGCACTCCCTCATTTACAGCCAGCTGCAGCGTGTGTGGCATGCACGGTGTACTATTGACTATTGAGGCCACTGTCCTCCAGAGCCTTTACCATGTTCCGTGCATTCTCGGACAATCAGATGCACTTTAGACCTGTCAATGTGCCAAGTTTCAAGCATGCTAACTAAAGCCTCAGATATTGCTGCTGCAGTATGTGACCCAACAAACTCTTGTGCCTGAAGCAAAATTGTTTGCAATTTAAAATCGGCGTCTATCCACTGCGCTGTTAAGCTGAGCATGCTAGTTGGACTTACGTCTGAGCTCCAAATGTCAGTGGTAAAACTTAGAGCTGGGATGTCTGGTCATGAGCTTATGAATGTGTTTTGAAACACGGTCAAACATTTCAGGTAGACAGGTTTCTGCAAAATAACGTCTGCTTGGCAGTGTGTAACGAGGCTCAATGTGTTGTATGAGCTTACAAAATCCAATGTCTTCCACAACAGAGAATGGCTGGTCATCTAAGGCAATAAATTCCATTATTTTCTCTGTAATGCCTTCTGCTTTGGCACTATCATTTGCAAATTTCTTAATTTTTTCAAAGACTGTGGCTACAGATGGTGTTGGTGTGCTAGTAGTTGGGGTACTTTTAAGCATTGTTGCTTTTCTGTACTCTTCATGCTGAATTGAATGTCGTGTTTTCAGGTGTACCCCCTCTTGAAATTTTAGCTGAACAAAGACTGCAGACGGCACATTTGGTGTCTTTATCAGAAACTTTGAAATATTTCCAAACCGCTGACATTGTAAAGTCACTGAAAGAGGACTATGCCTCGGCTATAGATTTAAAAAAAAAAGGAAAGTGACTTAAAATATATAAACAGATACATAGATATTATACACACAATGCCACCCAAAGCTGTTAGTTTAAAAAAAAATACTAAATTGATGGGGTAAAAGACCTTTAAAATATGATAAGTGCATTCTGTATTAGCCAGGTATTAGTGCATTATTGCCTTGGTATGTAATTTAAAGAAAAAAAAAATAGCTATTTCAAGAGCTAGTCAGATTGAAATAAAAATTCAATAAATATCAGCTGGCAATTCAAATATATATAAAACTGGTTGTTTCACCTGAGTTTTCTATATATTTCAATCTGACTAGCTCCTGGAATAGCTCATTATTTCTATAAATGACATACCAATAATCATAATATATTAATTAATAATAAAGATTTAGAAATGTGGACTAGGGACTTGAAGAAAGCACTTTGGGCAGATTGGCACGTGCAGAATATAATTAATAAATGGATGTGGATATGTGGAAATGTTTGCAGCAGGAAAGTGTATTTCTTTATTCAATCAAAATGCTCTAGGTAGGAATCACCCTGGTGTCACCCGGCTACATATAATTAAATTATAATAAAATATTTTATTAATTATATTTATTTACATTTGAGTCTGAGTGCAAGGACTAGTCAGACTCATGGCACTATTTTCAGAAACGGCAAAATGTCGGATGGGAACGAAAATTGTTACAGTACAGCAATACACTTTATCTTCCTGGAGGTTAAGACACAATTAGCCTCCTGTACAGCAGGGCAATCATCACTTAATAGCACTTTCTAAGTGGATGGCTTCCCACAGGATTGGGGATTCTTAGTGAATCTCTGTAATTAATTTTATTAATAAATATAATTACTTACCGCAGGCGATGTGGGTAGTTTTACAGCAGGCTGCCCCACTTCTCTCACGGCACTTCCGGTTAGAAGGTTGCGCGGCGGCAGTGTGCGGTCTTCTCACAGCGGTACCAGTGCGGATGGTGGGTGACCAATCCCAACGCCCTATTTTCTGCCGATATGTGCCAATATCGGCCGGAATGGATTAGGTCAATTTTCGGCCGATACTTTCGGCCGTCGGAATTTCGGTGCACCCCTAATGCCCACATATTGTAGGCCGCATGGACATTGCAATAAATAAAGAACCTTTTTAAAAAAAAAAAAAAAAAAAAAAAAAAAAAAAAAACTTTATTTTTCTGTGCATATTATTATTACATGCATGCTTGTCATGCCCCAACAGCAATTGACGAGCTAGAAATCTTACCATATATATGAACACATTGAGGACATTTATTTAATTCTTGCACATTTTTAAAGGAGTTAATAAACGTAAATTAACTATTGCTAGAGTGAGGCTAAATAAGTGTGATTGAGGCTTGCTGGCCTATGATTTGTTCTAGCATTGCTAGCAGTAGTATGCTTCAGCGATGTGAGAGTGTTAGTAAATGCAGGCATGTTTAAATACCGCTTTATGAGACTTATCCGAACCCACTCCACTTGATACCTGATTAGATGAGGGTCATTCCGTAAAGTGTGTGAAGTGTGTGGGCATTTGTTACTGCTGAGCTTTATATTTGTGTTGAGTTCTAAGTGACACAGTGATAATGGTATTGTGCTGGTAAGGTGAAGCGAGCCTAGATGTGCATTAAGTGATGTTGGTTGGTGTTGAGTTTCATAATGTGTAGTAATGTGTATGTAGTCCGGGGAACAGGCAAGTGTCCACAGGTGCTGGCTACGACTATGCCGCCTGTGGAATGTCCATGGAGGTTCAGCCGATACCCATCGGGTGTTGGTTGCTGTCATAAAGAACATTTTTAGTATTGCAGCTCACAATATCTTTTATGGGATAGGACTTTTATGTGGGATGTGAAATGAGTAGTTTCTCTTCTTGCTGTGATCGGTTGTTTTGCACACTATGCAAGTATTACATTTTAAAAAAAAAACCTTTGGAGTTAGATAAAAAGGTGGAATTTTTCTTTGGTGTAATTTTTGATGAGGATGGTTCTAAAATATGGGAGCACCTCTAAAAACTATACTGGGCTTATTCGGGATAAAATCTTTTAAGATATCGTCTTGTTTTAAAATATGCCAGTACTTGTTGATTTTTTTTGATAGTAGTGCTTCTATTGTTAAAATTAAAAATGACAGGCATAAAAGAAGTGTTTCGTATTTTTTGATTTAAATTCTAAAAGTTCTTTTCTATCTTTTTTGGTGACCGTTTCATTTAAAAGTTTTATTGTGGTTAGTTTGTGGGTAATTTTTGTCAGTACATTTTTCTTTCAGTGATTGGGCCTGTTCTATAAAATCCTTTGTGTCTGAACAGTTTCTTCGGAGGTGAAAGAATTGGCTTTTAGGGACACCATCCAACCAGGGTTTAAAATGGCAGCTTGTTTGGTCAATTACCGTGTTCATGCAAACTTGTTTAAAAAAGTTTTTGTGTGGATGTGACTGTTATGGTACTTTTTCAGTAAACCAAAATGTTTAAGTGTCTATCTGTTCCTGTCCAAATTAAAGAGAATTGAATTGCGTATATACGCTGAAGTAATTCAGTCTGACACACGGAGTTCAGGTTAAAATAACTTCGAGGAAATTTATTGGCAAGTGCAGAATCAGAGGGCGCGCAGGCCCTTTTAAGAGACATTTTCGTCATCATTGATTATCAAGATATCAGTGAATAAACATCATTAATTGGATTAATTGTTAAGTGTCTGGGTTAGTGTCCACCTATCAATATAATTAATTGGATCAAAAGCTAAGTGGTTAGTTCCGTGTCCACCCACCAAGAGGTGGTACTTTTTCGGACACGGGTGGGGGACAAGGGGTCTTGAGCGTCATTTTACTCGGTCGGTGATGTCAAATCTCGTGGTTAGGTGCAAGGTCTCTTATGAATAGAACATTTCATTACTACTGTGTTCTCATGGCCTTTAAATTATACTATGTTGCGAGTTAGGGGAAATTCAACAGTTCCTGGGTTAGTCATATCCTTATGGAGAATACAGTCTTTGTCTATTGTATTAGATGTGCTGAGAAATACTGTCATGTAATGTAGTTTTAAAATGAACAAGTCAGGTTAGGAGGACAAAATGGAGGATTGTCACAGTATAAAGTTAAAATGGAGTTAGTGCAATAATTGAATACAAGTACAATAAGGTTTTTTAAATAATCCCACATCAGTCCCCCCTATGAAATGTTAGATTCTAAGAGATAAAACTTTATTAAGTTAGTACCAGGAAGACGTGTTAACCCAAAGGCACAGAAACCCTGTGGCCGCTAGCTAGGTGTTAATGCAAAGTGCAAGGCTGTCCCTAGTTCTGACCCTGATAGGCTAACTCATCCGTCAGTATGGCTCTCGAACACTTCACACCCATGGGTATCCCATGGCAGCTAATCCACCACTTCTCCAACACGGGGCCTTTACCATTCACTGACAGATGCTGTCCCTAAGGTGGTCCCTTCCTAGAACTCTCGCACTTTATCATCAAAAGGGATGGATTGCAGCGGCAAACAGGGTGAGTTGAGATCCTGGAAATCTTGGTCATCAACATCAAGTAGTGTGAAAGTGGGTGCCGCTTGGTCAATAGTCTTCGTGAGAGCTTTCCTCAGGCAGGGGAAGACACAACAAAAGAGAAGAGCAAAGATAAAAAAAGAAATTAGTATTGCCATACCAATATGCATTAAAGCCTTTTTCCAACCCGTCATCCAACCAAACCATCTGTCCCAGGGATCTTTTATCCCGGAATTCCTTTTTAATTCTTCTGAGAGGTCATTTAATTTTGCTATGGCTAATGTAACTTTACCATTAGGACCTGTGTTTTCTGGGATGTAGGTACAACATGTCATGGTGTCGGGCAAAATTTTACATACCCCTCCTTTTTCGGCTAGGATCATATCCAGGGCTATTCTATTTTGGAAGGCCATTTGGGATGTTGCCTGCAATTGTTCGGCTAATCCCTGGAGGGCATCTCTGGTGTAATTAACGAAACGCTGTTGATTGTAATAAATGTAGTTTATCCAATTTAAGTTCTTGTTTGCAGTAACTATGGTAAAAATTGATTCAAATCCTGCAGCAACTTCATCTCTTGCTTTAAATTCATTGGGTACCCCCCTAGGCACCCCAATGGCATCAATGTAAATGTGAGGGTCAAAACTTCCTTTTACTGGGGCTTCACGCTTGGCCTTAGTGTGGCTGGACTCATGGGTGTTGGTGTGTGTGTCAGAAATAATGTGTATAGGCATAATGGCCTTGGCCAATGTACACTCCCCCCACCACTCTGTGTCCATTCTGGATCTTAACTGTAAATCCCCACACAACCAGTAAATATCTCCCAGTGACCTAGTGTGCTGCTGCAGCAAACGTACAGGAACAGTTCTATATGTAGTACAATAACCTGCAGGAAAGTTACCCACAAATTTACCAATCCCATCATGTTTGACATAGCAAGTGTAATTACCTTTATATACGGTAACACCATGAGGAGGTCTTACATTTTTGGCTATAAGAGGATACTCCGCTGTCCATGCTTGACATTGAGACCTGTTTAAATTATATTGGTAGGCAAAAAGACTTAAAATGCAATTTTCTTCATCTACTGGCAGGGTTAAAGGTACAGTGCCCAGATGAGGCCGGGCACCACCACACACATTACTAGTGCATATTCATGAGACCCACTCTTGGGCATTTGGATATGATCAATTTGAATTCTCTGGAATGGGTACATGGGTTTTGCTAGGTGCTTTGCAGGCACCTTGATTGGTCTTCCTGGATTACATTTTGCACAAATGACACAGGCCCTGCAGAAGCTGTTGATCAGGGTTGTGATTCCAGGTGCTTCATAATATTTTTGAATGAGGGCGGCCATTAGGTCTTTTGACAGATGTGCAGGCCCATGGGCCCATTGGACAACTGCTGGGTATAAGTTTCTTGGAAGGCAAAATTTAGAATTGTTGTAGTAAATTCCGTCCTTTAGGACAGCTCCTTTCTTCTTCCATTTCTGGATTTCTTCAGGGGTAATTATAGCTTGTTGTTCTCGTAGAATTCTTAGGTCAGTAGGAAGAGTTTGTAAGGTAAAGATAGGAACTTCTTCTTCTTGACCGGACACTTCTTCATCCACTTCCTGCAAATTTCTGGCTGCTTGCTTAGCAGCCTGATCGGCCAAATGGTTGCCCTTTGCTTCATCTGAATCCAATTTCCCATGTGCCTTTACTTTCAAAACGGCCACTTCTTCAGGGAGTAGGAGGGCATCCATTAGTTCCTTGATTGCAGAGCTGTGTTTGACTGGTGTACCGGCAGTGGTAAGAAATCCTCTTGTCTTCCAAATGAGGCCGAAGTCATGTGCCACACCCAGAGCATATCTTGAATCTGTATAGATGTTGGCACGCTTTCCCTTGGAAATCTTGCATGCTGAAGTCAGGGCTTGCAATTCAGCTTCTTGCGCAGACATTGCTGGCGGTAGAGGTGATGACTTGAGAACTTCCCCTGTTGTGGTTACGGCATATCCTGTATGGTATTTTCCTTCTTCATCAGCATACCTTGAACCGTCCACAAACAGAGTAAAATCCGGATCCGGTAATGGATTCTCATGCACAGTTGGTAAGTGTACTGTTTCCATTTTCATCTGTTCGAAACAGTCATGAGGAGTTTCTGGGTCATAGTCATTTGTTATAACTAGGTCTTTAAATTCTTTTTCCAGGAAATGTCGTGGCCATGCTTCAAGAAGGTCAGTTGCTGGGTATTTGGCAATGCCATTTTCCTGTAGTTGTGATTCATCCATGGTGGCCCATAATTTTGCCATGGGCCCAAGGTCATTCCATGATCTTGTCTTTAACTTGGTAACAGGAATATGTGGAATAGCAGTATCCCAATGATGGTATAGGTAATTGAGTTCTGGGGGCAGTTGGATCAGGACCATGCTGTTGCCTTCCGAGTCACAATAGAAATCTTGGGCAGTGAGCTTTACTTCAAACCAGTGGTAGAGCTCATCTTCATAGCAAGGTTCAGGAGTAATGTCTGGCTTGTACCACATGGTACAGAAGGCGTAATCTGGACCTTCACAGAGAGGTGTCTTGTCCTCGTGAAAAGTTAAATGTGGATGCATTTTCTTGATACATCCACAGAGAAGGTAAATGTAGGTTTCATCTGTGACAAACCCATAGTAGATACCCCCCTCAGGGAGTGGAAGAAGAGTGGATGGGTTAAGAACTTGACACCTTTGTATAGAAATGTTGTCAGGCAGAAGAAGATGACATTGCAGACGTAGGTGTCTAGCGGGAGACACGTGCTTGAGCTGGACTTGGTTGATAATGGCAGAGATGTCATGAGGGGCCAAAACAACCAACGGGTGGCCAAGGACCAGGTCTGAAGTTCTTTCAATAAGTTCTCTTGCAGCAAAAACAGCCCTAAGGCAGGAAGGGGTCCCTCTAGCCACAATGTCCAGTTGGCATGAAAAGTATCCAATAGGCCTCTGGCGGCCTTTTAAGTCATTAGTTTGGGTAAGAACTCCTGTAGCATGACCTAGTCTTTCAGAGACAAATAATTTGAAAGGCTTGGTATAGTCTGGTAGGCCCAAGGCAGGAGCAGAGACAATGGCACGTTTAAGAGATTTGAAATTGTCCAGAGCTTCGTTGGTCAGGCCGAATGGATCTGACTTGAGTGCATCGTAGAGAGGTTGCATAAGCAGAGAGGCCTCTGGGATCCATGCTCTGCAGTAGGAAATGAGGCCTAAGAAGGCATGAAGAGATTTTGAAGTCCTTGGGGGTTGAATGTCCAGAATTGTTCTGACTCGGTCCCGAGTGAGATGTCTGGTACCTTGAGATAGGCAATGTCCAAGGAAAATCACAGAGGGTTGACAGAATTGCAGCTTGAGAAGCGAAGCTTTACATCCTTGTTCTGCCAAATAGCAAAGCAGACTAATTGAACATTTTTCAGTAGTGGGTATATCATCTCCACAGAGCAACAAATCATCCACATACTGGAGTAAAACAACTTCTGGGTGTTCAGCTTGCCATGGGTCAAGAATAGTACACATGGCTTTGGCAAATTGACTTGGAGAATTTTGTGCCCCTTGGGGCATGACAGTCCATGTATATTGTTGCATTTCATGGGTGAAAGCGAACAGGTATTGACAGGATGGATCTAGTGGAACACTGAAAAAGGCATTAGCTAGATCAATGACTGTGAAATACTTTGCAGAAGGTGGGACGCCAGAGAGCAGGGTATGGGGGTTTGGTACAAGAGGGGTGTCCAGGACAGTGGCTTCATTGACCGCACGGAGATCCTGAACCATCCTGTACTTTACTGGCTCACCTTTTAGAGTCTTCTTCTTCACAGGAAATAATGGAGTATTACATTCTGATTTACACTCCACTAAAGCACCCTTTTCCAGGAGCGCTTTGATGTGAATAGAAATGGCTGCAGCCTGTGCTGGTTTTAGAGGATATTGTGGTTTCCTTGGTAACTTAGCTCCTGGGATAAGCTTAACCACCACAGGTGGGACATTTAGATGACCTATATCCTCTGGGCCTGAGGACCATAACTTAGCAGGCACCTGAGTTTTTAACTCATCTGGGAAATTGGACCTAGGTTCTGCTGCTTGCTCATTGGGTATATCTAATTGCAGCATCAAAGGTAAGGAGCACAGGGCTGAAGTGTCAGAAACAGATAGAGGTGTAGACATTTCTACCTGTCCATCTGGAGTGAAGGTTATAGACGCCTGCAGGCGTGAAAGGACATCAGCGCCTAACAGGTTAATTGGGCATGTGGAGGAAACTACAAAACGAGCAAGTAAGCTTGTGCCAACCCGCAGAGGGGTTGTTAGAGGACTGTGTCTCGGTTGGCCATCCACTCCAACACAGGAGACATCAATACTTGACAAGAAAGATGGGTCTGGCAGGTCTTGTTCTCTGAGAACACTTCGGGCTGCGCCTGTGTCAATAAGAAATGTGGTAGGTTGGCCTTCAATGGGTAAAGTCACTGTGGCAAGTGGCCCCCCTCCCTTATCCCCTGTAAACACTGCCATGACAGGGGTTAATGACACAGGTTTGCCAATTTCCTAATCATCATCTGGTTCCTCAACAATTGGAACCGTTTTCATGGTCTTAGGGGCCGGGGCAGGCTTGGGAAACTTTTTGGGCTCCCCTGTAGGAAACTTTTTGGGCTCCCCCGGTTCCCTTTTGGGTTCTGGACAGTCACTTCTGTAGTGTCCCTTAGCCCCACAATTAAAACATGTTACGTCCTCTAACTTGACACCCTTGGTGCCAGGGGTGATGGGGGTGGCACGGGCCACCATGAGAGGAGCTGAATTGGGTCTTCTGGGGGTTTGGGCAGATTCCAAACCTCTAGCAACTAGGAGTAACGTATCTAGGGGAACAACCTTGTATTCAGGGCGTGCAGCAATGATTCCCTTGCGTATGGAATCTTTAACACCTTGGACAAACGCACCTGATAGCATTTGTGAATGAATTTTGTCAGTGAGATCAAATCCCAAATCTGTAAACATTTGATATAATCTTGCATGAAACCTTTCCACTGATTCTCCTTTGTCTTGCACAACATCAGTAAGGCCAGCAGCTTGATCTGCAAGTTTATCCTTAGCCCAATCTCTCAATTGATTGCAAAAGGTTACTCCGGAGGGATAATCAACATCACTTGTAAGCAGATCTGTACTGAGGTGGCGGGCCATGCTGGGCCAATATGCATCCCCTGCTTTAATAGCACAAATGCTCAGTAGGTCACGCCAGGCGGCGGAATAAGTCTTTTGTATCTGAACTATCCCTCGGTAAAAAGGCATAGGCTGTTTCTCTGGGTCAGGGAGAGATTTCATTAAAGCACTAGCTTGTGTGGGGTTAAAAGCGACATATTTAGGAGGGGCCTGTTCTCCCCGACCCTGATGGCCGAAGGGATCTTCAATAGAACGGTGGGCTCTCGCAGCCTCCATTGAACCCTGGGACAGCCTGTCATCCTCTTCCTCATCTAGCTCTATTATCTGGGACCTTCTGCGTGAGGGGAACACCTGAGGAGACAGGGCCGGGGGATAGGAGGGAGCTCCGGAGGCGGGAGTTGCCATTGGGTCATAACCTTGGGACCGGTAATCACCGGGAAGCACCGGCATCAGGGGTGCTGAATGGCTGGGGGCCGCCATATTGGAGGCGGGGAAGGAAGTTGCATTGGGGTTAAGGGAAGACGTGGCGGCCATGTTGGATGTGGGCACATCCGGGGCAGACTGAACCGGACTGGGCATGACCGGAACCTGGGGAGTGACTTGGGGAAAGGGGTATGGCCAGTGAGGATAGGGGTATGGGAAGGGGTATGGCCAGGCCATTTGGGTGGGAGTTGGGGCGGAACCTGGAGTGGGCAGTGAGGTTGGGGAGGGATTAGCAGAGGGGGTGGGAAACTGGGCTGTGGTCGGGGCGGGCGAGGGAGAGGGTGGGGAAGAGTCAGTAAAGGTGCCTGAAGGAGGAGGAGCCGGAGTGGGATCAGCAAGATTGACAGTGGCAGGAGAGGAGGGGTTAGTGCACTGGGCAGATGCAGATGGGAGGGTAGGATTATCTACGGAGACAAAGTGTGAGGAAGGAATGGCAGATGAGATGTTAGCATTAGACTCAGAAGGTGGCTTGGGGATGGATGAGGATGATGGGAATGTTAGGGAGGGAGAAGGGGAAAAGTAGGATCCATCAGAATTTAGGACCGGGCAAACGGGAGAGGTGACGGGATGGGGATTGGGAGGATTAATCAGCTGGCAATCTCCCATTACTGACTGGATCTTTGGGATAGACATCCCCCGGGCGCCATTTTGGGGCGCTGGCTGAGGAAGAGCCCCAGCAACACAATTATTATGATACACAAACATTTTCACACCCTTGTGAATTATTTCTTCTTCAACCCAACCTTCTTGCTGAATAGCCTTTGCTACTCTGTACCATGCTTCAGCTGTTTTTAATAAATCATAATTTGCAAGCTTGCCTTTCTTTTCCATCAACAATCTACGCCAACTTTCTGGTTGTAATCTACCACATGTCGGCACAGCTATTTTACAAACTTTTGCAATCTTTTCAACACCTTTAACCATCTCCTCACCCTCTCTGTCATCAACTAAATCACATGCTAACCAGCCCTTACTGGGCTTACTTAAATCCTGCCCCATGATCCCTTCTCCCCTACACCAGCGTCCCAGATATAGGGAAAGATAAGGAAAATTGAACCGGAACGTCTACAATGCTCGACTGCCACCTGAGAATCGTGGGTCTTTCTCAAGTGCGTCTTCCCAAAACGTAGACTAGTCACTGAATCCGCCTACCCGGGGTGGTAGACACGGATTGGAGCGAGGTGAGAAGTGTGTGACCAATCACTTCTCTATTAAGAGGAATGGGAGTGGATAGTATAATAGTACAGGAAGTGTAGAAAAGGTAAAGAGTAAGGGAAGAAAAATCCTTAGAGACAGATACAGGAGTTTAAATGACTCCACATTAAACAAACAAGACAACAGTACAGTTGAAATACAGTGCATGCATCATAGTTCAAATGAAATCAACAGTAATCCCTTTCCTTCTACATGTGCTTACTCCAAAGTCACCTTTCTCAACCTCGTAGTGTCCCCGCTCGGAGAATGACTTCCTCAAGTCTCACTACCAGCGGCCAAGGATAACAGCTAACACCGGTCCGAAATCCTTTCTAGCCTCCCTCGTTACAGCAGTCCACTTAAAGTGGCCACGCCACCCTCACTCCCGTAGTGCCCTTATAAGACCCACTCTATAAGTCTCACTACCACGTGATGCGGAAAACAAGCAATACCTGCCTGAATCCCCCCAGGAAACTGAGTCCCCTGCCACAAGGCTAAGTCTCCTACCACAGTTAAAATAATCAGTGGACCTTCAACTCAACTAGAGCCGAAGGGTCCGGGTCAGGACGTCCCCAACTCAACTAGAGCTGGATGGTCCGGGTCAGGACGTCCCCAACTCAACTAGAGCTGGATGGTCCGAAAGCGCACAGTGAAGCTAGCTAGGCTATCAAAGTGACACAAAATTGGATCACAGGAAACTATGATTCTACACAGATCCCACAATTCCACAAACTTCTTTTTCCTTACAGCCACAGCCACGAGGCTCCTAAAAGAAGTAAACAGGCAAAGAAGACCCCCAGGAACACATCCACAGGTCAACCCCCCTTTTTCCCTACAGCCACAAACACGTGGCTCCTAAAAGGAGTAAAACAGGCAACAGGACTCCAGGCAAATCCCCCCGGGTCCACCCCCCCTTTATCCCAAAAAGGGGAAAACAGACAAACACAGGACCCTCAAGCAAACTACCACTGGTCCACCCCCCCCCTCTTTATCCCAAAAAGGGGAAACAAATAAACATTCAGCCCGGGCAACCAAACTAGACACACCCAGGCAACAGACTAAATGCAGGTAACAAATGGGTAATAAGACTCCGGGCAAGATATTACCTGTCTTTGATGTCCTCCCGGGAAGCAGTCACAGACACGTGGACGGGTCAATCAAAGGGGCCGGAACATACCGGTGGCTCTGCAGAAGTCTCTACCGTGTACTTGGAGGTGATCAGTCTCCCTTCCTTCCCCCTGGATTCCTCCGTCCACCCTTGTCTTCCTTAGGACGGCTCACCGGCCAGACATAGCCCGGAGTCCCTGTTCGGGCGCCAAAGTTGTTATGGTACTTTTTCAGTAAACCAAAATGTTTAAGTGTCTATCTGTTCCTGTCCAAATTAAAGAGAATTGAATTGCGTATATACGCTGAAGTAATTCAGTCTGACACACGGAGTTCAGGTTAAAATAACTTCGAGGAAATTTATTGGCAAGTGCAGAATCAGAGGGCGCGCAGGCCCTTTTAAGAGACATTTTCGTCATCATTGATTATCAAGATATCAGTGAATAAACATCATTAATTGGATTAATTGTTAAGTGTCTGGGTTAGTGTCCACCTATCAATATAATTAATTGGATCAAAAGCTAAGTGGTTAGTTCCGTGTCCACCCACCAAGAGGTGGTACTTTTTCGGACACGGGTGGGGGACAAGGGGTCTTGAGCGTCATTTTACTCGGTCGGTGATGTCAAATCTCGTGGTTAGGTGCAAGGTCTCTTATGAATAGAACATTTCATTACTACTGTGTTCTCATGGCCTTTAAATTATACTATGTTGCGAGTTAGGGGAAATTCAACAGTTCCTGGGTTAGTCATATCCTTATGGAGAATACAGTCTTTGTCTATTGTATTAGATGTGCTGAGAAATACTGTCATGTAATGTAGTTTTAAAATGAACAAGTCAGGTTAGGAGGACAAAATGGAGGATTGTCACAGTATAAAGTTAAAATGGAGTTAGTGCAATAATTGAATACAAGTACAATAAGGTTTTTTAAATAATCCCACATCATGACCTTTAACAAAAATTTCTAAATCTAAAAAATTGATGCTATTTTTGCTATGTTCTTAGGTTAAGATTATGCCATATGTGTTATTAAGATGACTTAAAAATTGTGTTAGGAAATTTTCTGTACTTATCCAGATAAACAGGTCATTTATGTATCTAAAATAGGATACCGTGACGGATATGTGCGCGCGCCCACACAGAAATTTAAAAAAGTTTTATCACCCTCTTGTTTAATACCTTTTGGGCACAGGGGGGGGGTGGCTTCCCTGGGATCCAGTGGGACTGGGCAGCCGCAGGTGACAGCAGGGCTTGCTGCAGCTGATGGGAGTGGGCTGCCGCTGGTTCAGACTTCCCCCCTTCTCCTCCTGTATCGCCTTCACTTCCTCCCAGGGTGCAGAGAGCTGCATGGGGATGTTTGTAACGGAACAGGGCTGACAGATCCAGGCGCCAGGACAATATTATTCGCTATGGTGATCTGGCTCCTGGGATATGTTGAGCCCTGTTATAGATGATTTATTTTTGTTGGCCAGGAGTGTCTGTGCACTGTCTTAACTTCAGGGGGTTAAACAGATGCCTGTTATGTGATGCTGTGCATGCTGACAACAGATGACCTGTATGCACAGAATTGACATTAACAGACTGGTAATTCTTGTTCCAGGTTGGATAATAAGGCCTAATGACTATACCAGACTTGGAGTAAGACCTTTGTCAGGAAAAAATGGCACTATATATATCTATATCTCAATGTTGTGGCCATGGTGTTTATAATAACTGTTTTAGATTTCATGGACTCTACTTTATCTTTGAAAAAAATATAGAAATATACTTATAGCTTTATTGTGCAATAAATGTTAATCCTACACTGTCCATTATGAAAGTAAAAATACCGAACCAGAATCCCTAGTTTATAGTACTGCAGGCTGTAAGATGTGCATAAAAAGTTAATCTGATTTGTCCCTGTAGGGTTAATTCCCTAAACTAGCCAAAGTAGCTGAAAACATTGTGAAACTCTCCTGCTATTTTGGCCTCAACATAGAAATGCACTTTTTAGTTCTCACAGGGTTATTCCCTAAACAATGGTTTGTCTGCAATTCACCAGATAATTGTAAACGAATAGCAGTTTGACATTTTTGTTTTGCCTGAATGTTGCTTTTCACAGTTCTCAGTTTAATAAATAACTGTGGGGTTTATTCAATAAACACTGAATTCGTGCATTAAAAACTCAACTGCAAATAATTCAATGATTTGATGCGCATTAGGTCCCTCCATTGCTTTGACATTGCTGAAGGAGGAGAAACGTGGTACGTAGTGGTTACAAAAAAGAGGGAGGGGGGGGGGGGGGGGAGAGGTGTGATCTGATGTGAGAGGAGAACCTATAAAGTTTGAGGCAGGGGCACTATATCATTAGTAATGCAGGTTTATATCCACAACGTTATAGTATTCCTTTAACTGAATAAAATAGAGTGACTTCTCTTATCACACCAAAATAATCTGTTCGCTTTGTTTTTCTACTGTTGTATTCTATTTGGATACTATGCGTGCTCTGATGTTTTATTCTAATTCAGTAATAAAAACATGTTTATACTTTATCCTACTCTATTATTTATTTAACATGTATTTGCACTTCACCAATTGTTTACTTACATTTAATGTGTTGCTACAATTCCTTTAATCTGTGTTAATTTACTTCCAGAGAAAACCCTTCCTATATATTTGTTAGTAAATCACTCTGACTACAGTTAAACCAGTTCCTTGCATGTCGGCTTCTTGGCAAAAAAAAAAACTACACATGTATGGGTTTTCATTCAGACTGCTTGGAAGAGTGTGTCTGTTGTGATGCATGCTTTCTGTTTTGGAAGGTCTCTAAGGGGTTAAAGCCAAGGGCTGGCTCATGCTCCCATTGCCCAATAGGTTTGAAGTGTGGCTCAGACAGACAGCAGAGGCTGTGGAGTGGGTGTATCAGAGCAGGCTGATCCTTCAGGCTTTGTTGAGGCAGGGAAGCCATTTTGGGATCTTGCAGCAGTGTGGATTTAGGAATTACTGTCAACTTGCAAACTTGCCCCTTGCCAGCCGCTTTGTGATGGAAGAATTTGGGATATAACCTCCTCTCTGAGGACATGAACCACGCAGACCCTGGGATCTGGAGACATAGGTTTGCTAGTGAATTTGGTCATTCCCATTCAGCGCTGTACTTGACAAGCTGTTCAGATTCATTCAGCAAGTTATATATAGTTCAGTGTTCTCTCATCGTTGCTATGCTGGTGGTTTGAATTAGCAAGATTGTTCCTATGTAAAAGCTGCAGTGCTGTTCTTTTTATATTGGTATAGAGGCCCAAGCACACTAACGAGGAGTAAACACACAATGTGCTTTAAAGTAACAGGCGTCATTTCTGGTGACAGCCCCTGTATGTGTTAGTATGCAAATGTCAAAAGTGCATGTCCTGCAAACTGCTAATAATCCTTCTAGGAACCGGAGAGATACAAACTCTCCAGTGTATCATTAGAATACGTACACGTTACTGTTTTCCCTTTAATTACATGTTAATGGATGCTGTAAAACTTTTTGATGGAATGGTGAGAAGAGTACGTATGTATTAAACATGTCTCCCTATAATATCTTTGACAGCAAGCTTGTCTGAGCAGGGTCTTCGTAACCTTGTTTCACTTCACTGTTTTGTTTATTTTTAATTCATTTTTAAAAATGTCCCCTTTCATCTGTACTGTAGTATATGTAGGTGCTATGTTTTAAACGATTGAATTTTAGCGTGAATTGTATTTTTGTTATATTGCTCCAATAGATTCCAACGTGTAGTGGAGAATTGAAAACGAATTGCAAAATCTAGGCTTAAATAGCCTTGCTGTAACTATAGGAGAGTTGGAGATTGTATTTTTTATTTCCAAACTGGCCATTTGTTTTTAAACTTTACAGTCTATTTAATTTACTGCCAATCACTGCTTGGTGAATAATCCCCATAGAGTAAAGGTAGTGACACAATTTAATGAAGGAACAGATGCTGTAAATTTTGAGCACTGCCCCCTCAAGGTTTTGTCCAAGTGTAAACAAAATGCTTGTTTACACGTGTTTACCCAAACACTGGTTTTGCCCTTTCCCCTGCACATCTGGCTTCAACTTTCCTTTAACCCTTTTAGTGCTCACCCATGCAGTGTTGAAAGGCTTAATCACATTCTGGGAATTGGATTCTCACGGACAAAGCAGTAGTCTATTGATATGTTAATAGGAGATACTATTTTAGACATACTGTTGGCTATTCCTCAGGCCTGAAAGGCCACAACTAGGATAACCCCAACAGTGTGGGAATTTTCAGGAACATGTTCTAGTAGTTGTGGTTAAGCATTAGGTTTTGACAGTGCCTGTAAAGCAGTTAGTTGCTTTTTCTATAGGACAGAAGCATTTTGCAGTTGTGTGCCTGCGGCAGCAAACCGAGCCAGCTCCAGTAATCTTCTCTGTACAGAAGTCATCTGCTGTGAGCAACAATTTTCCTGGCCTATGATCCAACTGGATTTGGACACTAAGAAGCTGGTCTTAATTGTGTAAATATCACACTCCTAGTAACCCATCCACTGCCTGCATTGTAAAAGACAAAGTTTATCCTGACCAGCAGCAGCATTAATGGGAAGACATGCTTTATTCGTGTGTATTAGCCGTGGCAGGGGGGTGGCTTCTGCTTGGGATGTGCAGTACTATGCACATATCTCATGTGGGAGAAACACGGAGTTGCATTATATTGCTGTAGATAACAAATACCATTTATTGTAGCTTCTACTTGCTTCCAGTGTCTATTTAAATGGTTTTTGTTCATTTTTATTTCTATACAACTTAGTGCTGGAAATTGGACCATATCAGTTGGACCATAATAAAATATCTGAGCATAATGGGGTAGTATGGCCAGACTCCGTCTAACTACTGATGCCCATATAAAGTATGCCTGTACAACACTAACTTTACTAAAGTTTTGCTTTATCTGCGGCCTTTCTTAAAGGGACACTATAGTCACCAGAACTACAGCTTATTGAATTTGTTCTGGTGAGTAGAATCATTATCTGCATGCTTTTTGCTGTAAACACGGTCTTTTCAGAGAAAATGCAGTGTTTACATTACACCCTAGTGATAAGTTCACTGGCCACTCCTCAAAAGGCTGTTAGAGATCCTTCCTGGGTCATGGCTGCCTAAAATGCATCCAAACATTCAGTATCTCCTCCCTCTGCATGCAGACACTGAACTTTTCTCATAGAGATTCATTGATTTAATTCATCTCTATTAGGAGATGCTGATTGGCCTCCTTCACAGTCTCAGTCAATCCTATGGGGAAGCATTGTGATTGGATCAGGCTACCACTTTTGATGTCAGCAGACAGCCTGTTTTTTCTGAGGCAAACAGCATGCAGAGCTTCAGGCTTGAATACAAGTAAGATTTTGCTATATTTATGGAGGCCTGACAGGCCCAGGGGAGCTAGATAATTATTTTAACACTATGTGGTCAGGAATACAGGTTTGTCTTCCTGACCCTATAGTGATCCTTTAATTCTTCAGTCTCTCAGCCTTGGGATTCCTAGAATAAGAGCTCAGGAATGAGCCAAAAGCTTTCACCAGTTTTACATTATGTTCCCAGATTAAGATGATTACCTAAGTTAATGATGCTCATTTTTGTAACCATGGAAGGATGAAAGGCTGACCTTTTTGATTCCTGCTGGGAATCAAACCTGTGACTGTACTTTACATTCACAACTTTACCACTGTACTGTCTGTATAGACCCATGGGCTACCAAAATAATGCAATAAGCATCCACCACCAAATGCTACATAGGGGTCTTCAGATGCTTCTCAGAAAATGTGAAATCTTTCATTTGTTAATCTGTGAAGTAGTATGTAGAATTTACGCTCAAGAGGTTTACCTGCCTCTCATTTTCTTCATGATGGAGTCTCATTACTTATATCTGTGAGGTTTTATTTTTTTAAATTTGTTCGATCTGAGCCTTGCACATACAGATTAAAGAAAGTATTTTGCATGTATGTGTTTTGGTGGCTGAAGAGATTACTTTTCTGACTAATTTTACATTAATTATACAGTGCATTATCTTAAGCAGCTTGTGAATAGATTTCACATTAGATTAGGGATTTGCTCAACCTGTTGGCTTCGTTTTAAATTAATCTACAGACTTCTCTAATGTGGTAAGGCTCTGCTTGCTTCTCTGACAGAGTGGATGAATGAAGCAAACTATTACTCTTGTTCTTTAGATATTTGCATAAAAGTGTGAATATTAGGCTAATTTTTTTCATCTGCTTTTCTTTATTTGAATTTTTTTTGTTTGTACATTAAAATGTATTCTGGATGTTTTTCATTATAGTAGTTTGTGGAAGCTATAAGCTATTGCATGAACCTTCAATGTCTTAAAGGGTTACTCAAACCACCATAACCACTTATGCTTTTTGAAGTGGTCATGGTGGTAGGAGTCTGGATTTGCGGTGTTTCAGCTTCAAATATTGCACATATAGACATATTAGGAATTGTGTGATGGATGCAAGTTGTACCCCCCCAGCACACGTGACTTAGGCAGCCTTGAACTTTGTTTCCCCTCCCCTGTTTTAGAGCTCGTGCATGCACCTTGAATCTGTAAAATGGTTCAATCAAAGGTTTTTCTATAAAAAGGGATGCTTTGCTTGGTGCTTAATTTAAGTTTACTTTTAAATTTGTAGTGGGAAATCTATAGAATAATGCCAATATGCAATTATTCTATCAGTGAAAAGGGGTTGTAGAAACCCTTTCAGCAAATTAAGTGAGACTACTGCCCTGTTTCTTTATAATACTCTAATTGCATAAAAATAATTTCGTTTGTTTTACTGCTAGCTGATCAGTAGCTCAGCGTTTGCCTTAGATTAGAATTGGTCAAAAGGTAGACCTCTCCAAGCTGTCATAAAACTGAAACCTTTCATGACTGGAAAATCATCTTAATCAGGAGTACTGTAGTGGTGCAACACCAGGAGGTCCACCATTTTGTCACCTTAGCCTTGGGTTATTTTGTTAGTGTTTAGAACACTGCATTCTGACTGCTGTCACCTTATTTTTCAAAATATCCGCATCGTTGCTCTTTCAGTATCTAAAGGGATAAATGTCTTCAAAATGCTTCATCCACAAATAGTTACTGATGTCGGTATTATAAGAACAAGGGAAATATAAGCACATCACATAAAACGGGTCCAATGTGCACTTATAGTTACATGCAAATCACTGGTCCTAACTTTTCCTGGAAGAAGCGGTTGGTATCTGTCAAAGAAACAGCATTTCATTGTAGACCATCCCTGTGAAAGCAAATTAAATGCATAAAAACTCTACTGGCACAGACAACGGTTAATAACGTGGAATTAAGTGTAGAGCTTGCCCCAACTCTAATCCAAAGATAGATATATATATATATATATATATATATATAACACATTGATTACTTTATTATTCAGTTGTTCTAAAGTGGTACATAAGCACACAGCAACAGTGCCAATATTGTTACGCTCTTATAGTGAAAATATGTCCTTTGAAACCAAGGTTTAAACAATTGGAGAACAAACGATTTGTTATCTATTAAGTCACACAGGGAAATTTTATTCAAAATGATCAAAAGCCAAGAAGTCCTGGCTCTTCAAGTGCAACCATTATGCAAAAATGACAGTGCTGTTTACTCAATAATATTTAGCCCATCGGCTGTAGTAGCCAAATGGCTTAATTGAAATGGTTATAGTTGTCCTTCTGTTCAGTGTTAAACCATTTTTAATGGCCTAATGGTAAACCAGTCTCCTCCGCAGCCCGTTGACACTCTGTGCTGCCATGAACTATTAGCCTGAGCAGCAATTGTTGGTGTTAATTGGCCTGAGAGTGTCAGCTGACAGCTTTCAGCCTATCATCACCAACTAATGGTGACATAATTTGGCCAGGCTAATGAAGTGTAATCTTTGCTTTAGCTCTAATGGATGTTGGCCTCTGGAAGGCCAGGGACCCTCATTCAGTTCAAAAATTGTTTAACACTGAAGGAAAAGAAAGGACTATGCCAGGGGACTTCAGACACTAGCTACTTTAATTAGATGAAATGGGTATAATGTCAACATTGTCCTTTTTTAAGTGGTATAATTGCCTCCAGCCATGAATGTTACTTTAGGAGTTACTTGCCCCCCTGATGTCAATGTGCTGGCTAAGCAGTTGAACTGTCTTTAGTGTGGTGCTGTGATTTGTGGGGTCTTGGAAAAAAAAAAAAATTAACCCCCTAAGGGCACATGACGGAAGTTTAAAATCATGCTGACCTTGCACTTCCGAAGTGGTGTTCTTAATGTATTAAGACAATGTATATGCTAGAGTGGTGGTGAATGTGGCAAATGTGGGAGCAGTTAGGATATACTTAGTTTAATTTCTTCCTTCTTGGCCCTACCATCTCCACATCACCATATTTCATATAGTCCTTCAAGTAAACTGGCAGAAACCCATTAGCAAATAATGCCAATTACATAAGACCATATAGTCCTTGTCTCCATTATATCTTTTGAAGTTATTGGATTTGAAAGTCCAACACAGTCAAACAAGACTTTCTTTTTTTTTCTTCAATCTTTGTGACAAGCTCAAAAGTGACAGCGCTCCTGTAAGAGAAAATTGTGTATGATATGCACACAGTATTGAATACTGGTCACCAAAAAATCCCACATTATGCTCACTTAGAAAATAAACCGTGAAGAATCTGGGAAAGTTTCCTTTTCATGGCATGTGGGTTTCTGCTCATAAAAACTCTTCCTCTCCTGTTCTAGTGTTGGCAAGTTGTGAAGTAAAATGTTATCAAAGACAAAACAAACCTGAGTATAGCTTTGATTTCAGTTTTTTTTGTTTTGTTTTCCTTCTGCCACACCCATATACACCCTAAAACACAATTTCTTGGAGCAGTAAAAGGCAGTGCATGCCCCATAAAATGTGAGTATGTTTGAACTTTAAACATTCCTGTGCTATTTTATGTAAAGGAACACTCCAATGGAATGTTTTTTTTTTTTTAATTCTTTGGCCTATCTTCACTGAAATCGTGCATGCATTTAATTATTTAGTAGGGAATTTTTATTTTATTTTTCTATTAAACACCAAAAACTCAGCAAAAGTTAATATATATTGCTGTCCCCTTAACTGGGGGAACAAAAGGTTTCCATTGGGCACTGATCTCACTACATTGAGCCCATATTGCTTAGCATGCTTCCCAGTTGATTAGGTGTGATTAAACTATAGGATCAGGAATACATGGTTATAAACGCCTCTAACCCCCTCACCCCCCTTGCCTCACTAAATATAGTAAAATCTTACTTGCATTTCAGGCTGCTGCCTGCGCCCCTAATCTGTCTGGTTGACATCAGAAGTGTTAAACAAAAGCCAATCACAATGCTTTCCCATAGGATTGGCGGAGATTGTCAAGAAGGCATTCAATCAATGCATCCCTATGAGGAAAGTTCAGTGTCTCCATGCAGAGGGTGCACACATTGAATGGCAGTGCTGCACACTGGGCAGGACTGCCCTGGGAAGAACCTTTAATACCCATATGAGGAGTGGCCAGTGGAGGTATCTCTTGGCTGTAATGTAAACAATGCATTTTCTTTTAAAAGAGGGTTTACTGCAAAAAGCCTTGGCTGACATCAGAAGTGTTGAACAAAAGCCAATCACAATGCTTCCCCATAGGATTGGCTGAGACTGTCAAGGAGGCATTGAATAAATGCATCTCTAAGAGGAAAGTTCAGTGTCTCCATGCAGAGGGCAGCACTGCCCCAGAAAGCACCTCTACTAGCCATATGAGTGGCCAGTGAAGTTATCCCTAGGCTGTAATGTAAACACTCTTTCACTGAAAAGACAGTGTTTACAGCAAAAAGCCTGAAGGGAATGATTATACTCACGAGAACAAATACAATAAGCTGTAGTAGATCTGATGACATGAATGTCCCTTTAAGCTATGATAGTACATTTTGGATAAACTTGTTTAACTTGCAATTACTTCTAAAGTTACAATGTTATATTTGTCTTCCTATTGTGAAATCCTCTCTAGCATATAAATATTAGTCCTTCTGCAGTAGAATGTTATCGTGATACACTATTTGCATATTCACTGTGGAGAAAAAATTGTGCTCTGTATTTTTCCTTGTTTTCTGTTAAATAGAACTTGGAACAAAGTTATATATAAAAGCAGGAGGATATTTTAGCAGCATCTTGATGAGTCAGAATCTGCATTAGGAAGGGTGTGTCATTTTTCTGAGGGGGAACTGTTTGAACAGATTATTTTGCGTTAATATTCACTGGCTTAGCATGAAGAAAATCTTTTCAAACTCCAGAAAAGTGAGTGTAAATTTCAGTTGCTTATTCTTGGACATATGTGCTGAACATCAGCACATATGCATTGATTCTAATGGGGGAAAATGTGTATAACTGCACATGGAGCATGCACTGCAGCTTTTAAATAACCAGCATACTTCGTCTATTTAGAGAAGGCTTGTATTTTTTTTGGACCCTTATGTTTTCATTCTGCTTGCGTAACCTTCTTGTGATTTGCACTTTTGCTTGTTACAGTATGATCTGACTTGATAAGAATGGATTACTCCCATCTTCACACATATGCTCCTCCCCAGTGTCTGCCAGACAACACTGGGTACACCTATGCTCTAAGGTGAGACGTGAAGCTTCAAATTGTACCTTGCAGTGTGTTCCTAAAATGTGTTAAGTGCTTTGCAGTGTGCGTACTGTTTTTTTTTTTTCTTGCATGACCTGGTGATGGGGTTCTTAAATCCAAAAATGAGCTCCTTTCTTTACGTACTAAAAAGATGAATCTACTACAGTATGGGTAAGATTGTAGCTGTCAGTATGATGACTGTAAATTCTTTGTATGCGTTTGACTTTTTTGGTTCTAATTTTGTGTCTGTAAGATTTGTAGGTGTTTTGATGTCCAACTTGGAGGATTATGTATGATTTTATGACTTTTTTTGTGTGGATGTTTAGAAGTTACACACATGTTTATTCCTATAAAGAGTCAGACTGACTGCAAGTCCTTCTTACATACTCAGTCAGTGTCTGTCGTTGATGAGTCAGATGTTCACTATTGGAAACTTAGTTACTACGTCCCCACCCAGCGATCGTATGTAAAGCACAAACAATATTTCGTTAAGGGAAAAGTGTTGTCAAGCAATTTTTATTAAGTTGGAGCTTTTTGATTCCCCCCCCCCCTAACCTGCAACTTTGCTGTAAAATTGACTATTAGAGTTCATGGTGCACTTCTTATGAATTTTCTAGAAGTCTGTTTGAGGATTAGGGATGATCAGTGAACTTATGAAAAGCTGTCCACATGCCTGCAATTCCAGTCTTAGTTGTAGGATTTTTGAATTGTAAATTGTTCCAACCAATCATAAACATTCCTTAAAAACTAGTATTACCTGTTCAACAGACCAGAGAAGTATTCGCTGCATATTGTGGAACTGCACAAATTTCTCTTTGACTTTAGCAAAACTGAATTTGTGATGGCAAATTTGTCCAAACTTTTCAGGTCTGTTTGGTTCCTTCAACTTGTCTGCACGTTTGGTTATATTTACCAACAATTGAACGGAGGTTGTTTGAGAAGTGTCTTCCAAACAAATACTGTAGCGGACCCCTGGTAACCAGATTGGTTACCTCCGCTAATTGCTTCCTTCAGCCGTTCAGGAACCAATTAGAATATCAAGAGTCCCATTTCCCTCCAGTAACTGGACGACACACAGCTCTGGAGGTACAACACTGACCATGCTTTATTGGTACAGACAGCTTTTATGCACACCCCCCCCCCCCCCCTGCAGGGGGTCTCGGTTCTTTTCAACACAACCCCAGACTGGAAGGGGATGGTTTACAGATAACCATCTCCCACTCTGGGAGATGCCAACAGTGCAACAAGCACAGACAATAGAATACACCATATATATTAGGGAAACTTAGAGGGCTTTGCGCCCCAGTAAGGGAATGGGGTGCACATATGAAACACACATCCCTGGATAGCCCCGGGTCCCAGCTAGGACCACTGCAGTTGGCAGGGCTATTGGATGTACAGAGCCCAAGAAATAATTGTATAAAGTCTGGGGCTCGAGGCTCTGTACATCACAGCAGTTAATTCCACGGGGTTGCTTGGTTTAGTCCGGTAAATTCAAACTTCGCACCTAAACAATGCAACGGCCAATCCGAAGAAAGGGCGGGAAACCAAATTGCACCAACCAGCGTTTGGGGAGGGCTTTCACCGGCCAGGAGAAAGGGCGCAAAACTAGTTTGAATGGTAACCCTTCTCTAATTGGCTGGCACGGACTTCCAGGCGGCCAGCTAGGACTCTGCGGCTGTGAGGCCGACTCACAGTTCCAGGGATTCTCTGCTTGGCTCGCGTCTCTCTCCGGTGGATATCTCCACGCAGGTCTTTTAGGACTAGTTAGGGCAATCCGAACTGCCAGTACCCCAAAAGTGACCCCAACAAGCTCAGGGACCCGCTTGTGGAGTCCTGGTGCGAAGACTTGGCAAGGTGAGTCTCCTTTCGGGATACGGATGGTACCCCCGGGTGGCGTTCTATACAAAATGGCGGCCAACCAGGGGAGCACTCATTAATTACTTCCATGCAGTTTTGCATGTTGCAGGTGCGAACGTTGTGATTGATTGGTGTGAACATTCTAATGGAGTACCGGGGTGTTCCTCGTTCAGGAGATTAACAGGTTCTGTTCATATGAGTGCTCTTGAAAAGGGGAAACAAGGTACAGCACATGAAACACAGAGAACAAGGGGAAACACACAAATAAGCAGTGGGCACACGTGGATATGGCACTCAGTGATGGCGTTCCGTCACACACCTCCCGCTTGTCCACTTCCGACAGCCACAGCATGACCCACATGGTCAGCTCGCCACTGTCTGGAGTGTATACATAGTGAGTGCCATACCCGCAACAGTACTTATCCTCGGCCAGCCTCTACACTGCTTGGGTCTGGCCGGCTTTGCACCCCGCACCCTCCTATTTACAGGGTAACTTAGACATAAGGCGCCATTAGCCAGGGAGGCCGTCCAGCCCAGGCACTGGTACAGAGGGGTCTCTGAGCCTGTAAAAAAACCCCACCCAAGCAAGTGTGCCCTCCCGGCCATTCCATCACCTGTGTATGTAGTTTTCCCGGCTGCCTGTGGATGATGGGAGTTGTGTGCTGAGCCCGTCGCGGCTCTGATTCCTGAGAAACGCTGGGGTTGTGGCTGGCCTCTCGGAAGAGAGCCGGCTGTGCTCTCCCCCTGGATCTTATTCAGCTGCTGGGGGGTGAGACGGTTGTCTCCACTCTCTGGCCCTCATACTGCCACTGGGGAACGAGACCGGTTGTCTCTGATCCCGAGACTTCACACTGCCGCTGGGGAACGAGACCAGTTGTCTCTATTCCCTTGACCTTACACTGTTGCTGGGGAGGAAGGACTGAACACTTCTCCCCCTGGACTGCACTCTGCTGTTGGGGAGTGAGACCAGTTGTCTCCACTCCCAATAGCTCACTCTGCCACTGAGGAACGAGACCACCAACCTCAGGGACCCTTCCATGGAGTCCCGGTGCCAAGACCCCGCAAGGGAAGCGTCTCCTTTTGGGATTCGAATCCTCCCCCTGGGTGACGTTCTTCTATACACAATGGCGGCCACCCAGGGGAGCACTCATTAATTACTTCCCTTGCAGTTTCGCACTTATGTAGCAGGTGCGAACGTTCTGATTGATTGGTGTGAACATTCTAATGGAGTACTGAGGTGGTCCTCATTCGGGAGACTAACGGGTTCCATTTGTATGAGCGCTCCTGAACGGGGAAACAAGGAACAGAACACTGGGAACAATGGGGGAAACACGAATAAGCAGTGACTACATGTGGATATGGCACTCAGTGACTGCGTTAAAATATCTTCACAGGAGCTGAATTTCAAATACCGTATATACTCGAGTATAAGCCGACCCGAATATAAGCCGAGGCCCCTAATTTTTCCCCAAAAAACTGGGAAAACTTATTGACTCGAGTATAAGACTAGGGTGGGAAATGCAGCAGCTACTGGTAAATTTCTAAATAAAATTAGATCCTAAAAAAAATATATTAATTGAATATTTATTTACAGTGTGTATAATGAATGCAGTGTGTGCGTATGAGTGCAGCGTGTGTGCGTATGAGTGCAGCGTGTGTGTGTATGAGTGCAGCGTGTGTGTATGAGTGCAGCGTGTGTGTGTATGAGTGCAGCGTGTGTGTGTATGAGTGCAGCGTGTGTGTGTATGAGTGCAGCGTGTGTGTGTGTGTGAATGCAGTGTGTGTGTGTATGAATGCAGTGTGTGTGAGTGCAGTGTGTGTGTATGAGTGCAGAGTGTGTATGAGTGCAGAGTGTGTATGAATGCAGAGTGTGTATGAATGCAGAGTGTGTATGAATGCAGAGTGTGTATGAATGCAGAGTGTGTATGAATGCAGAGTGTGTATGAATGCAGAGTGTGTATGAATGCAGAGTGTGTATGAATGCAGAGTGTGTATGAATGCAGAGTGTGTATGAATGCAGAGTGTGTATGAATGCAGAGTGTGTATGAATGCAGTGTGTGTATGAATGCAGTGTGTGCAGGGCCGGTGCAAGGATATTTGCCCCCCCCCCATATGTCCTGACCTCCCCTCCTCCTCCCTCAGTGGTCCTTACCTCCCCACCCCCGTGTTCCTTCACCCCCCTCCCCCAGTGGTCCTGACTCACCCCTCCCCTAGTGGTCCTTACTTCCCCCTCCCCTCCCCTAGTGGTCCTTACTTCCCCCTCCCCTTCCCTAGTGGTCCTTATCCCCCCCTCCCTCCCCTAGTGGTCCTTATCCCCCCCCCCCCTCCCCTAGTGGTCCTTACTTCCCCCTCCCCTCCCCTAGTGGTCCTTACTTCCCCCTCCCCTTCCCTAGTGGTCCTTATCCCCCCCTCCCTCCCCTAGTGGTCCTTATCCCCCCCCTCCCTCCCCTAGTGGTCCTTATCCCCCCCCTCCCTCCCATAGTGGTCCTTATCCCCCCCCTCCCTCCCATAGTGGTCCTTATCCCCCCCTCCCTTCCTCCCATAGTGGTCCTTATCCCCCCCTCCCTCCCATAGTGTTCCTTTTCTCCCCCCCTCCCTCCCATAGTGGTCCTTATCCCACCCCCCTCCCTCCGATAGTGGTCCTTATCCCCCCCTCCCTTCCATAGTGGTATAGTGGTCCTTATCCCCCCCCCTCCCTCCCATAGTGGTCCTTATCCCCCCCTCCCTCCCATAGTGGTCCTTATCCCCCCTTCTCTCCCATAGTGGTCCTTATCCCCCCCTCCCTCCCATAGTGGTCCTTATCCCCCCCCTCCCTCCCATAGTGGTCCTTATCCCCCCCCTCCCTCCCATAGTGGTCCTTATCCCCCCCCTCCCTCCCATAGTGGTCCTTATCCCCCCCTCCCTCCCATAGCGGTCCTTATACCCCCCTCCCTCCCATAGTGGTCCTTATCCCACCCCCTCCCTCCAATAGTGGTCCTTATCCCCCCCCTCCCTCCCATAGCGGTCCTTATACCCCCCCTCCCTCCCATAGTGGTCCTTATCCCACCCCCTCCCTCCCATAGTGGTCCTTATACCCCCCCCCCTCCCACAGTGGTCCTTATACCCCCTTTTTTTTTATTTATTTTTTTATTATTATTATTATTTTTTTTTATTATTATTTCTTATTTTATTTTTTTTTCGTCCCCCCTCCCTGCTTGATACATGGCAGGGAGGGGGGCTCTCCTTCCCTGGTGGTCCAGTGGCAGTTCAGTGGGGGGGAGAGGGGGGCTGGCAGAGCTGTACTTACCTGTTCTGCAGCTCCTGTCAGCTCTCTCCTCCTCTGCGCCGTCCGTGCAGCTCCCTCTGTCAGCTCCCAGTGTAAGTCTCGCGAGAGCCGCGGCTCTCGCGAGACTTACACTGGGAGCTGACCGAGGTGCTGAACGGACGGCGCGGAGGAGGAGAGAGCTGACAGGAGCTGCAGGAAAGGTAAGTACAGCTCTGCCAGCCCCCCTCTCCCCCGGTCTGTATTATGGCAATGCAAATTGCCATAATACAGACCTTGACTCGAGTATAAGCCGAGTTGGGGTTTTTCAGCCCAAAAAATGGGCTGAAAAACTCGGCTTATACTCGAGTATATACGGTATGTAGAATTTGGTTAGTATAAGCAACATATATGTCTGACGATATTTACCCACAACTATTTGCACAGAGAGTAAAATTGTAAGGCTGCTCTGTCTCACGCTATCTCACTTTATAGAATAGCCTTGGATTTCCTTTTATATTTCCTTTTCCACCCAGCAGACTGCTGTGTGTGTTTATATAGGTTTTATTTTTTTTCTAAAAGACCTTGAGCGATGAATATCTCCTAAACCTTGGTTATATGCAGTGCAGTCGAGCATGGACGAGAAAGACATGAAGCACGAGTGCTAAGCTTACAAACTGTGCGCGTGTGTGATATATATATATATCTCTCTCACACACGCGCACTTCTTAAAGCATAAGAAGCCTTCAAATTGACGCTGGATTTATTGAGATTTGTAACTTTTTTTTTTTAATTTGGATTATTTTTCAGCAGGCTCTAATGACCTTAATCAAACTTGCAAATCTAAGGCAAATGCACAAATGTGCCTTTATAGCCTTTAGTAAATGTCCAGATAAGATTTTATTTCTTCTCCCAGTTCGGGTATTTTATCTGAACCTTATAATATTGTGCTGTGAAATCTTGATTCTTGTAAATATATCGCTAGGTTTCTCTTAATGGATCCCACTGTTCAAACGGTTTAATAAATAATTTGTGTTGCCAGGATGTTTTCCTGGACATATACTTGTTCATGCTTGTGAGCATTTTCGAGAAGTGTCAAATGATGTGCTGCAGGTGGGATATAACAGTTAATTAATAGATTCCTTTGTAATCACTCCTGGACCCAATTCCTTACTGCACGATCTGAACTACATGTACTTCATATGTTGTCTAGCAGGATTATGAAGTGTATTCAAAAACACTTGAATATAGCAACCCTAAACTTGCATATTAACAGTCCTCCAACTGGGAGTCTCTAGCATAATTAATTTAGAACATTTTAAATTGCATTTCTAGGTGAAATTCTGTCAGATGATTGGAAGCCTTAACAAAATTTCTTGAGGGCTGAACTAGTCATTGAGGCTAATTATCCATCTTTTTGTGTTTTGTATAGCTGCTGTGAGGATTCAAACTGTATCCTTCTTCTCCACCTTTCAGCAGTTTATTACTGCATTTAGAAAATAGAAAACTTGTAGATAAAATATTTTTCTTTTTTGAAGTATTCATGACAACTTTTTTTTTTTTAACAATTATGTTCTTATATGGCATATATTCATTCTATGGATAGCAAATAGGGAGGGGGAGTTAAATATCTTAAGTGTTTTGATATAAGAAATTGCTTTACAAGTTCTTTACAACAGGCGTTTGATTTCATCTGATATCAGTGGAAATTACTGTGGCAAGTATGAGTTGCTCGATTTCCTTTTTGTATGCTGCAGGAAATCCAGTAATCCACAAATAGCTAGAAAGAGCGAAGGGTCTTATTCACGATGTATATCGATCAATAGAACTATAAAAGAAAATTCTTGAAGGCATTGCATATATTATGGAATACAACATAGTGATTTTATTTGTGGAGGAAAGATAGCACCTTCTTGGCATTGAGAATATGAAGACTTCCATCCAGACTGGCTGGTCAATAGTTAGCCCACGAGAGAGGCTCACAGCAATTTTAAAGGGGCTTCAAGAACTTACAGCTGTACCTAACTTGTCCTTGTGGAATAGTCATTTTGAATATACTCTACGAATCTGAGGGTGCAGTAGAATATCTTCTGATCTTGAGAGATCAGATGAGAAAGGTTTAGCCTTCTTTCAAAAAGATGTTTGGCACAAAACCACAAGAACTTATCATGCAAACATTGTTTTTTCAGGGTTCTGACAAGTCAAACTGGCATTGAGTTTTGCGTTTTGTTTTAATTTTCAATTAATCTTGCATATTCTTCTCGCTTAAAGGGAAGTTATAGGCTAGTTTCCTTCACCCAGTGCAGAACATTTGTCACCTGAATCCAACGCTAAAGTCTCTCGGTGCTGGGTTGGGCTCCTCCAGACCTCGGGGAACTAATGTGCCTAGAGCGCATTAGGACAGCCCTATAAGAAAGCAATGTCTAATGCTTTCCTATGGAGTTTTAGGTTACACTGGATAACCTCCTGCATAGTGGGAAGACATTCAGCGTTAGGAGGCCAAAAGTCTCTTAACGGCCTGGAAGTCCCAGACAGCCACTAGAGGTGGAGTTAACACTGGTTAGTAATTATTGCGGATTCTCAATAACTGAAATATTTACAATTGCATGGTTAAGGGCACTGGGACAGTGCGCCCAGACCACTTTAATGAGCTGAAGTGGTCTGGGTGCCTATAATGTGACTTTAAATTACTTTGGTTTTCACCTTTGCTCTTCTCTTCAATCTTTTGTCATGTTCCTTTCTTATTAAAGGCCCTTTTCAAGATATGCCATAATTATGGGTCCGGGAATGTCCCTTTAAAAACCTGATTATATCATCTGCCAGCGACCTCTGAGAGATACTCATACGATAGAGGGCTTCTATGCTTTGCCTTCTGTAACTTTCTGAACATTTATTGAAGGAAATAGTGCCAGGTTTTATCCATTTAACTGGATTTATTTAAAGAGAAACTATAGTGCTAGAAATACAAAATTGTGCCCCCCCTCCCTCGCGGCTCCCACTACAGCTCTGAAAGTAGTGGGGCTAGTGCGCATGTGCGGCGAACGCTGCAGTTGCATTATGTCCCCATAAGAAAGCATTGATGAATCAGTGCTTTCCTTTGTGGTTTTAGCGTACGCTGGATATCCTCAAGCAAAGCGTGAGGACGTCAGCACCATTTAGCAGACCAAAAGTCAGCGAAGGACCCGGAAGCACCTTGAGTGGGCTGTCTTGGAGATTGCCACTAGAGGTGGAGTTAACCCTGCAAGGTAATTATTGCAGTTTCTCAATCACTGCAATTATTACAAATGCAGGGTTACGGTGACCGGGATAGTGCACCCAGACCACTTTAATTAGTTGAAGTGACTTTAGTGTCCCTCTCAGGTCTCTATAGAGCAGGGTTGCCCAAAAGGCAAATCTCCAGATGTTTTAAAACTACAGCTTCCATGATACCTCCTCATTCTAACATTCGAAAGGAATGCAAAGCATCGGAGTTGTAGTTTTACACCATCTGAGGATCTACCTTTTGGGCACCCCTGCTGTTGGGTATGTATTTAATTTGCAGTATTGAAGTTTGAATAAAAGCACATACAATTATTTATAATTTTTATTTTTGTTAACTGTGTTTGGAATAAGATACTACGTGATATTATTTGTGAACTCTCGCTGTCAATTGAAGAATTTGTCTTCCCAGACAAATTTCCTTCCAGCTGGTGAGAACCTGCAAGACCTCCTTTTATTGGTTGCTGGTGCCTTGACTTGTTTTACATCCTGCTCACTTAGTTCCTGCTTTTCCTCCTAATCTGCTTGGCTATACACATAAAACTAAAGGTACTACAGAGGAAGGAGCATTCTGAAGTGTTGCATCGTGGATATACATTTCTCCTCTGTTTTAGAGTGGCAATTAGGCAACTCATCAGGCTTGTGGACTCCCCATACAGAAAACAATATAGGACACAAATGTAGTTTTTGTGTAGTTATATTTCATTACAGCCTTTGTTCCTGTAAGTAAACGTATCCTAACAGTTACTTCTAGCGCCCTTTGGAATATGCTGCTGGTTTATGAATGGGTTAGGATGCCTCAATGTAGTGCATTTTAATTGAAAACGAGCTGGTCTGCAGATTCTGGATATTTTATTTTAAAAATAAATGCTGGAAAAACAATTATTCCAAGAACCGTTATCATCCGTTACACACAGTACCATTGAGATCTTTTGGACTCAGAACATGTTGTTGAGAAGGGCTTTTTGTTAAGCACTTACAGCTGTTTGCCATTGAATGGCAACTTGTGTGCTGGTGCACGTGTCGCACATTTAGACATGAGGAAGCAGATGTTTTGTTACAAATAAAGTGTCTTGCTATAGTGGAGCCATTGATTAGATACTGGGGGTTTTCAACTGGCACTATGAGAGCTACAACTGGTAGCCCTCTGGTTTTAGAGAGGAAATGTTTTTTTTTTTCCATCTGTGCAGACATAGTATATATGTGTATATATGTGTATATACTGTTCACTACAAAATAACGAAATGTAACACATTTACTAATATTATAATTGACTAGCCACTTGGTGATACTTGCACCTTGTGTTATTGCAATTTTTTTGTAATCTAGAATACTAAACTTTTTTTTTATTTGTTAAAAACTGCTAATTTATTGAATAATTATATTGAGCAAAATAATATGCTACCGTAAAATAGGGAAGCACAACATAATTAGACACGTCAGGATAGAAATGATCACTGGTTAAACAAACACTTCAAATTCCGAAAGTGCTTTATCTTGCTGAAGTGTTTAGAGGTTGAGCATGTCTCTCTTGTCTTGTTTTATTGAAATGCTGATTTCTCGTTTTCCTTGCTAATATCTCATATCTGTAAACTGCCAAGAGGGTTGCCTTCCCAACTTGCTTTGAGCACCCAGTGAAAGTGGAAGTGAGGGCTTCTCATAGCGATGCACGGTTTTCCAAGCTTTTCTATGAAAAGTATGGCTGGTGGGTCACACTGCAACTTGTACTCCCTTTGTCCCAAAGCTAGTCTGAGTAACAATGAATTGACTGATGTCCTCACTAGTAGTGATCTCCTGGAGCAGAGCTGGATTAGAGGTAAGTAACTTCTTATTGGAGATTGGTGCATGACTCTAACATGAAACAGGAATGTTCCAAGGTTAGAAAACTCATGCTGGAGTGTCCCTTTTAAAGATCCTGGATCTGTTGCATGGATGGGTGTTTACAAAAATGTCTGGTTGTTTAAGGAATCCTGTACCATATAGATCGGAGATCTGTACAGATGCACCTTTTGTCTATGCTGCCGTTTTTCTTTTCTTCAAATGTTGTCATACAAATAACTTAATAGCTGATTTTAATTGTTTGTAGCTCAAGTTATTCTTCAGCGGCCCTTGACTTTGAGACCTTCCATAAGTTGGATCCAGTTTTCGATTCTCCAAGGATGTCACGGCGAAGCCTCCGCTTGCTGACCACAGGAGGTCATGCCAGTGATCTGCACAATGACAGCATTGCTTCCAATGCATCTTACTCTGGAAGTATCTCATCTGAGGGCACTTTTAAACGGTAAGTCATGGGTTGGACTACAGGTAGTATGTAGGGATTGCCAAGATGATTTTATTAATTTCTGTTCACTGCATTACATTCACACAATGTTTTTGGTGGTTTAAAATTTTGAAAAAAAGCACACCTTGCCCCATAGTTTTAATATTTAGTGTAAGGATGCAACATTGTAGAAGTTTTCTTAAAAAATATTTTGAAGATTTTTTTAAAATTGATTCCACTTATTTAACCCTTTGAGTGCCAGAAGTGTTCTTAATGCATATCAATCCATCTCTGTTGCTTGAATAGTTAAAGGGAAACTCCAGTGCTAGGAAAGCAATCCGTTTTCCTGGCACTGCAGGTCTCCTCTCCCTCCTACCCCCAATCCCCGGTTGCTGAAGGGGCGAAAACGCCTTCAGTAACTTACCTCAGGCAGCGACGATGTCCCACGTCACTGCTTCTTCTTCCTCCGCGCTGCTCATCCCTCTGATTGCGTCGGCTGGTGGGCGAGACTGATCCCGCCCATCGGCCGGAGAGACCTAATGCGCATGCGCGGCAATGCCGCGCATGTGCATTAGCGCTCCCCATAGGAAAGCATTGAAAATGCATTTCAATGCTTTTCTATGGGGAAATGAGCGACGCTGGAGGTCCTCACACAGCGTGAGGACGTCCAGCGACACTGTGCTAGAAACCAGGAAGTGCCCTCTAGTGGCTGTCTAATAGACAGCCACTAGAGGTGGAGTTAACCCTGCAAGGTAATTATTGCAGTTTATAAAAAAACTGCAATAATTACACTTGCAGGGTTAAGAGTAGTGGGAGTTGGCACCCAGACCACTCCAATGGGCAGAAGTGGTCTGGGTGCCTGGAGTGTCCCTTTAACACTTACAGTGCCATTCATTTTCTATTTGTGTTTACCTGGTATCAAGCCTTACTTGCTGGATAGATTTAAAAATAAGTGCAATAGATAGTGATAGTGTTATTTTTATTTGGTTCTCACAACACACCTGTGAAAGGTCTAAATCAAACAGAATGAAAAGAACCGTACATTAGATCAAAACATTACATTCATTTTAAACCATGTGTAGGTGGACAGAAGAATATAATTGAACACAGAGCTCTGTATTTAGTGAAGTCCCACGTTAACATTTTTTTATCAGTTACAAATAAACATTGTTGTGCTCTTTATATATTGTGCTTTTTCATATATCAAGCAATCTTTGTTATTCCATAAAAAGTTGGTATGTATATGCCTTTGCAATGTTAACATTTCCATATAGGACCAAATCTTAATGAAAAATCTAGTCAGACTGCATCTGGGGTTGGTAGTGATTTGCTCTTTTGGTTTTGTTTGATCCTTAAAGGGACATTATATTCACCAGAACTACAGCTTAATGTATTTGTTCTGGTGAGTATAATCATTCCTTTCAGGCATTTACATTGCCACCTAAGGATAACTCATGTGGCCACTCCTCGGATGTCCACTGGAGGTGCTTCCTGGGGTTGTGCTGCAGTGTGCTTTGCATGGAGACGCTGAATTTTCCTCGTAGAGATACATTGATTCAATGCATCTCTGAGGAGGTGCTGATTTGCCAAAAAGCGTTTGGCCCCACCCTCATTCTGCCTCAATGACGATTTCAGCCAATCCAATGCTATCCCTATGTTTTAGTAATGGAGATCCCTATAGAAAGCATTGGATAAAAATCTTAAATTTTTATGTCACAATGGAGGTTGATCAGAGGTGGGGGCCAGTGCTGGAGGACATGTGCGGCGCTGGAAATAAGGTGAGTTTTAATCCCTTCTATAAAGGGGTTAGGAGGGGTAAGCTACCTGAATGGTGATTTTAACACTATAGGCTCAGGAATACATGTATGTGTTCCTGATCCTATAGTGTTCATTTAATGCCTCAATCCTCTCTTGTGAGCAGGTTGATTCTATATGTACAGGTTCACAGGTGTCTTTGATCAAGGTTCTAGTCACACATTAGCTGGTGTCCAGTATCATTTAGTTGTGCCTCTATGACTACTGGTATTCATGAAGTTATTTTTAATAGACCACTTGTTTCAATATTGTGTCGTTTTGGAAGAGAACTATCTGTCGTGCTTTTCTTTGTCAAGGTCACTCAAGCAACAACTTAACCACAGCAGGCAGTCTTCATCCAGCTCTCCTCATTCGGCGCAGAGGAAATCGGGCTCCAATTCCTCCTTCCTGAGTCAGAGCACCTTTAGTACTGGTGGTGGTGGTGGTGGTGATACCACTGCAATGTCATCCATATTGGACGAATCATTAATAAGAGAACAGACTGAAGTGGATCATTTGTGGGGTGAGTTGTGCAGTGTAATGCTTTAAAGGAACTGGTGAGTGAGGAGAAAATTTTGAGGGAATAGAAGAAAAAACCTCTATTGCCCTTTTTTAAAAATATATTTTATTTTTGTTTTTTCCTCTTTTTTTTTTTGGTACACATTCTGTCACTTTCAAAAGTACAAAAATATAAACATAGTAATTTAACATTGTATAGATATAATCATCGCAACTTCACACAATTTTACAGATTTTACACATTATCAGTAACATTAGTGTATGGCCTAAATACAAATGATATTTTCCAGTTAGTTGGGCACATAAACATTACATACCCTTATTTCTTGTGTGGAACAGGATATAGGTCAGGAATTGTATGAGATGTGTATTCCGAGTAGTATTGTGTCTCTAGCCTGTTATGCGTCTCTAGCCTGCCCCTCCTTTCGCCCACGTCCCGCCTATAGAACCCGCATGTCTGTGTTGGAGCACTGGTAGTGTTCCCTTCAAGAAGTGTTTCCATGGTTGCCATATATCTGTGTATCTATGGTATTTATCTAGGGACCCCCATCTTTATTCCTGAAAATTTTCTTTTTTCAAATACCAGTCTTCCTTAGAGGGTAAAGTCTTTGATTTCCAATTGTTCACTATAATGCCTTAAGCTGCTGTCAACATGAAATATATGAGGGAGTGTCTGAATTGTCGGTGTGGGATTTCGAAGTGGTATAGGAGTAGTGCCTCTGGGTTATAGGGTATGTTCATGCCCGTCACTAAGTTGACCGTATTACAAACTTCTTTCTAGAAGCCCGATATTGCAGCGCAGTTCCACCATATATGATGAAAGGTGCCTCTGTCTGAGTCGCACCTCCAGCAGTTGGGAGACGTGTTGGCGTCAAATCTATTGACATCCACTGGGGTGATGTACCACTTGGAAACTAATTTATAATTAACCTCCTGTAGTGGGACACTAGAGTGTGCATGAAATATTGTTTTGAAAATAGTCTGCCAGTCTCCTTCCAAGTCTGTGTCCAAGTGTTCCTTCCATGTTCTAGTGAAGTATGGTAGCTGTGTATATGTCTGGGTCTGTAGGAGTTTGTAACAGAAGGTCGGTTTAGGTGGCAGTTTCTCCTGAGCATAGTAGTTCAAATTTGGTCGGATCTCTTGGTGTCCAATTTGATAGGCCCTGTGCGTTCAGGAATTGTCGCATTTGTTCATATTGAAATCTCTGCATGAGTGTCGGGACCTTTCCCTCTGTTGTGTAACTGTTGTCAAACCCCCTCCTCCCACTACCTCGACTAAGTTTAGATACCCCATCTTCTTCTTACCCCTCTGTGGTGTTAGCTGCATACCCCCTTTCCCTGCTATGAAAAGTGGGTTGTCTGTTATAGGGTATTTTGGAGATGGAGTAGGGGCTATGTCTGGCATAGTGTATATTCTTTTCCAGGTCTGTATTGTTGGTGTCACCGTCGGGTGTGAGGGGATCATCCAGTCATTGGGTGACGCCAGTAGCCAGGGCAGCGTCTTCAGTGATTCACTGATCTGAGCTTGTTCTATTGGGACCCAAAGTTTGGATGTCGTCTGAAATGACCAGTCTATGATACGGCCTAAATGGATCGCCTGGAAATAAAGCCAAATGTCCGGGAGGCCCACCTCCTCTTTCTTCTTAGGCCTAGTGAGGATGTGGTATCGTATTCTGGGGCCTCTTTTGGCCCAAATTAATTGAGTGAATAGCGACTGAATATTCTTGAAGGTTCGTGGTATAGTGATTGGTAGCGTGTCTAATAGGTATAGTAGTCTGGGGAGTGTATTCATTTTTAGAATATTTACCCTACCAAACCATCGAAAATGCGGTTTGTTCCACGTCTCCAGATCCGCACTAATAGCTCCCAAGATTTGTGGAAAGTTAGCTCCATATAGCATCTTGTTATGGGGGGGTTATGTTAACTCCCAAGTACTTGATGGACTTCGTGGCCCATTGTAAGGCATAGCTTGTTTGTAGTTGAGTTTTGTCCTTTTCTAATAGGGTAAGGTTCAATATCTCACATTTGTCTGCGTTTATTTTAAAGTTGGAGAGGGCACTATATTCGGACTGAATCTCCATCAATGCTGGGAGGGACGAAGCCGGTTTAGTAAGTGTAAATAATGGTTTTTGCCCACCCTCATCCCTTCCACCCTTGACGGATCCCTCACCGCGTTCAGCAGGGGTTCTAGTCCCAAGATGAATAGCAATGGGAACAGGGGACACCCCTGTCTTGTGCCATTTGTTATTTGGAAGGGTTTGGATAATCTGTTAATTTTGAGTCTCGCTGATGGGAAGGAGTAGATCGCCTGAATCCACTGCATTCACCTCATTCCAAAGCCCAGCGTTTCCAGCGTTGACAGGAGGAAGTTCCAGTCCACCCTGTCGAACGCCTTCTCCGCATCGATAGCTAACATGATGGAAGGGATCTTGATCCCATGTGCTCCATAGATGAGGTGTATGACCTCTGTAGTATTATCTTAAGCATCTCTAGAAGGGACAAAACCTGCTTGGTCTGGGTGGATCAGGGTTGAAAGCAGAGGTTTCAATCTCAATGCTAGCATTTTTGTGAATATTTTCACGTCTGGGTTCTTCCCGGCTTTATGGAGGAGAGTGATATTGGCTTCCAAACTTGGTTTAGGAATGGGGTTGTCTGGACCTATTGAGTTAATGGCTTCTAGTAGTAGATGTTGGCCTAGTTACTTCAAGTACGTTTTATAGTGTAAGGCTGAATAGCCGCCCGGACTTTTGCCCGAGGGGGAGGATTTGACCGCCTGTGTGAGCTCCGTTAGGGTGAACGGCTTGTCTAAGGACCTAGTCACTGCTTGGGGTAGTGCTCTGTCAAATATATCTGCTAGGTATGTCTTGATTGCCTCCCTATCCTGTGTGCTTTTTGTAATGTTGTACAATGAGTGGCAGAACTCCTTAAATGTCCCTGCTATCTCTTCATTTGTTTGCACTATTTTATCGTTAGCGGTTTTAATTTGAGGGATATATGTTCTCTTTGTTTGAGTTCATTAGCTAGGAGTTTTCCACATCTATTCCCTTGGACATCAAATAGTTGCTTATTCCACACTAGGGATTTTTTTAGCTTTCGATTGTAATAATGTCAGTTTAGACCTAAGGGATATGAGTTTACGGTGATGGTGATCTTGTGTGAAACATAGAAACATAGAATGTGACGGCAGATAAGAACCATTCGGCCCATCTAGTCTGCCCAGTTTTCTAAATACTTTCATTAGTCCCTGGCATTATCTTATAGTTAGGATAGCCTTATGCCTATCCCACGCATGCTTAAACTCCTTTACTGTGTTAACCTCTACCACTTCAGCTGGAAGGCTATTCCATGCATCCACTACCCTCTCAGTAAAGTAATACTTCCTGATATTATTTTTAAACCTTTGTCCTTCTAGTTTTAGACTGTCCTCTGGTTGTGGTAGTTTTTCTTCTTTTAAATATAGTCTCCTCTTTTACTGTGTTGATTCCCTTTATGTATTTAAATGTTTCTATCATATCCCCCCTGTCTCGTCTTTCCTCCAAGCTATACATGTTAAGATCCTTTAACCTTTCCTGGTAAGTTTTATCCTGCAATCCATGAACCAGTTTAGTAGCCCTTCTTTGAATTCTCTCTAAGGTATCAATATCCTTCTGAAGATATGGTCTCCAGTACTGTGTACAGTACTCCAAGTGAGGTCTCACCAGTGTTCTGTACAATGGCATGAGCACTTCCCTCTTTCTACTGCTAATACCTCTCCCTATACAACCAAGCATTCTGCTAGCATTTCCTGCTGCTCTATTACATTGTCTGCCTACCTTTAAGTCCTCAGAAATAATCACCCCTAAATCCCTTTCCTCAGATGTTGAGGTTAGGACTCTATCAAATATTCTGTACTCTGCCCTTGGGTTTTTACGTCCAAGACTCTGACCATTTTTCTAGTTTACCTAAATCATTTGCCATTTGGCTTATCCCTCCTGGAACATCAACCCTGTTACATATCTTAGTGTGCCTCTTCCAGATCTTTTATGTTATGCAGTAATTCCGCTGGTCTCTTAATACTTTCTTTTTTTAAGAAAGGAGCCCCATTTTATTATTTCACCCCCCTAATCACACATTTATGTGCTTCCCACTGAAGGAAAGGGGTAGTATCTTGTGTGGCATTGTCTTGGAAGTAGTGGTATATGGTCTTGGCAATCGCCTGTTTCGCCTTAGTATTGTGTAGTATGGGGGTATTCAGTTTCCACTGGCCTTTGCCCTTTGCTAAGGATGAAATCCGTATTTGTAGATGGACTGGGGCGTGATCCGACCAGGTAATGCTGCCGATTGACGCCGAAGTCACCAGTGAGAGATCCCTATGTGGTGAGGAAGAGGTCTATTCTCGTGTAAGTGGAGGCTGGTTTGGAGTAAAATGTATAGTCCTTTGTAGCTCTCCAACAGTCTACTAGTTGATGACTATGTAGTAGTCGTTTTATTTGTGTTCTGACTCGGTGTAGGTGGTTGGAATGTTGTACAGTGCTATCTTTTTGGGCATCTATAGATATGTTAAAGTCACCACCCACAACTAAAGCCCCTGTAGCGCATTGTTGGACTTTAGTATTCTATGAAGAGTGTGACGTTGTCGTGTGTTTGGCAAGTAAATGTTGACTAGAGTTATAGGGAAGTTGCTAATCGAGCCTTGAAGGATGACCTACTTTCCTGATTCATCTGCATGGTATTGGTAGACAAATGGAAGCTAGGCTCCTATTAAAATTGCCACCCCCCGTGATTTACTATGGGTAAAGTTATTGTATACATGAGGATACTGCTTATTGGTCAGTCTTGGGGCTGCGGGTCCTTTGAAGTGCGTTTTTTGCACGAATACCATATCTGCTTGTAGCCTGTGGAAATCCCGAAGTGCCATGTGCCTCTTTTCCGGTGAGTTAAGCCCCCGGACATTGTAAGAGAGTATATTTAATATGTCTATGGTAGTCGTACGATCCCTGGGTGGTGCCATGGTAGCTCCCCCGATGTGTTTTTGGTTAATGCTAAGTTACAGTGATGTATGAATTTTGTGCGTGCGATGTAAAGTAAAAAATAACTAAATAACTAAACTAAGTTATAATGAAACTGTCTAAACAATGAACTTGTAAAAGAAGTGATTTCTAGTCCTTGAAATCACTTAAATTAGTGTTTCCACTAACTAGATAGGAGTCGGTGCTCGATCTTTCACCGTCAGCTTTAGTAGTTAAGTCGGGAATACTTACTCTGTAGTATAGAAGTTGGGTTATTGCACCGCTTGTAACCTTATCCAGTAACTTAGGGGGATTAATATTCTTGTTTCATGAAAATAGTAATGTGTTGTGGCTAACTACTGTGATTGTCTACAGGTGTTATTTCTTGTTGCGGTTCCCTGCAACCGTTTTCAATTACTCGTATCTAAGCGCCGTTTGGAGTATGTTTGGGTCTACTGTTATCTTTACTAGTGATTCGGTTTGGGGATAGGGCTGCCCCATGTAGTACCACCTCCTAAAAAATAAACAAATGAACAATACATATAATACTTATGATGCAGAAACATTCATTTCCCAATTTTTGAGCAATTATAATTATTGAAGGGGAATGAAATCCTGACCCCGATCTTGGTACTAGCTTTGTGTACACGTGACGTCTTAAATTCCCTAGTGGAGTTTGACCCCTCTTCCCTCCTCCCCCCCCCCCAACCCCCACCTGTCAAATGGCAATCCCCCCAGCTCCCCAGCCCTATTATATCACTCTATAGGCGGTTGCCGTGTACCATTGTTATACATTCTCCACTACCACGTTATATGGTGCATAATACGTTACTTGCACCCTGGTGTTGGTGTCCTTGCATATCGTTCAACTTAGGGCAAAAAAAAAGTCCATATCTGTTATTGGGCTGGTCAGTTGAGGTGGAACAGGTGTTCCCAAAGCGATTAGTGTCCAACTTTTGTCGCTTTACCCCTTGCCCGGGTAGTGTTTTGACCCCCTATTTCAGGGTGGCATATTAGGTGTCTCGCAGGGCCGGTCGTGGCCTAGACGCGCGTGTAAAGGGGAGCCTCTTTCCTGGTGTTCTCATCTTCTCCGCCGTTCCTCTCCCGCGGGCCCTTTGTGGTAAAGCCTGTAGGACTCCTTGTGACCAGGGGTCATACCAGTCTCGAATCTCTACCTGAGGAAGATCAAATGCTTTGAAGTCTGGCACGTCGAGCACAATGGCAATGCTGTTCTATACACCTTGGTGTGATGCCGTATGGGAGAATGGATGGCCCCAACGGTAGCGTATTTCCTTCGCCTGTAGGGCCTGGGTTATAGGCCTCACAGCTCTCCTCCCTTGGAGCGTTTGCCAGGCCATGTCGGGTAGTATTTGGATCTGTGTGCAGGACCTGTTTAGAGCCGGGGAGTTCCTGTCCTGGTGCAATCTTATTTTAGGGTATAATAATGAACCCTGCATAAAATGTCCCTGGGGATGTCCTTCGGCAATCTTTGAGGTCTTACCACTCTTTGCTCACTGTCCAGTAGTATAGGGGTATCTGTGGTATGTTGTAATATATTGTTAAAGAGGGTTTGGAGGATATCCCTGATGTCTTTAGAGTCCCCCTGCGCCTCCGGTATGCCTGACACACGGAGGTTGTTTCTTCTGCCTCGGTTGCCGAGGTCTTCTGTGTGGCGCATGATCTGGATAAGCTTAGACTCGTGAGCATCTTGTCTCTGCTCCAAATTAAGCAGCCTGAACACAAACCAGAATTAAATGAATGCGAAGAAGATTCTCACATATATCAGTGAATTGTTCCTTCTTGTATCCTCTCTTCCAAATTTCCATTGAGGATAGACGCGCGATGTGTTTGTGTTAACCATATATATATACATAAAAGGAAGAGTGGCATAAATTCCAGGCAGGCTTATCTGCATATTGAAAGATTCATATCAATCTTTACTGGGGTAATAGAAGGATGAAACTCATTTACTCTCAATTAGTGACCTAAAGTGACCCTATCTCACTTTGGCATCTACTGGCATCTGTGTTTTTACAAAATCCCATTGGACAACTTGACATTTTGTTAACCTGAGAGTGCATTCGGAAAAGATTTAGTTGAGAGAAGGGGGTGTTTTTAGACAAGTGTAACGTCTTCAGCTCCTGAAGGGTAAAACACAGGACCTGCTCCTTTTCACTATAATACTTTTGCAAGGTTGATGTACAAAATAGGGACTTCTAGAAGATGGTGAAAAGAGCATTGGATTCTCCATAGATCTTTATCTCACTCGAAAATATAAAAGCAACATATGAAACATTTCAGGAATTTTCAGACTTGGGAATTAAACTAATGGCTACATGTATACAATTCAGATAGGGCTTATTGGAATTATACGGTTTCCCTTAAAATATATATTTAACATTTTCTTTTGTTTACAATGATACATTTAGTTGTTTTGTATTTTTGCATGATAGATACTTGTAACTGGTATAGTTTTTAATTCTGGAAGCATCATCAATGAGATTTTGATGACAGTAACTATTTTTGACTGATAAGTCATTCTGCCATAAATGTAATTGTTGCACATGTCTATAATATACTACATTTTGGTCCTGGAGTGATTTTTTTAAAATTCCCATTCTACTAATTCCGGGTTACTTAGCAACATTTTCTGACTTTGTCTTTTCTAGAACGGTCTATGAACGTATTAGCCTTCATTTATGTTTACATACTTGTTTGCAACCAGATTAAACTGAAACTACATGGCAAATTGGTAGTTTAAGAAAATAAAAGGCTCTTAATTTTTTTTTTTTTTCCTTCCTTAAGGTCTTGATGATGATGATCCAAAAGGTAAATTAAAAAAATAAATTGTCCCCATAGCTATGAATGATTTCAGGGTGATTTGTTTTTATCTCACCCTCATTTCTTTTGTTTAGCTAGTGAAACTACAGTGATTCAAGCCAATGGAGATTTAAACTCTGCCCAGACACAAACCACTATGATTAATTACACCTGCAATGACTGTAGCATACTGTCTGATAGGAATGATGTCCTCACAGCATATTCTACATCCCATGCAAAGTCTGCAAACAAACACACAGCCTCAACAGTGTACTCCAGAGACAGGAGCCAAAAACAGAAGTCAAGTAAGTTTTTAATTTTAATTCTGCGTGATTCCCATGTCACATTACAATGCTTTGAGTGAAATTATTTTTAAAAGGAAACGGCACATCCTAGAATGTTTAAGGTTTGTCCTCTATAGTTTACAAATATGTTTGTGAAAAATAAAATTGTAACTTTGTGATGTGTTGTAGTAATGTAATATGAATACAACAAAACTTTGAAAATCTATAAAGACATCTTAAAAGCAGTAAGTGCATACACAGAATTCACATTGAATTTTCCAACCTATAATAAGGGGAGGGGGAGGGGGAGGGGGAGGGGGTTGGGGTGGGGGTGGGGGAGGGGAGGTGGGGAAAATATATAAACAGAAATAAAGAGTTGCACTCCAAGGACTTGGTAAATTATGAAAAGGGGTAATTTATTCCAATAGGTATAGCATTAGAAAATAGCCTATATATATATATATATATATATATATATATATATATATATATATAATTTTATGAATGTAAGGATCATATGGTGCTACATTAAGGAAAGAACAGAGACAATTGTCAATGCATTTTACTTACTGACATATGGATAAATCACACTAGTCTACAAGTTAAGTCTCATTTTTTTGTATGCTTTCTATGCAAGTACTCTGATATTATCTGAGACTTTTGGAGGGTAGTGTCAAGTTAGCCAAATACAACACAACTTAAACAGACATCTTAAGGAAAACTAGTGTTAGGAATACAAAGCTGTGTTCCTAACACTATAGTGTCCCTATGCGCCTTCGTGGCTTAGCTATGAAACTGTTAAAACTTTTTTCCACTTGCCTTATTCCAATGCCAATGTCCTTCAGCGCTTTCTCTGTCTGCTCAGACATCTTCGTGAGGGAGACCCGGCAAAGCGTGAGGACTTCCAGCGTTTTCACGGAGTTGAACTTCATGGAACAGCAGGAAGTACCTCTAGTGGCTGTCTGGTAGACAGCCGATAAAGGAAGTAACCCTGCAATGAAAACATTGCAGCTTCTCTAAAACAAGGTTAAGGGGATAGGGACACTGCAAACAGAACACTTAAATGAAATGTGGTCTGGGTGCCTATAGTGTCCCTTTAAACACCAAAACACTTCATATTCATGTAGTGGTTCTGATGCATATATTTCTTTTTCATTGGCTGTGTAAAATATTGTGGTTTCTGATAAACAGCAATGTTTATATTGGCCTGAAACAGAGCCTTTAATGACTGCTAGATCGCCATTAATCTCTTCCTCTTGAAAGGTCTTCATATCCAATGTATTCATTGCTTCTTTAGAAGTATCAGATGGGCAGAGTGTGGTTATTGCCAAGGGTGTGATGTCTACGAGAAGCATTTGATTTAATCAGTCATGAGGGAGGGAGGAGTGGCTACTTACAAGAGACTGTCCTATCACTGGATTACCAGTAAGTTAGTTATGGGGAGCACTGAATGTGACATAAGAAAGGTAGCTTCTAACGTTAAATATATATGCATATTTTTAGTACTAGTGTTTCTTTAAGCACATGTGATAATTGTATTTTTATTGTGCTCATCCTGTATTTTCTTTCATTTTTCAAACTCCCCCTGAGCCATGCCTCCCCTTTCCACAAAACGTTTGCTAATTGTGTTTATATACAGCTTAGCCAATGAGAGATCAGTAGGAGCTGATTTGCTGATATATCTATGCCTCACATCAAATCACTGACCTTTTATCTGTGTAGTATCTCAAAGCCATGCTAAAGGCAAAGGGGAAATATATGATACAGGGAAAAATTGTATCACAATGCTTTCCACTTGGCTGAACAGAGTACATACAGAGGAGGCTTGGCAATGGGGCATGGTTATGATACAGAGAAAACCACAGCATAAAGCCAAAAACAATTAAGTGGTATATTGTCTTCTAAACTAGATCTGGAAAATGTCAGCTTGGTGGACTCGGATTAAATCCATATATTTCTCATTTTCTGTTGGAATATCAGTGGAAGATCTCTAAAAACGTGAAGAGGTTCCCCCGATAGAACTAAAACACTTGCCACTTTGCCAGTAGAATGCAAATAGAGAATTGAACGTGAAGGGTGGTAGTGGGCTACACGGGATGCTCTCTGCCTCTTATCAGTGTCTCTGACATGGTCTCCTGGAGAGGCAGGAGACTGTTTATACTGATTGTCTTGGCAATTACTTGAATATACATATACATTTACTTGAATATAAACATATTACAGCATATCAAGTTCAAGTTGCATTAAGTCCCCCTTTACACTGACTTTGAAACACTGATCAAATACACATGAAGCAGCATTGTCCAGTGCACTCAAGGACCCAATGCGCATACACTGCTCAGTATTTGATGGAAACAGCCTACTCTGCGTTTGTTAAGAATTTGTATTACTTTATTGAAGTACAATTGCTTAATGAAACCCCATGGTGACCAACCTTGAAAGATGATTAGTCCCATTCACAAACACTACCTGTTAGGTCATGAATGGGACATCTTAGCCTTGCTTCCTGAATATTTTTTTCCCCTTTTCCTTTTTTGTTAGTAATCTGAGTACTTGTTTGTTCTTACTTAATAGGAGAAATGCTCTATTTTTTACATAAAACAATGCTGCTGGTCAGATCTTCTGCATGTACTTTAGCAGCTCTGATTGTTGACCTTTTTCATATGGTCCTACTGAAGCTTGGTTATGAACTCAAAGGTACATTCTTCTATTGTTCTTCCGCCTGCACCAAATTAAATTCACCAAACCCGATCACAATCACAGGTGACGCATGCTGTTGGTTTGTGGGTTTTCTGTAATGATTGCTAAATCAAACGTGTGCGTTACATTCGTGCCTTTTACCTATGGCTTGGGGTAGGTTTATTTTTCTCTGCATCAGAATGTTTTTTTTTGTTTTTTTTTGTGTTGCCATGTGCTTTTGCCAGCTGAGAAGGAAGTTAAGGCTATCTGGAACCAAATATTCTGTCTTGAACCTTTATTGCATAAAAGGATGCAAGCTGTTTATCCATCAGACCAAAAACATTGTTGGTGATGGGTGGCATTTTTTGTTTCCTTTTGACACGGATGAAATCACATTTTTGTCTTCACTTAGGCCTTAATTTAATATTTTGGATAAGCTTTTCGGTTTACCTTTTCAAATGTTTTTCCTTAAAAAAAAAAAAAAAAAATCAATATATCAAAATGCTAAAAAATAAACAAAAATTAAAAATCCAAAAATTAAAAAAAGTTAAATCATCTGAAAAACATATCCAAAACTGTTAAAGCGAGATCGTAGTATTTTATTCACTGAACCGGGGGGTACAAGAGAATTGTGGTGAGATAAAAAATCTGGTTACAAGACTGAAGGAAATATTTTAGAGAAATAAAACTTGTTTTGTCAGAAAGGTAAATGGCTATTTGTGTTACCAGTTCAACAGAATTCTCAGTTTAGTGAATAAACTGCTTATTTTGCACAGCTGATTAAATAAAGCTCTTGCACTGGGTCTTCACTGTGCACATGCAAATGTATAGTTTAACGATCACACCTGTGCTTTTAGGTAACGAATGAATGCTAGATCATAGTCTGCACTTCTTTGGTCTTACCCAAGGATAGGCAACATTTGGCACTCCAGATGTTTTGGACTAAATCTGCCATAATGCTGGCAAAGCATCAAGGGAATTGTAGTCCACATCATCTGGGGTGCCGAAGGTTGCCTATGCCTGGTCTAACAGTTTGTAGCAGTCACATAATTTATTATATAAACTTCTGTGCATAGGACAGAGTTTCTGTAAACATGCTAAACTGTTTATCTATCACTGCACACAAAATATACAAATCAAATTCATAGCCTGGGTTCCCGTTTCCCAGGTTTCATGCAAATTCCAGACCCAGACACTTTTTATTTTATTTTCCCCTGTGTGTGTGTGTGTGTTGCAGCTCATTCGAATTACTGTGGAAGTATGAATGTGAGAGACTATCTAAAAGAGGATGGACACCTGCGTATAAATGGGGAATCTTTGTGTAAGTATGGTGCTCATGCATGCGCTTGACTTTAATTTTAAGCCCTAGAATCCTAAACCTCACCCTCCTCCCCACCTTGGAGTTTATTTGCTTAACACTGGATTGTAGTGAATGTTAAAATGCATATAATTAAAAAGGCTAAAATAACAGCCTGTTGGCCAACAGAATTGGATAATTTTTCAAAATCCCCACCTTTTGCCTAGCTTCTATGGGTACATCTTAAAACTCCGCTTTCAGTACAATTAATTTAAAGTGAATTAAACTCCTTTGTGTGTTTTATTTATTTGCCACCTTTACATCAAAGGAAGGCAAAAGGAAAAATGTCACACTATTTTGGCTCTCAAATTTGGCATTAACATTTCTGCACTTTATAATCGCGCAGAAAGCATGAATTAACACTTTAGTCACAGTGCAACAGTGTTTTTGAGCAAAACCTCTTTTCTGCACTGTGGTGTGGAAGTCGCATATTAATCCTTTGTTACCATGATTAACAGGTGATGACTGTAAGGGGACGAAACATCACGAAACACATACAACTGTCCAAACTGTTCACAGGCAGTCTTCACGGGCTAGAAGGGTGACGGCATCCATATTGCACATCTTTTCTTATGCAGGTTTAAATGCATTTTTTTCATTTCCTTTTTTTACATTTATTTTTATATATGCACTGACTTTTTAGACAAAATCCTTTTTACAAGTTGTATAGTTTCTTCCCCCTTCCCCCTCCAGCACTTAATCTGCACTGTGCCTAAATAATGTGGTCTTTTAATACTGATTTTTGTTTTCTTACACAGGATCCTGTTTGTACAATAGTTTAATCACGTTTCACATTATTAAAATGCAAATATTTAAACTCAAATTATTTTTTAATCCTGAAATCTATCCAGAATCATTCACCTGCAACTAAAACTGGCATCTTTTTATGTATTGCAAGCTTTTCCCCCCAGGCTTGTGGAATTTTGCCAGCACTATTGTCTGCCTTTTATTCACATGAGGATAATAAACTTCAGAAGGCAATATGCCCAGATATTTATTGCATAAACATTGCAAGATTGTTTAGCTCCCCTCCATACCATTTTCTTTTTTTTTTTTTCATTTGCTTCTGAAAGGCCATCTTTGGCACACATGTTCTCTCAGCTATGGATTTATTATTTTGCAATATACATTCCCCTGGGCTACTTGCACTGATCAATGACTTCCCCTCTCATCTATATTTTAGGGTACTTTTTGCAGCAAGCTGTGCGAAGCGTAGCAGCTTCAGGATGGTTTGTATCCAGGAAGGCGTTGTCGTTTCTTTGGTTGGCCATTGTATCACCAGGTTATTATTTTTATTTTGCACGTTGGCATGAATACTTTGCCTTTTTGAGCCTGCTTTGGTGGTCTGTGTAACAAATTCTCCCCCCCCTTCCCCTCGGGTGCTCAAACTGGTAACGTTGCATTAGTCCTTTTTTGGGGGGCACCTTTGTTTATATATTTCATGTGGGGCACATACCTTCTGTTTGTGTGATTTTATTTTTTTGGTTTACATTTCTTGAACCATAATCGGTAAACCTTGTTTTGGCATTTAAAGGTTAAGCAGTAGCCTCACTCTGACAATCCAGCAGATTTTGAAACCTTATCTTGCCATTCGGTAAACTGTGTATCATAACCACATTTCTTTTGGCACTATTGATATTCAGTTGCATGCTTTGTTACTTATCTTCTCATGTTAAAGAATGTCAGTCAAACTTAAGTGTCATTTGGATGCACTCTTGGCTTTATATTGCATTTACACTGAATATCGACCTAGTCTTTCCCCCTCTGTCTTGCAGGAAGAGCAGCTTCTGGAATGTTTTGGTGGTTAGGCACAGGATGGTACCAACTTGCCACTCTGATATCTTTATTAAACGTGTTTGTTTTAACCAGGTCAGTAGCAGAGTATACAATTTAATATGAATCTGTAGTTTGTCTGTGTGCTATGTCTTTAAGACTGCCTTATAGACTGCTTAGAACAGAGCAGCGGCACTAGCCTGATCATACAAGTTTTGCTAGGACCAAATGTTACAAAATACCACACTCTTAGTGTGTGTGTATATGTGTAGCACAGGCATATGGTATACAGATATTTGTGTTTTTGACAAGTCGCTTAAACATCCAAAAAATATTGATGTTTTTAACTTAAGCATTTGTTGAAAATAATCTACTTAAAACACACAATAGAACTTAAGCAGTTTTAAGGAGACTGGTACAACACTTGTGTTCTTAAAGCGGTTTTTGATTTTGTAGTGTGGTTATATCTGCAAACATTGTTTTATTTTTAACTACATGATACATTTAACAATACTTCCTGCTGGGTGAGTATCTTGACATTTTATTATCATAAGGGAAGCACTGTCCAGTTAGAAAATGTGATGCTGTGATAGCCTCTGTGCACGACAAGGGTATGGAATGGTATTGTGAATATTTCATTGTAAAATTGTTTGTTTTAAACCTAGATGCCTTCCGAAAATCAAGAAATTGTTACCTTTGCTCCTCCTGTTACTGTTTCTGTTGGGTATGTTATTTTTTTTTCCTTTGTGAATTCAATATTGCAACACTTTTTTTCAGAATGTTAAACATATTTTTATTCTTTTTGTGATATGCTATGACTAGGGTTTAAAGTTTCTAAACTCCCCTCCACCTCCCCCCGGTGTTCAAGATTTTTACATGGACAATGATAGGTGGTGGACTAGAAACCAATTGCCAAATTAAGGCCAAAACAGAATGAGAGAACCTCCTCATCTGTTTTGTGTAACTCTGAATCTGCTTACATTTGTAATTTTGTTCATTGCCGTTTACACTGTTTACATACTAAACACCTACGTTCTTTAGATGTTTGCTGAGAATCATGGCGTTTGGGTCGCAGCAGGTACAGTGCCAAAGGTCTAATTTGTTGGCCCTGCTATTGGAGTGGTCTGGGTGCCAACTCCCACTACTCTTAACCCTGCAAGTGTAATTATTGCAGTTTTTTATAAACTGCAATAATTACCTTGCAGGGTTAACTCCACTTCTAGTGGCTGTCTACTAGACAGCCACTAGAGGGCACTTACTGGTTTCTAGCACAGGAAACCTGTGCTAGAGCGTCGCTGGACGTCCTCGCGTTATGTGAGGACCTCCAGCGTTGCTCATTTCCCCATAGGAAAGTATTGAAATGCATTTTCAATGCTTTCCTATGGGGAGCGCTAATGCGCATATGCGGCATTGCCGCGCTAATGCGCATTAGGTCTCCCCGGCCGGTGGGCGGGATCAGTCTCGCCCACCGGCCGACGCAATGCAGAGGAGGAGCGGCGGAGGAGGATGCAGCAACGAGGGACATCGTCGCTTCCTAGAGTAAGCGGGGATTGGGGGGTGGGAGAGAGAGGGGACCTGCAGTGCCAGGAAAAATGATTGTTTTCCTGGCACTGGAGTTTCGCTTTAATAAAAGTGCTCTCCTAATTTTTGCATGTTAAATCTGAATGGAAAAACTGGGGCAAAAATAGCTGATCTTGAAAAATGTCAAGTCTCTTGTAGGTTTTCCTCAGTTTTTCCTTTCGAATTGCATTTGTGGAACTTCATTTTTTTTTTTTTTTTTTTAGTTTAGTTTTGTTTTTTTTAAACCTATCGGCTTTCTGTTTAACAGAGAACACACATCCTACTGTTCAGTTTCAGTCTAGTTTAAAAAACAAAACAAACACACCTTATAAAAGTTAGTGGAATCCAATTATGACCTGACACAGTTCCTGTACAGTGTCCCATGAAGAATGTCTTGGTGTGCCTTTTACATTTTATGCCACAAAAAGTTGGTTTTGGTGTTTAGTGTCAATGTAATAATGTCAGATAGTTATCATCCTTCAATGTTTTTTTACAGAGCATAAATAAATGCTTTATTAAAATGTGCTGAGTAATATCTATAGCAATTGCAAACTCTCCTCATTGAAATAAAAAACTGACCCCTGTAAAAAGATACCAGCTAATAAGAACATGGCTAAAATGTAAAACCTATTCTGTGGACAGTAGTACGTGAACAAGAATAAACTGAAAAGGAAAACTACAAGCACCATGAGTACAACTCACTGTAGTGCTTATGTGTACCCTAGCAAGAACTTGTTAGCTCTTTCAAGCTATGCCCTGTAATGCCGGTGTTTTCAGCCAGTGAGCTAAGCACATCATTGCAGGGCTTGACATGGGAGAGCTAAAGAAAGTTCCTACTAAGGAACTTTTGGCTCTTGGTAGTTGAGGGGAGAAGCACCAGGTAATAACTTGAACCATTCAAATATGGTTTATCTCCTTACATTAAGGTGCAACAGGGTACTTCTTGCACCATAACCACGCAACAAGATGTAGTGGTTCTGGTGCTTGGAGTGTTATTTTAAGTCAGTCCTGTGCAATAAAATACAGGCTTCCAGAAACAACTTATACATAGCGAAGTTGAGTTGTCTTCATATACATTTAAATTTCTCTAAATGTGCGCTTTAGAAAAGTCTGTAATGATCTATTTAAGTTAATTGTTTATAAACTCTGTGTTTAAATGCTTGCTTTAATTTCTCTATAGGTCTGTGGTATTGGAATTTTATAGATTTGTGGTCACTGCTTCCAGCATTTGGTGGTGTAAGAATGCATGCAGGACAAACTGCTGAAGACACGGTTACAAACTTCAAGCCAACATCTGATATTGATGTACCCAACCATGGCAAACCGGTAAAGTGCCACTGCTTTCTCTGAAAAGTCAGGATCTAAATATTTGCATGCATTTCATATTCTGCTTGTTTTGCTTTAACATGACCGGTTTGAAGTTTCTTGCCTTAACACACACTTTTTGTCCGTGAATCATGAATATTTTGTGTGCCGCCCAGGCAATATAAGGCTTAATAGGACACTGTAGGCACAGTATCTGCTTTCTCATTGAACTGGTTATAGTGTCTGGAGTCTAATGGTTCTGTCATTTCATTCATTTTATGTATGCTTTATAAAGTGCCAACACATTCCACAGCAATGTACAACTGGTACAAGTGAAACGATAAAAAGTACAATACATCTGAAAATACAACATTTGACAATACAGGAGTTGAGGGCCCAGTTCCCATGGGAACATACAATCTAGATTAGTGGTTCCCAGTCCAGTCCTCAAGTGCACCCCAGTCCATTCCAGGAATTAGTGATTTACCCAGTTGTGTCTAAGGTTTTTTTAGAAGAAGAAGAAAAAAAAAAAACACCTTAGACACAACTGGGTATTCCATAAATCCTGTACTGGTAGGGGGGATATGAGGAACCACACAGCTATTTGGGTAGAGGAGGAGTCAGAAACAGGAGGTGGGGACTGAAAAGTTTAGATTGACGTTAATCGAATGCGATAAGGGCATTTGACTGCTTGAATTTGATTACTGTTAAAACATTAAACAGTTTAGTGCTATATGGATGTAGCAGTTACAGTGCCTACAGTGTCCATTTAACTTTTTTGTTATGTTGGTGTTCCTTTAATATTGTAAATAGGCTATCAAGTATATATATATATTTTTTTTTAACTGCAAGTAAAGGGACGCTATAGCAATAGGAATTAAAAAAAACTATTCGTAACACTATAATCTTAATGTCCATAGTTGTCATGAAGTAATTTTGAACAATCGAAAAGGGACAGACATTATTTATAATGCCCTTTGTTTTGTCTTTCTAGGAAATGGACTTGCAGTTTGTGAATAAGATGAAAGAATTGGAAAATCGGTTAGCTTTAATGGCTGCTAACCATAGCCAACACGTTAAAGACCATGACACGCTGGTCCATCTGGTGCAGAATATTCAAGAACAGGTTGCAAAAATGGGTGACCAGAGCCAGATATCAGAATTAATTACTGCTATCCTAAGCGAACGCTTGGCAAGAATGACAACTGAGCAGAAGGACCAATCCACGGTATATAGTTACTGTCAGTTTGTGATGACGAGAAAAATGCCTGTCCTACAGAAACACTTAAGACTAAGGGACTGACTTACTCTTTTCTATCTGTAGGGTGACTCCAATTTAAGTAACACAGATTACGAAGCTCGAATCATACATTTGGAAACACTTCTGGGAAAACTCTCTGAGGTATATAGCTACTGTTCCCAGAGTCCTGTAGCACATGTCTAATAATGAGTTTCCATTTATAGTCGTTCTATATTTCCTGACATACATTTGTTACTTTCCAGGCTATCGAGGAAGACCGAACGTTAAGGACGAGGTAAGGTTTTTTTTTTTTATAAGTGAAAAATTATTTAACGGTCTTGTTGACCAGTGTTTGTGACGTATAGTTAGGTTTTCTGTAGAAGTATTGTTTTAACTTGCATAACAAGACAATACTGGAACAATGACAAATGTGACAGCATTGTTACAGGAAACCATATTCTGTTTATGTATATGTATATGTAGTCTGTGATAAAATCATTATACAAAACTCATTTACTGCCTGTGATATGAAGTGCCAACACTTCCACAGCCCTGGATATTTTAGCATTGCTCAATAGCAAGCATATATGTAGGTAGTTCCCTTAAAGGACCACTCTAGTGCCAGGAAAGCATACTCGTTTTCCTGGCACTAGAGTGCCCTGAGGGTGCCCCCACCCTCAGGGACCCCCTCCCGCCCGGCTCTGGAAAGGGGAAAGGGGTTAAATCTTACCTTTTTCCAGCGCTGGGCGGAGAGATCTCCTTCTGCTCTCCTCCTCCGATCCTCCTCTTCTCCTCCCCGTCGGCTGAATGCGCACGCGCGGCAAGAGCTGCGCGCGCATTCAGCCGGTCACATAGGAAAGCATTCATAATGCTTTCCTATGGACGCTGGCGTGCTCTCACTGTGAAAATCACAGTGAGAAGCACGCAAGCGCCTCTAGTGGCTGTCAATGAGACAGCCACTAGAGGACATAGGGGGAAGGCTTAACCCATTCATAAACATAGCAGTTTCTCTGAAACTGCTATGTTTATGAAAAAATGGGTTAACCCTAGAAGGACCTGGCACCCAGACCACCTCCTTAAGCTGAAGTGGTCCGGGTGCCTAGAGTGGTCCTTTAAGGGTATACTGTGCATTTAAAATACTTACCAGGGCAGCCTTGGCAACCGTTTAAATACTATGTTTTTATCTAAGGTTTGGTTCTTTGCAATGTATTGATTTTTTTGTTTGGGTTATTGTTTTATAGCAGTGGAGGTGATAATCAGGATTTTCTTAGAAGTAAAATTCAGAGTCTGGAGCAAGAGTTTGCGGTTTATAAAGCCGAATTGTTGAAGGAGAAAACAGCCAGGACTAACTGTGAACATGCAGATTGTGTTCTTGAAAAGGTGAGATACTTTATTAATTTTAAGGGAATTTTAAGTTTTTTTTTTTTTTTTGCAATCTTTACTCAAATTTCATTTGTATTTTACAAGACTTTGTTAATCTTAAATTATCTAAATGTATACCACTAGAGTATAGTAGACAGAATTGTAGATACAGTGCAATAATCTAGTATGAGAAACTTCTGAATGAATAGTCAGGGAGAAAGAGTATTAGAGAGAGAAACGATAAATGTAAAAATTGAGGTTTGGGAACACCCTTCTTTGAGAAAATTTGCCCAGTAAACCCATAATTTGTCAGTCCTTGTAGAACTGCCACTTTAAATAGTATACTATACTACTTTCATAGTGGTTAGAGCCTTAGGGTGTTTGCTCTTTTTCTTTATACTTCTACTGAATTAGTTGTGTTCCTGGATTTTTGTTTTATTTGTAACCTTAATAATATACCAGTTGCATCTGTAGCTATAACCCTTTGTGTCGGACAGGCTTGTGTCCAACAGTTGCTAAGGGTGTGGGTATGATAGTGTTAATGTGAAGCCTGCTATTTATTTAGGAGTGATTATATGCTCCATAGTCTGAGTAAGAACAAAAATAAAATATTTACAGTAACTTTGTGCATGCTACTGCTTTGCTGATGACAGTTGGTTTTAAAGTTTATTTATGACTTGTCACGATTTCAGTCCATCTTGTAGTTTTTTTTTTCAAAAAAATTAAACTGGGACACTGTAACTAGTGTTTAATAGGATTAAAGATACACCAAGAGTGGTGTGCATCTAGTCCATGGGACTAAAGTGGCAGCCTAATCTACTGGTCCTGACACAAAATAATACCAATTACAAAGAGTGGGGCACTTGCATTAAGCCGCAGACATTGAGTGAGATATTTGCTAAACTAATTTTCACAAATTAAATCTGAATGGGAAAATGGAAGCAAATCTAGTTGATCTTGAAGTATTCTCTAACTTTGCTATAGTTTGAACATGGGTATTTTTTTTTTTTTTATTTCTTATTGTCTCACATCACAATGAGAAATCGGTGCATAGTGATATAATGCAGGTTTAGAAAAGTGTGATGTGAGTATTTCCATCTGAAAGAAATGTTGCCTAGAAATGAAATTTCCTGCTTGATCTATAATAAAGAATATGCAACGAAAATCAAATACGAGTTGGTGATTAAAGAAATCAGACCTAGCCTACGTAATATAATGCAATAATATGGGAGTAAAGTAGAACAAGTGCTTTTCCTTAACCACTGGGCAACAATGCTGGGACAACCAGGCGCTCCAGTGTTGTCCAAGGAGAGTACCAAAATCCCCTCCAAATGTGTACGAAGAAAACCCTCAGGTTGTTTGCCATGTGGATTGGGTTTCCCCTCATAAGCTCATGACCCGTGTGTGTGTGTGTGTGTATATATATATATATATATATATATATATATATATATATATGTATATATATATATATGTGTGTGTATATATATATATATATATATATATATATATATATATATTAGGCGTTGGAGTAGGACCTGCCAAGAATGGGGTTCATTGACGTTGTAGCAGGCTATTGCAATGTATGATCATGCACTGTAACTAAACCCACATTATTTTTTGCCTCGGTGGGATGTTTAAAAAAAATAAATAAATAAATAAATAAATTACATGCTTTGAAATAGCGGTTTGGTGAATTTGTAAGTGCACTGGATCTTGAATGTTGTTTGAATTGGCCCCAGCAGCACCTAGCACCCGGAACGGCATGTCCTGGGCATCGGGCATTATAAATTCCACATCCATGACAAAGTGCCCCACATCATGGAGCTTTATTTCCCCTGTTCTAGCTATGAATGCATTCCTGGAATGTTTAGTTTTTTTAATATTGCATAATTATAGCACACAGAATGCTACATGTCATTTAGTGGTACATATTCAATTTTGAATTTGAATATTTGTGAGGTTTGTTCCAGGTGCAAACTTTTCACAAAAAGCACGGTTTAGAGTGATGGTGGAATGGTAGCAATCTGCTTCCCAAGCAAGTTAAACATTTGTTGTGGCTAGATCTTGCCTCACTGGACTAAACAATTTGAGTAGAAAATAAGATGAAATTCACTGAATATAGGAATAGTCAACCAAAACTGAGTTATTAAATTTAGGCTAAATATCCGAACTGGAATTGTAGCTGAGCTAGAATGTTTCCAAATGGACTATTGTCTAAATTTTGCAAGCCCATTTTCATTTCACTACCATTTGATTTTTAGTAAACATACTTGAAAGATAAGTTAAGGTGCTCATCTCCAAAGCATAGATGCGGGGTAACTGAGGATTCAATATCTAGCGATTTGGAACACAATTCTAAAGGATTTTTGGCAGATTTGAATTATTTGATATACATGAAGTCAGTTACTGGTTTAATATAAAACCTCCACCTTTGCACTTTAGCAGAGTCTTTCCAAGTATCAGGACAGCCTGGGGGAAAGTGCTCATATTGAAGATATGCTGGAGCTCCATGTTAAGATGATGACAATAAATCTTATCCATATTCACTGTTGGAGTTTCACATAACGATAACATAACCATTGAACTGTAGCTGTAAGTGGGAGTAGATCCCATTGTTCGTTAACATATTGGAAATATCCTTGTACAATATTTTGAGACCTTTGTAATACTCTTATTTGGCACATGTTGCTTATTAAAATGAACTTCAAGTATTTTATCTGTTCAATAATATCCCGTTAAGTCCTAATCTTATCTGTTTCTGTTAAATAGGTGGATGCCAAAGTGAGGGAGTCACTGCATATGATGTTTGCTAGTCAAGAAAACTTACCAGAATCCTTCAAGCAATGGCTTTCTGCAAATTATTTGAGCAAGAACGATTTTAATAATGTTCTAAGGGAACTGGAACTTCGAATTCTCAAGAACATTACTCACCATGTATCCATCACAAAGCAGGTTCCCTCCGCTGCAATCGTGGAACAGGCAGTGACTGGAGGAATATCTGGCATCACTGAAGATGTAAGTCAGAATGGAGAGGGATGTTTGTTTTTCGTATAAAGATCTGTGTTCAGATTCTTTGATAGAATTCAACAGTTGAATTTTGGTAAACTGTTTCAAACCTAGGGGGCGGCGGCGGCGGCACATTATGTGTTGGAGGTGGCCTGCGACTCAACGCTAACTGATATTGGTGATGGAATTGGGTGAATGAAAGTTTTTTTTAACTATATATATATATATATATATATATAATTTTTTTTTAAAAGCACAAAATAGCACCTTTTGTTCTAGTGATAACCAGCTGTCTGTAAAGATTGTAATTGTTTATGGTCTTAATATGTGACCAGGTATTAAGCAAACTTTTCTAGACATAAACATACAGAAGAAAATGGGGAACTGTAGGACATTCAGCCTTTCGTTAGGGTGTGCCTGGGCATGTCAAGCGCTAGCCGATACCCCTTGCACTGAGCTACTAACAGCTATTTTTATTTTATATTCACAGGAAGCACGCGTTATTGTCAAAAACGCACTAAAACTGTATTCTCAGGACAGAACTGGCATGGTCGATTATGCATTGGAGTCTGGAGGTAGGAACGTCTGTGTTGCCTGAGTTAGCTTTTATTGCACAGATCTATCCATATGCCTTTGTTATTCAGTATGTATTGTCCTTTGCTACTAGAACAATAATCCTACAAAAGAACTGCACCTGCCTAAGCTCACATTTTCATAAGGTGCTGCTGAAATGAATCCCCATACTCCTGACACGCGATCTTAAAGAAAACAAGATGTGGATTTTAAAATAATTTGTCATTAGACCTATCTAAAGTGAAACTAGTGGGTGTTAATGGAAAAAAGTGTTAATAAAGCAAAGTTGTATTCCTAACAGTATAGTGCCCTCTGGTCCCTTCCTCTGGCCCCCCCCAGCACATAATGGGTTAAAGCCTTTAATAGCTTACACAATTTCAGCACTGATGTCCCTTGGCCCCTTGGCGCTGGGACGCATTCCGACATCATCCGATGTTGGACCTAATGCTCATGTGCGGTCAGCGCCGCACACGCATTAGACCTTAGCCGTAGAAAAGCACTGCCGCTATGCCTTCTTATGGGTTTTTCTGACGCTGATGTCCTCATGCAAACTCCGGAAATCTCCAAGAAGCTGCTCCAGTGACCGTTTGGTAGACAGGCACTAGTGACAGTCTTAGTACTGGAATGTAAACACTGTAGTTTCTCAAACGGACGAATATTTTGTCTGAGCCAATTGTCCTATATGCAACCACTCAAAGGATCTCCAGCCATCCACCGCTTGGAATGAAGGTTCTCTTGCTGCTCCGCCACGGTTCAGCTTCAGAAATTCAGTGTGCGCTCACCAAGCTGGTAAAGGTAACACTTCTGCCATATACACATTCATGACCTCGGAGCGACGCTTTCATGCAGCCCCAGACCAGAGATCACTGAAACTCGAACGTAAGGCTGCGGCCTAACAGCGCAGGTGGACTGGGACTAGGATATGGCATAGATTTAGGTCTCATCGCATCAGAGCAACGTGGGATTGGAAATGCTGCCATAGGTTTACTCCGGCAGGTCAGATAATATTCAAGCTGTTTTCCTCTCTGAGATGTGACTATGAGAGGCTGTGAAGATATGCTCGAGCTTGCCAAGCGTGTTGCTAGCGTGGGCAGAGGAGACAGAGTAAGGCTCGTATGTCTCCATCTTGTCTGCCACATGGGCCTTCGGCCCTTGGTGATGTAGGTGTCAACTGCAATGTTTTACATTACAGGATTATTTCGGACAAGGACACTGCACCTGTGCCACTTTAATGAGATTAAGTGGTCTGGATACCTACAATGTCCCTTTAAGTAATAGTGTACTCTGCATCCGTAGCACATGGTGAGTTATATTCTGATTCATCTCTAGATGCAGGATACAAGAAGAAAATATATGGCTTCATCTTAAGGGATATAATTCTAGTAAGCCCAATTACATTTTGTACATAGGGATTGGTTCTGGGCAGATCTAGGTAAAGATGGGGTGTGCAAGTCATTGAGAAACCTGTTAAAATTCTTTGTTATAGGACAGGACGCGACATGTCCCAGATCACCATGGCTACTAGGATTTTTGTCCTGCCACCTGGGATTTGTAAGTCTTTTCTGCCCCTGTGATTACCAGCTGCCTGTGAATGGAGGTGGGTGGTCAGCCTGCTCGCTCAAGGAGAGCATGAGTGGGCAAACTAGCAGCTTATGGAGGGCTAAGGCTGGCGGCAAGAGAGCTCCCTGCTCTTCTTCCTCGCGCGCCATCCAGTGATGACTGGAGCCGGAATGTCATTTTGGATGTACCTCTAGAGCCCGCCTGAGTGACTGTCGCTAGAAGTGCTACTAGGTATTGTTTTTTATGTTAAAAAGTGAACAGGGACAGGCTATAGACACCTCCACAACTATATTAAGCTGTAGTGTTTCTGGTTATTGTTTCCTTTTAAGCATTGTATTTTTTACATTGAAAAACCTGGCTCCAAGATTCAAAGCAAATTTGCCAAGCCCTGTTGTAGGAGCATATTGCGCAGTGGTGTACAATAGTTGGCTGTAGAAGTCTTTATTAAATGGATTTGTAACCATTGTTAGAAAACTGCTGAACTTCCAGGCTCTGAATAAGGAAAAACATAATGCACAGTAGTATTTAGTAAATGAGCAGGTAATGTTAAATAATTTAAATAACAATAAGCGTGTGAAATGCAAAAGTGATAATCTAAATGAAATGGTTGTGCATTGAAGTATTTTTTTTCTTAATGCTTTTTGTAGTTGCAGCTTTGTTATTGGCTCAAAAAAAATGGAGCCTATAGGGTGTGCGTAAAAGTGACATGTAGTCATCCAGGTATTCTAGAGAATACATTCTACATTTTTGTCCTATTTACACATGATAAAGTAAGGGAAGTATTGTGTGTTGGACATTTCTTTGAATTAAAGATTTTGTTACAGGTATGTAATATGAGCTATGGCACACTAGAAGCGATATGGGTAAACATTTCCAGTGTGCTTCTAGTTAACAGAATTCAGATATGGAGAGATTAACTGAAAATGCCATTACTCAGTCACCACTACGGTATAGAACAGGTAGCACAGATGCAGGAAACCAGACTGGATACATTAAGAATAAGTAGTAAGACATGAACATGTTCTTACTCTTAAAGATGTTTGTCAGGTAGCTATACCTGAAAATGTGCAGTTAAATGTAAGTTTTTAAAGTAAAAAAAAAACCCCCAAAAAACTCAAAAAAAAGTGTCCGTTTTGGTAAAATCGGGCACACCCATCCTCAAGGCATTTTGATGCCCCAGATAGGACGGTCTTGTATATGATCAGCGAAGACACATAACAAGGTGAAGTCAAATGCTTTCAATCCCAGAAGAAATGCAATGCCACTAAAAGTTGTGCAGTGTTGCCTGGCATAACTCTCAGAAAACCCAACACTCCCCAATAATTATGATCGGTACCCTATTATATGTTGAATGAGAAAATTGTTCTGCTCTTCACAATGTACAATTTGTCTTTTTTTTTCTTCTTTAGGAGGGAGCATATTGGGCACGCGTTGTTCAGAGACCTATGGAACAAAAACGGCACTATTGAGTCTCTTTGGAATTCCATTATGGTATTTTTCGCAATCCCCCAGAGTGGTCATACAGGTGAGACTAATAACCAATAGGAATTACACTGAGCGTTGTGATGTCAATTGGCAACATTGTAGTTTTATTTATTATGGGGGTTTGGAGTTTTTTGTGTACTTAAATCTTTTCTTTTATGTAGTATTTTACACCGAAACCAACAAATTTGGAAACACCTAGGGGTAGTAGATGTTGTTAAACCCTGTGCTGGGTGGGTTAACATAGGTATTAGAATATCATATACAAGTGGTTCAGATGTAGTAAGCAGACATGGGTATTATAGAGATCCACATTGCAACTATATGAAGTGCTTATTGACCACTTTTTAAAATGTATTGTATGCATTTTTAAGTGGCTCTTAGGAATGTTGCTTTAGTTTTGGAGATGCACAGAGAAGGAACAGACTGATTAAATGCAAATGTACACATTTACATGACCTACCACATGTGTTTAGGTTGTGTTTCTGTATGCACTGGACCATTTCTTCCTAATAGACCACTCATTTTGCATCTTGTACCTAAAATACTCCAACTTAATAAGTTCCATGAAAAGCAGGTGGAAAAATCAGTATCTCAATATGAACCTGGTCAATCATGAACCACCATATATTTCTTGTATTATAAGTGCAGATGTGACAGAGTATTGGGTCTGTTAGAATTTGCCTACATCTCATGGACTCTTGGGAATAAAATTATGATTGTGTGTGTGTGTATTTTTATAATGTTTGTGTTCCCTGTATCTAGGCACAGGATATATCACTTTGCTTACATAAACTGTGATTAAAGGAGATGTATCCTTTTCATTATAGTGACAGCTTCCCTATCTGCAGTAAATACTACTGAAATGTTTACTGTGGTAAGGGGTGCAGCAAAAGTAGTCCAGCTATTGTGAGTGAGGTGTTCACAGCACCTGATAATGCTCCTGGCTCACTCCTGAACACATGGGCATTTAGTTTTAGTGACACCTGAGTGCATGTGTTTTCCTGCATTATTTACATGATCCCATACAAACATATTTTAGTTCTCTATGCGTGCAGAAAACCAGGTAATGACAATTCATCTTAAAATATTGAATACTGTCATCTTTATATCCTTTATATTTTCCTTTTTAGCCTGATATGTATCCAGGAAACTGTTGGGCATTTAAAGGAGCTCAAGGCTACCTTGTTGTTAGACTGTCAATGAAGATCTACCCAACGTCTTTCTCATTGGAACACATACCACGATCACTCTCACCAACTGGCAACATCACAAGTGCTCCAAAAGATTTTGCTGTATATGTAAGTGGTAGCCTTTTATTTTAAGCTGGTTGTTCATTTTCTATAAACACTTGCAAATAATACAATGCGTCGTAGATAAATGACGCTCTAAATATGACATAAATTGAATATTCCATTGCACTGGCTTTGTTGCTACCACATACTGGTCTTCTATTTCATGCAGTGTGACCTTTGGAGTGCACTGTGGCATTGGCAGAATTAAAGGAACACTATAGTGTTAGGAATACAAATATAGTATAGGTGACCAGGGCCCTGTGCCACGGCGAATAAATTGCTAATTAACAATTTATTTGCTTTCCTTAATCCAGTGCTGGGCTCTCTTGGCACTGGTGATCTCGTCAAGCGTCAAATAAGTGCGATTTACTCCGTGTAAATTGCGGAAGTAAACATTAACCCTGCAGTGTAAACATAAAAAACTAGCGGGACCTGACACCCAGACCACTTCATGAAGTGGTCTGGGTGCCTAAAGTGGTCCTTTAAGTTTGACTATATTTGGATAGCTTTGAAAGGCTATTTTGTCAAATATGGGTGAAATTGATAATGCTAGCCTGGCTAAGACTGTTAAAGTTGATGAAACTTGTCAAAAGTGATAAAATATATATTTTTATACTCGCCTCTACATTATCAACATATTTTTCAAACTTTTTTTGTTTTGCGTTTAAGTGCCTTAAAGGGACATATCAATTTTTCCTGGCACTGCAGTGCCCCTCTCCCTCCCATCCCCATGTTGCTGGGTCAGGCTCCCCCGCCGACGTCAGCCGGCAGGGGAGACCTAATGTGCATGAGTGGCAATGGCCGCGCTCATTACACCTCCCCAAAGGAAAGCATTATTCAATGTTTTTCTATGGGGATTCTGGCGACGCTGGAGGTCCTCATGCATAGCGTGAGAATGTCCAGCATAGTTTAAAACACTTTTCGTGTTCGAAGAACCTTGACGTCCCTCTAGTGACTATAAAAGACAGCTACTAGAGGAGGTCTTAACCTTGGAATGTAATTATTGCAGTTTAGAAAAACTGCAATAATTACACTTGCAGGGTTAAGGGTGGTGGGGGTTGGCACCCAGACCAATCCAATAGGCAGAAGTTGTCTGGGTGCCTGGAGTGTCCCTTTAAGTGAATTTGTCATGCGATGGAGTAAGTTTTTCGTCCTTTATACTATAAAAAAAAGCTCATATTCATTTTATTTCCTGTACCTCTGTCTCCTACTGAGACAATCGTGTTTTAGTGGGTATTAACACTTGCTGTGGGACACAGTTCTCCTGTATAACCCTGTTTGGGAAAAAACTTGGTTCCCATAAAGATTAAATGTCCCCAACACTAGTAGGATTATTCACTAAAGGGAGTATTCAAAGTGGATTTTAAATTAAATGAACACCATAGTCACCTAAATAAACTAAATAAAGCAGTTTTAGTGTATAGATCATTCTCCTGCAATGTTACTGCTCAATTCACTGTCATTTAGGAGTTAAATCACTTTGTTTATGCAGCCATAGCCACACCTCCCCTGGCTATGATTGACAGAGCCTGCATGAAAAACAAAACTGGTTTCACTTTCAAACAGATGTAATTTACCTTAAATAATTGTATCTCAATCTCTAAATTGAACTTTAATCACATACAGGAGGCTCTTGCAGGGTCTAGCAAGCTATTAACATAGCAGGGGATAAGAAAATTAAACAGAACTTGCAATAAAGAAAGTCTAAATAGGGCTCTCTTTACAGGAAGTGTTTATGGAAGGCTGTGCAAGTCACATGCAGGGAGGTGTGACTAGGGTTCATAAACAAAGGGATTTAACTCCTAAATGGCAGAGAATTGAGCAGTGAGGCTGCAGGGGCATGTTCTATACACCAAAACTGCTTCATTAAGCTAAAGTTGTTCAGGTGACTATAGTGTCCCTTTAACTGCAAGAGTATCCAATTGAATGCTTAGCTGACTTGCTGAATTTTTCCAGTTTCCCTATTTTGGCCTTAAAGGGACACTATAGGCACCCGGCCCCCCCCTCCCTCCGCTGACAAAAGAGGAACCGACCCAGTACCAGGTACCTAAGACCTGGATCAGGTAAGTGTTTAAAGGGTTTTAAAACTCTTTTATGGCTGGGTGTAACCAGGGATTAATCTCTGATTTTAAAGGAATCTAGACATTTGCTAGTTATTTTGCTAGCACAATATACAGATTAAATTTGATTCTCTGTCATTTAAGATTAAGTTGTATTTGTCCTGACCGAACCCTTTCAAGGAACACTCCAAGCACCATAACCACTACACTGTGCTGTATATGTTGCCAGGAATACCTAGGTGTCCAGGCAGTTGTAAGTTGTTGAAACATACTTTTAAAACAGTTTGAGGTTTTGTTTTACCTGGGTTCCGCCAGGCACCACTCTCTGCCTCCACTACATCTGACAGAGACCTGCTTGGAAGCTTCTGTTAACTAAGACCTGGGGGCACCAGAGTACTCCTGGCATCGCAAACACTATATCGGACTCTAATGGTTGTGGCGCTTGGCGTATTCCTTTAACTATATGCTTTTATAACACTTACAGGTAAAGCGCTAACAAAGCCAGATGCTCTCCTACTACTTTTTTTTTCCTCTCTTTTTGATAAGATGCTGATCTTTGATTGAAAGTTTTTTTTTTTTGTTTCTGGCAAAGCACTGTGCACAACTATATTTTCACTTGACATTGATCTTCGTGTCTTGTCATTTAATTTCACAGGGCTTAGAAGATGAGTATCAGGAAAATGGCACTCTCTTGGTCCATTCAACGTATGATCAAGAAGGAGAACCACTGCAAATGTTCAAATTGACGGTAAATTTATTTTTCTATTGTCAAGAAGCAATATGCTTTAATGTAACTAAACTTGGCACACATTACTTATGTAATTGCACATACTTTAGGCTTTAGTGTGATCAGATTTTAAAGTAGAGCAGGTAATTGGTAACATTCTTGCTTGACAGTCTGTAGTGAATGGATCTGAGTGCAGATTATCATTTAACAGCATCCATCATTATGGATTTACTAACCATTGAAAGAGCAGGTAATCATTATGGGTGATTGTACTTAGATCGATCCAACATCTTACTAGAATATCTATCTTTAAATACACAAGAGTTGAAACCACAGATTATATATTTTTTCGGTGGTAGATTATCTGCTGATCTGTTTTGTGTGGATCTGCATAATGTTTTGATATGTCTGATCAGGTATGTGAAATTCTAGGCCTGAATATCAGGCATACAGAACTTGTTAGCCTCAAACCTGCTCTTTCATAGGCGAGTTTCGGTTTCTGTCCATGTGATCTGTGCTCAAGCAGGGAAACACACCTCCCTTCTCTGTCAATCCTTACACTGTCCTCCTGTATCCTATAGTAATCAATTCAAAATACTAACCCTTACCGACAAAGCTTTAACCCCTTAAGGACGCGGTACGGTTCAGGACCGTCATCGGCATTTTCCCATTGCCGACCGACGACGGTCCTGAACCGTCCTTAATTTAAAATGTACTTACCCGATCGCCGTCGTTCCCCCGGCAGTGATCGGCGGTGCTCCCGTTGTGGGGAGACTGCCTGCAGCCCAGACAGTCTCCCCATGGCGAATTAGGACCCCTGTGGCCATGTGATCGCCCAACAGGGCGACCACATGGTCACAATAGGTGTCCATGTGTCTGCCTGCAGGGGGACTGTCTGTGCTGACAGGCAGTCTCCCTGCATGTGTAAAATCAGAAAAAAATTTAAAGTTAAAGTTAATAAAAAAAATATATTATTATATATGTGTATATATATATGATATATAGACATATATTATACCTATATAATATATGTCTTTATATCATATATATAATGTCATGCTAAGTGTATTTTTATATTAATATGTACATATATTAATATAAAAATACACTTATAATTAAATTACACACGTGTATATATATATAATATATATAATAACTATATATATTGTATATATATATTATTATAAAATACAAATAATAAGTAAATTTAATTAAATAAAAAAAATTAAAATAATAATAAAAAATTAAAAAAAAATTATATCTATACGAAATTTTATTCTAACTGTATTTTGATATTAATATATATATATATCAAAATACTTAGAATGAAATTGGATATATATCTATGTATATATAAATAAATAAAAAGAATACGAACTATTCATATGTCCATATTAAAAATTACATAAATAATGATATAAATATACACGTAGACTTCAAATATATAAATATGCATATATATTTAAATTCTACGTGCGTATTTATGTAATATTTTTACATAATGAAGTTATTTTATTGATTGCAATTTAAGGGACCTGCCTGCCAACCCAGGCCGAAAGTTCAGAGAATTTAATTTGCTATCACTGTATTTTACCCTGTAACGTTCTACGACACCCTAAAACCTGTACATGGGGGGGTACTGTTTTACTCGGGAGACTTCGCTGAACACAAATATTAGTGATTCAAAACAGTAAAACATATCACAGCGATGATATTGTCAGTGAAAGTGACTTTTTTCCTTTCAGATTAGAGGCAGTGCTTATACCAATGGGATTTCATCTAGAGGGATAAAAAACAGGCAGGCAAAAACTTTTCAAGGACCTCCCCCAATTAACCTTCGGCCTTATAAATATCTTCCTGTCCAAGACATCCCCAGTTCTTTGCCTGCCTCCGGCAGGGGAGGATGTCAGGTCAGGTTTCTCCTTAGAAGTATGGTGAGAGGGCTGAGGCTTTGTAGGCTCTACTTCTTTCAAATACATTTTTCAGAGATCAGCCAGGGTTAACACTCCAGATGGCTGTAGCCCCCGGGTCGTATTATTTCCGTCTATACCGAGCCAGGTGCCGGGCAGACGATGGTGCGCTTTTTGGCACTGGCTGGGTAGTCCTGGCGGTGGAACACTCGTACAGGTTATGTTTATTTCCACCGTGGAATCGCGAAATGCAGGACATGCGTAATGTGATTTTAAAATTCAGGCGCCAATATCTGTTTTTTCTCTCCGGGGTCAAGATATTGGTTTCCAGGACTTAGAGAGGCTGTTTACCCAGCAGCAATTAACTGTTTGCCAGGTGCACTCAGAATTGGTTGCAAGTGTGTTCTCACCAACCTCCAACACACTCTGAGGACATTTAAGGTATGACTTTTTGCTTTATCTTAAATGACTCTAGCCTGAATAAGTTAATTATCTGTGTTGTAAGGTAGATAATGTTTCTAAGTAGGAGAGTTTTTAACTCCTCTTCTTTTAACCCCTTAAGGTCCAAACTTCTGGAATAAAAGGGGAATCATATGTCATACATGTCAGGTGTCCTTAAAGGGTTATGGATTATTACTAAAGTCTTCAATCTTATAGCGCTTTGCAGGGGTAAGCACTAAGTAGATTGGGTCCAAATAGATTTCTTTGAGTAAATACTATAAAGGATATAAAGCAGATATTTTTTACATTAGTCTATAGGGAAACTTTAAGTTTCCTTTCTGGTTAAAATTAGCTGCTGCTCGGTGATTAGTTATTGTGGGTTTCAATAATCACTAATTGCTGCAACAGGGTCAGCAATTAAAGTGAAGTGGTATACATTCACAAGAGCAGGACCCGTATGACTATTAGAGGATTATCCTCACTAGGTTATGCTTAGGAGGCTGATATTTAAAATCTGGTTAAATTAATTTCTGTTCTAGCAGATGGATTCTTTAAATGCCAGAATCCTAGCTACAGTATTTATTTGCTTAACCCCTTAAGGACCAAATTGCTGGAATAAAAGGGAATCTTGACATGTCAAACATGTCATAGGTCCTTATGGGGTTAAACATGCAGTAGGTTTTAGCAATAGACAAAGCTCTGTGCAATTAGCATTCTCTCCACCTCAACGAGTTTCACCTGATATCAGTTTCTACAAGGCAGTCTGTTTTTCAGCTGAGGCAGAACTTTTTCTGTGCTTCACTCCATGGTTGCACATTTTATGTTTTTTTCTTCAATTTCAAGTTTAATAGGTTTCAGCTATATGACTGTTGGAATGGGAAATTCAAGTAAAGGCTTCCTAATTTTGGTTACTGCAGGGTTTGCAACAAACAGGTTTTGTAATTCAGTTGCAGCTATTCTATCTGCTCTAGCCTCTGCTCCCCAAATACGGCTAAGGAAAGCCTCTATCTGGTAAGGCTGCTGGTTGGAATTGCAATTTTAAGAATTACTTCCGATATTGATTCCAGCGGAGTCTGCATCAAACAGGTTTTGTAATGCAGTTGCTGCTATTCTATCTGCTCTAGCCTCTGCTCCCCAAATACGGCTAAGGAAAGCCTCTGCTCCCCAAATACGGCTAAGGAAAGCCTCTATCAGGTAAGGCTGTTGGTTGGAATTGCAATTTAAGAATTACTTCTGATATTGATTCCAGCAGAGTTTGCATCAAACAGGTTTTGTAAATTCAGTTGCAGATATTCTGTCTGCTCTGGCCTCTGCTTCCCAAATGTGGCTAAGGAAAGCCTATAGCAGGTAAGGCTATTTGGTATTCCAAATTTAAAGTACTTCTTCTGCTATTGATTCCTGCAGAGCCTGCATCAAACAGGTTGTAGTACGGTTTGCAGATATTTGTTCTGTTCGAGCCTCTGTTTCCCAATTATGGCTGAGGAAAGCCTGGATAGAAACATAGAATGTGACGGCAGATGAGATCCATTCGGCCTATCTAGTCTGCCCAGTTTTCTAGATACTTTCATTAGTCTCTGGCTTTATCTTATAGTTAGGATAGCCTTATGCCTATCCCACACATGCTTAAATTCCTTTACTGTGTTAATCAGGGGTATTGTCTTCTTCTGACTGGATATCTATGTACTCAGTCTCGCTTCCGCCTTTAAAGATGGTAACCTGTATGAACTAGTCTTCTTAAGAATTTATTTCTTCCTCATGTTTCTGGGTTTGAAGAAAATTTCTAGTACGACTGCAAACCTATGGATCATGGTGTAGTCTACGACCATACCTGTCTGTAAATGCCTGATTTGGTCAGATCTCAGTAGCCATACAGTCTTGGGCCTGGTTAGTACTTGTATGGGAGACTAACTAGGAACCTCAGGTGCCGTAAGTAAATTCCACCAGTTTCAATTTGTTCCCTGCAAATAGATACGATATGACGGAGTTGGTTTTCTGCATAGGTTTATCTGCATTTTTCAGTTTTTAAGAATATGCTTATGGCAATTGCCGCTTGAGATGCTCTCACTATGTAAAATTTTGCCATCCATAAATTTGTTGAAAGGGAATTTAGCTGAGATAATTTGTAAAATCTTATCCGACTACATAGGATTGAAGGCTAGCTGGATAGCTCTTTGCCTTTCAGATAAAGACCAGGTATTTTCTTATCCGGATCTGTTAAGATAGTTCCACATTCGTTAGCAATTATGTACATACAAGGTCATCTGTTTGAAAAATCTGGTTCCTTTATGCCCTTTTGTATATATTTTTTATTTAATTGTTTGTTTTTTTTTTTTTTGGAGTATAAATGTTTTTATATATTCTAATTGGCCATTAGAATTTTAAAACTTAAAATCCCTTGATAAAATTTAGATTTTTTTATATTGGGCTATTGGTTCCTGCTCCATAGGTGTGTAGTCCTTAACTACACAACGCGCTGTTAGAGAGCCTATAAGAGTGGCTCCACACGTGTGAGTATATGACATATATTTTTCAAATTAATACGGATTTCAAACTATATTGCACCATATATATTTCTGCTTGAGCTCTAGCCACAGCGTGAGATACGTCTTTCGGATACAAGAAGGGGAAAGGTCGCCTTTACAGACCTGAAAGCGTATATCCCTGAGCTTGGCCATAAGCTCAGTAATATAATTAATTGATCCAGTGAATTTTGTTTGGGAACGACAACTAAAGAGTTTGAATATATTTCAAATTGTATGTAGCGCTACACCTTTTGTTATGTTTGAGTCTATGAGTAGTGTATGAGGAAAGATTACACATGGTGATACAGCAGCTATTATAAAGTCTATCACAGTATATTTTGTGGAAATTAAGTTCAGATAAAGCGCCAGTATATTCTTGTTTTCATTTTGTTCCTGGATTTGCTTGGATTAGTTTTTCTTAGATCTGTTCACTTATGCATTGAACTTTATATTCCTCTGTTTAGCGGTATCATTAAGTAGTCAACAGTTAATACCAAGCAGATGGGTTCAGACTCCTTAATCTTCACTCTTACGATGGTAAGAATTTGATTTCCCAGTTATGGAACTGGGACTTCTAGATCAAACAGCATGAAGTGTTTCGTTGGACAAGCTTGGACAGAGCTGTATGCTTTGGTTTCCTTTTCTTTTTTGTGTCTTCCAGTCTAACCTATAGTTTCTTCCTGGTTCCCTATTCCCCAAGATCCTGTAGGATGAGAAAGGTGAGAATGATAGTCTTCCTCCCTTGGTGGCAAGTAGCTGTTTCACCATTCATCTAAAATGTTCCACAGGTATGTTTGGGGACCGTAACGGTTAATAGTCATCCTGGAATTCTCAAGGTTACCGCTTCTCAAAATTGTTGTAATTCAATCTGACTACCTGGTTTATGTATACCAGATACTGAAGGATAAGGTTGTGTCTCAGGATATTATTGACAAGTTCTTTTACTATAAATGGATCTTGTTCCAAAATGTATTCCAAGATGGAAGGTGTTGTTTTTTAAGATATTGGTCCTTAGAAAAACAGGAGTCCGCTTCAAAGTTTTCACTGGGCTTTGCGTATGGTTTAAAGCCAGAGTCCCTCAAGGTCGAAGTTCGGTTATCAGTTGATTTTCAGAGGTTGGTCTCCAGATCACCAGTATCTGCTAGGCTCTTTGTGGTTTGTTCCTGTCTTCAGGGGATCTTTTCCGCAAGGGATCTTCTTTTGGGGTTTGTTACTCTGCTGATTGGAGTCTTCAGTCTAGGTCTTTGGGGGTAGTTGCCCAAAGGATTAAAGGACTTCAAGTTTCTGTTTTCGGCAGGAGAAGTGGAGTTAAATGGGATTCGTTAATTTTTCTCTATCTTCCATCTAACACTGTTTTTCTAACTTTTCCCAACAGCGTTCTAGGGTCTTGGAAGTCTATTTCCACTGCCTGGGTGTTTAGTTTTCGTCTACGTTGCCTTAAATGTCTGCCTTCGTTAGAGTTTTCTCATCTAACACCTTTTGAAGCTCCTTCGATCAGTTTTGTTCAGATCGGTTGCCTGAGGTTTTCTGCTGTCGTTCTCTCGTTCTCATAACAGCCACGAGGTGTTTTCTTCACTCACTTTGGTCTGTTGTTCTTGGTAGATGCAACTTTGGTTGCAAATTTTTTTGCAGTAAGACTTGAGTCCCGCCCTAAGGGATTGCTTTAGTATATCCCATTGGTATAAGCACTGCCTCTAATCTGAAAGGAAAAACATAAATTTTACTTACCGTAAATTTCTTTTTCCTGAAGATTAGAGGCAGTGCTACTTCCCCCCCATATTTGTTCATAGTCTGAGTAGTACGGTTGGTCGGCTTTTGTATTTTCTGGGGATGTCTTGGACAGGAAGCTATTTATAAGGCCGAAGGTTAATTGGGGGAGGTCCTTGAAAAGTTTTTGCCTGCCTGTTTTTTATCCCTCTAGATGAAATCCCATTGGTATAAGCACTGCCTCTAATCTTCAGGAAAAATAAATTTACGGTAAGTAAAATTTATGTTTTTTGCATTTTTCCCACACAAACAGCACTTTTACTGATGATATAATTGTTGTGATACATTTTCCAGTTTTGAAACACTAATATTTGTGTTCAGCAAAGTCTCCTGAGTATAACAGTACCCCCCATGTACAGGTTTTATAGCGTTTTTGAAAGTTACAGGGTCAAATATATGGGTCAAATATTTTTACATTGAAAATGGCCAGGTTGGTTACGTGCCTTTGAGAGCGTATGGTAGCCCAGGAATGAGAATTACCCCCATGATGGCATACCATTTGCAAAAGAAGACAACCCAAGGTATTGCAAATGGGGTATGTCCAGTCTTTTTTAGTAACCACTTAGTCACAAACACTGGCCAAAATTAGCGTTCAATTTAGTTTTTTACTTTTTTCACACACAAACAAATATGAACGCTAACTTTGGCCAGTGTTTGCGACTAACTGGCTACTAAAAAAGTCTGGACATACCCCATATTGAATACCCTGGGTTGTCTACTTTAAAAAAAATATGTACATGTGGGATGTTATTCAGAGATTTATGACAGATAATAGTGTTACAATGTCACTATTGATACATTTTAAAAATGTATGTTTTGAAACCGCAATATCCTACTTGTACTTATAGCCCTATAACATGCAAAAAAATAGCAAAAAGCATGTAAACACTGGGTATTTTTAAACTCAGGACAAAATTTTGAATCTATTTAGCAGTTTTTTTCATTCGCTTTTGTAGATGAGTAAAAGATTTTTCACATAAAAGTCAAAAAACATGTATTTTTTTCAATTTTTCATCATATTTTTTCATTTTAAAAAAATTAAATTACATGAGATTATATAAATAATGGAATGTAAAGAAAGCCCATTTTGTCCTGAAAAAAAACCAATATATAATTTGTATGGGAACAGTAAATGACAGAGCGGACAATTAGAGCTAAACACAAACACCACAAAAGTGTAAAAAGATGCCTGGTCGCAAATGTACAACATCGCAAAAAAAGTCCGGTCCTTAAGGGGTTAAACAACTCTACCTCTCGCTACTTTTCTTAATTGGTAAGTATGCTGTTCTGGTGACCTTCTCCTGCTAGCTGCTCGCACCCTTACTGCTAACTCGTGCTTGCAGAACTACTTACGGGTGGCTCCACTCTATTGAAACAGCCTGCTTACTTCCTTCAGACTTTTCCTCTAGCCTTCCATCATTTAAGAAGTCTCTTAAACATCACCTCTTCAGAAGAGCTTGTTGGTTCCCAAAGTAACTTTTATTTTACAAACATGTTTCTTGCTCTCTTAAAGGGCCACACTCCACTGTCACATTCATTCCCCTTCTGCTATTTTCACACCCTGTTGCTTAGTTGCGATCTCCATCTGCCCTCTTTTATTGTATTTTTAACACCCCACCGTCTCTAGACTGTAAGCCTGTTTGAGCAAGGTCCTCATCAATCTATTGTTCCTGTAACATTCTGTAATTGCCTCATTGTTAAATTTCCTCCGTTTATAATGTAAAGCACTGCAGAATAGGTTGGCGCTATATAAATACGAATAGGTGTTTGCAGCCACCAAGATTTGTATTTGTTTAAATTTCTGTGAATGCAATTTTTTAATATACTCCTACTAAAAGCATCTACCTTCAAACTTGCTTTATGCGTAGGACTCGGTTCTGCAGCTAAATATACAGCTGCTAATTTGCTGTGAGACAGCTACACCCAGTAGCTCTCAGTGCATTCTGATGTAACTTGGTAGAAACATCAGATCTCTTGAGAATCCTTCTGAAACCTGGAATCATGATGCTCTGCTGTAAATGTTGGCACTCAATGAGCATTTTTGTTATTTTAATATGACATTGTTTATAGACACTGGAGTATGGTTTCTGCCTTTGAAAATATATACAGCTGGCAATGCCTCTAATTTGCAAATAAACAATTTGCTGGGGTTGGTTATTAACAAAATAGTGCAGTGTTAACGACTGTCATTTTTCATCTTTGAAGCTAATAACATGAAAGCTACATCATATTGGGTCCTACTGGTTACAGGAGGAAGAAAATGGGTGCAGTCATTCAGTGGCAGCTTGTAAAACTGTTTCTTTGGAGCACTGGATACGGTTGTATTTTTGTTTCTGTTATCATTTGATATGTGGTATGCTCACATGTCACTGTAGGCATGGTAACTGCTATATCTCGTTAAAGAGGCTATAGTGTCTGGAGTACCCTGGCGCCATCATTCCATTCAGGGTTACATTTTTAATGTTTCAATGTGGTTCCAGAGTTCCCAGCACCTCATCCCTCCTGTGCTGCTCTAGCTAATGAAGCATTGGCATAATCTGTAATGGTTGGCTGTGATTGGTTAAGTGTCTGACCACTTTCAGCCTATCAAAGTGCCAATTCAAGTGTAGATCAGTATTGCCCACACATCCAGTGAGGACAGGGCTATAGGAAGCAAGGGACCCTATCTGGTGTTAAATGCTTAAAACGGTTTTAACCCCTTAATAACTGATCCAAATGTACAAGTTTTGATCAAAATAAAACGTAAACAAAACTTGGAATCTGTCTGTTCAACCGTAATTCATCTTTTTCATATTAAGTGCACCCACACTTGTTATATATAATTTTATTCAGGAGAAACAGGGCTTTCATTAAACATCAAATATTTAGCTATGAAACATAATTTAATATGCATAAAATATAAAAATGTGAGAAATTAAGATTTTATTTTTTTAGTTTTGCATGCCATTTTAAAGGGGCACGGTCATGCCTAGCTTACCTTTCTTTAATCAATTTCTCTTCTCTCCCTCTGTCAGGATCTGTTCTTCATTTCTTCCTGTCTGCTCTAGTTTTCTTTACAACATAAGACAAAGTAGTGACTACTTTGTTTTATGGAGGTGTCCTACGCCTGACCAGCTGAGGAGCAAAGTGTGCTTAGTTTCCGGTGATAAAAGCAGTTTTCACCCAATTCTCGCCTTTGATCCGTGATCTTGCAACGCAGGCGAAACTACAGACTTTCGTCCTAACAGAATTAGAACAATTTCTCCATTCGTGTTAGGACGCAATTCGGGACTTTGTTCGGAACGGAATTTCATTCCAATGAATGAAACTCTGATCCGATTTGTGCCGCGTCTGCATCTTGCAGCCGCTTAGTAGATAACTCCCGAATTCCCACGATATCAGGGAGCTATCTACAAAAAGCTGAAAGACCTAAATTGGTCTTTCAGCCAAATTTACTAATACCAAGTAAAGATTACTTCGTATTAGTAAATTCTACCCCTACTCGCTATACTGCGAGTAGGGGTATGTCTAGTAAACAGTGAGCAACCAGTGACTGCACACTGTTCAAACAAACCAACCCCTAGTGTCCCCCCACCCGTGAGTGAGGGCTATTAAACTGAACGAGGGGACCTATTGCCCCACTCCTGAGCGTCCGGTGGGGGCCCTAAATAACTAAGGGGGGGTGGGAGACCTATCATCCCCAGCCCCCACCCATGAGCGGCAGGTCGGGGCCCTAACCTTCCCACTTCCTTTTTTAGAATTTTCCCATGCTTTGTAAATCAACCAATCAGTGTTATGAGTCAAATTACACCACATAGGAAAATTCCAAAGAACTTTCCCATGCTGTGTAAAATGACACAGACACACACATACCAGTGTAGTATCCTCTAAAACAATGACATGCCAATATAATACACTCACAGGATATCAGGATAATAATCGTCTGTAGGGTGCCTCCCCCGGTAGCAGTGTGGGGGGGGGGGGGGGGGGGGGGGTGCAGAGTGATCTTCCTCTTTTCTTTTAGCGTTTTTCAGATGTATAAACGGAACAGGAATCAGGAAGGTGGTAGACCAATTTTTTGCCAATGTTAAAAGGTATAAAATACAAGAATAAGTCCTATGCGTTTCGTTCCATCATTGGAACTTCCTCAGGGACTTAAATACATATTTAAGTAAAATCACACATTTACAGAATGCAGTATAACCATATAATCCGCCTAAACTACTCTCCCCCCCCCCAACATACACCTTATATAGGTGTACTCCTTGGCTGTTGATTGTTGGCTCTGTGGGTGTTCTTCCGATGTGGTTGGTTATTTTCCGCTGTGTAACTGTCAGCGGTTTGAGTTCTTTTTTTTCCCCGCGTTGGTGTTCAGAGTTCGTGACGTACTCCTTAACGCATGTGTGTACGTGCGTTTCAACAGCGTAGGAGACCTATACGTTCCACTCAAGATTTATTGTAATCTCATTGTTCACACGGAACTATCGTACGCTCATATGTATTGGCGTTTTTGAAAAGAGAAAAAAGCTTATCAGCAATCATCTTGCATATTGGCATATAGTAAAGCATATTCTTTGTATAAAAATGTTGTATAACCATTAATAGGTTGTTTCAAATGTATTCAACAAATTACTCGTGTATTTGAGTTATTTCATAATGAATACTATTTTTTATAAAAGTATAATTTAAAGTAACATATTATTAAACACAAAAACATATATAAATACAAATTCCATACAGGTAGTGCAGAATTATTAGGCAAGTTGTATTTTTGAGGATTAATTTTATTATTGAACAACCATGTTCTCAATGAACCCAAAAAACTCATTAATATCAAAGCTGAATACTTTTGGAAGTAGTTTTTAGTTTGTTTTTTAGTTTGAGCTATTTTAGGGGGATATCTGTGTGTGCAGGTGACTATTACTGTGCATAATTATTAGGCAACTTAACAAAAAACAAATATATACCCATTTCAATTATTTATTTTTTTACCAGTGAAACCAATATAACATCTCAACATTCACACATTTCTGACATTCAAAAACATAACAAAAAACAAATCAGTGACCAATATAGCCACCTTTCTTTGCAAGGACACTCAAAAGCCTGCCATCCATGGATTCTGTCAGTGTTTTGATCTGTTCACCATCAACATTGCGTGCAGCAGCAACCACAGCCTCCCAGACACTGTTCAGAGAGGTGTACTGTTTTCCCTCCTTGTAAATCTCACATTTGATGATGGACCACAGGTTCTCACTGGGGTTCAGATCAGGTGAACAAGGAGGCCATGTCATTAGATTTTCTTTTTATACCCTTTCTTGCCAGCCACGCTGTGGAGTACTTGGACGCGTGTGATGGAGCATTGTCCTGCATGAAAATCATGTTTTTCTTGAAGGATGCAGACTTATTCCTGTACCACTGCTTGAAGAAGGTGTCTTCCAGAAACTGGCAGTAGGACTGGGAGTTGAGCTTGACTCCATCCTCAACCCGAAAAGGCCCCACAAGCTCATCTTTGATGAGACCAGCCCAAACCAGTACTCCACCTCCACCTTGCTGGCGTCTGGAGCTCTCTGCCCTTTACCAATCCAGCCACGGGCCCATCCATCTGGCCCATCAAGACTCACTCTCATTTCATCAGTCCATAAAACCTTAGAAAAATTAGTCTTGAGATATTTCTTGGCCCAGTCTTGACGTTTCAGCTTTTGTCTTGTTCAGTGGTGGTCGTCTTTCAGCCTTTTTTTTACCTTGGCCATGTCTCTGAGTATTGCACACCTTGTGCTTTTGGGCACTCCAGTGATGTTGCAGCTCTGAAATATGGCCAAACTGGTGGCAAGTGGCATCTTGGCAGCTGCACGCTTGACTTTTCTCAGTTCATGGGCAGTTATTTTGCGCCTTGGTTTTTCCACACGCTTCTTGCGACCCTGTTGACTATTTTGAATGAAACGCTTGATTGTTCGATGATCACGCTTCAGAAGCTTTGCAATTTTAAGAGTGCTGCGTCCCTCTGCAAGATATCTCACTATTTTTTACTTTTCTGAGCCTGTCAAGTTCTTCTTTTGACCCATTTTGCCAAAGGAAAGGAGGTTGCCGTATAATTATGCACACCTGATATAGGGTGTTGATGTCATTAGACCACACCCCTTCTCATTACAGAGATGCACATCACCTAATATGCTTAATTGGTAGTAGGCTTTCGAGCCTATACAGCTTGGAGTAAGACAACATGCATAAAGAGGATGATGTGGTCAAAATACTCATTTGCCTTATAATTCTGCACTCCCTGTATATACATACGAATATTTCATGACCCCGTTTCATGTCTGTACGCAGGCAATAATGTCTTCCCAAAAAAATATATATATTTTTTAAGGATAATAAAAATAAAGATAAATAATTGATTACAAAAATGAAAAATAATAAAAATAGAAATAAGAATATAAAAATGAAAATAAAAAATATTTTATTTAATAAATAAAACATACTACAATAAAGAACATATATCAATACCGACAGACACCAAGAAAGAACAATAGATGTTCACATGAAACACACAAGATCAATATCTGAATTTAATCCATTCGGCTCCAGAGTTTGCATCCTGTAGATCCAATAAGTCTCCCATCGGGATCATTTTTTTATACGGTCTCCTCCTCTCCAGTAGGGGAGAACCTGTTTTATGCCTATGCATTTGAAAACCCTAAAATCAGGACAGGAATTTCAATGTACTCGAACCGAATGGGTTTTCACACCTCTTTTTATATTTGTGTAACATAATTCTAACCTTGAGAGTTCTCATTTACCTGTCAGAGCACTCTGGTTAACTTAAACCAACCAATCAGAACGCTCTGAGCCTAATTGCAGGGGGTGGGAAGGCTTTAGAAGATGTTTTGCTTTCCCACCAAGCCTTAAATCGCATCTCTCTGCAATCATTTTAATTAGGATCGCAAAACTTTTTCCCAAATTTAAAGGACCACTATAGTGCCAGGAAAACAAACTAGTTTTCCTGGCACTTTAGGGTCTTTAGGTCCCCCCACCCTCGGGGTCTCACTCGCGCTGGGCTGAAGGGGTTAAATACTTACCTTTCTCCAGCACTGTGCTCCCCCGGCGCTAGGGAACTCTCCTTCCTCTGCTGACGTCAGTGCCGAATGCTCATTCACGGCAAGAGCCGCGCACACATTCAAACAGCCCATAGGAAAGCATTTCTTAATGCTTTCCTATAGACTTCCATTGTCTTCCCACTGTGATTTTTCACAGTGAGAAGCCACGGAAGCACCTCTAGTGATTGTCAGGGAGACGGCCACTAGAGGCTGGATGAACCCTAGTGTAAACATAGCCGTTTCTCTGAAACTGCTATGTTTACAGCTGCAGGGTTAACACTAGATGGACCTGGCACCCAGACCACTTCATTGAGCTGAAGTGGTCTGGGTGCCTATAGTGGTCCTTTAATTTTTCTGGTTTAAAGGGGGACACTAAGCACCAAAACAAGTTTAGCTATTGGTATATAGATCATGCTAACTTTTCTGCCATTTAGAAGTAAAATGTCCTTGTCTATGCAGCCCTGGCTGTGGCTTAAACAGTCTCCATACAGACTTCCTGAAAAAGAAGTCTGGAGATTTTAGCTACTCTTACTGCAAAATATGTATCTCCTGTTAACAGCCTGCAGGAACCTTGTGTGTAACGTACAGTTCAATTAGTGGAGCAGGAGATATTATAAAGTAATCACACTGTGCTGAAAGATACAATTGGACATTAAACCAGGATTATTAATAATGTTTATCCCTACATTTAACAAATGTGAAGGGTAAAAAAAGTTTAAATGCAGAAATACACAATGCTCTGTCAATCATTTCTCTATGCTTTTTTGTACAGCATAGAGAAATCATTCAGAGAATAGGGATATTCAACAGTTTTTCTCGATTTCCTCTTTTTAGCAATGTTTGGCCCTGGTTTCGGCTTTTCTTAAATGTGAATTATATAATTTGCTATATCATTAATAAAAGTAAAAAATAAGTTGGTTATATAAGATTTTCAGTACAAAAGTTAATTATCAAAGCTCAGCCTTCTTCACTGTAAGGTGTGACAGCCATTTGTAGCCTTTTTACGTTGTACATGATTTCACCATTTAAATGCATCTGCATTGTTTTTCCTTCATGCAGGAAGAAAATAAGAAATCCTTTCAGATTGTGGAACTGCGCATATACTCCAACTGGGGGCATACAGATTATACATGTCTTTATCGCTTCAGGGCTCACGGAACACCTGTTAAATAGAAACACAGGTGGACTGCAAATGTACTTTGTATTTTTTTTAATGTAAATACTACAAACCTGGAACACTGGAATTTATCTGGAACATGGATTGGAGCCGTGTATGCTGTTATATGAATCTTTCACCCTCAAAAGAAGGATCTGGTTTGCAAAAAAGAAACACTAAAAAAATTTTGATATGCACTTGTCACTATGCTTTACCATTTATCCCCAAGCTAAAGAAAATGCTGCATGCAGATCACTCAGGATTCAAATGCCAATTCGCAGGAAGAATGCTGCAAAAAGCACCTATGTACATAGCACCTTGAAGGCCAAGTGTACGTCGCTCCTTGCTATGGCATAATCCTGGGGGTTATTCTATACAGAGGAATATTAATTTTGACAGGTTATATTTCATCCTTTAGGATAACCGTTCTGCGTTGGGTATTGAGAGCAAAACGCGGGCAATGGTTGAAAAGGGATGTTTCATTTCCCAGTGTGTGTTCCCTTCCTTTTTTTTTTTGTACGTAAAATGCTGCTTCCTTTGTGGATAACAATAGTTGTGAAGATATTATGCACCACCTAGCCCCTAGATGCTTTTCTCAAACTGTGCCTCATTGCACATATCTTTTAGTGTTTTTACTGCACAATACTGCCATGAGTTTGGTCTGAAGGCTGAGTCCATGATACCAGGCAAATGGTTTAGCCAAGATGTCTTGTACTATAGTGCCCTCAGTTTCATTGCTAAAGCAATATATTTTCCATCTGAACAAATATTAAAATTCCTGCCAAAACTAATATAGAAACACCAGGGGATTTAATGGGGAGAAAACTGCTAGTCTTTTAGTGACTGAAGCATTGCTTGAGACTTTGACTGGCGTTTTAACAAAGCTGCTGTAGAACCCCCTTCCCTTTGAGAGTATGGAGAATGCAGTAAAAAAAAAAAACCAAAGTTTAATGTGTGTTCTCAAATTGTGAAATGCTTTATTTCTATACTACAAAGGCCGTGGGGTCCCAAATGCTGACTTTTGGAGTAAAGCACTTGCAACTTCATACCAGAGTTAGCAAACTTAGCTTGTAGATTTACAGCAGAAAATGTTCTGTAAAAGTTACTAAGCAAAAGTATGATAAATTAGCCAATGTCAAGTTCGTAAGATGGTCTTATTTGTAGCAAGTATTTACGTTTACTTACCACGGTACATTATCAAACAGGAACACATGCTACAAATCTACTCATTTTAACAGTACAGCCGCCAATGGATTTTTTTTTTTGTTTGTCTTAAATTCAATTCCATTAAAATAGGTGTTTTGTCTTTTCTGTAGCTGATTTTTTTTAAATGTAACAAAATATTTTAAGTTATTGTGAGAGCTAGCCAAAACCAGACTCCATATATTTTTATGTATATTTATAAAATAAATGATTAGAGCACAGAGCCCCATTAGACCCCCTATCCCGATGGTCTCTGATTACAAAATATTTAACACATTTCTCCCAATGGCCAAAGATGGTCTGCTGGCAGGAGTATTTTTTATATTGCACAACAGTCCACATACATAAATGTAACAGGCCATGAATTGGTGTTGAGATGTACAGAAATTGCTTATTATAAGTCAAACATTCTATGTAAATCTAAATTGGGATGGGATAAGGGATATTCATTGCTTTCCAAAACACTAATTTATTTTTTAAGATTAAAAATAGGACTTTGTGCAATGTATTTTTGTAAAGGCTTTTCAAGTTTGTTTTTCAGTGAGTGTTATTTGCTTGCTCTATATTGAAAAAATTATTGAACTGTTTTAAATAAAGTTTAATTTTTGAGTGCATGTAATATTTGAAAAGGTCATGGACAGTATATTTATTTTCTGTATTTCGTCTGTAAATATACAAAACAAACATCAACGCCCTTGAAATACTGAGACTAGTGGTTCTCTTGGTTAGGAAATGTGTCTCCATGCCAAATTACCCCTATTTGTGCTATATATCAGGTCTCCATTATATTTGAATCTTTTAAAATGATAAACACAGCCTCCTGTATCCAATTAACACTTTCCCATTCTGCACAGAGTGGGTTTAAATGCCCCTGCTCACATCAGGGAGTCCCAGGTATCAAGGGATACTTAGGGCTGACCTCGGTAAACTGGGGCCCATCTTTAGTGGCACCAGACTTTTTGATGTTCCGAGAGCAGCACTTTAAATGGGTGTTTAAATGCCTATGAAGAGATTGTAGTGTGAACCGTTAATGCTCTTTTAGGGATAGCATAGGGTTAAAGGGAAGATTAGGGTAAGTACACATTTACAAGTAAGCATTGGGAAAGGGGTATGATCGTACAGGTTTAGTGTTGCCTACCAAAAATGAAGAGCCTGGACATGTGGCATTTAACAATTGGGACTGATATGAATCTATTTTGAGCTCTTTTAAAGGAACGCTATAGTCACCTAAACAACTTTAGCGCAATTAAGCAGTTTTAGTGTATAGATCATGCTTCTCAGGTTTCACTGCCATTTAGGAGTTAAATCACTTTGTTTCTGTTTATGCAGCCCTTGTCACACCTCCCCTGACTGACATGGCCTGCATGAAAAAAAAAACTGGTTTCACTTTCAATCAGATGTAAATTACCTTTAACAATTGTATCTTTCTCTGTAAATTTAACTTTAATCACATACAGAAGGCTTTTGCAGGGTCTAGCAAGCTATTAGCAGGAGATAAGAAAATCTCAATTAAACAGAATTTGCAAAAAAGCAAGGATACACTTTAGATGACTTTACAGGAAGTGTTTAGGAAGGCTGTGTAAGTCACATGCAGGGAGCTGTGACTAGGGTTCATAAACAAAGGGATTTAACTCCTAATTTGCAGAGAATTGAGCAGTGAGACTGCAGGGACATGATCTATACACAAACTGCGTTATTAAGCTAAAGTTGTTTTGGTGACTATAGTGTCCCTTTCATTTAGTTGCACTGGATGTGTAAAACTATAAGCAAAAAATGGAGGGAATAAACATTTTATCCACATGTAATGTGAGGTACACACATACAGGGTCCAATCTGCTTCTCCGTCCTAACTATTTATTTGTCCTGACACAAAGTAATTGGGGCCTCTGTCTAAAGCCCTGTACATAGACAATGTTATTCAATAAACTCAGAATTTTCACAAATTAAAGGGACACTATAGTCACCAGTGCAACTACATGTATTTCTAACCCTATAGTGTTAACAAGACCATCTAGCCCCCCTGGGCCACTCATGGCTCCATAAATATAGTAAAAATCTTACTGTATTCAAGCCAGAAGCTGTAAATCTACATGCTGAGACTCAGGAAAAAACAGCAGTCTTCTGACATGTGGTGGTCTGATCCAATCACAGTGCTTCCCAATAGGATTGGCTGAGACTGACAAGGAGGCAGATCAGGGGCAGAGCCAGCATGTTTCAAACACAGCCCTGGCCAATCGGCATCTCCTCATAGAGATGAATTGAGTCAATGAATCTCTGAGGAAAGTTCAGTGCCTGCATGCAGTGGGAGGAGATACTGAATCACAGGATGTTCGTGCACAGCAGATCTGAGTGGATGGAGGCATAATATGCCTCCATCAACTCAGAAGTCCCTCTGGTTCACTCTGAGTGACTGCAACTGGAGGTGTTCCTAGCTTTCAATGTAAACACTGTATTTTCTCAGAAAATAGTGTTTACATTCTCAGAAAAAGTGTTTACATGAGGCTGCAGGGAGCTATAGTTCTCACCTGAACAACCTCATTAAGCTGAAGTTGTTCAGGTGACTATAGTGTCCCTTTAAATCCATATGGAAAAAAATCTCAAACTCTGCTATAGTAAAAGGTTTTTGGTGCTGGTTTGTCTCAGAATCTGCCTCCCCCATAGTATTTTCCTTGGTAGTGCAGGCAGTGGAAGCAGAGGGTTATGATGGCTGTGGTGTGTATGCTTTCTGTCCATGCACCCCTTGTCTGTCTGTTCTAAATATGTTCCCACCATCTGCCAGTTTCCAAGTTCATCATAGCATTATGGATGCAACCTCCTGTTCGAACACCCAACTCCACCCAATCCTATGATTGATCTGGCAGAATTCTGGACAAACCCACTCATTCTCTCTCAGGAATCTACATATAAATTTACACGCTCAGTCCTTTTCTCCAGCCTGCCATGCTGCTTTAGTCGTGCTAACATCTCCTGTCCAGCACACAAAATTGCATGTCCCAGGTGTTCAGCGATTGGAAATTTAACCCCTTAAGGACCAAACTTCTAGAATAAAATGGAATCATGACATGTCACACATGTCATGTGTCCTTAAGGGGTTAATAAAAGCTCTTTTTGAAATAAAAAAAAAATATATGTATGTGTATATATACCATAGAGAGAATTTGTATGGAGGTACTTGAAGAAAATCACTTACATTATGGTGGAACAAACCTGTATCTCAAATTCAAGGTTTTATTTTACAACTTGGACAGTGGCCTCTGTCCTCAGGCGATAAGCATGTCCATGGAATAGGTTGTTTTTAGATGTATTTTGACATTTAATAGAACAAAATGAATAAAGAGGGGAGGAAATATATTTTGTGCTAGGAAGTAAACTTAGTTTATTAAAAAAAAAAAAAAAAAAAACAGGTAATTTTGCATGGTTTTCTTTGGGGCTGGAGGGAATAAGATCGCTGCTCGAATAAGGTTGTATCAACTGCTCCTAGCCTTTATCTCTTAATATATATATATATATATAATAAAAGGGAGAAAAGACCAGCCACAAAATTAGACCGGATCCGACAAAGATTTATTGAAGCATACTGCACAACATTTCATAACACTTTCTCAAGCTCCCCATCTTCCCTGGCAGACTTTACAGATTGGGGAGATTGTATTTTAAGGAACACTGTTGGAAAACGGTATACACCCAAATAAAATATACATGTAATTTTGTTTTGTATGTTTACTTTGCTGAAATAGGGTTTCTTGGCAAAGCAGTCTAACCCCAGGACACACTTTCTGTAGCTGACCAATCATGGGAAATGGTAATGAGCTGTTACTACTTACTGAGAAATCTGCAAGGCGGGTGATCTGGACAATCGCCTGCTTCTTGAGTGGTGAACTAAACAAAAGTTATTTCTACTAAAATCAGCACTTTATAAAACGGAAAAACACAACTATACACACAAAGATCTCCAGCAAGCATAAGTGCTTTGTGTTTGGATTGTCCCTTTCAACAAAGATTTTGTCCAAACATACTGAAGAATATTTTTTTTAATTTTTTTCCTGGTGTCCCATACAATCTGAAAAAATTAAATACATACACAGCATGTACGGTATATTTTTTTATTTTCAAGTTAATTTCCCTTACAAAAAAAAAATAAAAATAAGTTAGTGGCTTCCTTTTACTTCCTATGATACACTCTCATGCACAGATGCAGTAAAAATTGGTACTTTATATAAATATATAAAAATGTTACACCTCCCTGGCTGTCAAAACACATTGTCCCATTAGCTGATGATCTATGACATCACCTGACCGTGGGGTGGATTGTATTAATGTGCATTAGGCCATCCTCATAGCAAAGCTCTGTATGGAGGCACTGAATGTTCCCCATACAGATGCATGGATTCAAAGTGTCTCTACGAGGAGAGGCTAATTGGCACATTGTTCTGCTGCACATGTGCAATATTCTCCCTTAGTGGAGATCACTATGACTGACCAGCCATGGGGAAATGGGCACAGCGTGGGAAAAAAGGGGAGTTAAAAACAACTTTCTCGTGCTATTAGAGGGGGGGCAGGTACCTAGACAGACACAGACCTTTTCACCCGCACAAACTGAGATTTTTATTTTTCTTGCAATTCATTCAGTCACCCTACATTTGGGAGAGCAGAGTGGATCTTTCCCTGGGGTCCAGTGGGACTCCTCTCTCTTCCTGTGTGGGAGGGAGCAGTTATCTACCTGCTGCTCCCTCGCACTCTCTAGTGATGCTTGGGCCAGAGTGACTTCATATTCCAGCTCCTGGCATCATTAAACAGTGTGCAAGGGAGCAAAGAACTGCAGGTTGAATACTGCTCCCTCGCACGCCACCTACAATGCTGCCACGGGCGGCCGGCTCCCACACTCCTTAACCCCTTAAGGACACATAACATGTGTGACATGTCATGATTCCCTTTTATTCCAGAAGTTTGGTCCTTAAAGGGCTCACATACCAGGTGCCAGGGTCTATATTTCTACTCGACCAGGCGTCTGGGACTCGTCAAACCCTGCCATAGACCATAACCTAATTCCCATGAAGATGTTGTTGTGACCGGCGTGGTCCTTTAACCCCTTAAGGACACATGACATGTCTGACATGTCATGATTCCCCTTTATTCCAGAAGTTTGGTCCTTAAGGGGTTAAAAACCAGGCATTCCAAAATTCCTGCTGTACAGTTAGCAAAGCCTGATTTCAGATAAGCAGTCAGTCAGCCTGCCATGTGTTCAAGCCTGCCCCATTTCCAGCACGGAAATACCTCCTCTAGCCCTGCAGACTGCTGTCCCTCTTTCCATATCTCCCAATGTTGGGTGGTATGAATTACCTTCATTATAAACATGGACACTTTCAATACTAAGCCAGGAAACCAAATTAACAAACCATATTCGGGTTATTCACTAAAGTGAGAATTCGCAGGAATTTACTCTGAATTTCAAATTTAAGACCACAATAGCCAAAATGGGAAAAAAAAAATCCAAATCATATCTGTTTCCAGCTTTTGATTTTCTAATTATTCTTACTTTAACAAACAACCCTGATCAACTTTATTTTGGCATTTAGTCTTTAATGTACTGCACTGTAGTGTTTAGTGAAAAACAGCTCAATTATGCAGTACTCTGAACTACCATACCCAGGATCACCATCCACCTACATGGCTGGCACTGACACTATCACAGCAGGAATGCCAATGTTATAGTCTTTATCCTGCGCTTAAGAGGCATCAAATCCACCATATTTTCCTGGAAACAGATGATCTTCTCCTGCGGGTGGGCAGTACGTGAATCAGTTGCCATGTAGTAGGCATCCTCCCCATTCAGAAATAAATTACATTTCTAAGTGGTATTTTGTTTACAAGTGGCTGGCTTCTCCATAGCTGTGTAACATGTCCATGTTCACAAGTACCTAGAACAGTTAAGCAAGAACCTGTTATGATTTTGTCTTTCTTTAAGATACGTCTCTCACACATCCCTCTGTGTGCACATCTTATTCTTTGTATAAGTAGATCTAGTGAGGATTCAAACACAATAAATTTATTTTCCTCCACTGCGCTTGTGTCAAAATCATCTAAGGTGTCATCAGCGGCAGTATAGCTGCTTGTGTTGGGGGTATATGTTTCGTCATCTGGCTCAGTCTTAACAGATACATTTTTATTTTCCATTAAACACAAAGGTGCACCAATCACAGCACCAGCATCAAGAGAAAAATGTTCTCTCTCATCTTTAACGTCATGTAAGGTGTGATCACGAATAGCAGAGCTGCCTATGTTAAGGGTATACGTTTCATCCTTTGGCTCCACCTTAACAGATATATTTGTATTTCCCATTGAACAAAAAGCTGCAGCAGTCCCCACACAAGCACGTAGAGTAAAATCTTCTCTCTCATCTTTAACGTCATGTAGGGTCTGATCACCGGTTTTAATGCTGCTTATGCTATGTGTATAAGTTTCGTCGTTTGGCTCCACATTAACAGATACATTTGTATTTTCCCTCTCATCTTTAACGTTGTGTAGGGTGTGATCACCAGTATTATAGCTGCTTGTATTGGGGATATACGTTTCGTTGTTTGGCTCGGTCTTAACTGATACATTTGTATTTTCCATTGAACAAAAAGGTACACCAGCCACAACACTGGTATCAAGAGAAAAAACGCCTTTCTCATCTTTATCGTCATTTAAGATGTCACCTGCTGTACTATAGCTGCTTACGTTGGAGGTATGGGTTTCGTCGTTTGGCTCAGCCTTAACAGAGACATTTGTATTTTCCATTGAACAAAACGGTGCACCAGTCACAAAATTCTCTCTCTCATCTTTAACGTTGCTTGTTTTCTGGTTTTCTTGCTCACGTCCATCTTGCTGTAGGTTAGCAGTCCATGCGGATGTACATTTACCGGCTTTTGATGTTGAAATCTCGTCAGTAGAACGTGACACTTCTTCCATAAAAAATTCATAAGGCCCTGTCCACATGCCAACAGATTTTGACTTTAGTAAGCCTTTTGTTGTAGTCCCAACACTTTTCTTCAATACTTTTCCTTTTCCCTGGAGCATCTGTGAAGGTTTACCTGAATAGCAATGCTCCCAACTGTCCACGTTTGTTGTTCCACTCAATATAAATTCTTCTCTCTCCCCATCACTTTCTGCTTCTAGTTTGCTTGTATTGGCAGCAATGGATGCAGTATTTCCAGCTGCTGGGGCGAGGGTCTGTCTATTAACTGCATTGTGTTTCTGCGTTTGAACTGGCGCAGCAATACTGCATCCATGATAATCTTGGAATATAGTGGGAGCGGCATTTTTCTTTAAAAACCTGCGCGATCCAATCTGCTCGAATGAATCACGGGTGAAATGTGCAGAACAAATTCTGTAGCAGCCACGTTTTGCTCCAACTATTTCCTTGATTGTTGCATCCATATCTTCAAATTTCTGCCCAATGTTCTCCATCCAAAGTTTGATTTTACTTGGTGATTTAGGGAACAGGTGCATTGCAACAGCACCTGTTTTTTGACCATGCACTTGCTTTGAAGTGCATGATTTTACCAGACAGCGTGGCATCTGTTAAAAATAAATACATTAGTATTACAGAAACAGTCAGCTAACTAAAACACCAGAAGTTAGTGTAACAAGGATAACAAAATAATACATTTTATTATAACAGAGAGAAAGGCTGAAAATGCAGTTAGGGTGACTTACATAAAACTAAGAATAAACAATGGTAGCATTAAAACTCACTTATTAACCAGTTAAGGAAGGAGATAATAGTCCAAGTTCTCAACCGAAACAAAAACCTGAATATGTGCTGTATGTTTTTTTCCCACCATAATTTAAAGGGACTCTCCAGTGCCAGGAAAAACTGCAGGTTCCCTCTCCCTCCCACCCCATGTTACTGAAGGGGTTAGGTGGGTCAGGGTCCGCCCCCGCTCCTCCCCCGCCGACATCATCCAGCAGGGGAGACCTAATGCACCCCTTCTATGAACATGGAAGTGTCCTCTAGTGGCTGTCTAGTAGACAGCCACTATAGGAGGACTTAACCCTTCAAGGTAAATATTGCAGTTTATGAAAATTACACTAGCAGGGTTAAGGGTAGTGGGAGTTGGCACCGAGGCCATTCCAATGGGCAGAAGTGGTCTGGGTGCCTGGAGTGTCCCTTTAAGGGTTTCTTTGTAAGTATCCCTATATATATTAAATATTGATTTTTAAAGGATAGAAAGAGCTTTAATATCCTATATTTAGATGTCCCCATTTGTCCTTATAATACTTTGAACAAATCCATTACAACTAAATAAAGACTTTAAAATAGATTCACATTAGCCCCTTAAGGACACGACATGTCATGATTCCCTTTTATTCCAGAAGTTTGGTCCTTAAGGGGTTAAACAGCTAACATGCCTGGGATCTAAATGAATTTTTGGCACTTATTTTACCACTAGCCCTATACCAACCCTTCCTTACACTTTACAAACTAAACATATTACTCTATGTTTACACTAAATATACACCTACCCTAACCTTACCCTTAAAGGGAATCTGCACTGGACTTGCCTAATCCTCCACTGCGATCTCCTTGCAGAGGTGGGGGTTACACTTCTGTAGCACCCATCTGATCCGTTCTTGGCTCCTCCTGCGGTGTTCACTGATTTGTCTGGCTTGGGGACAACCACCCCAAGCTGGGCTAACCTCCTCCATGACGCAGACATGCTGGCTTCGTTGCCATCATGCCAACTTCTGAGTGGAGTGACATTAGTCACTAGGCTCCAATACTCTCTACCTTCTGACACTTACTGACTCTGGTTCTGGTGAATACACAAACATGTATTCCTGACCCTATAGTGTTAAAACCACCATCTAGCCCCCCTGGGCACCTCATGGCTCCATAAATATAGTAAAATCTTACTGTATTCAAGCAAGAAGCTGTAGCACAGCATGCTGTTTGCCTAAAAAATAAAAAAGCAGTCTGCTGACATCATCAGAAGTGGTAGCCTGATCCAATCACAGTGCTTCCCCATAGGATTGACTGAGACTGACAAAGAGGCAGATCAGGGGCAGAGCCAGCATGATTCAAACACAGCCCTGGCCAATCAGCATCTCCTCATAGAGATGAATTGAATCAATGAATCTCTATGAGGAAAGTTCAGTGTCTGCATGCAGAGGGAGGAGACACTCAATGTTTGGATGCATTTTAGGCAACCATGACCCAGGAAGGATCTCTAACAGCCTTTTGAGGAGTGGCCAGTGAAGTTATCACTAGGCTGTAATATAAACACTGCATTTTCTCTGAAAAGACAGTGTTTACAGGAAAAAGTCTGAAGGTAATGATTCTACTCACCAGAACAAATTCAATACGCTGTAGTTGTTCTGGTGACTATTTAAATCCCCCCTCTCATATTATTGGAAAGCGCTACGGAATCTGTTGGAGCTATATAAATGGCAATAATAATAATATCCTCACAGGAGGAGAAGATAGCGAGTTGATCAGTGTGATCACGCAGCGCAGGCTCCTGTGTGGGGTTTCTCTTTCCTGCTGCTGCACAGTGATGCTGTTACTGTCATTAGTGGACTCCACTGAAATTGAGATGGGAGAGAGGGAAGGGGGCAGAAAAAACTCCCCTACCTGAGAGGCATGCCCAATAATGCAATCTGACCAAGTTTATAGTAAATTTATACACATTCATTGTATGCTTTGTGAAGTTTTTCTTGCTTTATTTTGGTTAGTGCATCTGTTTAAAAAAGTGTCTGCTTGCTGGTTTGAAACAGTAACTGACAAGAGACGCATGTCCCTTTAATGCTGCAGCTCTATCCCAAACAAAGCCTCTCAGATCCAAGCTATGTGACCAGTAAGATTGCAAGCAAAAGTATACAATCTATCTTTAAAGTACAGAACCCCGTACATACCATTGTTTAGCACAAACATTACAGCAATAATTTAATGTCCAACTCAACTTGTCTGGTTACAACTACATGTCTGTTCGTCCACCCATTGTAAAGCGCTGCGGAATTTGATGGCGCTATATAAATATTATAATAATAATAATATGTAATAAGTCACAGGCTTGGCTCTCGGCAATTCCTGCATATTATTGAATCCCCTGTGCTCCCACAGCTCCTCCATCCCAGGTTACAATGACAGCACACTGGGTTTGTTTTTAGAGCTTTCAAAGCATCTGATGCCGATAAAACCCTCATATTCCCAATATTTCCTGTCCAGGCTGTTCCTCTCTCTCGGTGTCTATATATGACAGTATAGCTCCCCCTCTCCCAACTTATTGCAGTGTTGGGTCATTGTATTCACTTTTCCTGGAGGTTTTATGAAGACCTGGGGGCTCCCCTTGGTCTAAGCTGAATGCTGACCCCCAAACCTGCTGCTCCTCCCTCCCCCCCGACAGTGTGCACTCACCGTGCTGGGTGTCCAGGGGGGCCGCTCCCTGTGTCTGGGGGTAAATGCTCGCTCACTGTCCGGAGGAAGTTGCGGGGACGCGCTCAGCGCGCATGCCCGACGTGAGCGCGCGGGCACAGATGGGATTCAGCTACGTCGAGGGTGACGTCGCGGAATCTCTCAACCGCGCATGCGCAGTCCGATTCCCCGCAATACCTAGGGATAGGACAGCGATTGGTGGGATCAGAGCCCCGCCCAGTAAGGTATACATGGGAAGCGCAGCAGGAAGACATGAAAGGATCACAGTGACTCTTTTACTGCCTGGATAAGGCTGCAGGTCCATTAAAAGAAGCCTCGACTAGTTAACTTATCTCCCTATCACTGTCCGAGGCCCATCGTCATGGAGACGGGTAGGTTTCCATGGAAACCATGGCAGGGCTGTCAGACGGGGGGGGTAGCGCTGCGGCAGCCAATCAGCTGCGATGGAGGACCTCATGTGACCCGTCTGCCATTTTTGCCGCCTGACCCAGCTCGGCTGCCGTACGTTGCGCAGTGCGCGAGCCGAGCTGCGTAGAGCGCGGTGACGTCACGCTGCCCTCCACATGATGGCTGCTGCTATGGCGGAGCAGGAAGGCTCCAAAGGCAGCGCTCGGAACCGGGGAGGGGTGCAGCGGGTGGAAGGCAAGCTGCGGGCCAGCGTGGAGAAGGGGGATTACTACGAGGCCCACCAGATGTACCGGACCCTGTTCTTCAGGTACCGCCCGCCCCGCGCGCTGTCTCCCCCGGGCTCCAACCGCCCCCTCCTTCCCTCATTCCAGAGCTTTCCGAGGCCGCGAGCGCACACTCCTCCAGCGCTGATTGGTGGCTGCGGCTCCGTGTTGCTAGGTGCGGGTGGGCGGGGCGTTCCTTTCTCGCCGTGTGATTGGCTGCGGGATCTGTCCGTCTGACAGCCGCCTGACATTAACCCCCTCACTGCCGGACCTGCCCTGTGATTGGCTCCAGGTCCTGGTTGCTAGGGGGCACGGTTGCTCAGGGGGCCTAGAGATTGGTTTGAAGGGGAGGGGGGCTGTGGAACATGTCGTCCCCCCCCCCAGGGGGAAAAAAACAGTGATGGCTGCTGGAGACTGACTGACTGTAACAGCTGGTGCGCTCTGTGCTGAGCTTCATGGGAAATGTAGTCCGTGTTCGCTGCAGTGCTACATGTCAGCCTCTACCTAGCTCACAGGGGGGCAGCCTCCTGGCTGGACACCATGGGAAAACCTAGCTCACACCGGGGCAGCCTCCTGGCTGGACACATGGGAAAACCTAGCTCACACCGGGGCAGCCTCCTGGCTGGACACCATGGGGGAAACCTAGCTCACACCGGGGCAGCCTCCTGGCTGGACACCATGGGGGAAACCTAGCTCACACCGGGGCAGCCTCCTGGCTGGACACCATGGGGGAAACCTAGCTCACACCGGGGCAGCCTCCTGGCTGGACACCATGGGGGAAACCTAGCTCACACCGGGGCAGCCTCCTGGCTGGACACCATGGGGGAAACCTAGCTCACACCGGGGCAGCCTCCTGGCTGGACACCATGGGGGAAACCTAGCTCACTCCGGGGCAGCCTCCTGGCTGGACACCATGGGGGAAACCTAGCTCACACCGGGGCAGCCTCCTGGCTGGACACCATGGGGGAAACCTAGCTCACATCGGGGCAGCCTCCTGGCTGGACACCATGGGGGAAACCTAGCTCACACCGGGGCAGCCTCCTGGCTGGACACCATGGGGGAAACCTAGCTCACACCGGGGCAGCCTCCTGGCTGGACACCATGGGGGAAACCTAGCTCACACCGGGGCAGCCTCCTGGCTGGACACCATGGGGGAAACCTAGCTCACACCGGGGCAGCCTCCTGGCTGGACACCATGGGGGAAACCTAGCTCACACCGGGGCAGCCTCCTGGCTGGACACCATGGGGGAAACCTAGCTCACACCGGGGCAGCCTCCTGGCTGGACACCATGGGGGAAACCTAGCTCACACCGGGGCAGCCTCCTGGCTGGACACCATGGGGGAAACCTAGCTCACACCGGGGCAGCCTCCTGGCTGGACACCATGGGGGAAACCTAGCTCACACCGGGGCAGCCTCCTGGCTGGACACCATGGGGGAAACCTAGCTCACACCGGGGCAGCCTCCTGGCTGGACACCATGGGGGAAACCTAGCTCACACCGGGGCAGCCTCCTGGCTGGACACCATGGGGGAAACCTAGCTCACACCGGGGCAGCCTCCTGGCTTGCTCACCTTCTAGGCTAGTAGTCCACAGAGCAGCTGGTCTGCTAAAGAGTGAACATTAGCTGGCTTAGCAAAATGGGAGTGAACCAAATATTACATATGACAGGACTACACCCCCAGTGCAACAGTATGACTACCATATATACTAAGTGGGCAACCATTAGCCACACTGCATTGTTGGAGCCAAAGTCTCCTTCCTATTGTGGGTGTTTGAATAGGTTGGAATTTTTTATTTTCAGTTCTTTAATTTTGGAAGAGACGTGCCACTTGCAAGATTGATATTTTTTATTTGGATCAGTGTATGCTTATTACGTAACCATTCATTTAATAAAACCATTAGCTCACATCAGTCCTAGACACATTATATGCCTAGTGTGAAGGCTAAACTTTCAGTTACCCAGTGTCCAGTAAGTTATTCTATGAATGTCACTGAAATATATTAACGTGCTCAGATCCAAATTGTTTTCACATTGATAGGTGAAGGCGGAAAATGTAGACATTTTTTGCCACTATTTTGGGATCACTGATAAGTTGTTTCCTTCTGTGGAAAACAAACTCCTAATAATTAATTAAATGTTTGTAAAAAAAAAAACATATGTTACCCACCCATCTATACTATCCTGAGAGGCTTAGATACTGAAGGGATCATAACAATTGGCTTTGTGGTCTGTTCAAAGCCTTGGCCCAAGATTCCAGATTATTTTTTTTAATAAGTTACATACATTCTCGATGAAATGCTCATATTGACTGTGTTGAAATTTCACTGAAATTCCCGCAAAGTCTAAAGATAATATACGACAAAGCAGGGACTACTTTAACTTAAGCATTTTTTTTTCCTAAGACCTAACATGTCATCAAGTTTTGTCAGCTCCCCCAGCTGTGAGGAAACGGACATTGTTTATGGCAGCTCCCGTAATAATTTTTCTATAGAAATCAGTGTTATGCTTTAGTGAGTACAGCACTGACATGGATTCCTGACAGACGAAGCACCATAAGCGCATTCCTGTCCCAGATGAAGATTCCGTATTTAATATTTTTTTCAGTTGCGTTTAACAGTTATATCATAGCTGATTTGGTTGTACACCATTAGAAATATAAGGGTCACTGACCATCCACATCCTGGCCCCTTCTGGAGGTGTGGCTAAGGCAGAGATCACACGCTTTCTTATAGTTATACCCATTCATACCATCAGTTGGAGGTCTGATAGGCTAAAAGCAGTCAGCTTACACTCTCAGCCAATCACAGCTGCCCATTGGTCAAATCAGCACAGAGGGGATGTACTGCCAGAGACTTTAGTTTAGCATTAAAACATAACCATATTAAAAACTGTTTATTGCTGAATGAAATGACAGTACCAGAGGACTCCAGACACTATAACCAGTTTAATGAGATGAAGCAGACACCGTGCCTACATTGTCCCTTTAATTGCCTCTTTTAACCAATCACAGGAGCTGTCTGTCGCCTCCTGGCAGTGCCAGTGATAAAACCTGTTTGTAAAACCACAAGACATGGCCAACATTCCTGAAGTACTAGGTTGCAACTGAAGCCATGTTAATGTCCACTGTAAAGTAAATCATTTCTAGATTATATAATACGTTGCCAAAAATAACGTTTGGGAAACAGAATCCCTGTGAAGAAATAGTCGTCGCTATTGGAATCACAATTTTGTTACATGTGTTTGGGGGGGATAATACTTTATAATTTATTTAAAAAATAATTGTAATAGCAGGTCTTTCGTGGGACTAGGTTGCTTTGGTAATATTTTTGAGATTAAAAAGATGTTCCAAGCACCATAAACACTAAAGCTTTATGTAGTTGTTTTTGTGCTTGGAAATGGCCCCTGAATTTTTACATTTTATTTCTTTTAACCTTTATTTAGATACCGCAAGTGCAATAAAAATAAATCACTAGTACAACCAGCAAAGAAATACGTCAATTTTACAAACTGATAATAGCACATGAAGGATAAAATAGTGTAGCATGAGCACACGAGTATCAGTTTAACCCCTTAAGGACACGTGACATGTCATGATTCCCTTTTATTCCAGAAGTTTGGTCCTTAAGGGGTTAATGAAGGCAAAACCCTGACCAGCAGATCAATAAAGAGAGCTAACAAATAGGGTGACCCAATGCCAGTTATAGTAAACGGCCATAAAGAAGGTCGAAATGCTAAATTAAAGAAAAAGAGGAGGTGAAGACAAGAAAGAGAACGTGAAGATGGGAAGAATGGAAAACTTTAGAAGTTAACAAGACTCTAGAAGAAATGGTTTCAAAAGTGAGAAACATCCTTCTGTTGGGCAAAATAAGAGAGGTTTTGGTTACACAAAATGGGAGCAAGTGGGGAAAGGAAAATTATAAGGTTAGACCTATGAGCGTATTTATCTCAAATCCGCAAAAAATTTAATATTGAGGGGCAATTAGTGTGAATTGGTGGGTGGGAAGATTTTCAACGCAAAGTAAAAATAATTGCGGAAGATCTGGAGTGCATAAATCTGAATCTAATGCCAGCTGAGCAGCAGTGTGATATGATGTAAGAGTGGGTGGGCCCAAACCTTTATGGAATTCAGGATGAAATAAAACTGGTTGAGCTGCTCTGTGCCGACTATCCCTACCAAATGAAATTGTCTGTAGCTGATTGAAGGGATTTAAAATCTAAAACACAAAATGGAATCGAGAGAGCCTGAAATACACGAGTTTGGGAAGAAGGTACATCTCTACTCTTTGTTCTCAAGGAGATGGCATACCTGTCCCAAGGCTTTAGCTCTCGTTTCAACTATAAATAATAGGATAATTAGCAAAATCTAGTTGGAAGGGAGAAGCCGTTACATTCCCAAATAAGGGATAGCGGAGGGAGTGGTGTTACTATTAAATATCTTTTACAGATGTTGAGATGTCCCAAAGAAAATAATAATATTCCTGGATAATGGTTAGTCAAAGCAGCAAAGATAAGGAAATTATAGTTTGATTCCTTTAACACTGAAAATAAAGCAGGCATAGTGGAGTCAGGATGAGTGAGAGTAAGAACCACATCAACCACAGAAGCAGAAAGTTTGTATTCACGCACATTATTTATTGTAATATATATTTCCAATGCCAGGCTCCACCCACTTTAACAAGACCGGAATGTGAGGGCCGAGCCCACGTTGGCGATATCTAAATAAATACATTTATTTATATATGTTTTTTTGCCAATCTGAATTGGATATTTATGCAGTGTGTTACTGGGCATCTGAATAGCTACGCAGTTGGAGTGCAGTGTTATCTTCCAGAATATATATATTCCTCTAGACGTGGGTGCTATTATGGCGTTAAAGAGGCAGTTTAGGCACCATAACCACTACAGCCCACATATTTGAGTTAATTGGCTGAAAGCCTCGACTGACAAGTTGCCCAAATTTGGATACAATTACGATCACTATTGTAGAAGGGGAACTTCCACTTTAGATATTTCTCAAATGGAGGCACCCAGGGGACATCTCAAACCATTTTAAAACAATTTGATTTATTACTCTGGAACAGCACCAATGCATTACTGGAACTTTAACCAGTACAGCTGGCTGTAGTGTTTATAGTGCATCGACTGCTGCTTAATAATTTAGCCTGCTTTAAAATCAGCAACGTAGGTATAGATACACCACGTACTACAATTCAGTTGTTGTCGGCAATCTAATGTCGTCTAATAAAATTTTAATGCATGTCTGTCAATATTGTTGTCTGCCTGCTTTGTCTTTTGAAGGGATTATAAATTAACCTGTTTAATCCTAGGTATATGTCACAGAACAAACACGCAGAAGCAAGAGAATTATTGTATTCTGGGGCCCTGCTTTTCTTCAGCCATGGTCAAGTAAGAACTTGTTTTCCTATATTTGTTACTTTGGCTCCATCTATTAAAGTAATTTTCTTGCCTTATTTGGTAATGCCTGACTCTTTGCCACATGTGAAGGTTTTCATTAAGCGACGCTCATGAATTCAGCATTGTTCTGCAAAGCTATCTCTTCGGCAACACAGAACTGTCACATTTTGATTTGTATTTTTATTGTTGTTTTCTTGCTTAACGTCCAACTCTCTCTATTGTCTTGCAGCAAAACAGTGCTGCTGACTTATCCATGCTAGTTTTGGAATCTTTAGAAAAATCTGAAGCTAAAGTTACTGAAGAGTTATTAGGTGAGTCTGGACAAGATACCTGACATGCCCCTTTCTATGGTGTCGTGGTTATGGTGCCAGGAGTGCATAGACAATTAATGGTGACACTTCCACTTGTGGAGTGGTAGCTCGGGGGACAGCATCAAGTAGGCACAACTCACCTTTGCTGCACCCCCATTCTACTGTTCCCCAAGTGGCAATGTTATCATTTGGGATCTTTGCAAAATATGCAAGGACCCCAAAAGGTGACAAATGTTTTATATTTTTTTTGTTTTTTAAAGTGTGAATGTGTGTATGTTCACTGGGAATTACACGGCCCACATTTGCCTGAGATTAGTTGTTGTTGTTACGGTCCCAGGTGGCAGTTATTTCGGCTGCTGCCATTACAATTGAGAATAGAACTACCACTAATCTCAGGCAGTTTGAGACATTGTTCTGCAACAGCTGCTGGAGGTCATTTGTGCATTGCTCTTGCTCATTATGGGAAGTAAATGCATGGATGACATCACCATTCGCGCAGTATAGTGTAACAAAACATTAAAGTAACGGCCAGATAATGTGGTGTGTGTGTGTGTGTGTGTATAATTACACACACTTATTATCGTGTGGGATTGCCAAACCTTGAGCGTATAGTTATGTACATGCTAAATAAAGCATGCGCTCGATAAATATATCAAAAATCCATAACATAAAGATGACCTTGAGAATGTAATCCTAGTACACCGGCACACACCGGCAGTAAGACGTGGAAACACTGCTTTACGGAAAGGATAGTAGATATTTGGAATAACCTTCCAGTTGTAGCTGTAAAGGATCATATCCCTCATTATGTCTCCTAATATTGTATTTTTCTGCTGCACTGATTAAAGTGATGATCTATGTTAAATATGTTAGTTCATCCTGCACATAAGGGCCCACAGGCTACTACTGCAATCTGAGGGAAAATCCTGCAACGGTTCTGTTTGTTCATTAATTAAAGGATTACACCAACCACCATGACCACTTCACTAATTTCAAGTGGTCATGGTGCTAGCAGCCTGGATGTGCAGTTTTTCCAGTTTGAAACACTGCACATCTTGAGATGTTGGCGATTGTGTGCTGGGCGCTAGTTGTACCCCCAGCAAAGGTGACTTAGGCAGTCCAGAACTCTGTACCAGGCTGCTTTATGTCAATTCTGTGCATAATTTCCATCTGTCGTCAGCATGTACTGAACAGTGGCAACAGGCGTAACTGCTTCTCTCTTTTACAACTCGTATTAACCACTCTTTGAGCATTTTTTTGCAAATAGGACATTATTCTATTCAGTACAAAAAAGGCTTGGAGAAACCCTTTAATAATAATAATAATAATAAAAAAAAAAAACATGCTGCAAGACTATAATGTAATGAAATACATTTTTGTGTTCCTTTAAGAAATTAATTTAAGGCAGAGGATAAAATAGCACCTAGTTTTTGAGATATATGCTGTATTATCTACAGGGAAGCTTCATATGCTGTCATGGAGCACACAGATTGTTTTGGTCTTAGCCAATCACTGCCTGCTTCCTTCTGTGAGAAATGTGTCTATTTATTTGGTAGAAGGTTTCTTCTTCCAGTGATAGTGAATGTGTGTCGGCAGCCATGTTGATCAGTTGTGCTGATGCAAACAGTAAAATAAATGTTCGTGTCACTTTAACATTTTTTCTACACCGTCCTGACTTACTATTTTCTTTCTTTTAGAAAACTTAGCCAAACTATTTAGCTTGATGGATCCAAATTCTCCTGAAAGAGTTGCCTTTGTGTCCAGGGCTTTGAAATGGTCATCTGGGGGATCTGGCAAATTTGGTCATCCAAAATTACACCAGTTCCTTGCAATTACGTTATGGAAAGGTAAGATACGTTACGTTTTTCTAGTATGTGTGTTAGCAGGTTGGAATAGATTGTACGCTTATTTCTCTCTTTTTTTTTTTTTTTATAATTCTTTCTTTTATTTAAGGCATATGAGATGGGGTACAGAAGGTAGAGCAGGGGAAACGTATGCATAGGTACATCATGGGATCAATACAACACTAGCATTAATGCAACACATTTCTAGGATTTGGATGCCTCATTTTTATGTTTTGTTGTTTAACGAGGGTGAAACCATAGTAGATTTGTACGCTTATTTCTTAATCTTTGTTTGTAGCATACTCTTTTGTAATGAAAATGTGGAGCGTTTAGTGACCACAGTTCCCTGGGCTAACAGCATTGCTAGTCCGTGTAGAGTTTACTTATACCTTTTAATATTCTGCTGTAGATCTCCATCCCATCTCCATAAAGTCTGCTCTGCTGTTATACTGACTGCAATGCACAAGCTATTCCTTGGGCATTGTGGGAACAAATGGATGACGGACAGCAGTGAGGCTAGGATCAGAATTTTGGCTAACCCTAACCTTTAATATCTGTGTGCTAGGGATTCTGCAACTATAAACAATAGATTTGTATGTTCCAATTAATATGAAGCAGACTTGGTCTTCAATGTGTTTGTACATGACGAGGATGGATTGTGTTTATTCTGTTATTGATTTTTGTATTTAGTGCATTCTATTTAAATATTACAGTGGTTTGTCATCCTTAATGGGGTCAATTTATTGGTGAAATCTCATGTTCTTTTAAAAGAGCATAAGTAGATTGGGACATATAACCTTTAATACAATGCTTACTTATCCCTACGTTTAACAGATGTATTTGGGAGGTGTGAATAATAAAATGAAAAATATAAATTTGTCTATTCTGCTAATGGCCTACATCTTGGCTCCCTGTCAATCATGTAATTAGCTTTGTCCTTTGCACCTCGATGCCAGTATAGAGAAAGTATACAGAGAAAAGGAGAAATTTAAACATGGTTTTTCATTTTTCATTTACGATGTCTGATGTGAATTATGATGTGGCTTGCTAAACCTGTAATGTACATTTCCAAGAAATGTGAGCATCTCGTTAAGTTATAGGTTATTTTCAATGTTTTATTTGATGTTGTTTTTTTCCAGGAAAGCAATAAAAACAAACAAAAGACTCCCAAATACCATAACCACTACATGCCTCTCTAGTAGCTATGGTGCCAGGAGTGACCTGGCACCACTCCACAGTAAACTGTCAAAACAAATTTTAGCATGGATTTTCCTGTAGGCCAGATGCAACAAATGCAGTGTGGTTGTCAGTTAAGCAGTCAAAAAATGCTAGAACTTTACATTATCCCAGCTTAACATGGGGCAGTGTCAGAGCTGTAGTGGTTATGGTGTCCCAAGTGTTCCTTACCAGGGCACTGTCATATCTTTGTGTAACACCATTGAATAAAACATTGGACATTATCTGGGAATTCACACTGAATTCCCAACAATTTCCACTTTTAGTGAATAACCTTTGCAAACACAGATTAAATTGTATTCCTTTCGTCTTATGTATGAGAATTTATAAATTAAGTTGGCAACAAGGGAAATACTATCAATATGGCAACCTCCTGTTCATACCTGTCATTTCCAAGTGACACTGTAGGTTACTGCATCATTCCTACATGGAGGCACATGCGTACCCCCTTAAAGGAACACACACGGCACCATAGCCACTACTTCTTGCTGTTGTGGTTATCGTGCAGGAGTGTCCTTGTGCCCCCACCATCCCCAAACGATTTGACTTATTACCTGGGATGTGCTGGATGCCACTTCCTGTCTGCTCTACCATAAGTGAATCCTGAGAACATCTTAATTACGAGCTCCATTAACCCTCTTGCGCTAATCACTGCAATGCATTACTTTATTCATTAGATGAGCTGATAACTGATTGCTCTGTCAATGCGCTGAGCCCTGCAGTGCTGTTGCTTATAAAATTCTGTCTTTCCAGCAATGGTAGTAGAGACAGGGAGCAGCAACTGGCAGATCCCAGGCAAGCCATTTGAAAATAGTTTGACACCTTAAAATAGGGGAAGGGGCACCAGGTACTTCTGGCACCAAACCACTACAGCTCTCTATCGGGGTTATGGTGCTTGGTGTGTTCCTTTAAAGTGTGATGTGGCGGCCACCTTGAGGAGAAGGATTAAAGCTTCAATCAAGTATTTTAATCTGCATTTGTTTGTAGAGTAAATTTGAATACCTACCTGAAGTGGACCAACTGAGGCTTCTTGTGAATAACATGGACTCTGTAATTCGGATCTTTTTGCTGTAGGGAACATGTAGATCCACGCCTTGAGCTAATGAAATGTCTCCTCCTTAGAGCAAAACTATTACGAATCACGATATCACTTCCTGCACTCGTCAGACGGAGAAGGCTGTGCTAATATGTTAGTAGAATTTTCATCCACCAGAGGATACCGCGCTGAGGTGGACATGTTCGTGGTTCAGGCAGTCTTACAGTAAGTCTAAATGAGAGGCACCGGCTGAAATACAAAATTTATTTAAAAAATTCATTTGAGAATCATATTAATATTTTCCCTCTCACGCAATGTATTTATTTTTACTATTTTATTTTTTTTGCATTTTGTCGCATGCTTTGTAAGTTAAACAGACAATACAAATACTGCCCTCCACATTATCAAGTTTACTGGTACTTTCTGATTTTCCATTTGTCTTATCCTACCTATTTTGAATATTGGGCCCCCACCTAGAAGTAAGGGAAAAAACTAATCCATTTAGTCACCTTGCGTCTGCTGACTGAGATCATCAATACGAATGATGTAGTGTGGGCAGAGCTGAGCCAGCGCCGTGGGACATGGCTCAGCCTGACCCAGGCATCACGTGGGGACCTTGACAAATTGTGCCAGGAAAATTAGTTTGTTTTTTTGGCTTTCTAGTGTCCCTTTAAGTATCTGACGTGACACACAGATGGTTTAAATCCTGCTTGAAAAGAATACCAGTGTATTGTAGATCTGTTTGTGATGTTTTTTATTTTTTTTCCCCCAGGCTCTGTTACACATGAGCAGGAAATAGTTAAAAGAACACTCCAAGCACCATAAGCACTGTATGCTAGGAGTGCTGTGTCACCCTCCCAGTGCAATTAATCATTAGTCAACGTTTAAGAATGATACAACAATTTACCTTGCTCCAGCCGGGCATCTGTTCCTTCTGGTATATTCCTCTACAGAGCGAAGAAGGACCATACTTATTGGCTGAGAGTGCTCAGCTGGTTTTGTCAGCGGGCTGTAGTGTTTGGAGTGTCCCTTTAAATATCCATATGTCTCATAGACTGTCTATACATACTGCAGCCATTTGGTTTTTAACACAAACAGAATTTTTAACATTGGAAATAAAAATAATAATTACCCGCATGTTATCCCAAATTATCTGCACATCTAAACAGGTTTTAATATCACTCCAATGGTGATTAAAGGACCACTATAGGCACCCAGACCACTTCAGCTTAATGAAGTGGTCTGGGTGCCAGGTCCAGCTAGGATTAACCCTGCCTGCTGTCAACATAGCAGTTTCAGAAAAACTGCTATGTTTACAAATGGGTTAATCCAGCCTCTAGTGGCTGTCTCATTGACAGCCGCTAGAGGCGCTTCTCACTGTGATTTTTCACAGTGAGAAGACGCCAGCGTCCATAGGAAAGCATTGAGAATGCATTCCTATGGACTAGCTGAATGGGCGCGCGGTTCTTGCCACGCATGCATATTCAGCCGATGACGGCAAAAAGGAGGAGGAGAGTTCCCCGTGCCCAGGGAGCCCGGTGGGGGAAAACAGGTAGGATTTAACCCCTTCCACCCCCTAGAGCCCAGTGGGAGAGGGGGGGGGGGGGGGGGGGAAACAATGAGACCCTATAGTGCCAGGAAAACAAGTGTTTTCCCGGCACTATAGTGGTCCTTTAACGTATAAGCTTACTTACCACATCAAGGCACTGCTGTACCCTGAGCAATGCATGGTGGTATATACTGTCTTCCCTCTCCTCTCCTCTCCTTTTCCTGTGAGGGTGTTTTCTAGCTACTGGGCTCATGAAGAGCCGTTTTTCTACCATACATGTTCCTCCTTATATGATTCTGTCTATCACTGGTTTCCCCAGGTTTTTTAATAGATTTCAATAAAGTTTTGTTATTTTTGGCTACCATACTACTGCTGAGATTGGATTGGGTCTTTATGTAAGATATCCTTTTAGGGTTTTCCTTTATTTTTTCTACAATTTCTAGGGTTACCCCCTTCAACCCAGTCTAGGTGACCCTTGTGCTCTGGAGGCACGGTAGTGGGGTACGGGGGTGCTTTTTCTTCCCTCCCCATCTTCCGGCCCCTTGAGTTCCTCTTTCTCGTACTTCACCTTTTTGCCTTTTAATTGTCTGAAAATGATTTGATTATAACTCATGTAATTGTCAACTTTTTTGTTTTGTTTTATTTCCCAACTCTAGATTTCTGTGTTTAAAAAATAAAACCAGTGCGTCTGTGGTTTTCACAACGTATACTGAGAAGCATCCGTCAATAGAAAGGGGTCCGCCATTTGTACAACCTCTTTTAAACTTCATTTGGTTTCTTCTGCTGGCAGTTGATGGGTAAGTTTTCGAGACAAGAATTGGGGGAGCTCTCAGGTGTCCTTACTAGTCAAGTTGTATAGTCTATCAAACTCCGCAAATAGTAACTGTTTCTAAGCTGCCCGTCAGGCACGAAATGTGTTCAGCTCACTTGGTGCACGGTTTGTGTCTATCTCTCCCCCCTACCTTCCCCATCTACTGTTGACACTTTATTTCATAAATATATTTTGTGCTATTTAGCTGCCATTGTTCTGAATTCATTTTTTAATGATTAATAAAGCGAGGAAATCATTAATTTACTCTGGTTTTGTTCCTCTTTAAAGGTGTGCATTAATGTGAGGATTTTAATTTATTTTTGGACTGAGCACCCTGTTTTCTCCATCTGTCCATCCACTCCTATTAAAGGGACACGATTGTCACCAAAATAACTGTAGCTTATTGAAGCTGTTTGGGTGTATAGATTATGCCCCCGCAGTCTCACTGCGCAATTCTCTGCCATTTAGGAGTTAAATCACTTTGTTTATTCAGCCCTAAACACATCCCTGCAGGTGACTTGCACAGCCTTTTTAAACACTTCCTTTAACCCCTTAAGGACCAAACTTCTGGAATAAAAGGGAATCATGACATGTCACACATGGCATGTGTCCTTAAGGGGTTAAAGAGCAATCTAACTTTGTAAACTTCTTTCATAGCGCATTTTGTTTGATTTAACATTTATCACCTGCGCTGTTAATAGCCTTCTAGACCCTACAGGGGCCAGCTGTGTGTGACTAAAATTCAATTTACAGAGTAGGAGATAAAAACATTGAATGCTAGTTAACATCTGATTGAAAGTGAAACTTTTTTTATGCATGATGTGTCAGTCACAGCATGGGGAGGAGTGAGTAGGGCTGCTAAAACAGAAACAAAAAGTAATTTGACTCCTAAATGGCAGAGAATTGGAGCAGTGGGACTGCAGGAGGACGATCTATACACTAAAACTGTTTGTTTCATTAAGCTAAAGTGGTTTTGATGCCTATTGTGTCCCTTTAAGTGATTAGCATCATAGACCCTAAAGTGACTATGTATCCTGATTATTAGGGGCAACATCTTCTTTCATCATTCGCACATTTCATTCACGCCACGGAGCATTGAAACTCTTGTGTATCCATTAACATGAATAGGTCCAGCAATGTCCACACCAACTGCTGTTGCAAAGAAGAGGAACTGCTTATTAATTAGCTCGACTGCAGTGCAAATTCATGGAACTAATAGTTTGTTTTCCATTTGCTGGAGGGCCTGAGCTTGAACATTAACACGAATTGTCATAGATTTGCCTTTTAAAGGAACACTAACACTTTAGTGTCCCTGTCCCTTGTTCGATAGGGATGAAGTGGCCTGGTCGATTGGCCCTTTAAGTCCATTGATATCCAGAATATGATGTGCTAGCTAGCTCCACATCTCTCATTATAATCCCCATGCTGGCCTGAAGATGGGAAGTTAGTTTATTAATTGACCCTGGTAATCCCATTACATCAGCACCAAATACACCAACTGATAGATGTACCATGTTGATTTTGACATGTTTTCTTTTTAATGTTCTATCTAGGGGAAAATTAACAGTATTTACAGTATTGTGCGAGCAGTATCAGCTTTCCTTGAAGAGAGACCCCATGTATAATGAGGTAGGTTGTCTAATAAATGCCTCCAATGTTCTCTGTCTGACAGCCAATTGAGATGTGTTTATGGCCAAACGCTTTACATTGCCGGAAAAAAGGGACAGGGTCTAGACATCAACACCACTGCATAATGATGAAATAGCTTGGTACTTGTAGTGACTCTAAATATTAACCATCCCTGGATTACATTGATTGCTAATGTGTATATTATATTATTAAACACCTTTAATGCTGGTACTCTGCTACAATTGTGAATTTCATACTTAAATCACTGTTATTGTAATGATAATGCATTTTGTTTTTATTTTGTCTTAAAGTACCTCGACCGAATAGGACAACTTTTCTTTGGTGTTCCTCCTAAACAGTCCTCTTCATATGGGGGTTTACTGGGTGAGTACAGGCCAATGAGGTTTCTTTTTGGAATGGTCTTACCCAGGAATGTAGAACATGTTACCCCAAGCTACTTTCAGAAGGACCAAAATCATTTTTATTTTTTAAATAAGCCATTGCTACTGTGGGATATCCATATTGTAAACATACCAGTGTCTGCTTTCCAACATTTGGAGATCATTTCTTTAGTGGAAGGATTGTCTGCTTGTGTTACGCTTAGCAATATAGAGTACAACTCCTTTAAATATTGCTTTTCCTTGTGAGTGACCATGGGTTTTTCAATCGCGATTGGCTGATTTAATATAGGTATTGTGATCACCTGAGCCACAGCTATTGCTGGTTTATGTGCAACACCATCCCTGTACTTTTTAATCTGCTCCCCATGTAGTCTGTGTGGAAGAAGAGAACACAAACCGGAAGTGTTGACTGTGGTTTAACTGTGTTTTTCTTTTTAGACTTTAGTTTCTTGACTCATCCTTCTTATCCAGAGCTTTTAGATCATTAAATGGACACTCCAGACCCCTAATGATTTATGTGTAAAGAATGTGTGCTCTTTTTTTCATTTTGCAATAAGTGCAGATTTTAATAGAAATTAACCTGGTTAGACCCCTTGTCTTTCAAGCAGACCACCGGTCATGTTACTTCCTGGTTTGGTTAGCTACGTGGAGCTAAATTCAAGAGGCAGCTGCATTGGGAAGTCTGTGATTGGTCAGCTACAGAAAATCTGGGCGGGATTAAAAGGGGAAGGCTTGCAAAGGCTGCAGACAAGAGAGAGCTGCAGATTTTGCAACCTGTTTTCAGATATAACTTCAATGAAAAAACGCATTAGCATTCCAATTGTTTCTATTGACGGATGATTCTCAGTATACGTTGTGAAAACCACAGGCGCACTGGTTTTATTTTTTTAAACACAGAAATCTAGAGGTGGGAAATAAAACAAAATAAAAAATTACATGAGTTATAATCAAATCATTTTCAGACAATTAAAAGGCAAAAAGGTGAAGTGCTTAATAGCAAAATATAGTTACCATTTCTGATTGAGGATCACTCCCCATCCATTCATGTTTGTTGTAGAGCCAATAGTTATATATTAGTTTTGTATTAGATGGCTGGTATGTTAGTTATGGGGGTACCTGCATTCAGGCTGCTGTTACAGCTCACAGCAACTTGTGTTCACACTTAGAATGCACAGCTGTACTTTTATGCCTTATTGACATTCTCCGCTATGACTTACACTGTAATGATTTTGTCATTTCAAACTTGGAGTTGGGTGAAGAATCCGAAGTGCAACATTTTTGAATGTGTAGTTTTCCCTACGTTGCACTGTATGCTAAGTCAGTGGCAAGCCAAGGGTCTGTTATTCCTGGGTGCACGTTTTTTGTTTTATTTATTTTTCTTGGCACCCCTGTGGGTGTAGTTTTTTTCATTCCCTTTATAAACATCTTGCGAAATCTCTGCTTATCTGTTTACCCTTCGTGTGCCTCTTAAACCCCCCTTTTACCAATCGTGTGTCTTACAACCCTCATCTTTCCTTTTAAATACTTTGGGCCAGGGAGGGTCAGCATTGAGATCCTGGTGGTTAGTGGCGAGTGCTTCTGGTCTGACCCTCTGCTGGGTGTAGACCATGTGCATTGATCTCACAGGGACTCTGATCCGTAGAAATGATCTGTATGACTGGAGCTTGGCAGAGGTGCAGACTAGAGACTCCATGGGCACCAATGCTGCATTAGGCGGATTAGGGAGATCTTGGATCTCTGCACTGGCCTTAAAGGAACACGACACCCTCTGGCTCATAAAGGCACACAGCACCCTCTGTGGCTGGTACTTGGATAGCAGTGGCCCTGTATATGCTGGCAAGGCAGAGACTTTTTTCTTAGCTGTTGTCCTTGGCCCATGGCCATCTCAGCCCACTTGGAATTTGTTGGTTTGCCTGATGGCTAATCTGGGCCTGGTGGCTGACCTTACACTCATGGTGCACCTCTGTATTACACTATCCTGAATAATGCTCTGTCCTCACCTTGAACAGGGGACAGCATTATATAGATTAACCTTTTTTTATTAGTGTAGAAACATGACCTAGATGACTCTATTTACTGTTATTCTCTACTATTTTGTAAACATTGAATTTTCTTTCTAAGGAAACCTCTTAAATAGCCTGATGGGATCTGGTGAAGATGACGATGTGGAAGACGGCCAGGAAGATAGCAGTCCAATAGAGCTAGATTGAGGAGGGGACAGAATGTGTATGACCAGGATCTGCATGATACAAAAATAAAACCGGATGTGGAGCGACTAATGCTATGATTTGAGTCTTTGAAGAGTCATTTGTATCCAATGGATGGAAGATATAAATGTTTGGTCTAATATAAATTGTATCACAGGGGTAGCTGGAAAAGATAGTTTGAGTAAATATTAGCAATGGCCCCAGCAAATTTTGCTTTTTCAATTCCGATCATTAATTCCAAGTGTCTTTTAAAGCTAAGCACATGGTTATTTGAAATGTCAAAGCCAAGCAGTTAGAGAGAAAACAAATTTATTTTGAGTCTTATTATATTCGTTACTTCTAGTTCTGGATTTTGACTGTAGCTTGATTTAGAGATGATTTGTCCGTATTGTCATTGCCAGACCTGCCACGTTTTTTTATTCTCTGACTGCAAGAATTCCATTATTTTTTCTTCTTTTTTTTATGGAGTATTACGGCTAAACATTTTATTTTGCACCCTGTTCCTGGGTTAGGTATGTGTGCTAGTCTTGTTTGTTAGGTGCACAGCCAATATAAACGACACACTTAAGATTATTTAAATACAATGGACTTTCTTTTAATATGCAATATTTATTACAGAGGTGATTTTTGTACATTAACCCCTTCAGTTCCAAATACACTGCCAGACTGTGACACTGGTAGTGAAATGTTATTTTATGTTTTTGAGAGCAGTAGTGCTGGTACCGAACATGGCAGACCAATCCCAGTGCTACAAAATAAATCATGACATTTATCCTATAAACATTGGGAATGTGATCCTTTTTCTGCTGGATTTGTATCACCGGGCTGTGCGTGAGGATGGGGGAACGATCATTTTTTATACTGGGCAGAGTTAGTAAAATCGAAATAAATGTATTTCTATTATGACTGGCCGATCACTGACCTCTTGGGTGCTATCCTTCCAATAAGCCATCTGATTAAATAAATGTAAATATAGAACTTGTAAAAGAAGCATCAAGACATTATATGACCGCTGTGATGGGAGGATTGCTTTAGTGCTGAAAAAGGGGTCTGAGGTGTCTTAAGATGGGGAGACAGATAAAACGTAAGTGTGGAACTGGTTGATTGCTAACTTAGTAACAAGTATCTGGTTAAGAGAAACCTCACTAAAAATAAAAAACAGAAATGGAAAAGGGCAGAAAAATTTGACTTTTTTTATTTTATTTTTATTTTGGTTGATTTGTATCAATTTATCAACACCTTATTTGTGAAAATAAAATGTCAAACCTTTTTTTTTTATCCATGGTTCTGTATCCAGGCACTTGGCTTTCAGAGCTAACCAGTATTTTCTTCAACTCAAGTGAATCGTTAAACTTTATACATGTTTAAAAAAAAAAAAAAAAAAGTCTCCCACGTGACCCTGGCACCTCAAACTTGCCTTACTCTTATTGTCTCCTCTTTGCTTGACAAAATGGTGGAGCTTTACTTTCTTTGACCAGCTAGTAAAGGGTGAAGGTTGCCCTAAACCCCAACCCTTTGACTTGTGTATTTGTTCATATGCTTGACAAAGTAGTCCCTACTTTGTCTTATGTTTTAAAGAGAAATAGATCAGAAATGAAGACCAGAAGAACAGATTCTGAAAGAGGAGATGAAACCATAAGAGAAAGGTATGGTTGAGGTGACAGTGTCTCTTTAAATCTTGCATTATAAATGTACAAATTGGTACCCAGAGCACCCGCTATCTCCGCTTCCAATAACACGGACAAGGTATTCTGTTAGAGAATGTTTTACATATACCACAAACAAGAAAAAGCAGAATCTGCTAAAAAAATAAAAATTGGGATACAAAATCAACAGAAATGACAATTTTCTGAAAATCTACAATATTTAAACTTTCCTCTCCTGAGCGCTGCCCACACTAGGAGCTAGCTGCCTTTTTTCTGCCAATCCTAGCTATCTATAATTTTAAATGGGAGCTGAGCACAACCCAGAAAGTTGTGTAAGAGCGTGATAGGATTTGGGGACTGCTTTATTAAGCTACCACCCAGCAAACACATTAAAATACAAATGTACGGATAGGCGTGTGTGAAATCTTGGATTAAAGTCAAGGATTTTTTTTATTTTTTTTTAAATATTAAAAAAAGAACTCCCAACAGTGCTGTTTGACAGCTGGGGGGTTTCATTATATAATAACATGCTTTTTAAATGGCATTCTCCTAACTATAATGCCTTGGAACTTGCAGACCAGTAGATAACTGTAAAATGAACCTATGGCACGCTGAGCCCTCTCTGTGGGCACGAGGCCATAGGTCGCCAGGGTGAGGGGGGGCACTGGCACCGGTCGGCAGCAATGCAGAGTTGGCACCTGCCTGCCCGAAACGGCAGGCGCCTACTCTGCTTTCATAGCGGGAGGCAGGGGGAGGGATTTGGGAAGCGACTCTCCTGCGAGCAGCCTGTGTGGAGTGTTGCTGCACATTCCCATAGCAACGCTCCACACAGCATTGTGCGGGAGGACCAGAGATCTGCAGCCAGAACCTACAGAGAACTTTCCACCACTGAAACACCAGGGCTGGCTGTGAACTCTCCACTTCACCAAAGGTTGATTTTAATAATGGATCAGGATTTAAAAAAAAAAAAAACACATTTGCTACCTGCAGCATCCTCACACGTAGCACCCCTTCTCCCCCCCCCCCACCACCCATACAGCACACCGCACCCGCAAACACACACACACACTGCACCCCTCAATGCAATATGTGTGTGTATTCAGCAGACTGGGTGTGTGTTTGTGTGTATGTATTTAGCAGTCTGTCTGTACTCTGCATTCTGGGTGGGTGTGTATTCAGCAGTTTGTGTGTGTATTCAGCAGTCTGTGACTGTATTCAGCAATCTGTGTGTATGTATTGTATTTGTTGGAGATACTAGTAAATATAAGCCTAATTTTAGCTATAATTTAAATTTTTATTCCTGAGAGTTGTGTGTAGGCAGGGCTCCAGTGCACTGCTTTGCCTGGGGGCCCATAATGATGTCACGGATGGGTGGGATGGAGGGCTGCGAGGGAGCACTGAATTACATGCTGTTCCAGCACGGCTCCCTCTGCTGATGCTGCCGGGAGGCAGGAAATGACTCCAATCAGGCGCCGCCCACACCCCCTCACAGCAGCAGAAAGGAATCGGATCCACCAGGTAGGAAGCCTGGGTGGACTTCAAACCCCCACCCGCACCCAAAAAAAAAATTAAACCTTATTTATGTGCTGGGAGGGAGAGGGAGATATGCTGGGGGTAGTGGGGGGAGAGAAGAGATGCTGGGGGTAGTGAAGGGAAGATGGTGAGGGAGAGGAGGAGGAGATGCTGGGGGGAGAAGGGGAGAGTAAGAGAAGAATCTGAGGCAGAGGAAGAGGAGAATCTGGGGCAGGAGATCCTGTGGGGGAGCAGGAGGAAAAGATGCTGGGGGAGAAGGGGAGAGGAGATGCTTGGGGGAGGGGAGGAGGAGATGCTGGGGGAGAAGGGGAGAGGAAGAGATGCTTGGGGGAGAGGAGATGCTTGGGGGAGAGGAGATGCTTGGGGGAGAGGAGGAGGAGATGCTGGGAGAGAGGAGGAGGAGATGCTGGGAGAGAGAAAGAGGAGATGCTGGGAGAGAGAAAGGAGATGCTGGGGAGGAGAGAGGAAGAAGAGAATATGGGTTAGAGAAGGAGGTGGAGATGCTGGGGGGAGAAGGGAAGAGGATGAGATGCTTGGGGAAGAGGAGGAGGAGATGCTGGGAGAGAAGAAGAGTTGATCCTGGGGGAGGAGAGATGAAGAGGAGAATATGGGTTAGAGAAGGAGGTGGAGATGCTGGGGGGAGTGGGGGAGAGGAGGAGGAGATGCTGGGGGGAGAAGGAGAGAGGAAGAGGAGAATCTGGGTTAGAGAAGGAGGAGAGAGGAAGAGGAGATGCTGTGGGGAGAAGGGGAAAGGAAGAGGAGAATTTGGGTTAGAGGAGGAGATGCTGGTGGAGAAGGAGAGAGGAAGAGGAGATGCTGGGGGAGAAGGAGAGGAGAATTTGGGTTAGAGGAGGAGGAGAAGATGCTGGTGGAGAAGGAGAGAGGAGGAGGAGAAGATGCTGGTGGAGAAGGAGAGAGGAAGAGGAGATGCTGGGGGAGAAGGAGAGAGGAAGAGGAGATGCTGGGGAGAAGGAGAGAGGAAGAGAAGGTGCTGGTGGTTTGGGCATTCTGGCTCAAATAGGCTTGCCATCACTGTTCTAGGTTATTTAGAAGTGCAGATAAATAACATAAGCAATTGTACATTTAAATTAAAGGGAAACTATAGACACAAAGACCACTTCATCTCTTTGATGTGGTCTGGTTGAAGTGTCACAGTCCCCTTATCCCTGCAGCTAAAAGCAGTTCTAGAGAAACTAGAGGTGCCTCGTGCTGTTTCATGGAGTATAACACTCTGAAATGATGCTGAATGTCCACACACTTGGGTTGATGATGTCCAGCGTCTTGCAAAACCTCATAGGTACTCTCATTGATACTATGCCAATGTTCCCCAACCCAGTCCTCGTGGACCATCAACAGTTCAGGATTTATGTATTTCCCTGTTTTATTCCAATGGAGATACTGACAAAACCTGAACTGTTGATGGTCCATGAGGGACTGGATTGGGGAAAACTGTACTAGGCTTTCCTATGGGGAAGGCCTAATGTGTGCATAGTGGTTGCCATGCATGCGTATTAACTTCCCCCCTCTTGCTGGTTTTGGAGACTGAGCCAGGGCCAAGGGACTGAACAACCCTTTTATTGCCATGGGGCAAGTGCACTTTAGTGTAAGTAATACAACTTTGTATTCCTAACACTGTTTTTTTTCTTTTTCCAAGATCCGTCTATAATATCAGTATTTTTCAAACTTCTCAATATATGTATAATTTATGTGTTGCCTAATTTTCATGCAATACTCTGTGTAAAGTAAATGGACACCAGGGGGCACAAGAACAACTTAAGCTTAAAGGGCCACTATAGGCACCCAGAACACTTCAGCTTAATTAAGTGGTCTGGGTGCCAGGTCCACCTAGGATTAACCCTTTCTGCTGTAAACATAGCAGTTTCAGAGAAACTGGTATGTTTACTTTAGGGTTAATCCAGCCTCTAGTGGCTGTCTCATTGACAGCCGCTAGAGGCGATTCCGCGCTTCTGACTGTGATTTTCACAGTGAGAAGATGCCAGCGTCCATAGGAAAGCATTGAGAATGCTTTCCTATGAGACTGGCTGAATGCGCGCGGGGCTCTTGCCGCGCATGCGCATTCAGCCAATGACGGAAGAAGAGGGAGGAGATTCTCCAGCACCGAGGGAGCCCGGCGCTGGAGAAAGGTGAGTGTTTAACCCCTTCCTCTGCATCCAGCCCGGCGGAAGGGGGACCCTGAGGGTGGGGGCACCCTCAGGGCACTATAGTGCCAGGAAAACGAGTGTTTTCCTGGCACTATAGTGGTCCTTTAATGAAGCAGTTTTGGTGTTTAGATCCTGCTGCAGTCTCATTGCTCAATTCTCTGCCATTTGGCAGGAATTGTTATAGTGCCTGGAATCCCGAGGTTTAGTTCCAACACTAAAGGAGGGTTCCTGGCTTCCCATGGCCTACGCCACTTCTAGATATTCCCATTCATACCGGAATGGGCACTGTGATTGGCTGAAAGCGGTTAGCTTACAATCAGCCAATCACAGCCATTCAAGTTAATGCTTTCTCATTAGCCTAAACAGCAAGGATAGGGTGGGTTGTTGGGCATTAGAACATTACAACAGTTTCACGTTGAATGGAAGGATGTTGCCAGTGCACGCTCTCTAGTCTGAATGCACTGCTCACATTTAGCCAGTGGCAAGGCAAGCACATACAATGAAGAGGAACCTTTGGCTTATTAGTTCTGTAAGTAGCACCAGGGCTGCTATCAGGAGAGTACAGCCTAATATATATATATATATATATATATATATATATGTATATCATACGTGCTATATACAGTCATGGGAAAAATAAAGTACACCCTATTTGAATTCTCTGGTTTTACATATCAGGACATAGCAATCATCTGTTCCTTACCAGGTCTTAAATTACGGTAAATATAACCTCAGGTGAACATTTGACATATTACACTTTGTCATGATTTATAAAGCCAAAACAGAGCAACTATGTGTAAAAACAACAAAGTACACCTTATGATTTAATAGCTTGTAGGATCACCTTTAGCAGAAATAAAGTCATTGTTTTCTGTATGACTTTGGCTCAGTCTTTCACATGGTTGTGGAGGAATTTTGGCCAACTCTTCTTTACAACATTGCTTCACTACATTGAGGTTTGCTGGCATTTGTTTATGTTCTGTTGAAGATTTGCTGGTGTGCTTGGGATCATTACCCTGTTGTGCGACCCAATTTCGGCCAAGCTTTAGCAGTTGGACAGGTGGCCTCACAAGGTTCTCCTGGTCAACTCAATGACAGCAGGGTTCCCAGGTCCTGTGGCTGCAAAACAAGCCCAAATCATTACCCCTCCATCATCATGCTTGACAGTTGGTATGAGGTGTTTGGCAAAAACCAAACACAGCATCAGCATATCAGCGCAAACACCTCATACCATTACTTACCTAATTTTAGGACCTGCTGAGGAACAGATGATTATGTCCTGATATGTAAACCCAGAGAATTCAAAAGTGGTGTACTTTCTTGTTCACATGGCTGTAAATGGTGCCCCTGTGGAACCTGTGCCACTGTCTGCATGTATACTGAAGAGGGGAGCCAGCAAACATCATCCTCCCCCTCCAGTAGGTCCTCTCCTGGCTGTCAGTGTTGCCGTGGGTTACCAGGGCAATGTGGCACGCATGCCATTTTATGAGAGAGAGAGAACCTACTCCCTGCCTTAGATGTTAGAGTCTCGTAGACTCCTATTCACTATACAAGCACCCTCCATCCATTATAAACACACTAAACTCTTTTGGGTGGACTCAGGAGCGGGCCCCAAAGGTCCAGAGCTTGAGCTTTGTAAGGGGCCCCAAAATTTCTGATGGCAGCCCTGAGTAACGCAATCATACATCTTATGCCAGTAAATATCCTGCTATGCAGAATACAAGTCTACTACTTGATATAGGGCACAAATGTTACATGGGCACTCCACTCCATATTTAAAAATAAATACAATTACTGTTTTGTAGATATTTTCCAATGTAAACATGCATGTATTTAATTATGTTTTTTTTCTTTCTTTCTTTCTTTCTTTTTGGACGTATATGTAAATACAGCTAGCAAAACCTGTAGATCTCTTGTCTAAAGATTTTGCAAGCTCTCCCCTTCTTCCCTAGCCCAGTCTAATGCAGCTCAACAAAATGGCTTAGTTAGGCAGGTGCTCTGGGCAATTGCTGCCTCTTGAGTTTAGCTCCGCTGAGCTAACCAAACCAGGAAGTAACAGGATCGATTGTGTCCTTTTTCTGAATAATAGACATATAACACAGGATTAAATGATTTGGGAGCAATGGAAGCTTGAAGCCCAGTTGATTAATTTAACATAATAATTTATTGATCAGAATTACATTTAGTACCACAGTTATTGGCAACAAACCTTAGCAATCGTATCTTACTAATGTACCTTGTATGGAGGAGTGTTATTAATCTGAAGTCTATCCGAGATAAAAACATGCTATATACAATTCTGATGTGTGTAAACACGACATTTGAACCATGTTGCTTAAAAACAATCCATAAGAAATATGGTATAAAGTGAATTGTGAAATACGTGATAACGAACGCTTAAAACAACATAACCACAGGTGGTCACTGGAGTGGTTATGGTGCCAGGAATGCCCTGGCATCCTACCAGACTAGCAGTAAAACCATTTAAGAATGGCTTGACAACTTACCTGGAGCCTAACAGGATCCCGCACCCTCCTCTACTTTAGAAGCTTCTGCAAGGAGCTTCAAGTTAGCTCCACTGAGCCACACTTGTTGGCTGAGAGCTTCATCTGAGTGTTCTCAGTCAAAGAGTGTGATTCTGTACAGCTGGGCTTAGCTCAGTTGCAAGAGCTTCTGGCACAAGGACAGGCGGTGGTAAGTGCCCAGCTCGACTCTGGTAAGTTGTCACATTGTTCTTAACTACAGTGGGCTGTAGTGGTTATGGTGCTTAAAGTCTTTCTTTAAAAATGTTGGATAAAAAAAGCCAGGTTGGGGGGGGGGGGGTAGGTTAGCATAAATTCAACTTCTAATTGTAACTCTAATAACTCACTATTTAGTGAAAAACACCCTACCCTTTTTCATCCATTTTTATCTTTTTACAGTGCAAAAACTAATATTAATTCAAGTCAACTTATAGCTTAGTAAAGTGCCTTATCTTCATCGTGACACTGGGATTTAGCACAATAATAAAATACATACCACATTCAGTATTGGCATGCCACTTTTTTGCATAATATTTAAAAAAAAATCACATACTCTTGCGAACACTTTTAGATCCACTGACATAGTTTAAAAAAAAAACCAAAATATAGTAAAAGAAAAGAGAGCAACCTAAACAATTAAGAACACCGTAATATAACGTGAGCAGACTGGAATATCTCTATTGGTCAATGGAAACAAAATCTAACAATTTTAAAAAAGGGGGTTCATCGACTTCTTTATTTATTTGTATTTTTACCAACCTTGTAGAGGATACACAAGAATATGGATGTTTACTTTTAGAAGCTGGAAAATGGCACCTCAGGGGTGTTGCGAATAAATTGTATCCAGCTAGACTCTAACTGGACACATTTATTGGCCACACCCCTGAGGATCCATTTTTGTCAGTGTAACAGGACACTATTCCACAATAAACATGCTGAATTAAATACCTCTTAACTGAGATATACCTGGATACTTAATGATTTGTTTCCATGTATTGCAATATGAAATGACCACACACTTTATAAAAAATTATTATGTGTTTTCCTCAAATTGACTCTGGCAAGATTTGAAGTATGGTTTTCCTGGCTATAAAAATTTCTAGCATATATTGCGTGGCCTTTCTGGTAAACAACTAAGCAAAAACATAAAAAAGTAATTGTCTACATATTTTAGGGCACATTCGCTTCAATAATCATTGCACAAACACCAAATTAATTCTATATTTGTCTTATTATGTTTATACATTTTTTATTTATTTTGGGCATTAACGTCTAAATAAAACTCATATTACTTTGTTATTGTATAAGTTCTTGGCGGCTTCTAATCTTGCAGGCACTGGAAACTAACCATAACTATCCCAGCCACAACTACAATTGTGTATTATGATGTCTGGCTCATTCACAAATTTTTGTGTGACTTTATAGCCAACTGATAGTAACTCACGTAACTTGATGAGTAATTTAAATTTAGAGTAAATTATATTATTCACACAATCTAATTTCTTAAAAAGGACATGCATAACTTATAGACACTGGTCTCATTCAACAGCTTTAGAATGAGACAGTTGTCTCTAAATTAATTTTTCAAGGGCCTGCAAGTTTAGAAGCTTTAGTGAACGACCCTGGATGTCTCTCTTCTTACAATTTAATTTGTAGAAGAACAGAGCAGTGACATCACAAGGTGTTTCAATTGTGCATGTGCGACAGAGCTGTGCATGCACAATTCAACGTTCCATGATTTCTAGGGATAGGACACGGATTGGTTACATCATTGTCCCGCCCTTCAAGTAGGCGTGGAAAGCTTAAGCAAGAAGAAGAAGGTGAATATGAAAAACAATCGTATGTACCTCCTTCTTGTCCTGCAGAATGAGACAACTGTCTCATTCAAAGCTAAAGCGTTTAATTTTTTACTTCATTCTTAGGGGGAACAAACAGTTCTTGGGGGTTACCGTCTATGACACACTCCTCCATATTTTACATTAAACAGACTATATTTTTGAGTATCTCAGTGGTCCACTATGTATACTCTTTGTGTTGGGCTGATAGTTTATTAATATTTTTAAGAATGCATTATATTGGCTTGGCAAACATTCCATATATGGTTTATATTTCTCACTGATCTCACAAGTTAACTTTAAATCCAGAAGTCGTGTAATTAAATGCCGGCCAGGGAGCTTCCAAATATCTGTAAAATGCCATAATATATTTAAATGCATTCAAAATGCTGACTGTCGTAAAGGAATATATGCTCATATGCCATAGACATATCCATTGGTCTATATTACCTAGTGGTAATGACAAAATGAATCTAACATAAACAGGCTTATTTAATAAAGCTAAAATTGTCCTGAATTCAAGGTGGATTTTAAATTTAAGGCATACAATGCTAAACTGGAAGGATATGGGACTTGAAGAATTTCTCCAGTTTGGCTACATAAGCTGTTATTTTAAATTCTCTTTGAATTCTTAACAATTCACACATTGGTACATAACACAGAGTGTCTTACAGAATTTGGCGTTTTTGACTCACCCTGTACATTTCATTTTCAACCTTTACTCAACCATAGTCACAAATGTTGTGAATATGTAATCGGTCCACACACCCCTACCATAATTTATGAATTCTACATATTTTGATTAAATAATATAAATTCTAGACATCTTACAACACATTAAAATTAATCTGTCTTATGTATTCCCTCTTTTTAAACAATGTATACACATAAACATTAAATTATTAATCATTTAGGACATTTCCCTATTTCAAAATTCATGAAAAGTTTGTCTGGTGTCGAAGGGTATACCAGATCGTCTCGAATCTCGAGATCCTCAGAATGATAGTAAAACATAGATGGGTTTAGACAAACCTCAGAGATTTAGAGTTCAAGAAAGGGGTTATAAACAGGGCAATATACTTCACATGTTTCATAATTCCTCCGAATTCTCGTCAAACATAAATGGATTTAGACAAACCTCAGAGTTTTCGAGTTCAAGGAAGGGGTCACAAACAGGGCAATATACTTCACGTCTCCTAATTTCATCTGAAAAGAAGGAATATGCAGACTGAATGGCTGGCTCCAAAGATGTCTCTTCCTTGGGATTTATGGCAATTTTACTCTCCATAAAATGCTTCGACCCCAGCATCATGTAAATACAATTAAAGTAGATTTGCCAACTAATTGCTTTTACATAAAGCAACGAACCATAACGCTTGCATAAATAGATTTAAACTTTTCAGCAGATTTTAAGATATCAGTGATAATAAATTAATCTGATCATGGAATAGACTATGGAAAAGACAGAACTGGTATGTCTGTAAATTACCTGTATTTGTGACATGAAAACACCCAGCAAGGAACCACCGTGTCCATTGTACATGTGGATGTAGACTATAAATAAGTACCATGGGGTTAAACACTAAGGGCCAAGTTTCCCCACTATCCATATTAATAATAGTATCTGCCATTCGGCCTGAAAAAGGCTTTTTTTCTTATTGTTTTAAATGTGGAGTCCATACTACAACTTAGGCTTTGGAATATTAAGAAATTGAGCAATGCGTGTCTTGAGAACTCACACATATCAGCTTCTGACTGTGAGGAAGCATGCCTACTGAGGTCAAAATACACTACAGCTCCACCAAAGTGCTTACATCTGATTTAAACTTCTCCTAGTGAAGAAACGTTTGTGATCAATAGTAACTCAACTTGGGGAAGTCTGGTTGATCAATACGCAACTTCAGACTCTATAACTTCAGACTCCATCATTTATAGTAAATGTCCGAACTCCAGACAGAGAGAATATACTTTTCACGAAAAAGGTTTCACTTTTTCAGAAAACAATGGCTGAAAAAGAATAAAACAAAATGAAGCCCATCATTCTCTGTCAAAAAAAGCTCATCCATATTGATCAATTAAATTGCATGCAAGGTGGGATTTGGAACTTCAGTGTGATTTAAAATAAAGTGGCAAAATGGCTGGTTTGTTATAGAAGCCTCAGTTTCTCCTCTTAATACTTTTTGGGTTGGCCAACTAGTTCCATGTCAAAACAGGTCACTATTCTTTTAACCTTCTGACAGCAAATGAGATATATGACTGAACAACAATCTGTGCTTATTCCTATATCGGTCCCTTTTTTTAAAATGTTTTGGACCTGTCATATGCTATAGAACATAATACAAAACTAACTTCCTGAATCAGCCTTTTCATTACATTCTGAATCTTACTGTCCAAGGTGGCTCAAATTGTAGCTTAACATCTGTTGTTCAATTAAAGCAGTTAGCTCGAATGACTAAATTCACAGAAAAGAACAGAAGTAAGATGTGTCAATTAAAAGCACAGGTGTTAAATTGTAGGTCTTCACTGGATTTTTGGGCGACACCATGCTATTAATATGATTACATCTCAATTTGGGACAATCTAATGATACTTCTAGAACCCAAGACCTTATTAGGAGACATTCAAAGACCCAAGTCAAAGATCTTTATGTATTTTGAACATCCTGAATGTTGTCAACAGACAATGAAAGGGGTCTTATATTTGAAGTATATTCTTCATCTGAAAAGGCTTATGGCATTTGAGAACTGATGAACTCTGACGTGGGCACATCTCAGTATTGATTAAACCTGTCGCAAAGGATAATCTTGAAAACTCAGGTTGATCCAAACAGTGCATGATCTGGAGTAATCTCCTCAAGATGTCACCTCCATAGAATCCATTATTAGCACAAATAGTTGATCTTGGATTGACAAGAGACAAACAATTTAGACAGAGAATGCAAGTTGATGTGCTCAGTCATTGTTCGAGCCAGTGTAGTGAAATTTTTTAATCTTTATCTTCAGACCCTTTGGCAGCTCATTCAATCTTCTGCTGCTGACAGTGATAGCACCCCTGGTTTGACCAAGTCTTTTTTTCCCCTCTGTGATCTTCTAAGCCCTCTTTCAAGTGGTTCTTGTTATCGTTCCGTGCCTTCTGGTGTAAACCATGTGCATTTGTAAACAGTTGTAAAGAACGATTTTTTTTATGGTTTATGTTTGAAGTGTGCCTCCACTAAAAATAAAATAAGAGACATTATTCAGGGATGCATATTTTTCAAGTGAGGTTAACAACCATGATAAAAAAAAAAAAAAAAAAGCAGATGGAATAATTTCAATGTGTGAATCTTGAATGGAAGAAGTGCAACATTTCCTGTTTTATATATTGTTTATTTTTTTACTTTTTATATATGTGTCTTGTTTCTACCAGATGGTGTTAACCTCAGTTCCTAAAATATAATCTGCACTTTTAAAAGGCGTATTATGTACTCATGATCAAAGCTAGTCTCAAAAGCAGATATGAATACCAAATTTATTTTAGTTAAATATTTTAGAGGAAGGGTATCCAAATGTGGGCATGGTTGGTAACAATGTTGCTTAGTATTTCTGAAATACAGTTTAAAAAAAATAAATACCTGTAATTAAAAACTGTAAAACCATGCTTTCTACCAGGTGTTTCCCAAATATGCATAACATGTATATTACCTATGTTATTACCTATATTACCTATGTTATGCATATTTGGGAAACACCTGGTAGAAAGCATGGCGTTCTCATATATCGTCTTAGAGAGTGAACATTTGGTGCCTTTTTTATGTAGTCAACACCCTCAAGGTTATTCATTAAAGTGAGAATTCAATGTTAATTTTCAATTGTAAGGTCCAAACAGCTGCTTCCAGTTTGACTATAGACACACAGACCCCTGCATCTCATTAAAGTAGTGTGTCTGTCCCCCTGTAAAACATTACAGTGCTCAGACTGCCTCCCAGACAGTCACTAGAGGCACATCCTGCTGGTTCACAGAGTTTGACTCCATGAAATGATGCTGGACATCCTCACGCTGTGCATGAGAACATCCGGCGTCTTCAAATCCCCTATACAAAAGCATTGATGCAATGCTTTCCTACGGGAAAGGCTTAGTATACATGTAGAGGAGACGGAGCTAGCATTGAGGTAAGTGAGAAAAGCATTAAACTTTCAACTGATGCGGGGTGGGAGGGAGGGCAGAGGGACACTATAGTGTTAGGAATTCAGCTTTGTTTGATCGCTAACATTACTAACACTATAGTGTTCTTTAAAAATTAAAACTCACTTTGAATTCTCCACTCCATGTCCACTTTCAGGAATTCTCCACTCCAATTTGAATTCCTGAAAGTGTCTTCCTTACTGTGATTGAAGAAGACATCTTTGAAGTAACATCTCAGAAAAGCTTGTTTACTTCACTTTACTTTGCATTACTTTTGGTGACAGAGATCATGGAATAATAATCTGTCCAAGATTTGTAAAAAGATAGAAAATAATAAGTCCAGCACAAACTTTCATGTTGAAGGTGATTCTCCGTGTCCACAGCAAACAGATAACGTAAGATCAGGGCTTTATTGTTTGGCACCTTTGACTTGAAGGTTTGCATTGATATTTATTATTTTCTAATATCATAACTAGTTTTTGGGTGAAATCGGAGTAATGAACCCTTAACTGAGCAGGTCCTTCTCCTTTTATAACTTTTCTTCCACTTGAAAGGTATAAGGCCAGAAGGATTTCATGAAACCAATAGATTGTGAAAATTACATACATACAAATACATTGAAATAAACCTTGAGAAAATGACAGTTTCATTAAAGCAGAGGAATGTAAAAAGGCGGATGATTACACAGAATAGTGTGAGCAGTGGACCAAGATCATCCAGATGCTTCATATAGGTGAAACTTGCAAAAGTGATGTCTCACCTGCATATTCCTGTGGAAGCATAGGCTTGCTAAGAACTTTTCGAAAAGCTGAAATCCACTCCGAGCGATCCAAGTCATTCTCACACGTGAAGAGAAACTTTCTTTCGGGAGTTACTATGGTGATTCCATATTGCCAGTGATTCCCTTGGGTGGCGTTCGGAAGACCTTCTTGTACTTCATAATGATTCTCTGTGCTTCCAATGAAAACCTCACCCCTGGCAAAAGCATCCTACAGAGTGACAACAAAGCCAAGCATATTAGGTGACCAGTAAAACCAGGTGATAGTAACCCATTAACAACCAAATTTAACCAATTGCAGTCATCTCCATGTGGTCCATGAAGACCTAAAGCCAGGAAGAAATGGTCTGCAGCCACAATGTTTTGGTAGCTCATAGGTTAAAGATGCTGTATAGTACGAAGCTGACACTTCTCTTGACTCCACCCACCAGAAGTTGTGTCACTGCTTGTGGAAGAGTACAGCACAGAGGTCTATGGGGGCTCCTTTACGACCACAGGAGCCTCCATAGACAAAATCTTGCAATACATGAGAATATGCCTGTTGCCCACAGCCGTCGCTAGGGACAACTATGGCAACTGACAACACTTGAAGCTGTCTTTTGTCAGCATTTAGTATGAAGATAAAGCAAGTAGTCATTAATTGTCTTAAGACATCTTTAGATTACTTTGGAAATTTAATGAAAGGTCAACAAAGTCAATATGAATAACTCTTGAAGATTCTGTTGGTATGAAATAAATATGGTGGTGGCAGCTGCTGAAATGGGGAATGAAAACACAATACTTTCCCTCTTTTCATCATTCTGATATTAAGAACTAACTCTTTTGTTTTACAAAAACTACATTAAAAAATTATATAATATATGTGCATTTCTTTGTCTTCGTTTAAGTTTGAATGAAAACACGATTGCAACCAAAGAAACAATTCTCACCAGAGGATCTTTGAAGTACATTAACCTTCTGTCATCCAGTGTAAACCATCGCTTTTTAAAGCCTTCCGTATGCTAGAAAAAGGAAAATAAAATCACTTGAGAAAACACATTGGTGTCAAAGCAAATTTGATATGATCACTTAAAGAGACATTCTAGGCACCATAACCACTTCAGTCTGTTGACATTTACTGGCTCTCATACTAATGATTTGCTATAGTAAAGATAACAGCCAGGAGGTGATCAGTGCTTAAGATTATATATACATACGATACAGATGATATTCTCAGTATATGAATCTATAAGTACAAAGCAAGAAACAGATTATGGTGCAGTACAGTAGATGTTTGTGAAGGGAGTACAAATAGGCAAAAGTGCACACTCACACTTTTAAGAGCTGTCTCAGTTCTATTATGAAGGCCTGGACAGAATAATCCCCATCTATGGAGCTCTTTGGAGCTTGTTTTCAGGATGGAGTAGGTATATGTGAAAAAATACACATATACCTTTTTTTCACATATACCTACTCCATCCTGAAAACAACCTGCGATTTGCCCGTCGGGTGGCCTAAGCATTTATATCCACCTGATGGGTATCCCTAAACAGGGGTCTAGTCAGTTGCCACGGTCATCTAAGACCGCGACCGGACCACTGTAGTATTGGATGCTTGGAGGAAGTGCTGTCACTTCCTCCCAGATTCCAATACTATATGGGTCCGGTGTATGTGACTGTGTATGTGTCGGTGCTATACCAAAACTTGAACAGGTAAATCGTTGGACCAATCAAAGAAGAGCATAGGTTATACAACAAGTAGCCTGAAGAATTCCTTCCTATTTCCAGCTGAGACGTTAATGCACATGGAATTAGAGAACATTAAGAAGACAATTTAAATATAATGACAAATATGAACAGTGGAGCTTGAAACTCTTCCAGAACATTGAACTGTATAGATTCTGAGGACCAATATGCAGCTTTAGGAATATCTAATAGTGAATGTCCAGCTTGGTAAACCTTGGTGGACATTGCACCTCCAGTGTAACGAGCAACAAATATAAAAATTTAAATCCTAGCCATAGACATTATAAGTCTAACATATCTTCCTATCTTCCTAACATTGGTGAAGAGATTGGAAGGTGAGATTTACGGTAAGAAATTAATAGTTAAAATGAGGATTGAGATCTAAAACTCTTGGTTTGTATTTCATATGTTTGTAAACAGCTAACCACACAGAGTTTGGAATGTTTCGGAAAAGCTGGATAAAATATGGTTCTAAGTTTGTTTTTTGTACATCTAAAAATATTATATTGAACACCATTAGGAGTGTAGGTTCCATTAGATAAATCCAAGGTTTTAACTTTAGACACTCTTTTGAAAGAAACAAGGCAAAGTAAAACGGCAAGTTTACATGATAACAATTTTGAAGATAAAGAATCATTATCATCCTAATTATTAAACATTTGAGTACATTTATATCCCAGCTATCATTGTATTGAGGACATGGAGGACTTTGGAGTCTAATTCTCTCATTGGCTTAAAAATTAGAGGATGTTTACCTACCTGATAAAGATCAATAGGGACATAAGAAGCTGAAATGGCAGATCAATAAAGATTAATTATATGATAAGCCTTGCTCTAATCAAAGATGTATGATAAAATATATAAAATGTAGGAGATAGATACATGTATGGGATCCATATTCTGTTCCGTGCCTACCGTGCATTAACCCAGGCTTCCAAGTCTCCAGGCTGACCTGTAATTAGTTCTGGTACCTGCCCAGGCTTCTGATAGTCATTTTTTAGTTGATAAAGAAATGTTTTTATCAGATCCAGCTGGTCTGAAATCAAGCAAGTTGTCCTGACAGTATTAGTGGATGTGGATTCCATGTTGGGTCTAAGAGAATGGAATAATTCTTGAGAAATTTATTATAATACTCAGCATTTGAGGAAACCAGGGCTGAGTTGGTAACCAAAGAGTTATTAAAACAAAGGATGATTTGTGAATAGCCAGTTGAAGAATTACGTGAGAGATCACCACAAAGGGAAAAAAACACAATTGGTTTCCTTGGGCCAAATTTGAAGAAACACATCTGTACCCAATGCCTCTGAATCTGGGGGCCAATGGAAAAACGTGTTAAGTTGATGATTGAGACACAACACAAAAGATCTATTTGGAAATAACCCAAGAGTGAAAAAGTTCTTGAAAAATCAAAGGACCTTGCTCAAATCACTGTAATCGACAAGGAATGGAGAATTCCAGTCCGCTATTGTATTCAACAAACCAGGTATGTTTTCAGCTTTCAATGCAATGTCTCTTTCAATACGAAAATGCCAAAATTGTTTGGCGCAATCTGCTAGGGTGTTGGATTTTGTACCTTCTAGTTTTTTGACATATTAGACTGCCATTACATTGTCCATCTTGAGAAAGACAGCATAATTAATGTGTATAAGCCATCGGCCAAATTTCTAGATATTTGGGATAGATGTAATGGTTAGATGTATTGGTTCGACCAATTTAAAACGCAGTATGAGGCAAAACAAAGGAGGACACAGTCTTCACTTTAATGACCACAATCTGGCCAACATCGACTGTTCAGATACGATGCCAGGTCAACATAGAGGACGGCAAAAGATGCGGTACTAGTCACAACAATTACATCCAAAATGGCCACTGTGACTGGGTCTCAACCAGGCAGGAGCCCAATGAACAAAAGGGTAAGTTCAGTCTTCACCTATAGAAGTCAAAATTTTATGCACATGGCATCTACAGTCAGGTACAAAGCAGTAATGAAGAGGAGAGAAACTCAGTTCCACTCAGGCCAACATGAGGTACAAGATATATATGAGGCCTGTCCAGAAAGTATCCAGCCATGTAATATGAAAATGTATTTAAGAAGATACAAGGTGCAAGAAACATTATACATGGGACAATGACGCCTCAGTCCCCTTCAAAGTAGGCACCTTGGAATCTCACACAGTTCTCCCAGCGTATCTTCCACTGTTCAAAACACTCTGCAAAATCCTTTGTTGGAATTGCCATTAGCTGCCTCGTTGTATTTACCTGAATCTCATCTATGATCTGAAATCGCAGGGCGCCAAATCTTTTGACAGATTCTTGACCATCTTAGAAGCTTTTCTGCCACACTTTTATTTGCGCAGCACTAATTGCATCGTCTCTGAAAGCCTTCTGAATCATCCGAATAGTTTCCACGGAGGAATGTTCAAGCTTAATGCAAATTGGATGCAAATTTGTTGCTCTACTCACTCAATCAACGGCGTCTAGCGCCCCCACTGACTAGTACAGTGAAGTTGTCATTGTTCACGCATGCGCATTCCAGTCCATTCTCCTTGGCTGTCAGGTTTCATCTATGTCTCGCAAACCGTTTTTGTTATATTAACAATGGCTGGACTTTTTCCCAGACAGATGTTTTATATATAATATAAATATAGTGAAATGGGAAATATATATTATGTAATAAAATCAAATAGTATGTAACAACAATCAAAAACAGCAGGACGTGAATCATGTAGAATTGTGGAATACTTAACTGTTGATGGAGCAGCAAAGAAAGAGGAAGGAGTTCTTCAGGCTAACTATTGTATAACCTGTACTCCTCTCCGATTTACCTGTTCAAGTTTGGTTATAGCAAACAGTTTGTCTGTTAGTTCTACCTATCTTATTGTTAATCCTTTTTTTGCTGCTGTGAGTAGTAAAGAAAGTCTAAAGCATAATACGGGTCTGCCATAAAATTTAGGATTAGAGCCACTATTGATCTTACCTTTGGTCCTGTTTTTTCCATAAAACCTTCTTTTAGAAAGTTCCTTGTCAGCTTTGGAACAAGCTAAGAGAGGTAAAAAAAAATAAAAAAATTAGAATAATTAAAATAATTAAATAAAAGATAGGGTCAGGTTTAAACCAAAACATTTTACAATTATGATGACACTTAAAACAGTTGACAAAGTACAGTAATACATTAAGTTATGTATAAGTGTCCACTACTACATTACGTCATATTTTATTGAATTTTTAGGTTTTCAGAGATACAATAAAGAAAGAAGAAAGTGGGCACACAGGCCTCAAAATATAGAGTCCCGAGAAATCATAAAGCATTAACAACAAATGATTAAACAATATGTGTAAATAATACAATTTGCAGGCAATCAATGAAAGGTATCTCGGAGGCAGTCTGGCTTAGAATTGTGTGGTTCTTTCCAGTGTTATAATGCCAGCAGCAAGATATATTTTAAAGGATGCAACCACTGGTCAAATTGTTTTCATAGATCTGCGTTTAATCGGTAATGCTGCCTATCCAGTGTCAATACTCTGCAGCGAGACATGCCAGCGGTTTTCACTCCGGAGATGCACTGATGTAGTGCTATTAATTCATCCTAATTTTCCACAGTCTGAAACTATTTCATTTCGGAGTTCAGTCGGACAGGACTATCACTCCATGTGCTGGGGGCATTGGCGAAGCACTGCGAGAAACCTCAGTGTGTAGAAAATGTTTAATAAAATGTTGCCCTCTGTATGATTACTACCCAGCACCCCTAGAATTCGGGAGGTGTAAAACTGGAATGTGGATTGTGTGACCAAGAGAATGGGGTACGAAAAAACGCGAAACCTTGGCATGTTAAACTTGTGGAGCACAAGCACTTTGCCAGCCAAACTGGTCTGCTTATGTTTCAACTACTGTGGATTAACACATGTAGGGTGCTGCAAATAATCTTTTTAGGTGGTTTTCTCTGCAGTTATTATTGCTGTAGTGCCAACTTACTCCTCAGCGCATGACAATTAGGTAGTGTGGATATATAGGACAGGAAGTAATTATCAGACAAAATCCCAAAATCCAGCACTGTCCTGCCATTTCCAGTAAACTTGGAAGGTATGAAACCATAACAAACATAATTCAGATTTCTAGAAATAGGTGAAAATGTGAAACTATTTGAAAGTTAGGTATTATTTTACTAAAATCTCTTTAGAAAACTTGCAGATTTCAACAGACTAACAAAGACCCATTGTTCTCCTTTCCTCTATAAGATTTCTTTGCTTCAAAATTGTGTGGCACTTTTTAAACAGCTCTACTTGTAAGTATGTCTCCTGACATTTGTATGTTTCTGAACAGTCAACTCACATCAATGTCTCCTGCTCCCGGATAGGCCACTTGCAAATAGTGAAAGCGTGCCGCCCGTATGGCATTGTACCAATCAACTATTTCCTGTGTTTTTAAATAAACAGACAAAGAAAACACGTTAACATGTTACACACACATTTTCCCACAATGCTTTGAATCTATTAATTAACTCAGGTGTATAGATTGGTAGATCAACTGCAATAGAAACACAGCCAGGTTTAGTCATTGAACATTGATGTGTTGGGACTTTATTGGGGTATTGTATATTTAAGGCCCAGATAGAGGATCTGGAATAAAACATAATTTAATTCAGCAATTGTGGCGCAAAACATGTGATTTCCTGTTGAATTAATGATAATTAATGAATAACCCTGCATTAATTCTCAGTGAACCTATTCAGTGACACAATGATGGATAATCTTGGCATCTCAATGTCTGTGAAATACATATCACATTATCCTGAGTCCATTTAAAGGATGGAAGGGCCTGGGAATGTAGCTAACAAACATATAGTGTTCCTCCGTTAGCCATCACTACACTAACATTTGTCAAAATTCAACTCAGCTTGAGTGCTCACTTACATTTGAGTGAATTGTGCTTGCAGCAAAAACAACAGTCAGGAGCACAAACATGTATTTCTTACCCTATAGCAGGCATAGGCAACCTTCGGCACTCCAGATATTTTGGACTACACCTCCCATGATGCTTTGCCAGCATTATGGATGTAAGAGCATTATGAGGGATGTAGTCCGCAACATCTGGAGTGCCGAAGGTTGCCTACCCCTGCCCTATAGTGTTAGAAACACCGTCTAGCCCCCTGGCTCACCCTTGCCCCTTAAATATAATCTTACCTTTACTCTGGCTCTGCCCCATATCTGCCTGCTTGGCTGACATAATCAGAAGTGTTATTCAAAGCCAATCACAACGCTTTCTCATAGGATTGGCTGAGACTGTCAAGGAGGCAGAGAAGTGGCAGAGCCAGCACAAGCCAAACATAGCTCTGGCCAATCAGCATCTCCTCATATAGATAAATTGAATCAATGCATCTCTATGAGGAAAGTTACGTTTTTCCATACACAGTGCAGCACTGCCCCATGAAGCACCTCGAGTAGTCATCTGAGTAGTGGCCAGTGGAGGGATCACTAGGCTGTAATGTAAACACTGCATTTTCTCTGAAAAACAGTGTTTACTCAAAAAAAGCCTGCAGGTAATGATTATACTCACCAGAACAAATACAATAAGCTGTAGTTGCTCTGGTCACTATAGTGTACCTTTAAATAAAGTAAGTACCCAGTAACCATTATTTAGATTAGTATTAAATGATTTGTAAAAGCTACATGTTATTGTTCTCGGCTTGGCTACCCCTTTTCTAACCAAGTATGTTTGATCTGTGGCTTTGAAGCTACTCAGAGCTAGCACTCTCATAATCTTGAATGATATGATCTGTGGCTGGGTAATAATAACACACTGATAAGTGCTGGTTTGGCATACAATTCTCATGTCTAAATCACAGTTAAACATCACATTTAAAATGCAATTATCCTAATGCCCACTAGATGTCACTATATGATCTCACCATGTGGAACAGCTCTGCACACATGCTCAGCACCACAAGAGTTCAACCTTTGTTATTTAGACAGTTGCCATAGCAATAAACCAACTCCCAATGACTGCACCTTAAACAGGTGTAAGGTCGAAAGCTTTTTGGATTTGGGATTCTATAAAAGCGGAACAATGATGTACAAAAAGAAACGTCCAATGAAATCAATCATTAACAAGTTTTGCTTTTTTTCTGAAAAAAGGACAATATATTTCTGTCGCCTGATATGATAAAAATAAAAAAAAGTCTGGCTTGTGCCATTTCAGAATAAAAAACATTAACCCTTTCGGCCATGACAGATTCCACGGCTCAAGCAAAAGGCTGTTTTTCATTATTATTTATTCAGTTTAATTTATATGTTGAATATTGTATTGCAATAACGCCCATTCTGAATATCACCTAATTCCTAGTGCTTTCGGCCTTCTCCTTTATCTCACAGCTCACTAGGGCAAGACTTGGTTACTGGCTTACTTTGGCCATCATTCAAGTTAAACCGCAGGTTCAGCCAATTACAATTCTAATATTGCAATCAGGGATTGGGTATATGTTTGAAACTTTTGCAAAACACTAACTTAAAAATACTGACTTTTGTGGAGGGAAAAAGTAAAACATAAAACAAAATATACTCCTTTAAATTTTTATTAAATATGGCAAATCCATTAAAAAAACATACAAACAAAAAACAAAAAAAATTATAAAAAACATAAGATTTTCAAACGAATTTTGACTTTTCTATGCAGGACACATGCAGTACCCTGCTATCACCCATCTGCAACAAGCTACCTTTTCCCTGTCATAAATTATTTACTTGGCACCAGGATGTCTATAGGACTATATAGAGTTCAGTCTTGGTACTTATACAGTGGTGTTCAGCATCAAACGTTAAACATGCACTGGCCAATCAGAAGCTATTCTTACACTTTTGCAATCAAACATTGTTCACTTGAGAGTTTAGGGGTTTGCCGGATTACACGGCGTGAAAGGGGTGTCGAGGAACATAATATACTGAGGTCAGAAGAGGAATGCCGCAATCAGAAATATTATATGTAATTTAAAAAAAAAATTATGTGATGAAAACTATACCAGTTTGAAAATTGTCCAAGGCCTTTTCGAATCAAATCAGAACCTGAACACGGACTGGAATTAAAAATGGGGTGCAGAAGCTTTGTAGAGGCTGATAAAATTGTGTGAAAAAGATTTTAACTGTAATAGGTGGAAGGATAAAGCAATTTTTCCGGTTTATGTCAGCACACCCACCTTTCCATCTTCGTGAAATACAAAAATATTCCGGGTGCTGTTATCCTTTAAATAGGTGATTTGCAAACCATTCGGGTTCCCTATTTTGGCCGGCTGGAAAGTAGCGTTTAGATGTTCAATCTTCATAATTGCTTTGGGCTCCTTTGCCTGGAAAACAGATTTAGATAAATAAGCTAAATTCTGAGGGAAACAATAACTTTCCAATCAAACTATCGTTTAAAGCAGTGAAAAACATAACGGAAGATGCTTTTCAGTAATAACTGAATCTAATGATGCGTATAATAGGCTTTGATTACGAGGGATGCTTTCAAAAGTGAAAATATAAGCCACTTTGGCATAAGAGAGGGAGGCAAAAATATGTTTCGTTTTATGGGGTGTCTTTATTGAGTGGATAACTTGAAAGTGCAAATACAAACATCTTTTATTGCATTACGCAAATTAAAAAATAAGACGCCGATGTCAGATAACACGACGGGGAAAGGAAACAGGCTAAATATTCAGACAGAATGACTACTGATGGATTTGGGCTCATGCATGAAATGGACAGAAAACGGTGGGTTTGGTTGTACAAATGACCTACCTCTCTCTTTTAATGCTGGGAAGTAAAGGTAAGTCTTTTCTTTTACATTTTTTAACAGAATTTCACGTGTTCTTTAGATTTCTGTGAATGGGGATGGGTGACCACCTGCACTGCGCCCTGACTGCCATGTTGCTGAGTTTGTGAACTAGCTCTCTATTTGATATCATAGTTATTTGACAAACATGTAGCTCTTCCATTGTAATATACAAGCGTTCGACTGCTATGGTGTATTCATATTTTTAGAATTTAGAATGAAATTTCCTGACTTGAAGTTAGGCCGATCATTTTAGATCATAAGAACCTGGCCGGGTAATTAGCCCTGAAGAGGTTAATCAAGTCAATACTATATTTCTACTGAATCCAACTGAATTATACCCATTCACAAACATGTCCCCATTCTTCGTTTGCCCATCCGCCTACCACAAAAATATATAAATAAAAGGACAAGCCAAACTCCTCTGAATAATGGCTGGTGTGCTATCCTATCCATCACACAGACACGTTCAATCAGGAAGATCCTGGCCACATGTCCGAATACTGAATAAGTACTTTTGCTGCCCCAGACCTATAAAATATATCAGCATCCAGTGCAGAGCCAGATAGAATGCCTGTCTTACAAGAGATAAAGTAAGTTTCAAAGTAACTAATCTAACATGATGGCCTTGGGGTTACAAGGAATTTACAAGCAGGTAGCCTAAGGTTTGGGGTGCATGCATTCAATATGCTGTATAGACTATAAATCCCATTATACTACACTATTTCACAGCATCTCTAGTGTCTATAGATATCACCAGGGCTCCACTTGCTGCCCACGGGCATTCTTATATGCATAGGGTTGACGGGGATCTCTGCTTGCCAGTTCCTCCAGGGCTGCACATGAAAAGAGCACTGTTCATGTCTCGTAGTAGTGCAAATAGGTTTATATTGCTAAAACCTACTGGAACCATGCCTCATATCATCCCAAATGCAGGACTGTCCAATTAAATTCAGGACAGTTGGGATGTATGTTTATGTGTCTATGTTTCAGTGAATTTGGAATGTGTAGATGTAGAGTTATGTGTGTCTGGCTAGTTATGTATTAGTAGTGTATGTTTTGCACGTTAGTGACTGCTTATCTGTGTATGTGCCCAAATAGGTATGCCAGTTGCTAGTTATTTATATGTTTGAGCTAATTGGATGTGTGAAAGAGAGTTTGGATAGTTTATGTCCTTTGGGGCACACCAGTTTTTATGTGGGGGAACAAATGTAAACACTAAGATAATTTTTTCAGTACGGGAGGGTGATAAGCCAAAAAAATTATAGGGAAAAAGTAGCGTCTTCAATTCTCGACTAGATTTCAGTTCTGCAGGGCCCCTCCTCCTCATTGGTAGCTGTTTGTGAATGCTTACTTAAGAACATCTAGACGTAAAAAAACTGGGCTGGTTTGAACTCTGCCCCGTTTTAGTAGGTTTTGCACATGTCTAGTGTCCTTTAAGAAGGAATTTCCATTGAGTTGCCTTTTGGGTAGCAGAGCCAGAGACATGCTATTGCCCTTTCTATTCAGACACCATTATTGACTGACAGCACCAGGGGGTGGGGTTGCAGTGCCCACAGGAGAGAGAAGCAAAAAGCCATCTTGGAAGTAACACAAAGAGAGCATGTGAGAGTGAATGTTTAGGTCAATCAGTTACAAAGGTATATTCAGGTAGAAGTCAGTGAGTGATAGAGATGTTTAATTTGTGTTTGTGTGTGGTCTTTGTCTGGCCCCATTCCATGGCTCTGGCCTTTCGAATATAAGAAAATGTATCATATACAGACCAGGCACATGTGATTTTCATAATTAAATAAAGACTGCTGTATTTTGGAAAGATCTACGAGTGCACCCCAATCTTCATTCTTATATATATATATAAAGTAGAGATTGTAGCTGTATTAGTCCAGTGATGTAGACGTAAATAAACTGTTAAAATTCGTATCTTGTAATACCTTTTTTATTGGACTAACAGAGTTTTTTAATGACAAGCTTTCGGGAGAACCTCCCTTTCTCAAGTCTGAATCATTTCTGAGCAAGACGACACATAGAATTCAAAGTTGTGTTGTGATACAGGGGTTAAAGCGACATGGGTGCAGATAAGACACAGGTTTGATAGAACATAGACACCATTCTCGCAGAGGGTCGTAAATATCTTTCTGAAGATCACAGATTGAGTGGGGAGAGAGAAAAAAAACAAGCAAGCAGTGCAGAAGATGGTGCTAGAAGGGGAGAGTAAAAACAAATAATTACTTATATAAAAATGCATGAATTCCCATCCAAGTGTTACAGGATATGCATGAAGGCCTATATCCAGCATAAACAGACACATGTACACACTCACACACATGTACATATACATATACACAAGCATAGGCGTGCGCACGGGGTGTGCCGGGTGTGTCTGGGCACACCCTAATCCCTGCGGCCCGCGCTATGGACCGGTGGGGAAGATCAAAGAATCCGCCGTGTCCCTTTCGCGAGGTCGGAGCGTTGCCACGGCAACGCTCAAATCTCGCGAGAGTGAGCTCTAGCCCCGCAGGCTAGAGTTCACTCACCACTGGACCACCAGGGATGGCAGCAGCACGATCCCCCCTTCCTACAAAAGGTAAGAAGGGAAGGGGCATATTAACTAAACGGTCCCCCCACCCCCACACAATACACACAAACAGCACACACACAGAAACTTTACACATACACACACACAGCACAAACTAACTGCACCCTCACACAGTGCCCTCACACACACACACACCACCCTCACACAGCGCCCACACACACACAGCACCCTCACACACACACACAGCAGTGTGTGTGTGTGTGTGTGTGTGTGTATATATATATATATATATATATATATATACACGCTGCATGTGTGTTTGTGCTTTAGGGTGCATACCCTTATGCAATAGGCTGCGCACACCTATGTACACAAGTACATACACAATATACATATAAATGCAACCTGCATCACAACTCAGCTTTGAATTCTATGTGTCATCTTGCTCAGAAATGCTTCAGACTTGAGAAAGGGAAGTTCTGCCGAAAGCATGCCAGTGAAAAATTCTGTTAGTCCAATAAAAAAAGGTATCACAAGATACATATTTTATCTGTTTTTTAAATATATATATATATATATACACACACACACACACACACACAGTGAAACATGCAACCAATATTGGTGCAGCCATTTCAGTCTATTGTATCCATTGCTTTTAGTGTGCTTTGGAAATTCTGCAACCATGCAGATTGGGTTATCTGTACAGGGCCGCTAGTGTTCTGCAAAAAACCTCCAAGTGTAACCATCAGTATGATCTCTTGTGGATTGCTAGGCTGCTCAAGCAGTTGTGTGGTACTGAATATGGCTCATAGCAAACTGCACATCATGGTGTTTCGTAAATAAAAAAATATCAATATGCATTTATAAGACTTATTAACATAATGAACTTGTAATGGGTACATAAAAACTCGTTCATATTTTAACATATTTCAGGCACGTGGAGGAAAGGATTTCGGATGGCTAAGTAATCCTCTTATTTTTGGCCCCACTATAAGATACATGAAACAGCACAATGATGATTTTTACAGAGAATGCCATTCATTTAAATTTGCACTACTATACACCATTAATTATAAAGGAGCATCTGTCCCCAAAACATTTTGGTCTTAGAATTACCCTATTTCACTTACTCTTTTGTGAAGATGTGCGTAAGTGGTTTGTGTCCGTTTAGAATTGATACAGAATTCATACAAATTTCGCTTCGTTTGATTAGCAATAAATACCTTTTGAGGTTTTGCCTGTTGGTCCATTTTAACAAAAAACGCAGGGAATGTTTTTGTTTGTCTACATTGCCATAACCTTCTTCTAATGGGATAATTTTGCAACTAACTTTCAACAAAGCCACATCATAATGTGCAAGCTGTCTTGATAACTTTGCAATGATTGAAATTCTCAGAGGCAAGCGAGGCTGGTTTGATTTTTTTTTTTGTACTCACATCATTTTTGTTGAAGTATTTTAAGGCTCCTTCGCGCTCAGAAAGAACAAATTTTCGGCTTAAGAACTGCCCGTTGTCACGTCCCCTCTTCCACAAAAGTCCTTCCCTATAACCTGACAGCAAAGAAAAAAAATATCATCAGCTTTTTTTTTTGTCATCCAATCATACAATCTTGTACAGGATGAATTTGCACAAGAGGGATTCACTTCAAATGCCGCCTAGTTTTTTTTGCAGTTCACTCAAACTGACAGCATCAAACTCATTAGGATGGAGAGAACGTGAGCCGCCCAATAATGGAGGAAGCAATATCCCCGTGGCATACACAATACACAAGGACACAGAAACACTTCAGCCTGGCTAGCTGAGCATCATAGGAGTAAAAGTCCATTGGGATTTTCTTGACTAAAATCTGAATTGTAGTGTAATTACCTGGAAAAGGAGCAAAAAAGGAGAATTCTTCCAAATCGGCTATTTTACACTTGATACAATTAAAAGTTTAGTGAATAATCCCCATAATGAATTTGCCTCTGCCTGATTACGCACACACAAAACCCTAGATTTGCAGGGTTATTCACAAAAGTGACAATTGTTGGGAATTCAAAGTAAATTTCAAATTTAAAGCCACAATATCCTAATTAGATGCTTAGCTGACTTAGAGAAGTTTTCCAATTTTGCCTAAAATTTTAAATTCACTTTGAATAAATTTTGGATTCCTAACAATTTTGAATTCCTTAAGTGAATACGTCTGACAACTTTGCAGATGTAACAGTTATTGTGCTGGCAGGCAACACTAGTTATAAAATAAAACAGAGAGAGTTGCCTGAACCACACACACCACACCTGTGTGCATGTAGCCAGTGCATTGCAAGAATGGCACGGACTATGATCAGCTGACATTCTGCGCAAGTGGTAACTGTAGCTCTCAGAACCCGACAGCAGGTAGTCACAGTCATAACTGGTAATAACAAACTGAGTGTACTGGCCACTGGCCAACTTTATCCTCTCACAATAGCTGATATGACCCAATAGGTTACCACTTAGCAGAAGCTTAGCTTTCCTAGATACTTTCTCAATTATCAAAATAATGACATCAATTCATTCAGTACCAGGCCAATTTGATATATATATATACCCCTTAAGGACACATGACAGGGGTGGTACAATATATCTAAAGAAAAACATTTGAGATTATTTGTATGCGATAGCCTGGATGTACATTCAAAATTCTGTGTGTGTGTGTATGTATATGTATGTATATATATATATATACACACAATTGCAAGAAAAAGTATGTGAACCCTTTGGAATGATATGGATTTCTGCACAAATTGGTCATAAAATGTGATCTGATCACATTTTATCATCTAAGTCACAACAATAGACAATCACAGTCTGCTTAAACTAATAACACACAAAGAATGAAATGTTGCCATGTTTTTATTGAACACACCATGTAAACATTCACAGTAGCCTATAACACAGCGGTTCCCAAACTGTGTGCCGCGGCACCCTGGGAACCGCAAGATATTTTCCTGGTGCTATGATCATATGATCGTAGCACCGGGAGCTGTGCCTCACTCTCTCCTGTGGGCTCTGCAGATCTCCCTCACTGGCCCGCTATTACTGTAACGCTGCAATTGGCAAGGGATGGAGGGAGAGAGGACTCGTGGGGAGCTCTAACCTGCAGGTCCACCGGGTTCTCCTCTTGCAAGCTCGGAGTATTGCCACGGTTACCACGGCAATGCTCCGAATCTCGTGAGTGTGAACTCTAGCCTCAGGAGCTGCTAGAGTTCACTCTCACCACATGGACTATTAGAGCTTCTCCACCGGACCACTAGGGATTAGTACTGCCCCCCCTCCCAGGCAAGGGTAAACAGTGAGGAGGGATATGAAAATAATTATTTTTAATTTTTTAAATGTGAATTTGCCCTCCTACCCCCACAGAGACACAGTAACTCCCCCCATGCACACACACTACCCCCCATACACACACACACACTACTCCCCCATACACACACACACACACACTGTACCCCTCATACAACCTGCCCCCCCACACACACACACTGTACCCCTCACGGACAAACTGCCCCACATACACACACAATACATCCTTCACAAACAAAATGCACCCCCGTACACTCACTGCACCCCTTACACGCACACACAGAGCCCCTCACACACACACACTGCACCCCTCACACACACACACTGCACCCTTCACACACACATACTGCACCCCTCACACACACATACTGCACCCCACACACACACATACTGCACCCCTCACACACACACACTCCACCACTTACACACACACATATTGCACCCCTCAAACACACTACTGCCACTATCCCCTACTACCCGGCAGATCCCAGGTAAGTTATCAAACTGTTCTCAAACAGTTGGACCACTTACTCTGGGAGGGCACTGCAGCACTACTGACACTGTAGTATTTTTGTGATCCTCTGATGAAGTGATCTGTGATCACGAAACGCGTAAGGCGGCATCTCCACACATCGGTTCCTGAGAGAAAGCATATTTGAAACGCATCACAAGCCGCAGGGGAACGCACGCGGCTAGAATCCAGTGTTACTCAGCACGAGAAAGTCCGTATCCACTTCAGTCCGGCCGGCAAGAAAGTGATTTCAACATCTTCGGACCAAAGTCTGCTCTACCTGGTATTGATGCTATTCCTATTTTGCACTCTCTTTTTGGGACTACCATATTTTATTAGTTTTTAGGACTACAACATTTGTAGTTTTTATATATGTATTTTCTGTGCTTTTTTTCGACAGTTTCATGTACTAATAAATTTTCAATAGTACTCTGTCTGTTGCACTATATTTTCCCACATATATTTATGTTTTAACCCTTCGAGAGTTTCTTTTCCGTATTGGTTTTTGCAGTGCAGTGGTTCATCCACCTATACTAGATTACCATTTCAGCCACTTGTGGACTGCACCTACCAGATACTAAAAGAGGTTATGACCTATTTATACTCACAGTATCAGTGATTTTTTACGATTATATCTCCATTTTTATTTTTCATTTTCATTTATTCATATTTTTATCTCTATTTCTGTGTGCCTTTCCTGTATCTATTATTGATTTATTTCAATAAGCATTTCTCAATTTCATATTGCTTAACCACTGGTGGTGATTTTTTACAAGTGATACAGTGGTTATGGTAGTCATATCCAATCTAACTCTAGAGGATAATTCTACCATTTTTTGGTGTTTATCCACTATTCAGTTGTTTATTTTTAGTATTTTTGTGTGCCTGGACCTGCCAAACAGGCTGTCAGTGGTGTGCTTGACGCCAGGCTGGCACATCCATTCAGCGAGTTGGCCTGCAATCCGGATGGGGATCTATACACCAAGTCCATTTTATTAAGCTGAAATTATTTTAGTGTCACTATAAGATGCATTTCATAGGATTATCTTAGCATTAATTTCCGCTATGCTGATTTTGAATTATTTGAAGATAAGTTTATGTGTCCTGCTAACAGTATATCTGAAACCCATACAGTCCTCCCTCTTCCATTTCCAATGGGAACATGAGGCTAGTTGTGTTCAGAGGGTGACGGCCAGTAGGTGAGTGAGCTGGGCTGCGACTAAGAATGGTATGCAATAAAATATCAAGCTTTCTCGCACCTTGACTGGAACTTAAATACTGTCACAAAGACTTAGTAACAGCTTGTGAAATCTGTAGCCTTAGAGCAAATTTATTAAATACCCAGTTATGGTGAACATACCAGTGGAAACTATTTACTTTTCTCTAAATACAAGAACTATAAAATATGAATAAATTAATTTATATTAATAAATTCTGACAATTTTGTTTAAGATTAAACATTATTATCTGATTAGAGAAACACTATACAGTGTAGCACTATAGTGGTGGGGTAAAGTATTTAGGTGATAGGCCCCCCTCTCTATTGAGTTAAAATGTGTTTACCTTTCCTCCATGGACACGCTGGATTCACCGCGGTTGGCCCTGCCTCCATTGCTGAGATCATCCATCTTGATGGTCTTAGTCAATTTCCCATAGGAACGCATTAGGAGGCTATTGCGCATGTGCAGAAAAACACTGTTCTGCGCCAATCAGTATCTCCTCATAGAGATGCATTGAACCAATGCATCTCTATGGGGAGTGTGGAGATGCTGAATGTGCAACACTGAACAAGGCAGCACCTCTAGTGGTCATCTGAGTGATGGCCACTAGAGGTGTTCCTAGGCAGCAATGTAAACACTGCCTTTTCTCTGTGTTAATTCTGCACAGACATGCTATAGACACCAGAAACACTACATTAAACTGCCATGATTCTGGTGACTATTGTGTCCCTTTAATTATTAGTCAATACTGAGCAATAGTTTTCAAAAGATCTGAGGAAGTGGAGAGAATTTCCAAATGATTTCCCTGTACTACATAATCTACAGAGTAAATGGAATTAAATTCTTCTTGCTTAAAATAAAATGACTCAGGAGGGTGGGAGGTGCAACAACAACAAAATGCCACTGAAAGTAATTAGTATTTGGTGTCTATAGAGTTTCTTGGGCACTAGCCCTAGCCCCTGATAGCTTGAAATCCAGATATGGCAACAAGAAGAAATAACGTTTAGAATCAGATTGGCATGGATGCAGATACGGATTTACTGCCAGTGCCCCTTCCCTCGTTGAGCAGTATTTACGAAACAGATCAGTGATTGCAATGCTGTTCCTCAGTCAATGTTTTCTATAAGAATCTAATTTAATGAAGATATCCCAGATGCATGCATGATGAAGATGTAGAGTAATCGAGGGCTCAACAAATCCCAGCGACTAGAACTTTTGCCCTGGCACCTGGTATTTGAAGCCCTTTAGCTAAAGTGGCCAGAAGTGGGAACAATGGAGCCGGCCGGTCGCCCTGAGGATCGTGGAGGCAGCAGGCTGGGACAGCACGCGAGGAAGCAGTAATATTCTTGCAGCTCCTCCCTGCTCCCTCGCGCTGTATAGTGATACTGGGAGCCGAAATATGACATAATTCCGGCCCCGGCATCCCTACAGGGAGCAGAGAGGAGCTGCAGGTAGATGACTGCTCCCTCGCACGCAGGATGAGCGAGCAGCCGCACTGGACCCCATGGAAAGATCCACTCAGCTCTACTAAATGTAGGGAGGCTGGGTGGATTAAAATTAAAATAAAACATATCAATTGTGTGTGTGCGTGTATGTGTCTCTCTGTCAGTGTGTGTATGTCTCTCTGTCAGTGTGTGTATATGTAAGTGTGTGCATGTCAGTGTATGTGTATGTCTGTCAGTGTGTGTGTGTGTGTGTTTCTATGTCAGAGAGTGTGTATGTCAGTGTATGTGTATGTGTATGTGTGGCTGTGTGTGTGTCTGTGTCTCTCTGGCAGTGTGTGTTTGTGTCTCTGTCAGTGTGTGTGTCTCTGTCAGTGTGTGTGTGTGTCTGTCAGTGTGTCTCTCTGGCAGTGTGTGTGTATCTGTCACTGTGTGTGTATGTCTGTGCCAGGAAGTGTGTGTGTGTGTGTCTGTTTAGGTACCTGCACCCCTCCGATCATGGTGTTTTTACTGACCTTCTTTCCCACGTTGTGCCGGTTTCGTCGTGGCTTGTCCTGCCTTCATGGCTGAGATAATCAATCTTCAAGATCTCCGCTAAGCCAATGCTTTCCTATAGGAAAGTATTAGGGGGATATTGCGCATGTTCTCTATGGGTAACATTCAGCATCTCCTTGCAGAGCATGGAGACGCTGAACAAAGGTGCTGCACACTGTGCAGCACTGACACAGGAATCTCTAGTGGCTGTCTGATTGTCCCTAGATGTGTTACTAGGCAGCTATGTAAACACTGCCTAGCATTACATTACATTGTAATCTAGCGTTTACATTGAAGAGTGTGCAGGGACAGATTATAGACACAAGAACAACTAAGCTGTGGTGATTCTGGTGACCATAGTGTCCCTTTAAGAATTGTATATTTCTCGTATATTAAAACAGTAATCATATTTTCTGTAGACAATGATGAAAATGGGTCATTAAAGAGTTACTCCAACAAAAATCTGTGTTAGAGTAAGCCCCCCTCCCTCCTAGCCCCCCCCCCCCCCCCCCACCTCCCCCCAAAAAATTCCATCTGGGGCTCTCTGCAGTACAAGTCTAAATAGGGCCCTGGGATGAGGCAAGAGAGAGAGAGAGACAGAGAGAGAGAGAGAGCAAAAGCTGACTAAGTGGTTAAATCATCTATGAAACCAATAGGGCTGCACTCATCTGAACATGCATACATTATAAGGGAGCTACTGGGTCCAACTCATATACCACATACACAGTGGCGTACACATGACCCATGGGGCCCCGGTGCGAAAATTGATCCGTGGGCCCCCCCCCCTACTCTGGCGGGCCGGGGCCGCAACACATTGCGGCGGGCACCTGGTCGCAGGGGTTGCAGGGCTGCGAACCCTGCGACCGCGGTATGTACGCCAGTGCATGCAGATGCACACACACTTAAAGGACCACTACAGACACCCAGATCACATCAGCTCAATGAAGTGGTCTGGGTGGTCTGGGTGTCAGGTGTCAAGTGGTCTGGGTGTCTAGTTTTAACCCTGCAGCTGAAAACATAGCAGTTTCAGAGAAACTGCTATGTTTCACTGAGGGTTAATCCAGCCTCTAGTGGCTGTCTCACTGACAGCCGCTAGAGGCGCTTCAGCGATTCTAAGACACTGAACGTTCATAGAAAAGCATTGAGTAATGCTTTCCTATGGGCGGTTTGAATGCGTGCGCGGCTCTTGCCGCGCATGCGCATTCGGAGCTGAGAGGCGGAGGGATCCCCTGCGCCAAGGGAGTCCGGCGCTGGAGAAAGGTAAGTGCTGAAGACACACACACTCTCATGAACAGACGCATACACACTAGCTAACAGACACACACATTTACTGACAGAGACACACTCAGCGGCAGACATACATACACACTCACTTACAAAACATACACTCTCACTGACAAACACACACTCACTAACAGACATCAAACAGACTCACTAACACACACACAAACACACTCAGTAACAGACACACACAGTAACACACTCACTGACACTCACTAACAGACACGCTCACTCACTGACACTAGCAGACACACACCCTCTAACACACACACTAACACTCACACTAACACACACTAACACTCACACTAACACACACACAAACACACTCAGTAACAGACACTCACACTAACACTCACACTAACACACACACTAACACACACACTAACACACACACACTAACACACACACACTCAGTAACAGACACACACAGTAACACTCACTGACACTCACTAACAGACACGCTCACTCACTGACACTAGCAGACACACACCCTCTAACACACACACTAACACTAACACACACTAACACTCACACTAACACACACACAAACACACTCAGTAACAGACACACACTAACACTCACACTAACACACACTAACACTCACACTAACACACACACAAACACACTCAGTAACAGACACACACAGTAACACACTCAGTGACACTCACTAGCAGACACACTCAACAGACACACTCACTCACTGACACTCACTAGCAGACACAAACACTCTAACACACACACTCACACTAACACACACTTACACACACACTAACACTCACACTAACACTCACACTAACACACACACACACGTTTTTTTTTGTTTTTTTTAATCCCCCAGCCTCCTTACCTTTTGGGATTCCCTGGGGTCCAGTGCTGCTGCTGGGCTCCTGGGCGGCCGGTCACTGGGTGGGCGGGCAGGCAGGCGGGCGCGCGAGGGAGCACTCTCCCCTGAGTGCTTCCTCTTCAGCTCCCTCGCGCGCCGCGGTGCGGTGCGCGAGGGAGCTGAAGAGGAAGCACTCAGGGGAGAGTGCTCCCTCGCGCACCCACAGGACCGGCCGTGGGGTGACAGCAGGGCCAGCCCTGAGGTGGCTGGCTCTAGGGCCCCCCAGGAGAAGAGGCTGGCCCAGTGGCTACATACAGGGTCGCAGGGGCGGCCGGGCCCCCTGGTGGGCCGGGCCCGGTCGCAGCCGCGACCCCTGCGACCCTGGTATGTACGCCACTGCACATACAAGATTTAGTGTACTCATTCATGCAAACTAAACCCCCATTATTTTTACCTAGGTTAGGTGTTTTAAAAAAAAAAAAACTATTACATTGTGTGAGCTTTGAAATTGTTGTTTAGTGAGTGAGTGAGTGTGCTGGATCATGTAAGTGGTTAAATCAATCTGAAATGTAATATTCATTCACATTACAATCACTCACAGTGACACAACCAGTGGAGAGAATACTATTAAAAATCATTCATATTAATTAATCCAAGTGGATCGTTTATAATGCCAGGCACATTTTACAAGGAAGTTCTAGGCTTTAAGAACTTAAAAGCTCCCTGTTGTAAAACAAAGAGCAGAATTAGATGTAGGTGAGCCAGCCGTGCAGGGTAATTGCATTTACTGAATCCAGGAATGACTGCAGTAACGCAATTACATGCAGGTTAAATACAAGTCGATATGGTGAGCTGTTCTGGGATCGGGCTACAGAGACCCTGCTAACTATGATTCATGATGCTCGGCCATCCGAGCTCTAATGCTGAATGGGTCCAGGTTTCTAAAAAATGTAAGGTCAATATTCCCTCTCATCTTTGCTACTATTTCAATGAATATATAAAAAAAATCTATATATATGTTTTCACTTTTTGGCATGAGTGGATTGTGATCTGAAATACACCTTAAACAGACTTTTTGGCTACCATGACAGCTGCATCTAAATTAAGTTGTTATGGTGCCAAAAGGTCTCCCAGACGGGAATCTCAGTTTAAGGAAGTGAAAATTTTCGCCAGGGAGGGGCGCGTTTGGTTGGCTGAGAGCAATCGTCTGCTTTGCATGGGAAGGGAAAAGGATTCCCATTTTACTGCCAGGGAGGGAAAATGGCTAATTGGGCCCAATTTGGAAATTTCCACTTAGGGGTGTACTCACTTTGGTTGCCAACGGTTTAGACATTAATGGCTCTGTGTTGAGTTATTTTGAGTGGACAGCAGATTTACACTGTTATACAGGCTGTACACTTACTACTTTACATTGTAGCAGAATGTAATTTCTTCAGTGTTGTCACATGAAAATATATAATAAAATAATTACAAAAATGTGAGGGGTGTACTTACTTTTGTGAGATACTGTATAAATACACCTTATGTCAGACACCGTTTGAAACCTCACAGTTTCTACACTAATATTAGAACCCATCAAAATTGGGGTATTGTGACGTTGTGGTGGGCTTAACATAATATGGCCATATGGTATAACTGAATCCCCATATTTGTTTGCCAATATAGATGATATTAGGCAGCCATGTCAATTTAAAACCTTATTTATTTTGGTGTGTGCTGTTCCTTAATCTGTATTTTGTATACATATATGTCTTTACGGCAGCACCACTACTTACAAATGCATGGTGTGCTCCCAACTCCTCCGTTTTTTAACCCCTTAAGGACCAAACTTCTGGAATAAAAGGGAATCATGACATGTCACACACGTCATGTGTCCTTAAGGGGTTAAACACTGTCTGACTCACGGTGCAAGGTGCAGTCTTCTGACTCACCCTGAGTCCTACGCCAGTGTTAAAACATTTTATTTTTAATTATTTTTGTATGAGGGATATATTAAGCTTACAACAGCAACAGAATATAACAAGATCCGTCGAGGAGCAGGAAAAGTCGCAGCTCCATAAAATATCAGCAGCAGTGGTATTAACAGATATGACATATAATAAATAGCACAGTGTTTTGTTGGTATATCTAAAATTAATAGAATCAACGACTGCGGCACAGTAATTAAACAATAAATCTCACTGATGTTACAAAGATACCCTATTTTGCATTTTAAAAACAAACTTAGCGTTCTATTAAGCTAAAGCCAACTAAACCCAACACGCAGAGAGAATGCTGGGCTGAGGATCGATACGGTGACTGGTAAATATATATATATATATAAAAACAAAAACATAATGGGTAACAATATAAAAAATTCTGATAATCAACTGTAGGGTAGCATATACGATGTGAATGGGCAGAAAGACCCAACCTGACAGCTTATTATATTAAAAGACCCCACTAAGTCAACTATTTTAGCTTATGAAAAATTGATTGGATAGTTCCCAGAGAAGTGTGGGCTACAGTCGGTGCCATTCATGTCACCCTTGGGCAGCACCACTGCAGCCCCAGGCATTAGTAGGAACCAACGTCCACAGTCCAAACTCCCTATAACCAGAGTATGGCTAAAAAGTCCTGGACAGTGATGGATCTCCCAAGTATGTGCACTGTGCTTGGATGTACAATACATCACGGTTTCCCGCCCTGGAAGGGAAGCCCAGAACTGAAGTCCTGCTGTTGATTAGTGGCTTGGCAGTGATTTGAGTGGGTTGATTCAATCGACCACTTAGGCTCTTCAAGAACTTTATGCAAAGGGCTATAAATGCCTCACTACAGCTATCTTCCAGTGTCAAAACTTTATTTTTTGCAGTATCTGTGGAGAGGATGCAGAACCAGGCTCCGGTACTCCTTACTTACCAGACCTAAAATTCAGGGTGGGTCTCAGACTCCGTGAGTATTCATCTGCTGACCTGGAGAAAAGTAGGCACTCTCATCCATATATGGTGGAGGTGTCCTGAGATCAGTCTATTTTGGAATGGTGGAAACCCCACTTCTATTTGATGAAGACGCTTATCTGCTCCAACTTAATCCCCTTGCCATACGATCGTATTTCAGGTCAGTTCTACCCCATCTGATCAACACTGCCTGTAGTCTTATTCCCACCTTTTGGAAGCAGCAAAAGGCACCAATCAAATGAGACTGGATTCGAAGACTTGAAGAAATCCACTCATGTGAGAAGCCTATACTCGCAAGCTCGGATAACCACCAACACTATACTAGGACATGGTTTAAACGATTTTATTGTCCCTCTGATCAGTCGTGACCTCCGGGGGAGAGGACGAACTGGAATATTGATTACCCCTGCTCTTTCATTAGCCTGAAAACCTTATATTTTTGCTGCTGATGGTGGGGTCCTGCCTGGTGTATGCCCCCCCCCCCCCCCCTCGATTAACTCTCAGACTAACTCTCACACTTTACCTTCAATATTTTCTCACTCTACCTGGTCTAGCTCTTCATGTTCTATGTTTACCTCCCTTCTTTCTCCTTTTCTTTCTTCTAGCCTCTATACTGTATTATCGTTCTTTGCAGCTGTTCTACCAACTCCCTTGTGCAACAAGGAGATCTATTTTGTTTTGACAAAGTGGACGACCACCTCTTGCCATATCCATATTTAGTAACCGTACGAGATCTGGATGTTTTTTTCCCTTTTTTGTTAGGCTATATAATTCCTGATATTCTTGTGCTCTTATTGTACATCCATATGCTTCTACCTTATTGTAGCCATCAAGTATAGATACATATGCGTGTATTTTTCTTCTTTCTTTTTGTGTTAAATTCGTATTATTTACTGCACTAAAAGCTGCATCACAAACAAAACAATCTTCTAATTTCTTCTAAAAAAGTATTTAAACATTCAGTATTCACCTCTTTAACCCCTTAAGGATCAAACTTCTGGAATAAAAGGAAATCGTGACATGTCACACATGTCATGTGTCCTTAAGGGGTTAAAGAAATCATATTGTTTTTTAAATTGTAAACTTCGTTTGCAATAAAGCTAATTTTTTTAAGTTTCCTAATTTATTTTTTTCGGTTGTAAAGTGCATTTACTATAACCTTGTACAGCAGTACAAAATGTCATGACATCTTATAAATATAAACGAATATATTGTACCTTCTAAATTAATTAGGGATATTACTGTCAGGTAACTGAATAATGAAATGTGTCATGCATTATTAAATATTGCCAAAAGTAATGAAAATAAGCAGATGTATTAAGCTGAGCAGGATGAACTCGATCCAATTATACTATTAACTGAATATGTGATGGTTCGATTTGTAGAAAATATACTCAAATTAGCATGCACAGTCTCAAAATAATTGCACTGAAATGCTACATATCGAACCTTTAAAATATTGTAAGTAAAGCTGATATTTAATTTAGTTTTCTAGGTTTATACACAGTAACGTGGACTATGAGGAGACCTTTGGAAGTCTCTAATGAGTTTGTTGAGAAGTTGCCCTTTTCATTTGGAATGCCTCGTTTATCCATGTTGGTGAGTGTGAATTAAACCAAATAAGCAGTTTGTTTCAGACACAGTTTAATGTGATGGCAACCCACTGCTATTGTTAACAAGATCATTAATTTTATTACCTATGACTTTTCTAGATTGAGCTACACATGTGTACCTTCTGCTTACATTGTAGTTAATAATCCTTCATTAGAGCCATCTAAAACAGAATGTTCACAAAAGGTTGTCATGGAAAAAACAGATATAAGGGAGGAGGGTCTCCTTTGTATCAGCACTCGATGTCTTGAGAAGTTTCCTTGAGCCACATTCAAGATGAAGGACCTTTTTTCCAGTCATCGGTTGGAGATCAAAAGTTGTGTGTCATTGGTCAAACGTCTTCCTGAAGACAGGCATTTTGTGGGTTATATCTTACAGAGATATAAAAAGAGCAATATGGCATCCATTCCTTAGACCAGGGGTAGTCTACCTGGTTGCCAACCACCCACTAGTGGGCGGTTTGGGATTTCTGGTGGGCGGCGGTGGGTTTTGCAGAAAACACCCGGTGGAGAGGAGAGATCCTTTCATGCAGAGCCAGTATCAATAGATACTCTCTAATACTAGCTAATGTGAGGCTTTACAATAAGTACAATCTGTGCCAAGTTTATATGGACTAGTTCAACTTACAAAGGCTAGTGAACTAAGAGATAACAGACCTGAGCAAATGAATATCCATGTCTAATCAGTAGACTCTGTGTGTCTTTGGAACTTTGCAACCCATAATTGACACACTTACAACCATAGACATTTGTAACAAGAAAAATCCTACAAGGTTACATTATCATAGGTATTAAGATATAATAATTCTCATTGACCTATAATTGATATCTACTCACTAGGCTGACGTATAATATTATTTTAATCATTTTGCCTTAATCACCACTTTGAGCACTACCAACACTTTGAGTATCAATATATTTATTTCAGTTATTTCTGTTATATTAATTTTACTATTATCATTAAAGGTTACGTTCTAAAGTGAACGTGCCACCACTGGACCACCAGGGCTTGCGGCATTATGTCCCCCCTCCCTGGTGAAAGGTAAGAAGAAGGGAGGGGTAGACAGTAAGATAAAATTTCACATCTCATCCTACTACACATAGCATAGACCCAATACACCCCTCACACACAAACACACACTGCACCCATCACACACAAACACACACTGCACCCCTCACACAAAAACACACACACTGCACCCCTCACACACAACTCAGAATACACTTTAAAATAGCAGACCACCTCAAAAGGCTGATGTAGAGGGCTACATTTGAGAAAGAACACCAGGGTAGTGGGCCATGGTCAGACAGAACATCAGGATAGTGGGACAAGCCTCAGACAGAACACCAGGATAGTGGACCATGCCTAAGACAGAACACCAGGGCAGTGGACCATGTCTCAGACAGTACACCAGGGCAGTGGACCATATCTCAGACAAGACGCCAAGGTTGGCACCATCTCAGACAATATTTAGGTAGTGGCCAGACAGAACTACGCATTTCGGAACTGGTAGTAAAGGGGTGTTTGGGGGAAATGAAAATCAGGAAATTGTGTTGTCTAAAGGTGTGAAATCTGGGAAGTAGACAGGCATGTCGCAGATGAGATTCAATACAAATAAATGCAAAGTCATAGATTTTGGAAAAGGAAATAAAAAATGCCACTAAGGATACAGATGGATATTTTAACCAGCTCACAAGCTCAAAGTTGATAAGAAAGTTGCCATTCCATAAAATGGGTATTTTAATATCACACACTGACGATGGCAAATGTTTTTTGTTTTTTTTGTTCTTCTTCATATTAATTGCCTTCCTTTGTAGCACTCAATCATTGGGTCTGTGGCTTTCTTTGAAATATTGAGTAAATCTAATAGCTGCCAGTAATTAATAAAGGTTTTAAAAGGAATGACTCAGCCTCCTAACTTTCTGCAAATGATTAACAGTAGCAGACAGCAGAGTACAAATAATGCATAATTTATAAATGATGACCTCACCGATCAATGTACCAGCCAGGGAATTAATCATAAGATCAATTATTTTCTATGACAAGAAGTGCTACATTTCTAACCCAAACAGTGTTGGCACAGCCAATACATCACTTCTTCCCCTCATTTCCGGATCACGACTCAGAAATAAACCTCTTAGATGAAGTTAGGTGGTCGTTTATGATTTTCAAGATGTAGCTTGGACTTGTGGCTCTCATATTTCATTCGACAGTGAGCTAGATAATTGTTTTCCATATTAGCTATTTCGGCAGGTTAGCTGGCAATTTGTTCAAACTTGCTGTTTAGTGAATAAGCCTCCAAGACGATACAGGGTGCTGTCGCATGTAAAACTTGAAGCAGTTACTTTAACCAGTCCTCAGATATTTTGGGTACAAAAAAGAAGACAGAATATTTACAGTTGTTTTTGTGGCTTTATTCACCCTACCACGGTCTCCTTGTGTCACTCTGACCATAGTCAAAAATTAATCCAACGCAATAAAAATATAACTGGGATAGAATGTTTTTAATCTCTGACAGTTTTGCAATGTTTTACCCTAGTGAACTACACTTATTTAGTGGGCTAAGGAATGCATCACTATGTGGTAAAGGAAATGTCACCAAGTCTAGGGAGTTCATTCATTGGCACTTGGCAACATTCCATAAGAACACATATGCATTCCTTCCATAAGTACTGCATGCACATTGGTGTTAAATTAACTTGTATTCTCACTGTGGCAGGACAGCCAGACACATGATGAAAAAAAAATAAAAAATAATAATAATTAAGTAAAAACGCCACATCCCATAGCTAACTTTTAGTTAGCTATTGGATTGTGCAAAATAATAGAGAAGTGATAGTTTCACTTTAAAAGAACACTACACGTACCATAACAACTACAGCACAATGTAGTGGTCATGGTTACATGTGTACCTTGGCGCTTCCCCGATGTAAGGAGTAGAACCATGTTAGAATGTTTTTGTTTTTGTATTACCTGCGATCAGCTGGCAAGGTCTTAGCTCAAGAAAGCTCATGAAAATTCAAGCTTATGAGCTTGTGGATCTCAATAAAGAGTAGTGGAGGCAGGGAGTGGCACCCTGCGGTCCTCAGATAACAAGTCAATCTGTTGTACTACTTACAATGGGGTGGGGGCACCAGGGCACTACTTTCACCATAACCACTACCGAACACATAACATGTTGGCATGTTTGCTGTGCATTCCATCCCGTTGTACACTGGCAGGTATGAAGCAGGGGTGGAGGAGGAGTATTGCACTAGATCACACATGAGATGCAATTCATATCACTGCTGGCGCCTGTGGATGTAAAAGGTTTATGTGATCTGGGTGTGCAAACACATCAGGATGGCAAACAGCCCTGCAGGGCAGCCAACAAGGAAATACAAGTAATGTTGTATAGCAGAACACTGATAAGAGTGGATTAACGAGGACTACCCACAGATAGGAAATTCTGCTTTTCAACTGTCAATGAGATCAAGAACACTCTTCAGGAAATAGACAGAGACATTTCAAAGGGGATCATAAATAAGACTACACCAGTATAACCACATGATGCAAGCCACGGGGAAGCCTCAAAAAAGGATTCAAGCTGCTAAAAAATATATTAAAACTCCGTAGAGCTTGTAACAAAGCAGAACATGGAAACTGTGTATATAAAGACTGATAGAAAACAGTATGCATTATATAATTCAAGCTGCAACAGAAGTATTCATATACTCCAAATATGCAGATTACATTTCAGGGTCCGGAACCCTCCACCCGCATCTTCCACTTTTTATCAATAAGTCCTCATCTTGAAGATATATATGACTCCTATACACTATCTAGTCCTTTCTGCTGGGCAGTCTGGAGTTCAAGATAGATCGGTTATATCAGGAGATTAGTGGTCCCTTTGGGGACAAAGCATTTTTAGCACATTTTCCTTGTGTTATTTTGTTTGTGAGTGTCTTTTGACCTGCTTGTTTGTATTTGTATTTCCATCTGTTTATTAAATACTACACTATATTTGCATATTATCTGTGTTCTCTCCTTACAGATTTCCGTGTGAGAGTTGGTTTAATCCAGAGAAAAGTCTATATTCTTATACACTGTATAATAGGTGTTATTATCCACCATATGTACTACTTAATTTTCTGAACTACGCCATAAGCACTTTATTGGTTGTTGTGTTTTTGTTCTGTTTGCACTTGTTTGGGATTGAAGAGTGCAATCCGGCTAACTTGGCTGCACTTTTCCTGAAGCACTTTAGAGTGTTGCATATTACAGTGAATGCTGCACTTATTACCTCTTTCCAAAACATTTTAAAACACTGACCTGGGATTTGCCATGTTGCTGCTTCCTGCCTCCACCGCATCCGTGCAGGCCAGCCAGAAACTCTCTGCCGAGCTAAGCCTGGAGGTGCAGGGTTAAGCTCACTGGCTGAGAGTGATTTCTACAGGCTTACAGGCTTAGCTCAGGACAGATAACCTAAGGTTCTAATTCCTGCTCTTCTGACTCTTGAGAGGTGGTGGGAACGGCACTTGGCAGAACCTAGGTGAGAAGTCAAACCAGTCTAAAACCGGTTGACTACTTAAAATGAAAGGGCACCAGGGCACTCTTGACACCCTAACCTCTACGGAGTGCTGTAGTGGTTATGGTGCTTGGAGTGTTTATTTAAGGACTCTTTTAATGGATACAAAGCACAAGCATTACAAAAAGTTTGTATATGAGAAAGTTTGTTGAAATTAATACTGCACATCTTTTTATTAAAGGGACTCTATAGTTACCAGAACAACTACAGCTTAATGTAATTGTTTTGGTGAGTATACTCATTATATGTAGGCATTTTCATGCAAACACTGCCTTTTCAGAGAAAAGTCAGTGTTTACATTAGGGACACCTCCAAGTGGCCACTGGAGGTGCTTCCTGGCTCAGTGCTGCACAGTAGGCAGCAGTGCCGTTCTCCACGCTCTGCATGGGGACGCAGAATTTTTCTCATAGAGATGCATTGATTCAATGCATCTCTATGAGGAGGTGCTGATTGGTCAAAACGGCCATGATTGCCATGGGAAAGCATTGGATTGGCTAAAAATCAGCAATTCTGATTATATCACCAAGGGGGCAGGGCCAGCGCCGGTGGACCCGCTCAGTGCTGGAAATAATGTGCGTTTTATTAACATTTATGGGGACTAAGGGGGGGGGGGGGGGGCAAGCTACCTAAATGGTGGGTTTTGCACTATATGGTCAGGAATACATGTTTGTGTTCCTGACCCTATAGTGTTCCTTTAACTTTTTCCTGTGGCTTACCTGCATCACGAGTCAGAGATTTCCATTGAAACCATTCACTGGCTTCCGTTTTAAAAAGCCTCTTCTAAGCTAGCTCCGAACATCTCTAACCAGCATATCACTTTATGATTAAAACTGCTATTAGGATAAATAAAGAGATACAAATTAGGACAAGGCTACAAATTGCTTATGTGCATCCCAAGTGCTACAGAAAGTTAATTGAAGGACATAAAACAAAATACAAAAGTTTTGGGTTTTCTCCTTTCTCAATGCACGTCATTGAAGGACAGGGAAGAACCTGAAACGTTTGCATTTTGATTTATGTCCTTCAATAAACTTTTGGTCGCACTTGGTATGCACATAAGCAATTTGAAGCATGGCCCTCACTTTTTTCTCTTTATTTGTGGACTTGGTAAACTCTGCTGAGAGCTGCAAAGGGAGGTGTATTTAGCTCAATAGTCTATATTTTTGTTGGATACTACAGTAACATAAACCTCATATTTATTGTGGCCACAATTGTGCTTTTGCTATGAGGATAACATTGCACACCATAAAAAAGGAAACTGTAAAGAGTGCCTAAAGGTGTCCCAAGAGGAAATATATTTGCTGAAAACCATTAATTGTTCATTTTAACATATATCCCACATACCAGGCAGTTTCCTTCCTGAGCTATTGTATGCAATCAGCTCATAAGGCGAATGCCATAATACTCAGCAGGTTCCTACATGAAAAATGAAACAATCTGCTGGAAACTGTTTAATGCCACTATGAATACAAGGGTATGATTCTGCAATTCTACCCAAACGTATTGTAACATTCTAGGTAACATGGGATTATTTTGCCTTTCCAATAGTCTAGTCATATATATACATACAGATTAGGGATATGTATCACACTGCAGGCTTAGATATTTGGTCCAACATAAAGAGCCAGCTCATTTGAATTATTAAAGTACGGTAAATGTTGTACAAAGAGGACTGGCAGCTGTGGCTCTGCAACTATCAATTTATATATTAATCCGCCACTTAAAAAAAATAAAAAGTGAAAAAGAGCAAATGACCTCGAGAACTTCATTTGACAAAACATGATGGGCTGAAATGAGAAACACAAAGATTTAAAACCAGGAACCATCAATGTTAAAATCATTTTAGACATATCGCAAGTAGTTCTTTTCATGTGTTACACGCATATCCCAAGTGTTTGCACGTGGGAAAGGGTAGATCAGAAACGTTTCAGCATTTAATTCCCCGTCTGCAGTTCTACTTAACGCCAGCACCGTTCATACTGATTTCAATTTGGCAGCATGATTTCGGAGTACTGCATCATCAATATTAAAAGTCTGATGTCCGGGACTCTACAACAAACAATTTTCTTCCATTCAAGGATATGACCTACTTTGTGGGCATTTGCAAACCATCAAACTGGTCTAGCATAAGTCAATTTCTGTTTTGTTCTTCTTCATAGATAGATTGTATTAAGTGCCTACAAATATAAACCCGCCATTGATAATCCTAATCATATTGGTACAATTTCTTTTCTACAGATTTGCAATTTGTAAAAAACAAACAGTGTTAAAAAGTGTATTTTATTTCAGATCCAAAAATGAGCTCCACAGTAATGTTTTGCCTGTTTTATATACACTTCCTGAGTTTGTCATATTTACAAACATTGAGATCACCAATCCACTTATTTTTAGGTCTTGTTTCTATGTTAGAATGTAGGAAGTATTATAACTTTATATATGTTATAATACTTTTTGCCACACATTTTGCAGTTTGGTTTTCAATTCAGTCACAGAGTTATTCATTGAATGTAACTGGTTGGAATTCAACGAGAATGTAAAATATTTGGCCACATCAGCCCAATTTGAAAAATTCTTCAGGCCAGCCATCTTTTGATTTCAGATATTTTGTCTACATTTTGAAATTCACTTTGAATTCCCAATAATTCAAGTGTATAGTGTATACATGACCATTATTGTTTAGTGAGTAATCTAGTTTTCACGTTTGCCCTCCTTATTACATCTTTCTCCCAACTCCACTTTCAAAGTATTCTTCATATCTTTTCCACTTTGTCAACATCATTCTTCCCATATTAAATCATATCCACCTCTTTTATTATATCACCATTATTTCACCTCAACTCATCCCATGAACATTCCTTCATCCTCCTAGATCACATCACTTTCTCAAATCCCAATTCATCACCTCACTTTCCTCATCTTCCCTCTTCATGTCACCAATTCCTCACCTTCCATCATGTCACCTCATTCTCCTTCATGTCACATCCTTACCATTGTTCTTTGCCATGCCACCTGTTGACTATTAATCATGTCACGTCCTGTACCATGTCCTTCATCATGTTATCTTCTCACTCTCCTGCATTCTATCACTTCTTCGCCTACTGTCACTTCATCCAACCTTCGCACAGTGCCCTCTATAATACTTGTTTCTGGTTATTTTCCAAGTTCATATCTTAGTCCTAACATATACACTCTCCTTTTGATGGCACAATGTTTCCCGTCATGGGCAGCTGTGGCAAACAAGAGAGGTCTTGTTGTGCACATAAGGTTTTCACTTCTGTCTTAATACTTATACATTATGAGCATGCACTGCACAGGGTTATAGCAGGATTTGGCCATGCATCACTGAGAGAGTTACATTTCCTCATTATGATAGCTCAGGCATTGGTGCAGGGGTATCTCCAGTTTTTATACTAACCACTATCATCAAGAACCTAAACATAAAATGTCCTACTTCTGTATGCTAGATATATTGTAGTTTACCTCTTGTGTAACTTTACCTCACCACCTCTGAGAAGCACTACGCAACCTAAAAACTTAGCTTGGTCAAGGGTACACCTTTCAATGATGCTATCTGTTTTATACCAGTTCCACTCATCCCATGTGATGCTATGGAACTGCATCTGGGGATACATTTCTCGTCCTGATTGGTGGACCCTCTTCCTGATGATGAAGGAACCTGCTTGTTACTGACTGTGGTCTATCAGTACAGTCTATATTGGACCTTAGAAAATAATACTACAAATGAGTGCTTTTATTACATATATATGCTGATGTAAGCAATTATGAAACTGCTGTATAAGCATGAAACAAATGTATCCCCACTATAATTATGGTTTTTGGACTTTAAAACATTTTTTTTTTTTTACTAGATCAGTTTTAAAAAAGAGCACTGTTTTCGAATGGGTTTGAAAAGACACATATACAGATTTGAGTATGGATGTTGTGACTATTTAGAGTTGGTGGAAGGGCTTACCTACTAAATGACTTATTCAGAAGGTGACCTGCATGAGAACACTTTAGCCAAACACATTGTATCTAAATTACTCAAAACGTACAGCGCAGAGAAAATCTCAGCTGTTTTGAGTTCTATTCCATTTCTTTTGCAAATAAAGAGAGCGTAAAGCCTTAGAGGACAGTGTGTGAAGAGATATTGTCAGCGGGTTTTCTGAATATTTAACAGCAGCAAATGCTTTCCAAGTCTCTCCAGTAAACACCTTGCTGTCTGACGATTGTTGATAGCATCGAATATCTTTCTCTGCAGTAATAAGTGTGTGCTCGTTGGGTTATACTGCCATTAAGTAAGTAGGAATGCCAGTCTACATCTGACATCACAAATAACTGTGAATAAATGAATCTAGCGGGGGAATCTTTTAAAACCAGTATTAAGAAGAAGAATAAACAAATCAGAATAAGAATAAATAGAGTTTGATTAGCAGAAGGTAGAAAGTAATTATCGAGGGTTCTGATCAGTCAGTGAAGTCCTAGCAGCGGGATCTCTGTGGCTGATACGATGCCACACAAGCAGGACACAGGTGAGGAATTACATCACTAAACCTTGCTATAATAGTCGGGCCAATGTAGATCACAAAGTAACATTTCCTAAAAGCTATAGAAAATTAGCATAATGTTTTACTCACCTGAATTCCAGCACTGGGCTAAGCTCCCAAAACTACTTTCCCTGCTGGAAATTGCCGGCCGTTGCGTAGTCCAATCAAAGGCTTCTCATAGAGAGGCCCTTGATTAGACCATTTAGTTGGCTCAGAGTGTGTGCTCTGAGCCAGCAAGAGAATGGTGAGAGGGAGTCGGGACAGAAAGGGCTACTCATTTTAAATCTCTAATCTCTTTATTACCTCTTATTTTATTATTTATATTATTAATATTTAATTTAACAATAGTATGCAGCGCAGTCTTACTCCCTTGTTTGCTAAACTTAGGGAATTTACTGACAGCGAGTTAAGTTAAGGCGGAGACTCCCCTCAGGCTGATAGTCTTAGTAAATGATATGGCCCGGAGCAATACTAATTCATTGTTCAAACCCCAGGGGGGAACCTTAACAACAAATCCAGTTTCAGTGGCTTCACTCTCATGTAACTCTTACTCAGAGTACAGTATCACAGTTCAGTTTAAAGCCTACTCTCCATTTGTTGCCTTTAGCTTGACTACATCGTAATAACCCCACTCTCAAGACATATGCCTAGTGTGATTTCTCATTTTCCTTTTATTACATAGTGCCATTCAATTTAAACCCATGACTTTGTTTTATACTAATTGTCTTTGAAATGCAATGACGATACAGGGATGGCATTGTAAGCTTGTTGTTCTAGCTTGAATCTCTATGTTTCCAAACAAAACAAAAATGTGTGCTGTTATTTTATTTATCAGGTACCCTTGATAAAGGCAGCCAGTTGGTGCCGAAACGTTGGGGGGTTTGGTGACTCGTGTTTCTGTCTTAGGCTTGTAAGGATTTTTGTGGTAATTTATTACTATTATTTTATTGTATCTGCCTTTACTTCTGTTACTTTGTTTATATTCATTTTTTCTTATATGTTTACATTCTGGTACTTTTTTGTACATTTAAATATTTTTTTGAGATTGTTATGGTGTGCATTCTATATTCTATATACATGCTGTTATTTTATTGCCATGCTGTTGATTTGCTATGTTGATCATATAAAGCTTGTCTCTGCTGTCATGGCAACAAGCTATTTTTGTTGTATTATGCACCACACAAATAAAGAAAACTATTTTTTTTATTTTTTGTTTATTTAAATTAGTTCTAAAACCCAAATGGGATACTCACATAAGCTGGAGCGAATAAGTTAGCTCTCAGTATATGTGGCTTTAGGAATGGCTGCCAAAACTTGCCCAAAGGCACATATACTGAGAGCAAACTTATTAGTTAGCGTGACACTGTTTTGGAAGATTCGTAAGATAAGTGTTAGGTGTGATGTGAATCACTTTTTAGATTAGGGCACCACATTCACAGTTTTAGTGATTGCAGTGGGTGGTTATAAGGTAAGAGCCAAGGCAAAATGTATTGTATTTTTTGAGAAGTCACATCATCAGTCATTGTTCATGAAAAAAATAATCCATTGAGCTTGTGACGGTCTGCCAAGGTATAACCACCATGCATACCCTTTTCCCATAGTAATCATACGCCAATAATCCACAGGTTACAATATCGCTGGTATCGCATAATAACCCACACATGAGCCAAAGCTTAATGCTGGGACAAGACTGGTTTAATGTAAAACAGGCATTCAATTTATACAGTGAAGAAACTCTTCCTCTGAGCCAGGGAGATAATTGAGTCAGAGAATGTACTAAACTCAATAATCTCCTGGTACAGAAAAGGTTACAATTTTACCCCAAAAGTACCCCCAAAATGCATGGGAACCCCACAACCCCACACATCCCTGTGTAGCCTGGATCTGGGGGAACAATATATCCGAAAATCAGCCAGATCCGTTTGGTAGTTAGTGATCGGCACCATAGGGAAGATTTGACCGGTCTGCCACGAGGTCGAAGCCCAGAAACAGTTCCATGAAAAGTGTGTCAAGAGCCGGTCTCTGTTCATGGGGTTTTGCACGAAAACCACACAAGATAGAGTCTAGCTGATTCGTGGAGAATGCTCCCTGTGTTCGGTATTCTGGAACTCCCGAACGCCGTTCGTCTAAGTGAATGGAAAGGAGAACCTAGAGTAGATCCATAGAGACCGGTAAGAGTGAGAATGCCTGGCCGAAATGAGTTCCAGGCACTCGACGACCAGGTCCCGCTGGCAGTGTTTGGGAGACAAGATGGCCGCCACGAAATGGTGGCCACCCAGTGGAGCATTCGATTAAAGATTTTCACTGTGGTTTTCATACAAGATACACAACGTTCCATGGTGGTCCATGTTCCAATTGGTCTTAGGGGGGGTCTCGGTTCGGTAACAGAACAAAATAACGAACAAACTGGAACAGGATGACAAAACAAACGTAAGTAGCCGAACAGTGATGGGGCATTTATTCACAGAGCTTTTATTGGATTTTAAAACTGGAATACAAAATGACTGAGCTGGGAGATTAATTGCACTTTACAATAATGAGCATCCCAATGGGGCCCAGTCAGCTTGAACTGTATAAAAAGGCAACTGGTCAAAGGATTTATGGTGAAACTCACAAGTTGGCGGACCATCGGCACAGGCTCCGCACACTCCCTTTCCGACACCTTCAACTATTAAGAAGCATTACTAAAATTAATATTAAAAATATTAAAGGGCGAGCAAAGTTAGTCATTAACATGGATAAATGTGAGAGGAATCCGACCATTTATCACTGGGAAAAAAGCATTTTGGAAATTGTTCTCCGCTTTGGGTTAAAAGACACAAAAGTGCACCAGGCAACAGTTTCATCCTTGCTTATCCAGCTTGGTCTGAGATGGTCAATAACAGGTTGGAAACATATATCCTCTGCAGGGAAGAACAGTATGTATCTAAATGTCTAGCAAGACTTTAACTGTCTTATTTTTTTATCCAGAAGTCTTCCAAAGAAAGGTCAGGTTTGTCTTCCCTCTCTGTAATTTTCACACACTCCATTCTCGGGTTCTGACAGACGAGGATTGAAACGATTGCGGTTCATGAGAATTTCCAAATGGCTTCACAATGCATTAAATCTCAGAAGTAAAACAAATCACTTTGTGCAACAGACATTTATCAGATCTTGAATTGTGAATCATGAGTCCACGGGCCGGAGACAATAAAACAGCCGTCTACTAAAACCTGTGAACCTTTCTCGATCAGGGATAAAAATGGTATTACATTTTAGAGAGATTCTTGTAAACAGTTCACTGGGAGAACCACATTGTGAGAGAATAAGATCAATCAGACTGCGTTCTCTATAATCTAGCATCTAGTACTTAATGAAACACTCTAAAGCACCATAACTACTATAGCGCGATCTAGTGGGTATGGTGCTAGGAGTGACCTGGTGCACCACCCCAGTGTAATTGAGAAACTACTTAAGTTGGGGGATACCAGGGCACTCCTGACACCATAACCACTGCAATGCGTGGATAGATGATTAAAGTATTCCTATTTATTACTACTCAACTCTTCGTGACTCATTGTGACTCTTCTGCTGTATCGTAACCTATAAGGTAACAAGCTATATCAATTAAATATGAAATCTCCAAAACTACTCTAGGTCGTTACCCCATTTTCTGACCAATGATCGTCTCAAGTTCGGCACCGTTTTGTATTCATCTGTCTTCTTACTGTCCTTGAAGGAAAAGGGTGGATATATTTAGGACCATTTGAAAAAGACCCTTGGGTCGAAACGCTGGACCTCTCACTTTACTCTATCAATTTCGGAATTTTGGTGTTTGATTCCTGTTCAGCAAGCACCCTGGCTCAGATTTATGGGAGTGAGTGCAGTTCCACACATACTACAAAATATTTGGGACCACTGGCTGATCCCAATGATCCACGCAAAATGGAGAAGGTCTTAAACTTCTACCTTTGTGATGATTTGTCCATCATTCCTAGCATGAGGTTAGGTAAATCAACATATTTAGACAGTGCTTATGAAATACTTGGAGTATATTATAAACTGATACATGCTAAAAAGGGTGCTCCCATGGCTCTAACTATTTAGAGCACTCATTAGATAAACAAATTGTCTTCCAGACTATTAGCAATCAACTAAAATTGAATTATTTACACGGGCAACTTGTTTATTTTTAAAAACTCCATTTAAAAATGAAGATTCAAGAAAATGAAGTCCTTGGCAATAAGCCTAATTCGCTGTTGTTATTTTACATTTTATATTCTTCACGTTGCGAGATTCTCACATTGTAATTGAAGCATAGTTCCTGCCCTTACATTAAAAAAACAAAAAAAAAAAGGTAAAGTTCCAAGCACAGTCGGAATGAAATTGCCAGCATTCCACCCACTTCAAAGCTATTACTGTTCGATTTCCGTGATCCCCTTGAAAGGCCAGCAATTCGCAGCTCCAGTTAACGTTGTGTGAAGTTGCTCACTGGGAGTTTCAGCACAGAGAACCACAGGACTAAGTACTTAAACCTAGAGCCATTTAAATTGCAGATCAAAAACTGAATTTATTCATGACTTCCATCAACCACATAAAAATGAAATTTAAAGGGCTTGATGACCGAGTTGAGCTGTCTTATTTTCATACTCCCTTAACATCAAGCCTCTCTTTCTTGTCTAGCTTGTCTTCACATATATATATTTCCACTTGACTTCACATGGTTCTTCTACCCTCATACAGGCAGGATTTTCTTCTGCTCAGTGTCTTTATATTGGAGGTAATTATTGATGCCATGGTAGTGGTGGTCTCACAAATTGGGATTGTGTGCAAAGTGTTGTTTAGAAATGAAGACCACGTGTCATATAAAACCTAAGTATTTTTTATTAAAGTTGCTTGCATAATAAAACAATCAATAAATGCTGCTGGTTAGGAAGGGGAAGGAAAAGGGGCACAGATTTATAGAAAAAGAAAAGTCCCGGTTTTGATTTCTATACTAGATGCAGCAATGCTCCATGAGTATTGTGTCCTCAACCAAGTTTGCATAGCTGCAGTAAAGGTACTTCTAGATTGTCCTGGCAAATATTCCTGAGGGATTGGGGTAAAATGACTGAAGTGAATCCCTTTATCTTACAATGCAGATGCAATTTGGACTTCTGCGCATGCATTTATGGCTCAAAACTGCAGCAAAAGCAGAGAATATGAGAATATGAGAACAGGTAAAAATGTAGAGAACGCTCAGTAGCTTGCTGTTTGGTTAGAACTGACAAGTCCTCTCTGCATGAAAGATGTAGCAACCCTGGAAAATCGTTTTGCCTTGTTTGGGCCTCGTCAGTGAGTTATAGGCTCAAAAAGTCTTTTGTTACTAAACAAGCCCAAAAGTACTGAAAAAAAGATTTCTGAAACCTGTAATGCCAATTTCTACTCGCCAAAGGCTAGTGAGCAAGAGCAAATTTTACAAATCACATTTTAGTGAGTAAGCCTGAAAAAACTATATTAATTTTCATTATGTCCATGTTCCTTTGTGTTTGTGTTAATGTTACATACAGGGTTATTCACAAAACACTGGATTTTGTCTGGTTGGAAAAAATCCGGTTAAAATGAACTAATTCTGAACCACAATGGCAATTCTTACATTTGCGAATACCAAATACGGTTAGAATTCAGTCGGGCTGAATGAATCTGCAGCAATTGCATGGATGCGTTTGGTGTGCAGTTTAAAGGTAGCACTCTTGCATCCAAACACTATCCTTACAGTATAAGATTCAGAAGATTCAAAAAGTGCCAATATTAAAAATAATTGAACCGTATGAATCCAACATTACTATTTGCCAGTGGGCAAATAGTTAAAAACCCTCAGCAATTTGAAGGTTAATTATGTGGCGGCTGGCCAGCACCATACTAAAATAAATGTTAAAAACTAATTGCTATGGGAGTCAATAAGAGTCTCAAAATACTATATGGGAGGTTCAAACCTCCTTATATCCCACCTGCCATGTATACCATAATATAAAAACATAGAATGTGACGGCAGATAAGAAACATTCGGCCCATCTAGTCTGCTCAATTTTCTAAATACTTTCATTAGTCCCTGGCCTTATCTTATAGCTAGGATACCCTTATGCCTATCCCACATATGCTTAAACTCCTTTACTGTGTTAACCTCTACCACTTCAGCTGGAAGGCTATTCCATGCATCCACTACCCTCTCAGTAAAGTAATACTTCCTGATATTATTTTTAAACCTTTGCCCCTCTAATTTAAGACTATGTCCTCTTGTTGTGGTAGTTTTTCTTCTTTTAAATATAGTCTCCTCCTTTACTGTGTTGATTCCCTTATGTATTTAAATGTTTCTATTATATCCTCCCTGTCTCGTCTTTTCTCCAAACTATACATGTTAAGTTCCTTAAACCTTTCCTGGTAAGTTTTATCCTGTATTCCATGATATATATATATATATATATATATTGTAGTGGTTACGGAAATTGGAGTGTTCCTTTAAGAGGTAAGAAGTATTGTGCTTGACCATAATGGAAGCACAGACATAGGTCTTGATCACAACTTAGCATTTTTTGAACATACGTAATAATCAGTCAAGCTTCAACTCACCACAAAAACTACAAATACGATTTTTTGATTCATTAATCTTCCCCGTCATCAAATTCAGCAGCTACAAGGACTTGATAAACCACTAGCAACCACTTTTTAAGAATTGAATGATTATCCCAAAAATGATCAAATTAACAGTTTTGAGTTTGAGCCAGACAAACACCACATACTATTAGACTTCACGTAAGCGGGTATTTTTTAATTTCATTTTTTTGCGAGCAATCCGCAGGTCCCACGATGCATGTGATAGCAAATTATAGGACGGGTTGTCGATAAACTTCAATTTTTGATAGAACTGCAAACCCAATAAAATTGCGATTGTGTTTGTCATTAACCTTGTGATCTTGGATTATCGATCCTTACATCTTGTGATTAACGATGATGACATAAGTTAAGCCCCGTTTTAGGTCGACAATTACATGGGCAGCATTAATGGAAGAAAGCGATTAATATATATTTGATTTCTGTAAAGGTCGAAGCTCAGAAACCGTTATCAAGCAAAAACAAACCGAGAACTGTCATCAATGTCAAAATGCATAGTGCGACTGTTCTTGCTATACCAGAGTATAGGAAAGTGTTGTTTAACACCGTCGTGACAAATGCCATGGTAGAACTACAATGATATCATGAGATATGCCTACTTTTTGCCTTGAAGGGATTAAACTAAATATTTTGATATCTGTATAGTCTGACTTAACATTACTTAATAGGATTTAGGTTTAATGCTCCTGAGATACCTGAGGCCTATGAGGTCAAGAAATTTAAACTTAAAACACAGAATATGTGAACGTTGACAGTCCCACTGCAAATTATAATAAAGCTAATCAGAATGCAATTTTTTGTAAATACTACTAAATAAAATACTCTTTGGTGCAAAGCATCCAAAACTGACAAGACTTTATTATACCGGTGTCAAAATAAAAAGCACAATGGTACACAAAATATTGGCTGAAAGTGCTATTAAGAGTCAATTAACCAGCCCTGCAGGTCTTAGCTCAGTGGAGTCAGCTCTCAGCAGACCCCCCAAAAATTAGGCTGCAGTTGTTATGGTGCTTGGGAGGTTTCCATTACTTAGCTATTCACTGGCTATCTGAATATGCTGAGAGTTGGAGTTACCAGTATCTACAGTATTAAAGATGGCACATTCCTGTAACCAAAAAGTACATCCTAAAATAAAAAATGCGATTTATATGCTGGACTCTGTTTTAGAACCAGAAAACTATAATAGCATACTAAGGTGCTTGTTGAAAGAAACAGCCATTTTATCGCTTAATACCTCAGCTGAAATAAACAGAGAGAATTTTTTACATCCTAACAATCATCAGACTCGTCAATGGGGTGTTTTTTATTTGTGGCTGTAAATGTATAAATATTTGACACAAGCTGTGAAGCAAAGAGTATTTATTTCAAAAACACAATCAAAGACAAAAAGAGAGAAAAAAACAAAACGACAGCCAGCTCGCTTGAACAATCTACTGTTCTTGCAGGTCCTCTGCCTCTACGTACAGCTCACCCATTGTGACTTTGGTACTTGTACTCTGATTCTAAACAACATGTCACTGTTTAGCGAGACAATAGCCTCCTTGCAAACGTTTCTCACGTGAGCCGAAGAAGAACATCGCTAGTCTTTGTCCATAAACACTATTTTTGTATTTAATCAAAAAGGGGGTGGGGGGAGGGGGTTAACCCCTTGAATTTAAGAAGACGATGTAACAAACACCTTCCTTATGGTTATCATATAGCTTATCTAAATGTTTACAGTTGATACATTCACAGTTTTTATTGTTCTTGATAGAGAAGTGTAGAAAACAGAACAATGAAAGCTCACGGAACTAGAGATGTAAATTTGATTCCTACGCAGAGAACAAAACTGGGCAGATAACACAGGGATCATCTACAATGAAAATCTATCCCGGGGCAGAGTACAGAAGACAATCAACGCTTTCTGTAGACTGACACAATTTTAGAACTTTGACCATATTTTGACCAAACGGTATTTTACGCCTTGTTTAGATTTCATAAATAACTAATGTTTACTTTTATATTTAAAATATGCATTGTTAATTTCATTTTCTTTGCTAGACAGAAATGCATACAATATATAAATATGGATAATAAATATTAATCTCCTTTTATGAAAAAATAAATTTTGGGGGAAAAAACAACGAAATGCGCACCGTCATGTATTTGGCAGCACGCGCCTAAGAACAAAACTGTAATGGTATTGCATTGTCCTGTGTAGAGAGATGTTAAATCATGACCGTTGGACTTTCATTCGTGCGCTGTAAAATACAAGAAGGGAAGTTCACACTCTAATAACGTGATTTCACTTTTTTACATAATCCAGAATCCTATCTTTGCTTAAAGGGACACAATAGTCACCAGAACATCTACAGCTTAATGTAGTTGTTATGGTGAGTATAACAGCTCCCTTCGGGCAAACAGTTTACATTGCCCCTAGGGAAACCTTCCAGTGGACACTCCTCAGATGGCCACTGGAGGTGCTTCCTGGCTCAGGGCTGCACAGTAAGCAGCCTTGCCGTTCAGAGTGTCCACGCTCTGCATGGGGACGCTGAATTTTCCTCATAGAGATGCATTGATTCAATTAATCTCTATGAGGAGGTGCTTATTGGCCAAAATGGTGTTTGGCCCCATCCCCTTGCTGATTTTAGCCAATCCAATACTTTCCCCATGGGAAAGCATTGCATTGGCTAAAAATCTGCAATTCTGATGATGTCACCAAGGGGGCGAGGCCAGCGCCGGCGGACCAGTGGAGAGCTGAAAATTATGTGAGTTTTAACCCATTCTGAGGGGGCCAAGGGGGGGGCAAGCCACTTAAATGGTGGGTTTTCACTATAGGGTCAGGAATATATGTTTGTGTCCCTGACTCTATAGTGATCCTTTAAAGGGACACTATAGTCACCTGAACAACTACAGCTTAATGTATTTGTTCAGGTGAGATCTATAGCTCCCTGCAGGCAATCTAATGTAAACACTGTATTTTCAGAGAAAATACAGTGTTTACATTGATTGATAGGAATACCTCCAGTGGCCGTCACTCAGACGGCCACCAGAGGGACTTCCTATCATGTAGGGCCCTAAAAAGGCCCTGTACACGTCAGACGTATTAAGATACGTCTGACGTGTGCAAGAGAGAGAAGGCACTGTGTGCGCGCCTTCTCTCTCCAGCCTGTCAGAGAGGAGAGGGGGCGGGCAAAGACCACGAGCTGAGCTGTCAGTCAGCAAAGCTCGCGGGCACGCACACCGCGCGCATGCGCGGTAGTGTGCTCAGGACTTCAGAGGGCGGCATGAATGCCGCCCTATGAAGTATGTGCGCATGTGTGGCGAAGCCGCGCATGCGCACAAGGGAGCAATGACGCTTCCAAATGGAAGCGTCTGATTGCTCCCTGCTTGTGCCCACCTATTTCGTCATTTTGACGAAATAGGGGGCGCGGCTTCACGAGGCTCCCGGCGCTGGAACCAGGTGAGTAAAATACTCTGCCTGGAGAGTCCCTTTAATAAATAAGGAGACGTGTAGATATAGTGAAATTACAAGAAGTAATTTTTTTTTTTATAAAAGTCAATATATGTAATTTTAGCAGTAGAAACTCTTCAATTTAACGGTTGTATTTCCTATTTATACCACTCAGTTACAAAGTGACAAACCAATGAAGAATGTGTTAAATCCTACATCTTATATATATAAGCGAAATAGAGGGGCATATTTAATTTCACTAAGAATTGCTGTCTAAACATAGTGAATATAATTCCCATGCAACTCCCATCCTGATACAGTGTACATAGATTTCGCCAGCAGCAATAATTTGAAACCTAGTGACCTTTATAATCGAGGCAAGAAAACCAGTTTTTACCTACAGGAATGCTGTACATAAGCGATCCCATTCACCTTATGTTTTCATACTAAAATTCTTCTCATAAATCTGTATATGTTTTTTTTTTCTTTCTAAAAAGGCTCATTTTTTTCATTATTGTGCAGTCATATGCACTAAGTCACAAATATCTCTCTTTGGTGTTTGAACTGTTCCTTTAAATGTTAAAATGTCGCTTTCAGCAGCATATCAATTATTTATTTATTATTTATTTTTTATTATTGCCATTTATATAGCGCCAACAGATTCCGTAGCGCTTTACAATATTATGAGAGGGGGATTTAACTATAAATAGGACAATTACAAATAAACTTACAGGAACAATAGGTTGAAGAGGACCCTGCTCAAACGAGCTTACATTCTATAGGAGGTGGGGTGTAAAACACATTAGGACAGGAATTTACAATCAAATAAGGTGGGCTGCCCTTTAGGAGAGGGCAAGAGACAGGTATGTGAGGTAAGGGTTAGTCTTGGAGGCCATAAGCTTTCCTAAAGAGATGGGTTTTAAGGCACTTCTTAAAAGATGCAAGACTAGGGGAGAGTCTGATGGCGGTAGGCAGGCTATTCCATAGGAAGGGAGCCGCCCGTGAGAAGTCCTGCAAGCGCGAGTTGGCCGTCCGAGTGCGGACAACGGACAGGAGGTGGTCACGGGCAGAACGGAGAGACCGAGAAGGGACATGCCTATGGATCTGTGAGGAGATATAAGAGGGGCTAGAGTTGTTCAGTGCTTTATAGGTGTGAGTTAGTACCTTGAATTGACTCCTATAGCATACAGGAAGCCAATGTAAGGACTGGCAGAGGGGTGAGGTGTGAGAGAAACGACTAGAGAGGAAAATCAATCTAGCAGCAGCATTCATTACGGACTGTAAGGGTGCAGTACGGCTATTGGGAAGACCAATCATGAGAGGGTTACAATAATCCATGCGGGAAATTACTAGAGCATGGACAAGCTCCTTGGTAGTATCTGGTGCAAGAAAGGGGCGGATGCGGGCTATGTTTTTAAGATGGAATCTACAGGATTTGGCAACATGCTGGATGTGAGGCTCAAAGGTGAGACCAGAGTCAAGTATGACGCCAAGACAGCGCGCTTGCAAGGATGGACTAATGTTGGTACCACAAACTTGGAGGGAGAGCGAAAGATGAGGATCAGTATTAGGAGGAGGAAAGACAAGGAGCTCAGTTTTTGAGAGATTGAGTTTCAGAAAGCGGGAGGACATCCAGTCAGAGATGGAAGAAAGGCAAGCAGTGACACGTTGCAGGACGGCAGGGGAGAGGTCCGGGGAGGAGAGATATAGCTGGGTGTCATCAGCGTACAGGTGGTAGTGAAATCCAAAAGAGGTAATAAGTTTGCCAAGAGAGGCAGTATAAAGAGAAAATAGAAGGGGACCAAGGACGGAGCCTTGGGGAACTCCAACTGAGACAGGGCAAGGGGAGGAGGTATCATTAGAAAAGGAGACACTGAATGAGCGTTGGGAGAGATAAGAGGAAAACCATGAGAGGACAGAGTCACAGAGACCAAGTGATTGAAGAGTTTGAAGAAGGAGAGCATGATCAACGGTGTCAAAGGCCGCTGAGAGGTCAAGAAGAATTAGTATGGAGTAGTGGCCTTTGGATTTAGCTGCGATTAGGTCGTTAGTAACTTTGATAAGGGCAGTCTCTGTAGAGTGGAGAGGGCGGAAGCCAGATTGAAGGGGGTCAAGGAGAGAGTTGGAATTGAGGAAATGAGACACACGGGTAAAGACAAGTCTTTCCAGAAGCTTTGAGGAAAAAGGGAGCAGGGATATGGGACGGTAGTTAGAGGGGGTGGATGGGTCGAGGGATGGTTTTTTTAGTATAGGTACTACAGTGGCATGTTTAAGGTCAGCAGGGACGATGCCAGAAGAGAGCGAGCAGTTGAAGATGTGTGTTAGAGAAGGCACAAGACAAGTGGAGAGAGATCTAATAAGGTGAGATGGGACAGGATCGAGCGGGCAAGTGGTGGGGCGAGAGGAGCAAAGAAGAGCAGCCACCTCTTGGTCAGTAGCTGGGGAGAATGTCTGAAGGGTAGGAAAGGCATGATCTATGTGTGATTGAGAAACCGAAAGGCAAGGAGGGGAGAATTCTTTCCTTAGCTGTTCAATCTTGTCAGTGAAGTAACATGCAAAGTTATCAGCAGTAAGGTTAGTTTTGGGGGTGGCCACAGCAGGGCGAAGAAGAGAATTAAAGGTGTCAAAGAGACGCCTGGGGTTGCGGGAACATGAACTAATGAGAGCGGAAAAATAGGACTGTTTGGCAAGGGCAAGGGCTGCACTGTATGAACACAATATGAATCTATAATGGAGAAAGTCTGATTGGGTACGAGACTTCCTCCAGGAGCGTTCAGCACAACGGGAGCATCTTTGCAGGTAGCGCGTTGATTTAGTATGCCATGGTTGGGGGCGGGTCCTCCTCGAGGTGCTTGTTTGGAGTGGCGCTGCAGTGTTCAAGGCAGATGTAAGAGTAGAGTTATATATGGAGATGGCCTGTGAAGGACAGGAGAGGGAAGGGATGGACAGCAGTTGTGAATCAATGTCAAATATACAAAGAAAGGTGAACAGCGCTAGCGGTATACACAGATGTATATATATTTACATACGTAATTGGAGATATTCCTCGATGGTATAGCTTAAAAGAGAAGAACAGAATGCAATAATAGTGCAATATGTGTTGCTGGTATAGTGGATGGTAAAAAATTATATAAAATTCTCACTCACACTTTTAAGAGCTTTATAAGCTCAATGTCAAGAGCCTGGACGGAATAATCCCCGTCTATGGATTTCTTGGTGTGCAATCTTCTAGATGAACTTTGTAGGTGTGAGGTTTCCGTGGTATATGGAAAAAGAGAGTACAAAAGACCAATGGTACAGATAGTAGGTGTATATGCAGTGCAAACAAAAAGAGAACCTACTTACATAGACTAGAGCAATGGACCTGCTCTAGTTTAAACAGCTTCAGGTGGAACAATCCCCACCTAAGGATGTACTGGACCCAAATGTAGCAGCAGCAGGATGAGGTAGGAAGTAGGACTAAAATTAGACTGGGTAATGTAAAAATGTATATACTTTATTTTATCAAAAAATATTTTTAAAAGTGAATAACAAATATATAAAATACCAGTCAAGATAAAATTATAAAAGTCCGTGGTTCTTCCTCACTTAACGCGTTTCGCCTTGGCTTTTTCAAAAGTGCATGTCTGCTGCAGGGGGTCCTCTCGGTTATAAGTCCTCTGTGATTGTGGAAATGGATTCCGGTGTGTAAATTGCGTCACTTCCGGTTTCGTCGCGATGACGCGAACAGGAAGTGCTTCGGGCGCCATTTTGGATATGGGCAAAAAGTCAGTGAGTGCCCACAAAACGGCACAGTGGTTGCACATAAAGATAACATGTTAAATAGATATTTTACTTATAGAGAAAGGGTAAATATTATGCTAGTACAGATGTTTAAACATGCAGGGGAGGCATAGAGATATTGCATACAGATATTAACTGTTTAAATGAGCGTCTGGGCATTAACATTGTATATACTGATATATGCAGTCTAAATAAAATATAGAAGGTAAAATACTAGTAGAATAGAGATATGGAATAATAGAAACAAGGTATGTGAATAAAATAATTGTTAGCAACACTAAGTGCATCTTCAAATGTGACAAAAAGCAAGATTAAAACATAAGATCCTTAAAACATTATAGAGAAAATATTTATAAAAAATGAATCAGATCGAATTCTATATTCAGCCCACTGGGGTGGAGGGTATCTAAACGGTAAACCCATTCCATTTCTAGTCTTCCAATATTTCTAATGATGTCTCCTCCTCTCCAGTGTGGCTTGTATTTTGCAATCCCTATAAATTTTAAAAGACTGGGGTCTTTATTATGTTGTAGAAAATGTGCAGACACTGAGTGGTTTTTATAGCCCTTTTCGATGTTTCGGCAGTGTTCGCTGATGCGTATCTTTAGTGGACGTATGGTTCTTCCAATATATTGGAGTCCACAGGGGCATTCTAATAGGTAGACCACATTGTTGCTATTGCACGTAATGATTTCATTTATATTAAAACTTTTTCCATTTCTGTGGGATTTAAAATTTAAAGTGCACTTGTCCATTATGTGTGTTTTTTTACAGGCTATGCATGTGTTACACTTATAAAAGCCTTTGTTAATGGTAAGAAAATTATTTTTACAGATATTTTGATTTTTTGTAAAAAATTTTGTCAGCTGTAATTTTAAGTTGGGGGCACCTCTGAATATTATGGTGGGTTTCTCTGGTAGGGATTTTTTTAAAATTGGATCTTCTTTGAGTAAATGCCAGTTTTTATTGATAATTTTTTTAATATGTTTATTTTTATTATTATAATCAAAAATGAGGGGGAGAGTAAACTTATTGGTCTGAGGGTCTTGAGGGGGTTTTTTATTTAGTAATATTTCTCTTTGTGCTTTATCAATTAACGTAATTGTTTTATCAATTTTTTCGATGTTATAGCCTCTTTGTACAAACTTTTGTTTCATATCTGCGGCCTGTGTTTGGAATACTAAAGGTTCTGAACAGTTTCTCTTTAATCTGAGCATTTGGCTTTTAGGTATTCCATCCAGCCATGTCGGATTGTGGCAACTATCATAACTGATGAAGGTATTTGTATGTACTTCCTTGAAATGGGTTTTTGTATATAGTGTGTTTTCTTTAATGTATATCTCCAAATCTAGGAAGGTAACTGACTGTTCGCTGAGATGGGAGGTTAGGATGATCCCCTCATCATTGTGGTTCAGATGGTCTATGAATAATTGTGCTGAGGATATAGAGCCTTCCCATATGAATAGGAGGTCATCTATATAACGGTAATATGAGACCAGGTTTGCGCTCCAGCCATGTCCTTCCCATATTGACCTATCTTCCCATTCTCTCATAAATAGGTTGGCATAGCTGGGCGCAAACCTGGTCCCCATCGCCGTGCCCTTGGTTTGAAGGTAGAAGGTGTCTGCGAACCAAAAGTAGTTATTTTGCAAGATTAAGTTTATCCCTTTTAAAACAAATTCTATTTGAATGGGGTCCATATCTTTGTATTTGTCTAAGATTGACTTGACTGCTGAGATCCCTTTTTCATGGGGAATTATCGTATAAAGGGATTTTACATCACAGGTAATTAGGATATAGTTATCTTTCCATGTGATATCTTTTAGCTTATTCAAAAGGTCTATAGTATCCTTAAGGTAAGATCTACTTAATTTTACATATGGCTGAAGCATGATGTCTATATATTCCGACAGATTTGCCAAAATGGCGCCTATTCCGGAGACGATGGGTCTCCCGGGTGGATTGAGGGGGTCTTTGTGGATCTTTGGGAGGAAATATATGACGGGGATCTTTGGATGGGTTGTGTTTATGTAATTGAATTCTTTTGGAGTCAGGATTCCTTTTTCTTTACCGTCATTTAAGAGGTTTGTTAATAATATTTTTATATCCCCTGTAGGATCTTTTTTCAATTTAGCATATGTTTGTGGGTCATTCAGTTGTTTATAGGCCTCAGTCTCGTACATCTCTTTGGATAGGATAACTAACCCTCCCCCCTTGTCGGCCGGTTTGATAACTATAGAGTTATCATTTTTTAAAGTTTTAATGGTTTCTCTTTCTTTTCTATTTAGGTTAAAAGTGTCGTATTTATAGTTGGTTTCTATTTTAGCAAGGTCTCTATTTACCTTTTTCTCAAAGATTTCAAGTGCTCCAGATTTATAATAAGATGGATAAAAAGTAGATTTATTTTTTAAAAAACTATTTTTAAAAACATCTGTATTGGAGTGGGTTTTGGTTACATTATTCATTTCTAAGTTTTTGGAGGTATAGAACCTTTTTAGTGTCGCATTCCTGATAAATTTGTTCACATCTATGAAGGCTTGGAAGCTGTTAAAAGTTTTCGTTGGTGCATATTTTAACCCTTTTTTTAGGACATTCATTTGTATACTGCTTAATGCTTTACCCCTGCACACCAACGTAGAAGATCCCCCCCAAAAATTTTTGACACATATGCCAATAAAGTGAGGATTGGAAATACTCTAAAACAAGACAGACCACAAGAAAAACTTTATACCAAAACCACAACCAAGAAAACCGAAAATAAAAGATATAGATCAAAATCCAGAGAAAAGTCCCCACTGATAGTGAGACCAAAAACACACAGGTTCACTTACAGACCAACATCACCAAAAAGAAAAATCGATAATGATAACTATAGATGGGAGAAAGCGACCACCAAGTCACATAGAGAATCAGATAGAGTCCGATCTAGATCACCCACAGATCTACTAAGAACCAACAGATACCATACCCTATCCTTCGCAGAACATCTAGATGAAACATATTTTTTAGAGATTCCTATGAATCAAGAACTCCATACAAATCGTCTACCACTAACCCCCATTATAGGACAGAAAAGATCCCTAGAGGAAGAAGGGCAGGAAGGAAACATCACCGCAAAAAAGAAAGTCAGATCAGACCGATTTTAAATCAAAGTGACAATATAGAAAACCACGGCATTTTTAACCTATCTGGTAAAGCATTAAGCAGTATACAAATGAATGTCCTAAAAAAAGGGTTAAAATATGCACCAACGAAAACTTTTAACAGCTTCCAAGCCTTCATAGATGTGAACAAATTTATCAGGAATGCGACACTAAAAAGGTTCTATACCTCCAAAAACTTAGAAATGAATAATGTAACCAAAACCCACTCCAATACAGATGTTTTTAAAAATAGTTTTTTAAAAAATAAATCTACTTTTTATCCATCTTATTATAAATCTGGAGCACTTGAAATCTTTGAGAAAAAGGTAAATAGAGACCTTGCTAAAATAGAAACCAACTATAAATACGACACTTTTAACCTAAATAGAAAAGAAAGAGAAACCATTAAAACTTTAAAAAATGATAACTCTATAGTTATCAAACCGGCCGACAAGGGGGGAGGGTTAGTTATCCTATCCAAAGAGATGTACGAGACTGAGGCCTATAAACAACTGAATGACCCACAAACATATGCTAAATTGAAAAAAGATCCTACAGGGGATATAAAAATATTATTAACAAACCTCTTAAATGACGGTAAAGAAAAAGGAATCCTGACTCCAAAAGAATTCAATTACATAAACACAACCCATCCAAAGATCCCTGTCATATATTTCCTCCCAAAGATCCACAAAGACCCCCTCAATCCACCCGGGAGACCCATCGTCTCCGGAATAGGCGCCATTTTGGCAAATCTGTCGGAATATATAGACATCATGCTTCAGCCATATGTAAAATTAAGTAGATCTTACCTTAAGGATACTATAGACCTTTTGAATAAGCTAAAAGATATCACATGGAAAGATAACTATATCCTAATTACCTGTGATGTAAAATCCCTTTATACGATAATTCCCCATGAAAAAGGGATCTCAGCAGTCAAGTCAATCTTAGACAAATACAAAGATATGGACCCCATTCAAATAGAATTTGTTTTAAAAGGGATAAACTTAATCTTGCAAAATAACTACTTTTGGTTCGCAGACACCTTCTACCTTCAAACCAAGGGCACGGCGATGGGGACCAGGTTTGCGCCCAGCTATGCCAACCTATTTATGAGAGAATGGGAAGATAGGTCAATATGGGAAGGACATGGCTGGAGCGCAAACCTGGTCTCATATTACCGTTATATAGATGACCTCCTATTCATATGGGAAGGCTCTATATCCTCAGCACAATTATTCATAGACCATCTGAACCACAATGATGAGGGGATCATCCTAACCTCCCATCTCAGCGAACAGTCAGTTACCTTCCTAGATTTGGAGATATACATTAAAGAAAACACACTATATACAAAAACCCATTTCAAGGAAGTACATACAAATACCTTCATCAGTTATGATAGTTGCCACAATCCGACATGGCTGGATGGAATACCTAAAAGCCAAATGCTCAGATTAAAGAGAAACTGTTCAGAACCTTTAGTATTCCAAACACAGGCCGCAGATATGAAACAAAAGTTTGTACAAAGAGGCTATAACATCGAAAAAATTGATAAAACAATTACGTTAATTGATAAAGCACAAAGAGAAATATTACTAAATAAAAAACCCCCTCAAGACCCTCAGACCAATAAGTTTACTCTCCCCCTCATTTTTGATTATAATAATAAAAATAAACATATTAAAAAAATTATCAATAAAAACTGGCATTTACTCAAAGAAGATCCAATTTTAAAAAAATCCCTACCAGAGAAACCCACCATAATATTCAGAGGTGCCCCCAACTTAAAATTACAGCTGACAAAATTTTTTACAAAAAATCAAAATATCTGTAAAAATAATTTTCTTACCATTAACAAAGGCTTTTATAAGTGTAACACATGCATAGCCTGTAAAAAAACACACATAATGGACAAGTGCACTTTAAATTTTAAATCCCACAGAAATGGAAAAAGTTTTAATATAAATGAAATCATTACGTGCAATAGCAACAATGTGGTCTACCTATTAGAATGCCCCTGTGGACTCCAATATATTGGAAGAACCATACGTCCACTAAAGATACGCATCAGCGAACACTGCCGAAACATCGAAAAGGGCTATAAAAACCACTCAGTGTCTGCACATTTTCTACAACATAATAAAGACCCCAGTCTTTTAAAATTTATAGGGATTGCAAAATACAAGCCACACTGGAGAGGAGGAGACATCATTAGAAATATTGGAAGACTAGAAATGGAATGGGTTTACCGTTTAGATACCCTCCACCCCAGTGGGCTGAATATAGAATTCGATCTGATTCATTTTTTATAAATATTTTCTCTATAATGTTTTAAGGATCTTATGTTTTAATCTTGCTTTTTGTCACATTTGAAGATGCACTTAGTGTTGCTAACAATTATTTTATTCACATACCTTGTTTCTATTATTCCATATCTCTATTCTACTAGTATTTTACCTTCTATATTTTATTTAGACTGCATATATCAGTATATACAATGTTAATGCCCAGACGCTCATTTAAACAGTTAATATCTGTATGCAATATCTCTATGCCTCCCCTGCATGTTTAAACATCTGTACTAGCATAATATTTACCCTTTCTCTATAAGTAAAATATCTATTTAACATGTTATCTTTATGTGCAACCACTGTGCCGTTTTGTGGGCACTCACAGACTTTTTGCCCATATCCAAAATGGCGCCCGAAGCACTTTCTGTTCGCGTCATCGCGACGAAACCGGAAGTGACGCAATTTACACACCGGAATCCATTTCCACAATCACAGAGGACTTATAACCGAGAGGACCCCCTGCAGCAGACATGCACTTTTGAAAAAGCCAAGGCGAAACGCGTTAAGTGAGGAAGAACCACGGACTTTTATAATTTTATCTTGACTGGTATTTTATATATTTGTTATTCACTTTTAAAAATATTTTTTGATAAAATAAAGTATATACATTTTTACATTACCCAGTCTAATTTTAGTCCTACTTCCTACCTCATCCTGCTGCTGCTACATTTGGGTCCAGTACATCCTTAGGTGGGGATTGTTCCACCTGAAGCTGTTTAAACTAGAGCAGGTCCATTGCTCTAGTCTATGTAAGTAGGTTCTCTTTTTGTTTGCACTGCATATACACCTACTATCTGTACCATTGGTCTTTTGTACTCTCTTTTTCCATATACCACGGAAACCTCACACCTACAAAGTTCATCTAGAAGATTGCACACCAAGAAATCCATAGACGGGGATTATTCCGTCCAGGCTCTTGACATTGAGCTTATAAAGCTCTTAAAAGTGTGAGTGAGAATTTTATATAATTTTTTACCATCCACTATACCAGCAACACATATTGCACTATTATTGCATTCTGTTCTTCTCTTTTAAGCTATACCATCGAGGAATATCTCCAATTACGTATGTAAATATATATACATCTGTGTATACCGCTAGCGCTGTTCACCTTTCTTTGTATATTTGTCTTGTTATGCACAAGGTTGAGGGAACACCTTGTTGGTGAACTGCAGCTTTATTTACAGACAGAGAGCACTTATTTTTGTAATTTTTATCTATTTGTGAATCAATGTCAGCTGACAACTGTTGGAGATCAAGAGAATTAAGGTCCCTCCTGAGTTGAGGGGGGTTAGGCTGAGGTTTTTGGGTGAGGGGGTACGTGAGAGCAAATGATAAGAGGTGGTGATCAGAGAGTGGATATGGAGTGTTGCAGATATTAGATACTGTACATGCATAAGTGAAGATTAGGTCAAGGGTATTGCCAGCTACATGGGTGGGAGAATTTGCCCACTGCGATAGCCCGAGGGAGGAAGTAATTGAAAGTAGTTTAGTGGCTGCAGAGGTCAAAGGTGGGTTTATAGGAATATTGAAGTCCCCGAGAATTAGGGATGGAATGTTAGAAGAGAGGAAATAGGGTAGCCAGGCAGCAAAGTGGTCAAGGAAGAGAAGAGGGGAACCAGGGGGACGGTAAATAACAGCAATGTTAGCAGAGAAGGGTTTGAAAAGGCGAATTGAGTGTATTTCAAATGATGGGAAAGAGAGAGAAGGGGGGGTGGGAAGAGGTTTAAAAGAGCAGTGAGGGGAGAGGAGAAACCCAACACCACCACCTTTACATTCAGAGTTTCTTGGGTTGTGGGTAAGTTGGAGACCACCGAAGGACAAAGATGCAGGGGTGGCAGTGTCAGAGGGGGAGAGCCAGGTTTCTGTTATGGCTAGTAAATCTATAGAACGAGAGATGAAGAAGTCATGGACAGCAGTGGATTTAGTTATATTGCAAACAGAGCGTGCGTTCCAGAGGGCAGTATTGAAGGAGGATTTAGAGGAACATGAGATGGGTATGAGATTAGTGTGGATCCTTGGGTTAGTATGTGCTGAGTTTGTTGCGAGGGGGCCGGGGTTAGGAGAGACATCACCAGCAGCTAGGAGCAGAAGGATAGAAAGGAAGTGAAGGTGGGAGTAGGATTTGAAAGTTTTGTAAGAGGGTATGTATGTAGAGGATTTGGGAGGAGTTGGTGGAGATAGGCTGGAAAGGTATGTGTAGAGTGCATGGGATGAATAGAGAGGGGAGGGGAGTAAGGTGGAAGTAATAATTATGGTGTTGCTAGGGACAGGTGAGTGAAAGGATAGGGATATTTTAGTGATGAGAGAAGTTAGTGTTAAAGTGAAAAATAGAAGGGAGAACATTAGAAAAAATGTGTATTATATAGATATGTAGATCATATATACAAACACACAAATATCAATGAGTGATTAAACCAATGTAAGGATGCAGTGTGTTAAACAAATTCAGGTGAGGAGAGGTTTAGTGATTTGATTGGTGTGTTAAGGAAACCAGCTGATGTGCACTATCTATAAGTAAGTTGTTGACCATGGGGTGGGATGGTGTGGGGAGGGTAGGGTGGGCAATCTTCCAGAGATGATACCTCTGCTCTGAAGATTCAGCAGGACTTGGTTGCTTGGGAGTGCTGGGTGTTAATGCTGTTTTAAGGGGCCCAGTCTGAAATATAAGGTCTGAGGTAAGAAAAAAAAAAGAAATAAAACAGTTATTGCAGGTTTACAGTACAGAGAGTAACCTGGATATATTCTCTGCTGAGACTGGCGTATAATTGCAGCAGTTTGCAAATACTGTTCTAATAATGCAGTCCGAGTGGCTTTAATGTTTAAATGGAGAAATGTTTGCGTGCTTCTTTGCTGTGTGAGAGTCATCCAACTTGTGCTCGTGGTACATATCTGCTAAAAGCACAACCAGGCTATGAAGCTCTCTCTTCCCAAGGAGATCGTGGACCCGCAGCTGCATGCGTATGCGGCCAATGAATTGGTAGATAGCAGTACACAGCCTAGTTCCCAAAACCTGGGATTGTTTGTGTATAAACTGTTGTCTGAACTGATTCTCATATCTGAATTTCTGTTGTTCAGATCTGCAATTTCTCTAAGAAACCTGGAAGTGTCTCAGGTCTCTGGCCTTAATGTTTTCATTTGGAGCCATGAGCATATCCCATAATCCCTTACCACAGAGGTTTGTAGGATATGTATTTCAGAACAGGATATTAGTTTCATTCATGGTAAAAACAAACAAACATTAAAGGCTTTTCCACATATAGCTTTTTGTAGTTAGTCACATGGTAACAAGATCACACAAAAGAATGGTATGGCGAATACATAATTGTCCACTCAAAGTTCCATGCACTGCTCTACATACATATAACAGGTTTCGTAATATAAACAAATACAATTACACAGCACCATCAGTAATTCCTTATATATTTATAGATATTGCATTCCATTTGTGTAAGATGATGCTACGACAACATATATAATGACACACAAAAACTCTGGAAAGACAAAAGTGGACATCGAAGAAAGTCGAGCTGTTAGCTCTTCAACGTGGATATCAGTAGTTCTGTTATGGGTAACATCTGCTTCATGATGTTAGATCTAGGATCTCCAACCATTTTTCCCAGAGCCTATAGTTCCTAGCATTGACACAGAAAGTAGCGGCAATAGCTCTTTCCATTTTACATAAGAAATAATAAGGGCTGCCTTATTATCTCACATCATATACATGCCCTTAGAAAACCATAACTAATAGTAAAATTTGGAAGAAGAAAACTTAAAATTCTCTAATAAACTAATGGAACATAAACAGAAAAAGAAAATAAAAAAATTGTAGAAAGAAGAGGAACCCAAGGCCAACTACTTAATTGTTGGCATCTTTTTAAGAAACAAATGAACTTAAAGGACCACTATAGTACCAGGAAAACAAACTTTTCTTCCTGGCACTATATAATCCTTAGGTCCCTCCCACCCTCAGGGCCCCCCTCCCGCTGGGCTGAAGGGGTTAAAACCCCTTCAGCCATTTACCTTAATAATCCAGCGCCGGGCTCCCTCGGCGCTGGTGACCTCTCCTCCCCCTCCGACATCAGTTCCAGAATGGAGCAGAAAGCGCATGCGCGGCCAGAGCCGCGCGCACATTCAAACAGTCCAAAGGAAAGCATTACTCAATGCTCAAAGCGATTTTCTCATTGAGCGTTGCGGAAGCACCTCTAGCGGCTGTCAGAAAGACAGCCACTAGAGGCTGGATTAACCCTGCAATGTAAACATAGCAGTTTCTTTAACCCCTTAAGGACCAAACTTCTGGAATAAAAGGGAATCATGACGTGTCAGACACGTCATGTGTCCTTAAGGGGTTAAAAATGCTATATTTACATCTGAAGGGTTAAAACCTAGGGGACCTGGCACCTACACCACTTTATTGAGCTGAAGTGGTCTGGGTGACTATAGTGGTCCTTTAAATAAAATACAACCATGTCTTCCGTTAAAGTATTTGATGGCCCTCATCAACAATATAGATTTAACCATACGGATAAAATTGGGCAACACAAACATTTCTTTCCTTCTACAGGAAGCAACTCCTAGATCATTTCAAAATCTCCAATATACATACAACGTCCCACAAGAAGAGTTGTTTGTATTAGAGTCAGACGTTTTCTTAATGCAACATTGCTGAAAGAGATATTTTCTGACTCTGTTATTAAACTTAATAACATTATAAACAAGGGGACAGATCTTAAGTTACTAGCAAGATGCATAGATGTTGTTAAAAGTATGAAGCCACCCAGGGGCGGCTCTCTAATTAGACGGTTTAGGCGGCCGCCTAAACCGCCTGTGGGCAGACTGTGTCAGGTACTCGGTCAGTGACCGAGGACCCGACACCAGGAGGGGGCCCGGCGGCTTGCCCGGTATGCCGCCGGGTGCAAGGCCCCTCTTGGTTGCCCGGCCAGCCACCGCAGACACCGGTCTGCAGCTCCGCAGTGAGCAGAGCTGCAGACCATGTGTCTCGCAAAAACTGGCCAATCAGACCGTTGCCGCGGGTTACCACGGCAACGCTCTGACATCTCGCAAGATTACATGGTCTGCAGCTCTGCGGAGCTGCAGACCGGGAGCAGTGGCCACCGGACCACCAGGGAGTAAAGGTAGGCTCTCGCTCACCCCCCTCAGCCTCACCCTCCCACCACCCTCAGCCTCACTACCCCCCACACCACCCTCAGCCTCACTACCCCCCACACCACCCTCAGCCTCACCCATCCCAACACCCTCAGCCTCACTACCCCCCACACCACCCTCAGCATCACCACCCCAACACCCTCAGCCTCACTACCCCCCACACCACCCTCAGCATCACCACCCCAACCACCCTCAGCCTCATTACTCCCCACATCAGCCTCACTACCCCCCACACCACCCTCAGCCTCACCACCCCCCCCAACCCTCAGCCTCACCACCCCCTCACGACCCTCAGCCTCACCATCCCCCACCACCTTCAGCATTACCCCCCCACCCTCAGCATCGACCCCCCTCACATCACCCCCCCTTCTCACATCACCCTCCCTCTCACACCACCACCCCTCCTTCTCACATTACCCCCCTCCTTCTCACATTACCCCCCTCACTCTCACATTACCCCCCTCACTCTCACATTACCCCCTCACTCTCACATTACCCCCCCTCACTCTCACATTACCCCCCCTCACTCTCACATTACATTACCCCCCCCTCACTCTCACATTACCATCATCCCTCTCACATCACCCCCACACCATCACCTCCCTGTCACCATCACCCCCTCTCACCATCACACGCCTCTCCTTCTCACCATCACCCCCCCATACACACAACACACTTTAAGCAGCTACCCCATACACATAGGGTCTCAGACAAAAACGCAAACATGCTCACAGAGACATACATTCACACACAAGGGTACTCTGTCAGACACACTCTCAGGCACATACACAGGTAAACTGTGCATAAATGTGTATATGTGACACTTTTTTGTTAGTGTAGCCTCATGTTTGAGTTTCGCCTAAGGCCTCATAAAGTCTAGAGCCGCCTCTGAAGCCACCAATACGACCTAAGGAAATAGATGGGAGAAAGATCTTCAAATCAACATTGATCTCACCAATTGGTACTCCTCTTTACAGAATGTCTACTCTTCAGTACACTGTCTGAGCACTATGGAAACCCACTATAAGATATTTTTTAGGTGGTATATTACACCCTATTGGCAGGCAAAAATGTTTCCCAATAAAGCTTTTTTTTTGTAGGAGATGGGGGTTTTTCAAAGGCAGATGAAAGGCAAATTTGGTGGGACCCGTTAAAAATCGGGTTGGTAATCAATTCTGTCAAATATCAACAGGCTGTTTAGAATGAAACAAACAACGACACGAGATGGTACTACTACACTTAAATCTTCCACCTTTGCCCAGGAATCAAAAATGGCTACTGGTCCATACCCTTCTGGCCTTTAATCCTCCATAGCCAGGGATTGGAAAACATATAACATAAAGACTTGGCACTCTATAAAAGGGGCGATAAAACACCATAACCAACACTTTATATTTATGTTTATTATACACGTGTGTTGTGTTTGCTATTGTTTGATATCCATGAGAGCGGAGCATTTTTTTGAACAAACGATCAAACGTTTAAATAAAGACAACTTGTTTAACCCCTTAAGGACACCATAGGCGTGCGCAGCCTATTGCATTAGGGTGTGCACCCTAAAGCACAAACACACGCCGCTTGTATATGTATATATATATATATATATATATATATATATATATATATACACATACATACACACACACACACATACATACACTGCTGTGTGTGTGTGTGAGGGTGCTGTTAGTGTGCTGTGTGTGTGAGGGTGCTGTTAGTGTACTGTGTGTGAGGGTGCTGTTTGTGTGCTGTGTGTGTGTGAGGGTGTTTGTGTGTGTTTGTTAGGGTCCTGTTAATGTTCTGTGTGTGTGAGGGTGCTGTGTGTGTGTTTGTGATGGTGCTGTTTGTGTGCTGTGTGTTTGAGGGTGCTGCGTGTGTGTGTGTGCTGTGTGTTTGAGGGTGCTCTATGTGTGTGTGTGCTGTATATGTGCGTGCTGTATGCTTGGGTGATTGTGGGGGGTGGAGGTGGGGGCAGATTACTTAATATCCCCCTTCCCTTCTTACCTTATATAGGGTGGGGGGATTCTTGTTCCTGCTGCCATCCCTGGTGGTCCAGTGGAGAGGTAACTCTAGCCTGTGGGGCTAGTGTTCACTCTCGCGAGATCTGAGCGTTGCCACGGCAACACTCAGATCTGGCTAGAGGAACCCAGCGGGGCTGCTGGTTGAGCTCCCCGGGTCCTCTCCTGCCTCCCTTCCTGCTGCAGTGGGGAGGGAGCCTTAGAGCAGAGCCGGCGCTCAGATAGCGCCGGCTCTGCATGAGCCGACAGGGGAGATCCTGAGATCTCCCCTGCTGGTCTCACTCCATAGGCGTGCCGCGGCGATTAGGGTGTGCCCAGGCACGCCCGGCACACCCCGTGCGCACGCCTATGAAGGACACATGACGTGTGACATGTCATGATTCCCTTTTATTCCAGAAGTTTGGTCCTTAAGGGGTTAAATAATAAACACAACTTCTTTGCTCATATTTACCAAGGGTGCCACTATAAGTGGAGGGCATTGTATGGAAGATGACCCTGCTAGTTTTACACCAAGTCCTATCCAAAGTCTGGCATATTGAGAATGTGGAAAGTTTAAGAGCCTCCTTGCCCGATCCTTATGAACAATCTTCAATATCTGAAGACCATAGGTGTTAAAGCAGAGAACACCCAGTAGAGATGTTGTTCCAGCACAGACTACTTGATCTCCAGGTCCGTTGAGGCTCCCATCACCTCCTCCTCTTTATCCTTCCCCTTTTTTTTTTTTTTTTTAAGTTTGTCAATGCATTTTTATTATTCTTTCTTTTTTGATTCTGTTCAAATTGAAATAACAAAACAAGGAACATGTGGACTTTTACACAGTGCCCTTTCATTGTGTATTATTAAACATTGTATTATTACTTTTTGCCAAATGATACAAATGGTATTAAAAACATTCCAATTTTATCATGCTTTGCCTTTAATATAGGCATTCATTAATGGCTATTGATTAAAGAATAGTATTTTTGTTTTTTTGAATCAAAGCGATTAGACTGGTATTAAGTAAAATGCATTTATTATATTAAAAAAGTTATGCACTTCGGCGTAAAGAATACACAAGCAACGTATACCCTTAATGGAAGCGAATTAGGGATAACAACACACAAAAAGGACTTGGGAATTGTTATAGACAACAAACTTTGCAACAATCAGCAGTGGCCAAGGCCAGTAAGGTATTGTCATGCATGAAAAAGGGCATTCATTCTTGAGACGAGAATATAATTGTGCCTCTTTATAAATCACTGGTAAGACCACATATTGAATATGTGCAATTTTGGGTACCTGTTCTAAAGAAGGATATTATGGCACTAGAAAAAGTGCAGAGGCAGGCTACAAAATTTATAAAAAGAATGGAACATATCAGCTATGAAGAAAGGTTAACTAATTTAAACCTATTTAGTTTAGAAAAACGTTGCCTGAGAGGGGATATGATAACATTATACAAATATATTCGAGGCCAATACAAACCATTGTGTGGAAATCTATTCACAAACCGGACTTTACATAGGACACAAGGTCATGCGTTTAGACTGGAAGAAAGAAGATTTCGTCTAAGGCAAAGGAAAGGTTTGTTTTTGTTTTTTTACTGTAAGAACAATAAGGATGTGGACTTCTCTGCCTGAAGAAGTGGTTTTATCAGAGTCCATACAGATGTTCAAACAGCTACTAGATGCATACTTGCAAAAACAGAATATTCAAGGATATAATCTTTCAATGTAGGGTAATAACTGCTTGATCCAAGGATAAATCTGACTGCCATTCTGGGGTCAAGAAGGAATTTTTTTCCTAGCTTGTGGCAAAATTGTGCTTTAAACTTTTTTTTTGCCTTCTTTTGGATCAACATCAAAAAACAAATGTGAGGAAGGCTGAACTTGATGGACGCAAGTCTCTTTTCAGCTATGTAACTATAAAATACAAATGAAGGTAGAAGGAAACATGATTCTGGATTTGAATTTCCTAATATATTTGGTTTATTATCTGCTGAAGGTGTTAATCACGAAAAATTCTCAACGTAGTGTAATGTAGCACACTGTTTACTGACGATACCGTAAAAAGAATTTGCCTGTTACACTGACAAGATAATTGGGATGCTCTCCCAGAGAACATATATTCTGTGCAAAATAGAATTTTAAAAATGTTCTTCAAAAAAAGAGAGATGAATTAAAGATGTTCTCACTCACAATACTAAATCAGCCTATTTCTTTATGTTTTTCTTCAAATTTTAACCTTGAGTTTTGTAATTGTCCAATAACGCGTGCTTCAGTGATTTTATGTGTCAAGGTAAACAATCGTAATAACATGATAAATATAGGCTATTCAGTCTATGACTGAGGTTTATTGCGTCGCATTATTTATGAAAACTCAATACTTAGTCCAATTAAGTATTTTGTTAAATAGCTACTACAATCACCATAACCGTTACAGCCCGCTGGCCTGGTTCCCCGGTAATAGGGCAAACCATTTAGTAACAGTATGCCTACTTACCTGGGTCCCCTGCGGCAGGCTCTGAGGTGGTCTGATGGTACGCTTCCAGTTTCAGTGAAGCTGAAAGACGCAGCCATCGCCATTTATTGGCTGAACGCGCTCAGGCAATGACTTACTATAAGAAGACAATTTTTACTAAAAGCATTTAATTGCTGAAAATGCTCAGACTACAGGGTAAATTAAAATCCAGTGTCTAATCGATGAGACCCTTTTTTCCGTTGATGGATACCAGTAAAAGTGTTCTTGTAGTCAAGTAAAATGGCAGAATTGTAATTGTGTCATCATCATTTTAGGCGCATCGGCAGCCATTAATAAGACGATAAAAAATAAATTGCAATCTACCCCTAAATTGTCTCTATCATTTATAGTGTATACACCACCACATATGGCATACAACTATAAAAACATATTTTTTTATAATAACCATTTTTAAATCTGTGCAGCAGTATTTCAGGAACAAATATAAATAAATAAAACGTCCCAGCTAGCCATGGGCACAGGGCACAGACTCATTATCATGAGTTGTATTGCTTGAGTGCTATGTGATACGCCCAAACACTCCGTACAATAGTGCAAGTTTCACTGCTATAAGGCTTTGCATTATAACCATTCCCAGACCACATTTTATAACGCACGTACATTGAAATTAGGATTTTGGTCCAAAAGAGAGCCACTTGAGAGACATGTTTACATTGATCTGGGTTAAAATAAATGGCCAGCTGTACTCCTTAATATACATTTAAGATGTGGCCTGAAGCAGTCAAACACCTGCAGAATATCCAGCTGAATAGTCTCAATAAATTAAAGCTCATCCAGTCTAGTTTTTCTCCTCAGGTTCTTTAGAACTCATTCGTTGCTTTTCGTTAAGCCAATGACATTTTTATCCTAAACTTATCTAGGCCATACTTGTTTTTTATCTTTTTTTTATATTTCTTATAAGAGATAATTCTGCCAGACATTTTTTTGGATGCTGAACCTCTCTTATAAATCTAAACCAGGATTAGACAACCTTCGGCATTTCCGATGTTGTGGACTACACATATCTTCTGATGCATTGACAGCATTATAGCCGTGAGAGCGTCAAAGGCGATGCAGTTCACAACATGGGTTGCCTACCGCTGATCTCAACCCAAACTCCATCACATACTTCAGAAGCTGACGGTCTTATTCTGAATTTCTGCTAATGTGGAACTTAATGAGGCAGACCTTACCTACGCTCCACAGAGACGTTCCACATTTTTCCCTACTACACTAAATAGGTTATCACATATTTATAACCTTTACATTTATTACGCACTCCTCTCAGCCATGAACAATTTGCTGTCATGACTGTAATGTGTCACTGTTTAAGCAAGATGAAAAGAAATGTAAAAAGAAATCATGAAGGTAAAGTATCTGATACTACTCTATTCTGATACTGCGTAATGTGTAGGTACTCATTTTTGGCAAAATGCTTCTATTGCTACATCCTTCTAGTCAACATCCAGTGTATTGATTGATGGCTGATGGGAACAAACATCTTTGGTGTGATATGCAATCGATGTCCACTTAATCGTATTACTTAAAATTCTTGAAAATACAGCAATCTCAGAATATATTCCGATGGCCCAATAAAGCCAGGAACTGAAGATTGGGACCAAGAAGAAAAAGAAAGCAGTGCTGAGGAACAAGGGGTTCAGGGAAGTACATCTACAGACACGTCAACTTGCAACAAAAAAAAAGTAAAGACCCCAAAAGTGCCACGTGAAACTTGAAAGTAATCTGACAAATTCACAATGTCAAACTGATGGATGAACTAAGAGTTTGTGTTCACCAAATCATTAAACATGATGTAAGCCCTATAGGGAATGAATAACCAATCTTATTTTTTTGATTAAACTTTCTCTGCAGTTTTTTTTTTCCCTCTTGTTATTTTACTTTCTATTTTCTTTGTGCATACCAAAAACAACTATTATATAATTGTTGAATTATATGTATTCGGTGCAAAAATTTTGAAAACCACTGTCAGGTTGTAAAGTAAAGTAAAAAATCAAAAAAACATTTTAAATCAGTTGGTTATCTTCATTGCATAGTTTTTAATACAATTATATTTTGAAGAGGCGGAAAAAAAATAGTATAAAGAAAAAAAACAAAAAAACAGAAATATATACAGCAAACATAAACCCTGAATATGTTTTTGGATAAAGAACCATTATCATTGTGATTTTTTTTGTTTTGTTCAATGTGTGTGGCTGGGTAGCTTATAAGAATTTTTGATGAAACATTTCTTGTGTTCCTTTAACCCAGTAAATGCCAGATGCCCACCCAAACATCAAAAACCATAATAATTACTTACCTTTTCTTCTAGCGGTGAGTCTTCTCTTGCTTCTGCTCCACTGCACCTAGGGCAACTGTCACCGATGACAGTCTCCATTCCTCACCAAAAAGTGGCATATGTGCGGCAACTGCCACGAATGTGCCAATCAAATGCAGCAAATGCCTTATAGGGAAGCATTAGATCATTGTAGCAAGGTGAATTAGTAAACACTCCTGGCTGTCAGCTTGACTGCTGGTAGGTATTCCAGGAAGATGGGTTAATATAATGGTTTTATATGTGTCTGTAATGTCCAGTTGATTCATGCCTTAATTGTCTCTCTCTGTGGGACATGCAAGTGATTTAATTTTTTAATGCATTTTAAGTCTATATGTGCACAGGTAGGTGTTTCAGTCCATAAATCTATACGGCAATGTTTTTGTTGGTATGTTGGGATGAAGGTAAAGGAACAGTAAAACATAGTTTTCTCTAGAGGAGACCATAAGGGGAAGAATATAAGGAGTTCTGGGTCAAAGACAAGTACAACAGTATTATATATATATCATTTTTTTTTTATGTTGCAGGAAGTGGTGAAACACTTTTCATACCAACTTGGGAGAGCGTTTCTTAGAAATTAGCTCAAACACTTTCAAGAACTGTAGCACTATTCTACAAATAACTGTGTGGCCGTTTCTCAGGGGTTCATTGAGCTCCCAGCCTGATAAACCTCATGCAAAGTTCCTGATGGCCATTATTTGATAGCTACATAATTATATAATTAGGTTTTAAATACTGTATATATATATATATTTTTATTTCTTGTCTGAACATGTAAAACGAAAGGTACATTTCTTCAAAAGTATTTTATACGACTGCAAATTTTATAACAAATAATCCAGGTATAAAGCAGATTTCTGGTTATAATTTATGATTAAGATTTAATGGAAAAGCATGCCTTTAGAATACTGGATAGGCTTTATGACTGAAGGAATATTTTATGTACTCTCAAGGGAGCAGCTGTGACAGTACATAACCCCTTCGGGACCAGGGTTAAGCAAATCTCTTGCTATTGCAGCATTCAGATAGGTTGTGAGACCTGAAGGGATTAAAATGAATCATTTGCTCAAGGCAACAGTTGCACTAGGCCCCAAGCCTGCCACCTCTTACCCAAAGAGGCAGCTGTACAGCTGGGGCTTAAGTTCTCTGTTTATATGGCAGCAGCTGAGCCAGACATTACGATTGCTACTTTTTATTCTGTTATCTAGCAGGGTGAAACTGTTGAATTGAAATAAAATAAGATGTTATGCCATGGAAACCAGTCCGCAGAACCGATAACGTGAAATTTGAGTCAGGCCAGTCCTTGCATAAATTCTTGCAAACCGTGGGCAATGAAGAACCCAAACCTTTACCAGATCCCAGGTCTACAAATTTCTACGTCTGCCTACTGCTAACAGGGCCCTGTATTCAAGGCAAAACAAGTTCTATTCTGGGGCAATGCGTTAAAATATTGAGCGACATTCCACTGCATTTACTGGTGAGTGCTGTTTATTCAGCACTTCGTACCAGAAGATCGACTGTTTTTGACCTGATAAATTCAGCTGATTAAAGTACACCCATTGACCGTCTTTTGCTGACAACCAGAGACAAAACAAGGGGGCAGGGAAGATTTCCAAAGAGCAGTTTGTGTGTTCATGCAAGTAAGAAAACACACTTATGCACACATACATCAACACATGCCTATTAAATATTTAGTTTTTAGCTACAATTGGAGACTTGCTACATCAAATCCTTGTGATGAGCTATAACGGATAAATACTTTAAAAGGGTCTCTAGGTGATGCAGTTAGAAATTCCCTGTGTGCGAATACCGCAGAACAATAAAATTTTATTGTAAGCAAATCTCAACCACCGAAAAAAAAAAAAAGAGAAAAAAGGGATAAAATACATTTATAAATGATTAATCTTGCTATTTCAGTGTATATTGCAAGCTCAGTCCTTTCTTTCCCAGAACTAGCTAAACAACTAGCTCTGGATGGGAAACATGAATAATATATAGAGAAAGGCAGGTCAAGGAGGCTAAAGCACTGTGAAACTAGGCAGTCGGTCCCTTCCTGGCAATCATATGCCACTGTAGCACTAACACGCAGCTGTGGGTAAGCAGTCTGGGCAACAGCAAGTAGCTAGAGGCATGAAATTTAGCAATGAATCTCTCTGCAGCAGTCACGTTTGGAAACAGCTGAGCGGTGAAGTATTTTAAACTAAGTGGTAACATTACATTCCAACATATCACTGTAGGATTAATAAATAGGAACTGCATGCAAAATAAAAGCACCCTGTGTCATTTCAATATTCTGTTGAACGCAATCACAGTCAAATACAGACAAGGTTATCCAATAAACCAGGAACTGGCTGGTTTAAACCAGGGGATTTCCTGACGGGCCAAAATAGCTGAATTTGAAAATTTCTCATACTCCGCAATGTTTGCAGCTGGGCTATTTTGGCACAGAGCTCGCAATTTCTGCTTTAATGAATAAGGTTAGGGCAGGGGTAGGCAACCTTCGGCTCTACAGATGTTGTGGACTACATCTCCCTTGATGCTTTGCCAGCAATATGGCTGTAAAAGCATTATGGGAGATGTAGTCCAAAACATCTGTAGAGCCGAAGGTTGCCTACCCCTGGGTTAGGGAGACAGTGTCAAAGTGATTGAAGTCCTTGTCTAGTGGAATTGTTGAGAGAATGTTGTATGTAAATGCCTGAATTTTTAACCTGGCCAATTTGCATTATGACCACTGAAAGCAGGATGTTATTGGATCATTATCGATTCTGCAATACCCTGTCTTCACCTGATACCTGTTTCCTGCACTGTTTATGTTTTATGTCTTGTTTCGACAGTTTCGCCATGAGTTAAATGAAGAGTTCTAGGAACCTTTATTGCACAGTCTGTTTAATCTAGACTTAATTAATAGCCTGCATGAGCCTCTTGTGTGTGATTAAAGTTTATTTTACAGAGCAGGAGGTAAAAACTTCTAAATAAAGTTACATCTCATTGAAAATAAAACCATTTTGTTTTCATGCAGGCTGTGTCAGTCACAGGTAGGGGAGGTGTGACTAGGGCTGCATAAACAAAAACAACGTGATTTGACTCCTAAATGGCAGAGAATTGAGCAGTGAAACCTGAGAGGCATGATCTGTACACAAATACTGCTTTGTTAAGCTAAAGTTGTCTTGGTGACTATAGTGTCCCTTTAATTTGTCAAGTGATACAAGATCAACAGTAATGACAATATATGTCACACACACATTATAGTTCACTGACAGGGATAGATGAACACATTACAGGCCAAATGCTTCAACACATCCCCAAAAGGTAAAATGGACGACCCAATGTCAACAAAAACACAAGTGAATTGGCTGGATGACATCCATTCGTGGATCTAGAGCACCTGAGTAAAAATATTAAACTATTAAAAAAGTATTATGGTCTGATGACTCATCTTTCACCCCATGTTCTAAATCCAGAACAGAAGAAAAGATCAAATTATGTATTCTCACCACGATGTGCTCTGCGAAGTGTTGGGTGATATGGTATCTTTCCGGTCACACATCATGCACAAGTCACTAAGAATAACGCTCTGCCATATTGCTGAAACAGACGCGCCCCAGGGTACAAATACTACTTCTCAAATATTTTCGTTTTCCAAGATGATGACGCCTCCATTCACACCGCTAAACAAATTACAGAGGTGTTTTAAATTATGGACACCTGAGTACAATCAAATGTCTTCCACATCTTCCTTAAACTGGAAATCATAATACGAGTGAATCATTATGTAAATGCTTCTCCCCCCTCTACCCCCCCCCCCCCAAACAACCTGCTCCTTAAAGAATGCAGTTATATCATACTATACATAACTGCGGATTTGTATGATAGCATTCCGAGATGCTGTTTTGAAAGCAAGTGGAGGCCCCACACCTTACTTGGTCATTGATATCAATCCACTGCTAGACATGGTACATATCCTGCATATTCTCAGATCTCTCTGTTTATTCTCTCTCCGAACACCATACAGATCTAATTTGCTTTCCTTCATAAGCGACCATTGAGCATGTATCTAATAATTCCAAGGATGCAGATAGCATAATGTGTGTTCAGCCACCAGTGCAATAACTTGCATTTACATACTGGCACAGACCTGATACATGTGCATTTATTGTATGTCCTTCAAAAGGGAAAACAAACAGTAGTATTTAGCATGCTTAAAGGGACGCTATAGCACCAAAACAAATTCAGCTTAATGAAGTAGTTTTAGTGTAAAGATCATGCCCCTGCAGTCTAACTGCTCAATTCTCTGCCATTTAGGAGATAAATCAATTTGTTTACGCAGCCCTATGCGCACATCCCTGCATGTGACTTGCACAGCCTTCCTGATCACTTCCTGTAAAGAGTCATGTAATGTTTACACGCCTGTATTGAAAATACTGTTTAATTTAGAATTTCTTATCTCCTGCTCTGTTAATAGCTTGCTAGATCCTGCAGTAGCCTCCTGTATGTGATTAAAGGTCAATTTACAGAGCAAGTGATTATTGCTTTTAAAGTAAGTTACATCTGACTGAAAATGAAATAATTTGTTTCATGCTGGCTGTGTGAGTCACGATCAGGGGAGGTGTGGCTATGACTGTATAAACAGAAACAAAAGTGATTTAACTCCTAAATGGCAGATAATTGAGCAGTGAAACTTTGGGATAACTAAAAGTCCACTGGTATGCCTAATTTTCTCTTTTTGTCAATACTGAGTTGAGCCATTCTGTTTAAATTGTCATTGATCTGCTCTTAACCTGACCATCATGTTTGGGTTGAAATTGAAATTCGCCAGATTGGTTACGTTGCCTTTGAGACTGTATAGTAGCCCAGGAATTAAATTTACACCCATAATGGCATACCATTTGCAATAGTAGACAACCCAATGTATTGCAAATGGGGTATGTCCAGTCTTTTTTAGTAGCCATTTGGTCACAAACACTGGCCAAAGTTAGCGTTAGTATTTGTTTGTGTGTGAAAAATGCAAAAAACGCCAATTTTGGCCAGTGTTTGTGACTAAGTGGCTACTAAAAAAGACTGGACATACCCCATTTGCAATACCTTGAGTGGTCTACTATTGCAAATGGTATGCCATCATAGGGGTAATTTTCATTCTTGGACTACCATAGGGTCACAAAGGCAACGTAAGCAATCTGGCGAATTTTAATGTGAAAAAAATGAAACACAAGCCTTATATTTGACGCTGTAACTTTTGAAAACACCATAAAACCTGTACATGAGGGGTACTGTTGTACTCGGGAGACTTCGCTGAACACAAATACCGTATTTATCGGCGTATAACACGCACCGGTGTATAACATGCACCTCATTTTAAGAAGGAAATTCCAGGAAATTCCCCCCCCCTCCCATAGTATCCCCCCCCTCATCCCATAGTGTCCCCCCCCTTTCCATAGTATTCTCCCCTCCCCCATAGTATTCTCCCCCCCCATAGTATTCTCCACCCCCTCCCATAGTGTTCCCCCCCTCATCCCATAGTGTCCCCCCCTTTCCATAGTATTCTCCCCCCCCTTTCCATAGTATTCTCCCCCCTCCCATAGTATTCTCCCCCCCATAGCATTCTCCCCCTCCCTCCCATAGTATTCTCCACCCCCTCCCATAGTGTTCCCCCCCTCACCCATAGTGTCCCCCCCTTTCCATAGTATTCTCCCCCCCTTCCATAGTATTCTCCCCCCCATAGTATTCTCCCCCTCATCCCATAGTGTGTCCCCCCCTTTCCATAGTATTCTCCACCCCCTCCCATAGTGTTCCCCCCCTCATCCCATAGTGCCCCCCCTCCCCTTGTCCCATAATTACTTACCTGTCTTGAAGCGTGGGCCGGCTTCACAGCGCACACCGCGGTACAGGAACTTCAAGTTCAGGTTCCGGTTTCCGGCGGGACTGAAAGGAAGTGTGCACACTTCCTTTCAGTCCCACCGGAAACCGGAACCTGAAATTGAAGTTCCAGTACCGCGGTGCGCGCTGAACACCGGCCCACGCTTCAAGACAGGTAAGTAAATATGGTATATCGGCGTATAACACGCACCCATCATTTTCCCCCTATTTTACTGGCGATATCATCGTTGTAATACATTTTACTGTTTTGAAACACTAATATTTGTGTTCAGCGAAGTCTCCCGAGTAAAACAGTACCCCCCATGTACAGGTTTTATGGTGTCTTGGAAAGTTATAGGGTTAAATATAGTGCTAGCAAATTAAATTCCCTATACGTTCGGCATGGGTTGTCAGGCAGGTCCCGCTAATTGTAATTAATTAGGATACCTAATTATGTAAAGATATTACATAAATATATGTGTAGAATTAATATATGTATATATATATATATATACATATATATATATATATATATATGTATATATATATATATATTTTTTTTTTATTATTTATATATAGGTATATATATATAGTGATATATACGTATATATTTATGTATATAGATATATTATTTCGTTCTACGTGTATTTTGATATAAATATATATATATATATATATATATATTAATATCACAATACAGTTAGAACAAAATAACACACATCTATATATTTTTTATTTATTTTTAAATATTTTTTTACGTATTTACATATTTTTTTATATTATATATAAATATATATATATAACAATAATTATATATATATTTAATCAGTATCAGTCTACGTGTAATTTTATATTAATATATATATTAATAGTAAAATACACTTAGACAGTGTATGTATATATATATATATGATCTAAGTATATAATTATTTTTTTTTACACTGATTTAACTTTTTTTTTTATTTGATTTCAGTCAGCAGGGGGACTTACTGTCATTACAGTTAGTCCCCCTGCTGGCAATGCCTGAGCCAGCTATCCCGGCCATGTGATTGTGAGGTCCTCGCAAGGACCTCACTCTCACATGGCCGGGGGGGCTGCTGGAGTGCGGACGTGCCGCGGGGGGCTCCCTGGGAGTCCCCCCAACCGCGATCGCCGGCGTGGGATCGCCGGCGACCGGGTAAGTAAAAAAAAAAACGGAGGGTGTACAATTACTCCCGGCGGTGTTTAGAGCCGTTTAAAAAAGGGTTAAAATGACATGCATTAATTGGAGACAACTGTCTCATTCAAAAGTTTTTGCTACCCAGAGTACTGGCAGCTTACACTCCTGTTTCCAACACCCTTTTTTTTTTAGTTCCCAGTTTGGATAATCTTACCAGTCCCACGACCAATAATTCCCCTGACCTACAATAAAAATGCTTCTGGGAGTTTAACAGCCAAAGATCTGTAATTTCTGGGAAAGAGACTTACCAAACCATCAGATATTAACACCGGAAAATTTACATACCCTAAATGGTGTAGTAGGAGGCAGGGCCGTCTGAAGGAATTTGGGGGCAAATTCCAAAAGAACTTTCCCACGCTGTGTAAAATGATACAGAACACTCTGATTGGTTAGATTTCAAGCCCACCAATCAGAGTGTTAAGAGTCAAATTACACAGCATGGGAAAATTTCAAAGAACTTTACCACGCTGTTTAAAATGACAAAGAGCACTCGGATTGGCTTAAACCAACCAACCAGAGTGTAACTTTAGTTAGTTTGGTTACTAAGGCCTAACATGTTCAGTTCCTTTACAGTGTTCCACAAAATTCCTAGTTTAGTAAACCCTTAACAAGTAAAGACTGTGAGAATGAGACGATTAGGTGGAAACTAGGTGGAAAAAGATGGAACAGAGACCTGCGACATACGTTAGTGTGGGTAAGGAAACATTGATTTTTATATACATGAGGGGAATGTGGTGCTGGTAAGTATATGGGATGGAATGGAGATTGCACAGTATCAGTTCAGCCTTTCTAACACAACATGACAGGTAGGATGAAGCAATATCTGTCTTGAGTGCTTAATGGATGATCACCTCCAGCATTTTCATTTCACTCCAGATAAGCACAGATCAAGAAACGTAGCACAGTGCAGGGACTTCCCTACCTGCAGAATACGGCTCCTGCTTTTCACTGTAAATAAATTCTTTCCTTTCAAACTTGGCTCTGATCCACTGCTCTCGGAGAACCCTGAAAACAAACACAATGACACATAATTCAGCAAAGCAGGTACATACAGTAGCTCTAAGGAAAGTGAGTCGGTAACATTCTCTTTCCCATCAGGCCCAGTCTGGTTCTTATTACAGCAGACTAAAACACAATACTTTTTGTACTTTCTCTGAAAATCAAGAGCATCATCTCTTGTACACATTACAGCTAAAGGAAGTTGTTTTGGTGTCTATAGCCTGTCCCTGCTGTATTTTTAATGTGATCACTACCTTTTCAAAGGCACCTGGAGAAGTGACGCTTATTAAGTAAGACGGAGTAGGCTATATATGCTGGCGAGGGGGGGGGGGGGCGGAGGAGAGGCAGGCAGCCTGCGGTGAGGTAGGCTGACCTTGCAGCTCATCTCTTGCGCGCCCTCTGTCATCCCGGGAGCCGTAATATGACATTGGTCCGGCCCTGGCATACTAAGCAGCGCGTGGGAAGAGTGTGTTGCGCCGTGTTGCAATCTTTGTGTGTTAGCTTGAAAAAGACCTCTTCTGGTCAAAACCTTGTTTGAGGTTTGAGTCCAATAAATTTGCCTATTTTACCATGGAGTGCCTCAACCTTTTTTTTTTTTTTTTGTCAGTGTATGTATGTCTGATTAGAAAAATGGGTGGGTATAGAGAGGTGGAGTTGTTGCCATAGAAACATGCATGTCTGGACATTTGTAAAGGGGAGGAGTTAGTAAAATGACTGCGCTCACAAGGGGCGCATCCACGTGTCTGTGACCATAGGATCAGCCCTGTTACCTATGATAATCACAGCCAGGGAGGCAGGGGTGAGGAAAAAAAGGTGAGTAATCATCTTTTCAGAGCGATTTAAAGGGGGCAGGAGACCTAAACAGACACACAAGCACTACAATGTAGAAATACATTTGTGTTCCTGACACAATAGTGTTGCCTTAAGCTCAGCCGAGGAGACTTGAATTGCAATACAGCTGGACTGCCGCATGCAATCTCACCCTGGAAATGAGCAGGAATAATACTTTGAACATGGACTACTCTTATAAATAATCTGGAAATACAACTATACAGGAGACTAGCCAAATTTCTAATTTATGTTCGCCTCTTTTTGGAGAATTGGATGTATGCGCAGGATTAACCATAACCACCTTAGACAAGTACCATCCTGACAATGTGTGCTTAAAGTAATCACTGAAAACACATATTTAGCCTGTATTTTACTTTACTTATCCTTTTTTTTTTTTCTTTAAATAACCCTTAAAATAAATCTCAAGTCGTTACAGTTTTTGTGTGATGTACTCAAGAGATTAGATGATTAGTGAACAAGCTACGATTCTGCTTTCTAAAATGACAGTTTATGAACAGCGGCAAGATTTGATGCCCAAGCGACTCTCTTTTTAAATACTTGTTGTTACATGATCCAAAGCTTCGAAAAACGTTAAGGACTCGGCAGAATACATTCAGCTCTCTGCTGTAATACCAGACTTCTGGGTAACCTCTGCCCTCACAGAAAAAAACACTAATTAGGGGCACACAGAACATTCACAGTTTAACAAATACATTTACATAAATCATACAATTTGGGCTTTAATTTAGAAGAGCCATCTTACCTAACATTTTATGCGTGGCCTGCTTCTATACAATATCTTCATTTTTCTTTATACCGTAACAGAGTAATTCCGGGAAATATAATATTGTTTGGTTCCTTTTTTTGTATTTTGTTTGTTTTGTTTATTTTTTTTTATTACTATTATAAATTGGATACTTTTGGAGTTGCTGATATGGTTACAATGTTATGTTGTTCCATGGATCATTTAAATTGTAAATTATATTTGTTCTTTTTTTTTTTTTTTAATCCTAGCACAAGAGTTATCTTTTATTTTGCAATTCATTTTCTTTTAATTTACAGGAACAAAAATCAATCTAGTGGAAAATTCTGTTCTTCTAAATATAATATAATATAATGCAAAGGAAGGGAAATAAACACCCTTCGAGTGGATTTGTAAAGCAGTAGAATCCTTTGTTATATAGGAAACACTACCTTTTCAGTGTTGTTTTGCAATTAAGGTTTCTTTTATATTTGTATTAAGTCAGCTTAGGATATGATGGATTTTATTTTTGGGTATATTTTAATTGCTGAAGAAATAGGAGTGAAGATCTTCAACGAAGACTTTGTTTTACTATTTTTAGTTACCGGTATTTATTTATTTTTTACATTAGGTTTCCATTTGGAGAAATTAAAACATCAGGACTGTGGGAATCTCCTTGGTACTATTAGTCATATAGGGCCAGGGTCAGGACCAGATTTGCCACAAAGTCACCGAGATCACGGCCTCTGGGCGGCATAACCGGTGGTGAGATCATAGATCCCGATCACTGGTCAGCCCATTCTCATGCTGTGTGACTGAGGCCAACCGCAGAGATTTCCCTCGACTATTCACTGCATGGCCGGCGCTCGAACAGAGGGAGGCTCTCTCTCGCTTGTACGATATCAGAGCATTGCTGCGGGTTACCACAGCAACACTCTGTTACATTTCCCAGTGCCAGACATGCAGACATGTTGCATCTCCCACCGGCCAACCAGAGAACCAGATTCCCCCCTACCTGGCCTCAGGGAGGGGGGAATACACTTTTAAAAAGCCTCTGTCATTCTACCACAGCTCCTAACACCCCTCTAAAGCCCCTGTCACCCAACTATGCCCACTATCCACCCCACAATAGTCCATATTCTCACTACAGCCTACAGCCTCTTTCCCCCACTACAGCCCCTGTCAATCCACTATACCCACTATCCTCCTTACAATAGTCCCTATCCTCTTACTATACCTTCTTTCCCCCACTATAGTCCCTTTGCCTCAATTACAGCCCTGTCATCCCACTATAACCACTTTCCACCCAATAATAGTCATTAACCTCCCACTACTGCCCTAATTCCTCTGCTATACCTCCAATCCCTTCACTAGAGGCCCTATTCACCCACTGTTGCCCATACCCCCCACCATAGCCACTATATACCCTATCCCCCACTTTATTTTTTTTTATTCTTTATTTTTGATGTGCATAAGAGTAACATGCATTCTTGCTATGCCACAACAGCAAAAGCAAATTAGGAGTGAACAATGAGGTTAACAGAGTGGGCATATTGGCATTACTGTGCACATTTTTGTTAAAAAATAAAACATTAAATAATATTAAATAACATTTAGTTTGGTCATGTAGTGTTAAATAGCTCGACAGTAGCTGCTTTTTTCTATAAGTAAACAGATGGAAGCAGACAAGATCGTTATCCCTCCTTACATGCCATGAATTTTGCTCACATGGAACGCTTCATACCTGAAACAGGGTATGTTGGGTACCTTAAGACAAGTTAAAGTAGGTATACGGAAGGTTAACGTGCAAGTTTAGATCGTTGGTAATAAGCCGCATTGCAGTAGCATTAGGCAGCGTGAGGGCAGGTATCAGCAATGAGAAGTAATTAATTTATAACAACAACAAAAAAAAGAAGTGTAACATGCAGGGCTTGGTGTCCTTATAGTGGCAGCCTATGGTTACGCATTTTAGGATTATGATATGTCCCAGGAGGCTTACATTCCTACCAAGGTAGGCAATAGTATTACAGGCTTTATGCTTTTTAAGAATAGATCTGACCGGTTAGAACACTTTGCAAACGTTAACTAGCTATCCTAAAGAAATAACTGCAAAGTTAAACAAGATTTACAAGAAATAGACTGTTTTAAGCCTGCAGCTATGTATAGACATATCAACCAATATTATAGTTTAAACTGATAACGTAAATGCCTCAAATACCACAAGTAATAGAGTTACCAAAGGAGATCACTGATAACTGTGCTTATCTACTGGGCGTCTCAGATTATGCATGTATTAGCATTCAAATGTGTGATACAGGCTAGTTCTAGGTACTCTGCATTAGGTTGCTAGTCAACTGCAAGTTATTACATTGAAAAGGTGTGTAGCGTAGGTGGGCATCGAGCCTAAACTAAAACAAAACATGTATATTTTTTGCCGTTGAAGCGCTGGTCAGCATTCTGTAGTCAAAGTCCCTGGTTGGTGGCCTGTCTTGGCCAGCAGCTATCTCGCAGAGTCAGCCGATTCCCTGAGTGGGCTTCTGTAGTACATTTGTGCATAGTCCATTATGCTTGGGCTTTGCTCTCCGGGTATGTCCCTTAGGCTTTGCCCAGTTGCGAGACAGTGGTGTGACATTCCTCTGTGCGCGGTGGATGTCGCAGGGAGTCTGGCCGAGAGCGGAGCTGGCGGCTCGGACGGAGCGAGGTAAGTCTATTCCCCTGCCCCCGGCCAGTAGCAGGGCCAACATCTTAGGTCCACGGTCTTGGCTTTCGCAAGGGGCCAGATCTCTCTCCCGTTGGGAGTGGCTGGGGGTGCGGGTGGTCGGCCACTGAGTGCGGCGGCGAGCCCTCCACCAGTGTGGGCGATGTCTCAGGGTTGCGCCCGGCTTTGCCTTCAGCCTGGGTGGGCCAAGAGTGGAGGGGACAGGCTTTTGTGAGATCTCTGGGCCTGAGGTGGACCTCTGTGCCATCCGGCTCTCACCTCTCCGGTCCGCCCCCAGTGGTTGTGCCGTTTTGATCGTGCGCTGTGTTTCAGGGCTCCCCTGCGCTGCGGTGGTGCGAGTGGGCATAGTTTGCTTCGTAGTTGCCGCCAGAATTCCCGAAAGTGTTTGTTCAGCCTGGCGAGTATGTCTCCGTAATGTGGGAGCCATGCCTTCTCTGCCCTTTTGGTTGGTCGCGTGTCTGCAGGACTGCTCTTACGGCTTGTCCTCTTGGTTGCGTTTGGGTCTCTTCTCCCAGCAGGGACCGGGATGAAGTGTCCGACCCGGTAGGCTTGTGCTTCGTTTACCGTGCTGATTTACAAGCTTCCGCCATTTTGGAGGCCCCCATCCCCGCTTTGCTGGAAGAGGTCGCAGGCTTAGACGGAGGGTGCCGGGCGTGGGGTTCCCAATCTGGCGGGGACCGGGATAACCCCCACCGGTCCATCGGGGGCGGGAGAGAGTGTTCCAGGCGTACCAGTGGCTGAGTGCGATTGGCGGGAAAGTTGCCGCTTTTCTCCGCCGTCTTCCGTGGTAGGCCCCATTCTGCCGATGCGGCGCCCGGTTATCACGGGTGCCAGTTTCGGTGTCTCAGGGTTCAGGCCGGTCTCCCCAGTCCAATGGGCCCACCTGCAGGAGGGTTAGAGCACTTTAGCCCGTTTAATCCTCCGTTTTTGTGCCTGTATTACAGGAGCTAATGTAGAGAACGTCTGCTCTGCTCGCTGGTCAGGCTCCGCCCCTCTATCCCCCACTTTATAGTTCCTATCCCCCACTATAGCCCCAAATGCAACACAACAAATAGCCACAGACATGCAACCCCACAAATGTACAACCACCAAGCTAGTCACATTCACCAATCAAGCATATAGCATGCATGCTATTAAATACTCCAAACTGTGTGTGTGTGTGTGTGTATATATATATATATATATATATATATATATATACATACATACAAATATACGGCGGGTGGTGCATTGAGGATACTGGCCTTCGGGCAATAAGGTGGGTAAATCTGGCCCTGGCCAGGGGACAGGGCACTGGAAATCCACTGGTGCTAATAGTTGCAGAACCAGACAACTGGCTCTATCGTCCGTCTCTGTTAGATGCAATAAAATTCTTAGCTTTCAGACAGCTCATTGGTGCTTTCTTCTTACATGTTGGGTCTGATTTAGCATAGTCTAGTTTTATTTTCAGATCCACAGAAGAGAACAGAGCTTTGTGCTGCTGTCTGCTGCAGTACTGAAAGGGTTAATCTGCTGCAACGTATTTTTGTACATGCTGGTGCCTCACAGACCCCTTTAATCGTTTTTTACATTTTTTTTTGGCCTATGTTTATAGTTGCAAACAGTGATAAAGTGTGACTGACAGCTTTAAGCAAACACTTAAGTTTGTTTCCTGTACGCTGCAAAATGTAAACTTTTGCAGATTTTTTTCTTTTTGCTAAGTAAGTTGAGTAATGTTCAGAAGTCATCTAGCGAGCTGTGAAAGTCAATATCTCTGATCTTATTTTAGCAGTTACAGTGGTTTTACCGCCATCTAGTCAATCAAACTGAAGTTATCTACACAAACTTTCATTCAGCATTGCATAGTAATGTTGCAAAACAACATTTAGCTACTAAACACTATGTGATTGAAAGAAAATGAGCATAACATTTATTTGAAGAGAGGGATGCATACCTAAAACATATACATGGTTATTTACTAAAATGGAAATTCTAAGTGAATTCTAAATTTAAGGCCAGAGTAGCCAAACCAGAAGTAGAGCCGACATACAGAATTTTCCAATTTGATTACTTTTACCTTAAATTTGACATTTACTTTAAATTCATATTGAATTCTCACTTCAGTAAATAACCCTGAGTGTAAAACATCAATTTTGTTTATAGATTGATTATCACACAAATGTAAAAAATATATATATATATATATATATATATATATATATATATATATATATATATATATATATATATATATATAAATTTATACAATGTTAAACTTTTTTTTTTTAACTATTAGTTCAGGCTTTTTGTAAAAATCTTTGAGGAATTAAAAGCCTTAGACGGAATACCGTGTCCTTGATTTGGCAGCATTTCACACAGGGTCTAAAATGTTAGTATAAAAGAAACATGCTATTTAGCTCAAATATGGTGGGTGTGATGAAAACATAACTAAAAATGGTCAAATGCCTTGCTTATAGGTATTTGTAAGGATCCTGAATGCATTACTAGCAGTACAGCTAACTGAAAATGGCTAAGGAATGTAAAATGAATGCATGCCCACATACAGTAAATACAGTTACGGTAAGTTATAATACATATTTCAAAATAAAGGTATTTAAAACTCCTATAGCAATCTTTATAATTCTCTAGAATGTTAATGCAATGCTAATGGTGAAATAGTAGTGTCTTCACTCCTTCCCTCCTCCCTGGCTGCAGGAATAATATGACCCATTAAAACATCTTTTACTCTTTGGAAGCAGGATGTGAGCAGGGAATTTCAGCATGCTTGCAGGCATTATAAACAGTGGCCAGTGACGTCTAGAAGTGAAATTTGTATCCCTACAGTCTGGTAATAATACCAGAAGAATACATTAAAGTAAAACGTTTATACTCTGTTAGTGAAGTGGTTAATCCATTCTATAAAGTCCTTGTTTGAGCACTGGTCAAGTTCAAACTTTAGGGTTGTATTTAAGCAGCCAGGAAGGGCTAAGAAGGGGGGCATGGGAGGATATCCTGACAAATCACAGAGGTCACTGCCTTGCGGCAGCAGGCAGAAGAAGTGAGGTCCAGCCAGTGGAGAGACCAAAGATCTTCTTGATCAGACGGTGCATTTTCATACTGTGGGGCAGAGGTCATCATGGAAGATCATTGGGTACCCCAAGTCGGCCCCTGCTGGACCGCCATTATTCAAGCACAGGTCCAGAGAGGGGGCTCTATGGCCCTCACTGGTCAGGCCGCCCTAATGTGTTGGCTAGGAGGGATCAAAAAAATTCCTGCCGGTAAAGACCAAGTTCTCAACTCTTTCTGCTGTATCAGCGTGCTGCAATGGGTTACCATGGCAATGGTTTAATACATTCCCTGGAGCCATCTGGAAGGAGCTCTCTGTACCCACAGGGGCTGGAGACAAACAGCATCTCACACCGGATTTGGGATTTCCCCCTCCCAAGGTAGACCGCAGGGAGGGGGAATATACTTTTTATACATGCCCCTGAGGCGCTATCAGGCCACTCCCTTTGCCACATGCCTTATCCCTTACACTACATTGCCTATGCCCCCTATTACAGCCTCTATCTCCCCAAACACGCACAGCAGTCCATTTCACCACCAAACACACTCGACAGTCCCTACGCCCTGCACACATACACTACAGCCCCAATCTCCCTAAAAAAACACACACTACAGCCCCAATACCCCCAACATACTGTGCATCCCCAATTTCCTTCCAAGCAAACTTTATAGACTCTATCCTCCCGAAATATAAACTACAGTAAAGATTCTTAACATTTCCTGAAGTCAGAGGATAGGGTATGTTGACCATAAAACTATGCATTTGATTTGAGATCTGGTGCCTTATAAATTAATACAGTAGGTCACAACGATTAGTGCTGACAGTAAGACACCTTACATATTGGCTGTCGCTAGCAAGCTCACGCAAACACTTACTGAAAGTCCACCAGAGTAGCCCCAATATACCTGTTAGCCCACCAGAAAACAAACTGTCACTCAAACCATAAAATACTGAGCATTCTAAATCAGACATGTAGTAGCAAGTAAGGAAGAGAAACTATTATGATACTTACTGGCAATCAGATGAGGTTGGCTTATAATAAAATGGTGGCACTTTAGTTTCATATTTCTCTCGTACTACTTTGTTTCCCAGGGCCGACATGTACTGCAAGGAGAGCACACATTTAAGATTACTTTTTTTTTTTGTTAATATGAAATTTTCATCAATGACAGTCATGCGTCTGCCCTCTATTCATACACACTCATCCAGTTCTCACCTACAAGATTTCTCTACGCTGTTATGTTTTTCGAGAGTTCCTTCTCCGTTTAATTAGGCTTCACCCTAGTTTCCCTATAAAGGGTGACCATCATTTCCCTGGAAATATTACCATTGATTAAAACATTGAAAAGCACAAGTAACTCGTGTTAATGGTTTTACTTGTGATGTTATGTTTTATATTCTAAAGGTTTAACAAATGACATTACAATCCAGTTCAGTCCTGCCGCACACAAATCACTGAAGGAGGAAAAAAACAACATTGTTTACGTTTCTCATTCTCTCCCTTTGCAGACTGGTGATGATTGGTAATGATTGACACGATAAGAGCTAAAAAAAACTTACTTCCAAGATAGATTTGTGGCTTTCTAAATTTTATTTAGTTTTCAAACTTTACAAACACATACATTGATCATCCACAACATTAAAAACCCCTGCCTAATATCCTGTAGGTCCACCTAATGCTGTAAAAAAAAAACAGCTCTAATGCGTCGAGGCATGGACTCCACAAGTTCTCTGAACGTGTCCTGTGGGATCTGCACCAAGACATTAGCAGCAGATCCTTAAATTCCTGCAAGTTGCGAGGTGGGGCCTCCGTGGATCAAATTCCATCTATACATTGTTCTTCCAAATGTATAGATTTGGAGGGGGAAAAACCCATTTAAAAATAGGTTTTCCTCTAATTGTTGCCGAGGAGTTGATTGACAGGGAGAGCAGAAGAAATCTCCCAAAGGAGACCCTTCTGCTCTTCACCCATAGCAACCACAGTGCATGCGCTGTGGTTGCTATGGACACCCCCAAGCTAGCACGAGCTAGGCGGTATAGGAACGGAGTGGTGCGGCACCACTCTGTTCAGATGCTGGCATTGCAGCCAGCGCATCAACATCACCAAGAAGGTTTACCCTGCTTGGGTGAAGTGTCCTCAAAGATGGCAAATCAGCTATTGGAGAAGGAGGAGGAGTGCACGCCTACCGGAGAGAAGCAGAGGTTGGGGTCGCGCTAATCTGGATTGGGTCTTGCTAATGTGATCACGGCTGGGCAGTTGAGGCCAAGGTAAGTGGCTACAGATTCTCTTTAACCCCTTAAGGATCAAACTTCTGGAATAAAAGGGAATCATGACATGTAACACATGTCATGTGTCCTTAAGGGGTTAAGGTTCCCTTTTAAGAAATCCTTAAATCTACTTTCTTTAGGAAGGCATATCAAGTAATCAAGGGATGAAAAGTTAACTAATTATCTCCCCATTATCTTCAATTTAGAAACAATTCACTTTATATTTTGCTAACTTATACCACACTGTCCTTAAACTGTAAGCTTGTTTTAGACGTGCGGTAAGCTTGTTTGATCAGTATGCTCTTGTTTATATTCACCTTGAGCTAATAGATAAATCTTTAAAACCCTCATAATACATAACAATAAAGATAAACTAAAAGACGTCAAGACAAACGTAACATCAAAACCTGTCCATGTCTCATCTAGACCAATGTGGAATTTGATCACTCCTCCAGATACATGGGAAAACCCCCAACAATATGTCACAATTGGCTTCCCAGTAATATAACCAGGAAGGGGAAGTCGAAAAAAACGGTGCAAGGGAGGGTCCCTTTTAAATCCCCTTAAAAATAAATAATTATTTGCAGGTTTCATTTTTTTTTTATTTTTTTTTTAAAGAGAATATAGCGTTTTGTGTACAAGGCAGATTTACTAATCATAATCTGGAATCCCTGGAGGGTATAAAAAAAAGGGGACAAAACATAACTATGAAATAATAAACAGGGACACAGGAAAAACTAAATAAGGTGAAATATGCCAATTTTAACATGAAAATATTGACATATTTGTAAACAATTTCTCCCTGATTAATTATAAATCCCTTACAGCCAACAGTGTACTTAAAGGAACACTATAACGTCAGAAATACAAGTATGTATTCCGATTGCTATAGTGCCCTAGTCACCATTTAGGTGACTTGGTCTCAACTGCAAGGGTTAAAAAAGGTTTGCTTACCTTTTCTCTCTCACAGCACTAGACCTCTCTTTGATCTCAGCTAATCTAAGGCTATCCCATAGGAAAGTGTTGAGAGGCTAGTGTGCATGTGCTGCAAAACACCAATCGGGTGGTCACTCTGCTATTTCACAGGCAGCGCCTCTAGTGGCTGTCAGTATAAAAGCCACGAGATGCAGGTTAACCCTTCAAAGAAAACATTCCAGTTCCTGCAGATCAGCAATGTTCTCGCCTGCAGGATTAAAATGATGGGAAAATGGCACCCAGACAACTTGATTGAGATGATGTGGTCTGGGTGACTATAGTATTCCTTTAACTGTGAAAAGGCAGAGTATTCTAAGCTTGTAAATGTTTAACGAGATTGGACAAATAGTGGTCGACAGTGATAATCTGTAATATAGAATCATGAGGTTTGTGCAAAGCAATAGAAGAGTTAAGTGTCTTAAAGCGGATTTGCCACTTTTCAGTATTTCATTAAAGGATCATTATAGTGTCAGGAAAACAAAGCAGTTTTCCTGACACCATATAATCCTTGGGGGACCCCCACCCTCTGGGTCCCCCTCCCTTGGCGATGAAGGGGTTAAAAACCCTTCAGCCACTTACCTTAATCCAGCGCCGGGCTCCCTCGGCGCTGATGACCTCTCCTCCCCCGCCAACGTCAGCTCCCGAGTGGAATGTGCGGCAAGTGGCGCGCGCGTATTCAAACAGTCCATAGGAAAGCATTTCTCAATGCTTAGTGTGTTTCCCTGTCGGAGGACCAGAACCATTCATGGATAAAGTGTCTCACCTCTTAATTTAGGATCAAATTGTGCTTAAATCTCAGATGTGACAGTTCCGTATTAAGATTTATGTTAGAAACGCATGGTTTATTTCCACCCGCATGTAAATAGAATGTATGAATGTTATTGTAGGTAAAGAGCAAAGAGAAAGTCATTCTTTTTTGTCTACATCACATCATGTTAATTCTGTACAAATACTAGTTGGTTTACTGGTGCTTAACATAATTTATTTAATTTTTTTTTCTTAACATCACAGTGAAGTTAGAAGCCATAGAGCCACACCCCATTAGATATTTAACAAATGATGCAGCGGTTTCACGGGCATGATAAAAAACAACAACAACAAAACTGTTTTTGTTTTGTGTAAATGGAACTCTTTGTGGTACAAGGCTTTGGTTTGGATACTATGATGCATGTTGGGTCAGTCAGATTAACCCTTTCGGTGCCAGAGTGGACAGAAACATGACACTGAAAGGGAAGAAAAATAAGTTAAAGGAACACTATAGGGCCAGGAACACAAACATGTATTAAAACCACAATCTAGCACCCTTGGTCCCCTCTTGCCTTCCTAAATCGTAAAGTAGTAAATAGTAGTAAAATCTTACTTGTATTCAAGTCTCCAGCTGCTAGCTTTGCTCCTGTCTGCCTCTGACCTCTGACATCATCAGAAGTGGTGGTCTGAGCCAATCACAATGCTTCCCCCTATAGGATTGGCTGAGACTGTCAAGGAGGCAGATCAGAGGCAGAGCCAGCACAAGTCAAACACAGCGCTCGGGTCAATCAATGCGACTCTATGAGGAAAGTTCTGTGTCTGCATGCAGAGGGTGGAGACACTGAATGTTCTGATGCATACTAGGCAGGATTGCCCCAGGAAGCACCTCTAGTAGCCACCTGGGGAGTGGCCAGTGGAGTTATCAATAGGCTGTAATGTAAACACTGCATTTTCTCTGAAAAGACAGTGTTTACTGGAAAAAGTCTGAAGGGAATAATTCTACTAACCATCATGCGGGGAAATCCCCCCTCCAGTTAAATTTGGCATATATCCTTTTGCTGCCTCTGCAAAACGATATATGCCAAATTGAACTGGGGGCATGGAACCTTCTGCATTACCGCGGTGCCGCCGCTAATAATAAACCCTCAAAAGGGTTCCATCCATGCTGGAGTGAGTCTCCTCCTCCTGCACTCTAACCTTCTGGCAATCGGCCAATTCACAGTCTTGTTGCTACACGGTCACGGATAGTGCTGATTGGCAGCCAATTGTGGCGCACGCTGTGATGCCGGTGACATAACGCTGCGACGTAACCCCTCCGTGCATTTCCCAGTCTGCGGTGCCCAGAAGAAGGAGAAAAGAAGAAAAAGTAAGAAGGAGACTAGCTGAAGGAAAGGTAAGGAGAGCAGAGCAGAAGGAGAGCAAAAGGAATAAGGAAAGGAGAGGAAAGCAGAAGGAGAGCAGAAGGAAAAGAGGGGAGAGCAGAGGGAGAGCAGAAGGAAAAGAGGGGAGAGCAGGAGTCAAGGAGGAGAAGACTGTGTCAGAAGAAGGCAAAGAAAAGGAGATTGGAACAGAAAGGACAACGTGGACAACAAGTGATCCCTCAACTTCATCCTGGACATTGGGCTGAGGCTTTGGTACCTGACAGGCAGACTTTGGACCCTTTCATCATCCCAAGTAAAATAAAAAAACAAAACTATCAATGTATTCACTTTTTTGATTATGTGAGTTGTAGACACATTGGTTATTTTTAAAGGAACACTGTTCACCAACAACTTAACCTATCTCCCCCAGCAGGATCCAGCTTCTGCAAATGAGTTTCAGAAAGGTCAGAGTGCCGCTGCGTAATGGCACCGCAGGTTGGGTATGACAAAGAGTTACTGATTGGCTAAGAGCATCAGGTGACCTTTCTAGCCAATCAACGACACCCCTGCCCAGCTGCAATCTGTGTTTTCTAAAAACTCCTTTTAAGAAGCCGAATGCTGCTGGGAAACCTGTAGATCTGGCTTTGCAGGAAGCCTTTGGGGTTAAACCATTTGAGAACTGTCTAACCCCTTAAAGTAAAGAGAGCGCCCAGGGGCCTCATGGCACCATAACATCTTCATTTAGATGCAGTAGTTATAGTGACCAGAATGTTCTTTAGTTTAATGAAAGGTGAAACAGCATAGTGTCAGGAATACAAACATGTATTGCTGACAGTATAGTTGTAAAAATATTGTCCTGCCCTTTCCAGTGCCAATATCCCTGCGGTTCACCCTGCTTCACCTTCCCATGGAAAGCACTAGAAGGCTATTGCACATGCGTGGCAAAATGCCACCCTGCGCCAATCAGCATCTCCTCAGAGCGAAGCATTGAATCAATGAGGAGCGTTCAGCATTTCCAAGCAGAACATGGAGATGCTGAACGTCCATGATGCACACACAGTGCTGGCACAGGAATCACCTTTAGTGACTGTCTGAGTGACTGCCACTAAAGGTATTCCTAGGCAGTAATATAAACACTGCCTTTTCTCCTATATTTATAAAAAAAAAAAAAAAAGGATTTTTTTAAATTTTAAAATAAAAATAATAGAACAATTACATTTACCTGTAATCAGCACTGAGACATTCTCCTCAATGCATTCTCAGTGAGATTATCAATCCTGACTCTCTCTCATCCAATCAGATACTTCTCATACAGAAGCATTGTAGACCTATGGCACCGGGGCAGAAATCCAGTGCTTCTCACGTAAGATGTAGTGGTTTTGATGCTCAGTGTATTTATTTTTAATGTTAGAAAGTATCTTTAAATAATGGAGTGGGGTCTGTCGGACTCCACTATGAAGCAGAACTGGAGAACTTCCTCCCCTCTTTCTCCACCCATGTGCAATGGGGTGAAGAGGAGCCATAATCGGGACAGGGTTTTATGTAAGGCCTTGCCCCTTCCTCCATTCAGTGTGCAATGGGGTAAGTGGTAATAATACAGTGTTTTAGGAGAGGTTCCCTGAGCCTCACAGCCAAATAATTATAAGACAAGGTACGTATAGGTATAAGGCCAGAAGATGCCCAGTGTCACAGTCCTAATAGATACATGGCTGGAGGATTCTCAGTCTTCCGGTCCTAATATTTATTTATTTATGAAATATATTTACCAGGATGGATACATTGAGATTTCTCTCGTTTTCAAGTATGTCCTGGGTCCACAAAACATTGCATTGTTACAATAGGATACAATATTACAAAAATACAATATACAAACTTAAATATATTCAACCATGACAGGTGCATTCTGTGCTGAGGTATATTGCCATAGATCTATTAAAAGATTTTAGATTGAATGAAGATTTGACTAAGGCTATTCCATAATTGCGGTGCTCTTTAGGAAAATGAGGATCGAGCCACTTTATTTTTGTATTGCGGTATGCTAAATATCGTGCTAGTACTGGATTGGAGGTTATAGGAAGTGGGAACAACTGGGGAGAGCATTCTACTCAGGTAGGGTGGGAGCTTCCCAGAAATGCTCTTATGCACAAGGCTAGAAAGATGAAGAATGCATCGGGATTCCAGCGACAGCTAGTTTAGCTCTTTTAACATGTCACAGTGGTGGGTAAAGTAATTACATTCTAGTACAAAGCGGCAGAACGAATTATATAACATATTAAGTTTATTAAGGTGGGTTTGCGGTGCGGGTGCATACACTACATCCCCATAATCAATGACCGGCATCAGCATCTGTTTCCTTACTGTAGGGCTTAGGCAGGATTTATTTTTGTACAGGGCACCTAGTTTTGGGTAACGTTTTGAAGAGATTTTTTTCAATGTGAAGGCCAAAGAATAGATTGGGGTCTAGTGACATTCCTAGATAGTTAATAGAGCAGACTGCTGTCAGAGTGCTATTTGAATTTCTTCTGATACACAGTTGCTGATTTTGTAGATTATGTAATTTAGGTACAGTTCCAAAGATCATTGTAACGGTTTTGTCAGTGTTTAGGAAGAGTTTGTTATCCGCTATCCACTTTTCTACCTCTGTGAATTGGTTTTGGAGCACAGCCTCAAGCTGCGGTAGGTTGGGTTTACTAGCGTAGATTACAGTGTCGTCTGCGTACATGTGTACAATTGAGGATTTGCAGATGTTAGGCGGATCATTTATAAATAATGCGAATAGCAGGGGGGCCGAGTATGGAGCCTTGGGGAACACCACACGTGACTGCAAGAGGGAGGGAAGCGCTATCAGAAATGGCCAGATATTGCTATCACTCTGAAACATAGGATCGAAACCAGGTTAGGAGACGATCACCAACGAGTTTTTAAGTTTTTGCAAAAGAATGCCATGGTGTACTGAGTCAAAGGTCCTGATAAAATCAAGGAAAATAGCTCAAGTTAAGTCCCCTTGTTCCATGCCAATTTGAATGTCATTGCAATCCTTTTTTTTTTTAATTATTTTTTTTGTGAGTAGGTCTTACAGACAGGATGGCAATGCCACAACAGCTATTGCTAGCCACATAAACATAGAAAAAAAACCTGGTCTGGCATTTAAGGTCATAGCACATTTTAAGAAAAGAGAAGTCGCTTACGTCTTAGAAACTGCACAGTATGGTTTGAAGTATAAACAGAAATACTTAAGGAAGTGTGGCATGTGAGGTATTAAAGAAAAAGCTAGTGCAGATCAAAAGAACATATGCCATTGTTGCTAAAGATCCCCGAGCACAACCAGATTTTTTGCTAGCCTGATGAGTATTGTAAAAAGAAAGCAAAGCAAAATAAGCGGAGTTACAGCTAGTTAGGCATGAAGAGGCACCCCCAATCCCCACATAGAGACCACTTAGTCCCCTCCACCAGCAAGAATCCGTCCCATCATACCGATATGAGACTGCCAGCACACAGCCAGTCTGCCACCCAGGCTGTGTCCAATCACTCTACGTCGAATTGTTGCAGGACCACGGCCGTTGCAACGGGTCTTCTTCTTGTGGTGGGTATTGAGGAGTCATCTTCAGCCTCCAGTTTATTCACTCCGATTGTGTAGTGGCACAGCTGCAGGGCATCAAGTACTCTCCATCTCGGGACTTTGGTGTCGATTGATAGCGCCCGGTTTGGGCCCCCAGAGCTGCAAGTGATCCAATTTCCATGGTTGCCCGCAGAGGGCACCAAGAGCCCCGAGGGAGGCCACCTTCTTCACAGAGTGCTCAAGGTTCAGAGCGGGCTCCGCTGCCAGCTTGCGAGGTCAGTGTGACTTCCGACTATTTCTGGCATGCATAGGGCCCCAGGGTGGACCGAGATAACCACCCGGCCCAGTGGAAATGCAAATAAAGCTATCCAGAGATATTTGATATAAACTAAAGGTAAATAAAAATAAACATATTGAACAGTTAAGTAACTTAAATTAGCTTACATTAAAGTCCACCGGGCAAGGTTATATACGGGGAGAAAGCAGATAGCCTGCATCCCTGCCTATGTTAAACTGCGTAGTGTTATCCCCAGGTTCAACCTATTCCCTTCATGGTATGTACTGTGGCCCAATAAGAGTATGCACGGGGGAACCTACTCATTTGCAGCCCCCCAACCCCTTGTCGAGAAACAGTCTAGTGTGCCAATCGCACCAGGCTCTTGCCGTGACGTTAGCAGGTTTGTCGCGTATGCAGGGTAGCCCAGGTAGCAAGCCTCAGCGTTGTGGGTCAGGACTCTCTTCCCATCCCAGGCCTCTGTGAAGGACGTGGTACCCCGTGCAAGGGTCATGGTCTGCTTTGGGGTCAAGACTGCTCTGCCTGTGGGGTTAGCAGTGGGTCTGGCTGTATTGCGCCGTCTTTGGTGAGTGATTTGTCGCTTCAACGATGGGCGCTTGGTGTTAAAGCCTCGAGGGGCTCTCAGAGCGGGCGTGAGGACACCTTTGTAGGTAGGAGCTTGCTTGGCAATGTCGCCCGGAGGAGGTACCTTCCGTTTCGGTTACTTGTTGCTGTCTGCAACCCTCCGTTGCTCTGCCACAGTAGCTTGGGTGCGTTATTTGAGCCTCAACCAGAAGTTTTGGAAAATTGCATCCAGGCGCTGCAGGGTAAGTTCTATGGAGATGCTGCGTGGCCTCTGGGGCGCATGTAGGCCTTGCTTGTCTGATGGTGGGGCAGTCGCCATCTTGATTGCTCAGTGCAGGCAGTGCTTTGGTAGTTTGCAGCGTGGAGCACTCTGTAGGCAATAGTAGTCAGCAGCAGTTTGTCCAGTGGTGACCAGGATATCCCCCGCTGGTCATGGGGGGGCAAGGGGGGTAGGAGTGCCGCAGAGCTGCACCGGGGTCTGAGGAGCTAGGAGATCGGTCGCTTCTCCCCTGCTTCGTGCACAGTAGGTCGCAACTGAGAGACCCGGTCTCCGGTGGGATATAATCTCGATTTGTAGTTCAGGGTAGTCAGCATAGGTTCCCCAACTCATAGAGTGCCTATTCATGAAAGTAACTGTTCATGGGGAGATATCACCTCAAAAACAGTTAAGACTCTCAGGAGCTCAGGCACAGCACGTCTGCTCTGCATGGAAGCCTGGCTCTGCCCCTTGGTTGTCCATTTTGACAGTGGATGGTTGGGAGTGGATTGTGGGGGTTTGTATGCTACTTATGATTTTCCAGAAGTTTCTTGGGTTTGATAGGTTGTTCAAATTTTCACAGAAATATTGGGCCTTTGCCATTTTTGTTTGTTTTGTGCATGCATATGTATATTGCCAGAGGATGCCCACTCTCACGGTCCTAATAGGTATACAGCCAGATGATGCCCAGTGTCCTGGTTCTCATAGATATAAGGCCAGAGGATCCAATCTTCAAATTTTGATTTTTGCATTATAACACATTTGGGACAGGTAATCAGGCCACTAATCCAAATTAACCACTATTAATATTATTTTCTCCAGAATCTCACATGGGGCATTTTGAGAGCTTTCATGTATTCATTTTATCAGAAACTTCTGCCAAAATTTAGTACACCTGAAAAACTATTTGTGAATAGTTAAGTCTTTTGAGCAAAGTAGAGACTATGGCTGGTGTTACAAAGAAAAATAAACAAATTACTGATACCACAAGGATATTCACTTGACAATACTTTTATTTAAAACAAACAATCCTTAGACATAATGTGTTACACCCATCGTGCCTGTTACAACTGAGTAAGTGAGAGACATGTAAAACAGACGCTGTCAGCGTTCACTAACTCTCGCTCTGCCACATCTTAAGATACTCACATGTAGTTAGTGGTTACAGTAATTACATGCGCGATATTGCCGATGACGCAGTGTATAAAAACTGCTCTGGTTGTGGTAAGATAATTAGCTCTCTGATCATTCCTTGGTAAATAATCTACCAGTTTAAATGCATGCCTGACATCTCATGGGTCTTGAGTAAGGTTAATGTTGTTGAGAGTTGTAAGGACATGGTTTGGTGGTAGGTTTTATTGATCAGTGTAGTAATTTTCTTTTCTTTGTGAATGTTTATTATTTTTGCTGAAAGAGAATACTTTTACTTTACAAATTTTTAAATTCTAGTTTTTGGTGTGTTTTTGCAAAATTGTGGAAAACAACTTGAAAATTTGTATTTTTGAGGTTTGATGGCTCACAGCATCATAACATAAATCTTGTTTAGAATAATCATATAAAATAAGATATCATTTAATGCATCACAATTTTTAAAAGAGAAAGGCATTTTAAAAATAAGTTATACAAAGAAAGCGTATTTCATAACTTCTCATCTTTTCTGTTAGTACTGAATCAGGAAACCATTTGACGCAATAATAGCCTTACAATGGCGTCCCTTGGAGTGAACCAAGTTAGTTCATCAGGTGATATTATGTGAACCCACAGCTGTATGATAGCTTCTTTCAATTGTCTTTTATTCCTTGGTTCCCTCTGACTAACAAGTTTCTTTAAGTCGGATTCACAGATGGCTATTGCTTCACCATTCAATCAGGGTAATATCATTTTGGAGAAACCACTTTTTGCACATAGCAGCAACATGATAAATTGCTAAATCTGGGGGGGCGGGGCCTGGCAGCCGAACGAAGCAGACGTGCAAAGCCAGAGCTCCTCGACAAAAAGCGATTCTGACCATAAACCAACGATTTTGACCCCAATCTTCGACAATAATTCTGCCCTAGCTACTTACCCATGCGAGGCAAGCAGGGTGAACGCATAGAAGACACCAGGCGGTGTGATACTAGCACTGCCAGCGTCTGAGGCCTACTGCATTGGGGTGGTGGAGACGGCCGCTCCTCCACCTCACTCGGTTCCTGCTTATCGCTGTGCCCTGACACCCCCCCCTCTGGACCGGCGGGGGATATCCCGGTCCCCACTGGTGGACTGACTTACGGCAGTGGAACGCAACCGTTGAGAGCAAACAGCGGCATTACCTGTGTGCCCAAATCACCGTGACCAACTTTGCAAGATGGCTGCCGCAACAACCAAGGCCTCCCACGAGGCGCGGATAGAAAGAGCTTTCGAGCGCTTCTGGTCTCAATTCTGGGCTGCAATGGGCCAAAAAGCAGAGAGGGAGGTGGCGAAAAGCTCTGTCCTAACAAACCCTGGAAGAGCCCTCAACCCACAGCCAGCTGTACATGGCCGCGCCATCGCTCCGACAGCAAGAAGGAGGAGGAGGAAGAAGCGTTGTGTACCTAACTCACGGAGGCTTAGCGCTGCTGGCATCCGCAGCTCGCCTAGACCTCATCACGACCGCCTGCAGGGCTCAACTCTTCGACCAGCACAAGATCTCCCACGGGCCGGGGGCCAGAAAGGAACCATACACAAGCAAGGAATCGCAACCTTGTGCCCAACTCTCCCCAGCTGCGTGACGGATCCTCACTCCCGGCAGCACGTACCTGTGAACGGGACACTTGGCCTCTGTGAATTATCAGTGTGTGCTGTCAGCTCTTTGATCACTGGTTTAGGCTGAGCGGGTATTGTGTACAGCGGGCATGCATTCGTTTTAAGTTCCCTCTGTGATTAGCATGCCCACTGCCTCCTGAACTACCCCATCTGTCACGGGTTACACTTAGTTCCAGAGGGCTTCACTCAGTCACCAGGTTACCAGTGGTGATAATATCAACGGAAATGTCAGCTACTATAGATAGATGCACTCCCTGTGGTCCCTTAACTCCCCACTGACATGTTCCATACGTTACTCCTGATATACCTAGGCTACCCTCTCTTGTCCATACCACTTATTACCTTATTTTTCTTTTTATTCTGTCATTATCTACGGTATGTCTAGAGGGCACACCCGTGAGTAACTAGGTACGATCTGCATAATCTAGACCGGTACCTATAGCCTGCAAACTAATCCTTTACTATGATACATACACGCTGTATATGAAACCTTATTGTCTGATAATCGTTCAACAATTGTGCAGTACTACCATACTTTCACTAATGCTACCTAACTAACTGGCATACTACAAAGTTTCTTGCATGTTCATCAAAATTGGTTTATATAGCAACCTAAAACAAAAAATGTGCATTATGCTACCATGTCATGTCCAGATAATTCGTTGTCCATTGTTAAAGCGTGAATATCTGCTCTTGGGGCATGACGAACGCATCTGTAACTGCAATATCTATGTGCACTTCAAAAATTCTATGTCTCATGCCTATTAGCTTACCTACGCACTGCACTAAATGTATGGAATACTCCTTTGTGCTGCATGTTTAATAGCCTGTTTCTTACTAGCGTGTTTACATTTAGCTCCTCTTAGTACAGCATAACGTTTAACTTTCTCCACATAATATATAAGCATGCTACCAAACACATAGTTCACTTATGTACTCTTACTCAGAGGAAACTAATCTTTTGTTAGACTAAATACAGCAGTGAGTTGTTAGACTGCCGTGTATAACTATGTCTACAACTAGAATAATAGATGACCATAGCCTGTGACCTCTCAGACGCACCCAGCCCATAATTCAATATGTGTCACTACTCGTAGACTACATCACGCAACAATCTATAACACATACCTCAGCAACTAGTAAATTGTACCTAGCCTGTGGTAATCTTACTAAACCTAACCTTAAGCGTTTGACAAATCATCTACTAACAAAAAAAAAATGTGCAGATTTAACAATGCTACTTCTCTGTATCATCCTGTACCAAATATTGCCTGTTTATGCTGTTGTGGCATTCCTGAGCAGCTTGTATTTTTCGTTCGCACTACAAAAATAAAGAATTAAAAAAAAAAAAAATTGCTAAATCTGGTTGAAACATATAGTCTTAATCCTGGAAAAGACAGAGTGCTGAAGGCTTCAGTGTTTTTTTATCAAGTATATCACAGATGTGTTTTTTTGCTACTTACAGTACCATCAAGAGGACGTAGTGTTAAATTAGAGGGGCAAAGGTTTCAAAATAATATCCGGAAGTATAACTTTACTGAGAGGGTAGTGGATGCATGGAATAGCCTTCCAGCTGAAGTGGTAGCGGTTAACACAATAAAGGAGTTTAAGCATGCGTGGGATTTGCATAAGGCTATACAAACTATAAGATAAGGCCAGGGACTAATGAAAGTATTTAGAAAATTGGGCAGACTAGATGGGCCGAATGGTTCTTATCTGCCGTCACATTCTATGTTTCTATCAATCATACAAAATCTGCCCACACCTTTTGCTTTTTACAACTACAAATCATAACACTAACTGGATGTGTCATGGCAGCTATAATGCTTTCAGGCAGAAAATCTTCTCCAATTCTTCTTCATGCATACTTTATTCTATTGATTCTATTAGAAATTAATATTCTGGTTTAATAACTTCAGATGACTGTCCCATTATTCCTCAGACAACTTCACGTGGATTTTTAGCTCATTCTTATCTCTTTCTTCTTTGTTTGGCAGGTAGAAATTACTTTTTCCTTGGGATTCTAAAATTTAAACCAAATGTTTCGAGTCTGGGTCTAACAGATCTAGCTCTCTTATTTATTATTATGACGCCAATGATTTTCTTTGGTCGCTAAAACCGTTTTTTAATGCTTTTATCACTACATGCAGTTGTGCACCTTGCCCTACTGTTACCAGATTGGTTTTGAATTGGCTGACCTGCTCATACATTTTGTACAATTTAGAAATATCTCCTTTGGTTAGATGTCCACCTGCTTGTCTTATGATTTCCTCTTAGAATAATGTCATAAAAGCAGATAACAGTAGAAAGGTAATTTCATGTAGAATGCAATGCACAAATGGTATTGAATTATATGTACCGTATTCTACAAAACATTATAGCCAATTAGCCAGAAATAGAAAGCACAATTGCTTTATGTGCCACGAAGTGGATTTTCTTAACTAAAAACTGACCGATGATACTGATTTGATTGTTCGGAGAGCCAATCAGGACACAACACAAAACCAATAAAGTGTTAGTATGGGTCAACTCAATTTAAATTGGAGCCCATAACAGGACTCCTATTCAGTTGTGTGATTTGTTGCCTTTCTATCCAACTTGGGCCTCAATTTAATAAACTTTCTAAATGATTCAATGCTGTTAGAAAAACATTTCAAATGAATTATGTACAGAAGTCACTTTTAAAGTCTTTAGCAAGTATTGTAATCCATTGTTTGGAACGTTTTTATAACAGTATTGAAACATTTGGAAAGCTTATTAGATTAAAGCCTTTGTAAACTGTGTAATTTGGTAATGTGACAGAGTGAAAATAATTAATTTGTCATCCTGAAAGCAATGTAATATAATAACTTGAAGAGTTGAAGAAAAGGTAAAAATACAAATTTTCCAAATGGGTACCCCAATTTTGCCCACTAGTGCAAATGCATTATCATGCATAGATTTTATTTTTTGAATAGAAGATTACAGAGGAAATAGTGGTATATGTGAAGAGAGGTAACAAGAAAATACACATTTTCTTTACAATAGGTAGCAAAATTGCATCACATGAGCAATTACAATAGTCTACTTTTTTTTTTCCATGTTTTCACGGGAAGGGGAAGAAAGAGAATTAGGAATGGGAAGAAAGAACAAGGAATGAAGAGAGGAAGAGGAAAAAATTATAATAATAATTTGTCCCTTTTCTCTTCCCCTACATACATCATGGTTGTACACGAGCATGTTAAATAAAAATCAAGAATGGTTCACAAAGGGAACTCATGTTAAGATTTGAGTCAAACCTGTGCATCCACATTTTGAGAAAATAAAGGAATGGGAACCTAAGTTGGAAGCAGTCCTCTTTCCATTGTATTTATATTCTATTTTTTTTGTAATTATATTTTTGGACCTCAAGAATGTTAGGACTTGATACCTGTAGAAGACATCTCCATGGTATTCCCGCAGACACATCACTAACAGCACTGTACGTTTTCAGAGGGAGTAACTACTGTGTTGAACTCCATGGTAGTCATGAAGCTGCAGTTGGTTTCAGTGTATCTGCTCATACACAGTGGTAGATACATGGTAGTTTGAGCAGAGTCTTTGCAGACCCAGCGAGCACCTGATTGCCTGGTGCCAGGGGACTTTAGAAATAACATCCCCTGTAACCCGGCCAAACACAATCATTTATTCATTCCGGCCGAGCTGAGGGAATGGAGAGTTAGGTAATGAATGATGCAAGCAGTGATCTCATCCAACTGGTACAAACATGCCATGAGGAGACATGGAATATCATATTGTTGCTAAAGGAACACTATAGCGTTATGAATAAAAATCTGTATTCCTAACGCTATAGTTTCCCTCTTCATTTATAGCCCCCCCACCCCCTCCAACCCGGTGATGAAAGAGTTAAAAACCTTATTTATTTAAATGATTCCATCGTCAAGGGTCCTCGGAGCTGACTCCTCCTCCACCTCCTCCGACATTAGCATGATGGGGGAACTTAATGCGCATGCATGGTGAGCGACGCAAGCGCATTTGGCCTTTCAGATAGGAAAGCATTAAATCAATTGCTGGATGCTCTCATGCAATGCTTGACGACGTCCAACGTCGTTTCATAGAGTTAAACTCCATGAAGAGTCAGTCTGTCTTAATGTTGCATTGCAGGATTAGGGACACTGCACCCAGACCACTTCAACAAGGGTGCCTATAGTTTCCCTTTAACAAGTTAGCAAAGAAGCAAAATTGTATTTCTTTTCATAAGTAAATACCCCTTTTTATACATGACAATAACATAATGTTTTTTTGCCAGTTATATTAATAACCAAGAGTCTCACTAAATCAAACCGCAATTATATTTGTGGCTGAAACTCATAACTCTTTGATCGCGGTAACAAAACATTGTGTGTAAATCTCATTTTTATAAATTATCTTTTTCTTCTACTGGGTCTCGCAAGATAGCAGCGCTTCCGAAATATGAGGCCAAAACAATTTACGATCATTCATTACCTCAGATTTACTGGAACACACTAGATTACTCCTGATGCCTAAAACAATCGAAAAAAACATAACAGTAACAGTCTAATCCCAGTGTGATACTGAAATAACAATATAAATACCATACGTCACCCCACCACGAGAGCTGACAAACAGAAGGTTTTAATCAACAGATAAAAGATAATTACAAACATACCTCAATTTGTACATCATCCCAAGGGTCCAAACGGACAGATTTCACTCTACTAATTTGGGGGATGTTGCGATGAATGCCAGAACAGTTTAGGCAAATGAATACGCCCAGTGTGTATGATGCCCAATCTGGGTCTGAAAGAAAAGCATTTGAAAAAGAAAATAAATATTAATAGGTATTGCAAAATAAGGCAAAATCTAGAGTAAAAAAAGAATAGAATGAAAAGTAGAATACCAAATCATGGCCCTGTACCTGCACACATACAATCATATGTGAGGAAAGCAATGAGTAGGCATAGACTTATTTATTTACTAAATTGAGAATAAAAAGTAATTTCAAAGAGATTTTCTAATTTAAGAGACGCTGAAATGGAAGCACTTTTTCCAGATTGTCTATTTTGACATTTTAAAATTCACTTTGAATTTGAGTAAACTTGGAAATAATGCTTTTTGAAGCCCAAAGTTGCCCTAATTTTTCACCCCTCTGTTTTCTTCAATCCCTGCATTGAGATTATCTGGTTGTATGTATATATATATATATATATAAGTCAACATATGATAATACTAAGATTAATAATGTTTGAATAAATAAAAAAAAAAGTAAATACATAAAATACGTTTCACCAAAGTTACGGCAGTGAGTTCTGCCCAAACTCACTGCTAAAACTAGGGATAGACCGATTATCGGTTCCTCCAATTATTAGAGCTGATATTTTGCATATTTCTGATCAACGGTACCCGTTTTGTAATTTACCAATATTCCTGATTTGGTAGAAATTGCAGTGTTTACATTGGTGCCTAGGGACACTTCTAGAGGCAGTCACTCAGATTGCCAATAGAGGCGCTTCCTGGGTCAGTGTTGTACAGTGTGCAGCACTGACGTTTAGCATCTCCACGTTCTGCATGGAGGCTCAGAATGTTCCTCATAGACATGCATTAACTCAATGCATCTCTATGAATAGATGCTGATAGGTGCACGAGCGCATTAGCCTACCATTGGATTGGCTGAGATTGTCAGTTCAGATGATCTCAGCCAAGGAGGCAGATCGGGGCAGGGCCAGAGCCAGCAGACTTGCATGCCGATAAAGGATAGTTTTTTCACAAATTTACAGGTGGGAGAGGGTGGCGGGTGGCCAGCGCCACCTAATTAGTGGTTTTAACATTTAACTTAAATTTACACCATAGTCACCAAAACAGCGGAATGCAGAGGTTCTGGAGTTATAGCCTGTAACTGGGGGGGTCACCAGTGTAAATGCTGTCTTTTGCAGAGAAAAGCCAGTTTTTACACTGTTGCCTAAGTCCACCTCTAGTGGGTATCACACTGACGGCCACAAGCAGTTTTCCTCGACAAAGTCCTGCAAACTTTGCAGGACCCACATTCAGTGTCTCCATGCTCTGCATTGATTCAGTGTATCTCTATAAGTAGAGGTTGGGTGGTGCAACATTTGGGGAAGCATTGAATTAGCTGAAGTCATCAAGAATGATGATCTTAGCCAAGGAGGCAGGATAGCCAGCATTGAGGCTGGTGCAGGGAGGGGGGTGACAATTGCCCCATAGGGCATTATAAACAAACAAACAAAAAAATAATAATTAAAAACAGGTTGGCTATGGCTGCATAAACAGAAACAAAAGTGGTTTAACTCCTAAATGGCAGAGAATTGTGCAGGGAAACTCACGGGTATGATCTACACACCAAAACTGCTTCATTAAGCTAAAGTTGATTTGGTGCCTGTAGAGTCCCTTTAAATATTGTAGACACAGTTTGGGAGGGGTGGCGGCATTGCGAAAAGTCCTGTAACTTTCCTGTAAAGCTGTAATTAATTCCCTGGTCTGATTTTTAGACATGTAAAAGGGGACTTACCATGTTTCCCTATGGAAAAAAAAAAACGTTTTGTTTAACAATCAAATAAAGGCAAATTTAAATACTAACAAACCGAAATAGCAAAATGAAAACAGTGAAAACATAGTTGTCTTGGAGTATTTTCTTTCAGGACGGCTATTATGACTTGAGCTGATATTGACTTTGAATTCACCCCTGGTTCTCTCGGCCTAGCTATCACGACTGTCCAGGTTGGATGGACTTGACATTGACAAAGTGGCAATGTAAATTCTGCATTGTCAATGCGGCTGAGAAGGCGGGCAGTTTTTACGAAGAGATACCCATTTTTTTTCTCAAAACTCACCGTAACGGGTTGACAAAGAAAATTGAGATGGCACCCATACTATTTCACACTATAACTACTACACTGATTCGTAATAGCTATGGTATAAAATTAATCCCTTTAAATAATTCTGAGTTCCAAGTTATCAACGCCCGACAAATGCTAGGGTGTCAGGGTCAACCTTTTAGGGACCTTTAGACCCGATAAAAAAAACAACAGAAAAAACAACAATTTAAAAAAATGAAATAAACTAAAGCTGTAGAGATCATACCTTTTAATGCAGATGATGTTAGTGGGGATTAAGAGTTGTATTTTTCCATTTTCATACCTCTTACTGCTGAACAGTATACATAAATTGTTTTATACATACACCATTTTTTAAGCTATTTATCTATTTATTGAGAAAAATGCGTGGCATGATGGCTCTATCAATAATCTTAATTTTAGAAGTAGGGGTACATCAATTAACGGTGCCAGATTTTACAACATCAAGGCAAACACTCAAAGGTTCAGTTTAGATTTAGGAGCTATGCACACAAACAAATGGGTTAGCTTCATAGCAATAATAAAATAAACAACAACAAAAAAAAAAAACACCTAAAATTTAACACTTCAGGATTAGGAATTCAAATGTAAGAGATTAGGATTAAATGAGGTTTTGAATATTAACAAATGCTACATATTTATAAAAACGATATACAAGTAGAACAATAGTGAAGCCAAAATAAAAAAAAAAACAAAATGTTTCTGACATCAATGATGCTTAGTGTGTGACCACTGCAGTTTGTTTTTTTGCTTTGTGTTAGTATTTTGGGGGTTTCTGGCGTACTGGCACTTGCAAAAAAGCCGAAGCGCGAGTGAAGTGCATCTTCAGCAGAATACTGCAGTGTAACTGACACATCATTATACATATCTGAAATTTTCATTGCGGTAGCCTTGAGCTGTTAGATTGGTTATTTGATGCTGGAGAAATTGAAGGATTGGAAACACTTTATAAAAACATATGAACTCTTAATCTCGGAGCATAAAATCTGTTAACTGCAGTTTAAGACAAACACTTCAAAAAAATAAGGAACACAATGTCAAATGCATTTAGAAAGCCTCTAGATCAGGTTTCCCCAAACTCCGGCCCTCCAGGTGTTGCTGAACTACAACTACCATGATTCTATGAATTAAATAGATATGCTGAGAATCATGGGAGTTGTAATTCAGCAACAATTGGAGTTTGGGGAAGCCTTCTCTAGCTCAAGTTATCTTCATTTACAATGATTATAGCTCCAATTGGTAAAGTTCACTTCAGTTTTTGGGCTGAGTCACACCTGATCAGGAAATAGAAAAACTAAAAAGCATAATGAGTAGTAACGAGGCAGAGGGATTAACAGGAGCTTAGAATGTATGAAAATAGTGATTTGTGGGCACTTTGTGGGCACACTTATCTACAAACAAATGATTAATGGTCAAATCAGCCAGTTGGCACCATAAGGAAAACCAACAGGTTATAGCTTGAGTTGTACATTGCTACACTGCACTATTGCTATTGTATTAATTACAACTGTGTATGTCATGAAGATAGAATCTTTATAAAATACTCATTTTGAATGTGTTGCGGTTTCATTTAATTCCAACCCAGTCAAGAGATATACAGAGACATAGTAGGGACTACTTTAACTTTTCGCCTCCGCCTGAGCTTCTTAGACACTGGGCGGAGCTATAGTGTCAATACCGACAACCATGACCAGTGAGGGCTGCAGGGAATTGCCTATACAGGGTCTTTGCTGGATTTTCCATAGACCTCAATGCTGTATTCTTGCGCATGCGCGAGTATACAGCAGTGATGCTTGCTTGTGGCACGTCTGAAAAGGACCAGCTGGAGGAAGAGGCTGGCACAAGCGAGGGGCAAGTCCAGGAAAGTAAATATCACCTTTACTGGCCCCCAATGGCCACCGGACCAACAGCGGCGATGTCACTGTTGCAAATTCTGTAAAGTCCCCAGATGGTGACAGTGATTTCAAGCACAGCAATGATTAAATGAACATGACCGGTGTATAGTCGCCATATGGGCTGGCGGAACCTTGGACAAAAAACCCCCCACATACCTAACCCAATAACACACTGACACCTGGTATATGGGAAAATTTGTCCACAGCTTTATTAAATAATTTATAATATATATAACGATAATATTGCTTTAAATAAGTTAACATATAAACATGGGTCATTGCCCCCACCTTCCGCCCCTCTCATCCGTATCCTTCTTTTTAATAGAGGGCAATGACCCCCAACATAACAAATACAAATATGTAACGACATTTTCCAACCTCGCCAACTTGAACCGAACAAGTGCCAACCATAAGTAACCATGGCAGGGGTATACCCGGATACCCCTGCCCCACCAGGTTCTGAGCCACCTCCAGGACTCGAAACCACCATTGACCATAATTCCAATTTTTTCCATGTTCCTCACGTTCCTCATAGGGAGCCTATGTCCTCTCTCTCAGCTCCCTATCCCGCCGCTGTGAAAAAACGGGAAACCCTTATCTAATCATAAATATATAGGGAGGGTGGGCGGGACAAACTGAACCGGGTAGGAAATTAGAAGTGAACCTTACAAAATGGCTCCTCCCTTAAATAGCCAAACCCACATATCCCATAACCCACCTGTCCTGTCTGTTCCTCCTGGGCCCGCCTCCTAACCCCTGTCAAGGCCCTGTTCCGCTTAAGCTGCGCTTTGGCTACATGGGGCTACATGACCGGTGTATAGTCGCCATATGGGCTGGCGGAACCTTGGACAAAAAACCCCCCACATACCTAACCCAATAACACACTGACACCTGGTATATGGGAAAATTTGTCCACAGCTTTATTAAATAATTTATAATATATATAACGATAATATTGCTTTAAATAAGTTAACATATAAACATGGGTCATTGCCCCCACCTTCCGCCCCTCTCATCCGTATCCTTCTTTTTAATAGAGGGCAATGACCCCCAACATAACAAATACAAATATGTAACGACATTTTCCAACCTCGCCAACTTGAACCGAACAAGTGCCAACCATAAGTAACCATGGCAGGGGTATACCCGGATACCCCTGCCCCACCAGGTTCTGAGCCACCTCCAGGACTCGAAACCACCATTGACCATAATTCCAATTTTTTCCATGTTCCTCACGTTCCTCATAGGGAGCCTATGTCCTCTCTCTCAGCTCCCTATCCCGCCACAAGCTCAGACCTTGACCCCTTAAGCTGTCTGAGCTCCGCCACCCCGAAGAAGGAACGCCCTCCGCATCCCTTCCTGCAGACCCAAGTTCAGCAGGTCGTAACCCACTGCCGAAAGGTGTACACCGTCCGAGCGGTAATACCCATCCAACCCCTCCTCCAGTTCCTGGTGCCTTACCACCACTCCCCCCAGTTTCCTGACAAAACTCGCCATCAGGCTGTTCACCTTACCCCTGCATCTATCAATGGCTACCGGGTCCCGGGCGTAACGCCACCGCTGCCTCGGAACAATCTCAGACCATACCAGCATCACCCCGGGAAGCAGATCAACCAACCGGTTAAGATCCTGCTTCATCCATTTTACCAGCCTCCGCTGCGGGGTGAGGCCCAGGTCATTACCGCCTGCATGTAAAACTAGCATATCCGGCCGCGCCCCGCCTGCGACCATACCAAATATTGCCCTGCAGACGTCCCCCCAGCAGAAGCCCCGATACCCCCACCAGCGCACTACGAGCTGGTCCTCCGGAAAGCCCAGCTGCTGGCCTTGAGCTCGAGCTGCAGCCCTCCGTCCGGCCCAGAAAATGAAGGAATGACCCACGATCCAAGCGACCCGGCCTGGGGAAGAAAGAAAAACACAGGATAAAACCACCCGTACCCCCCAGGCCGCCCCAATGCCCCTTAGTGTTCCAACAAACCCAAGCGTACATATGAGCGGAACCTAACAGATTCCCATCTCCCAATCCGCTTGACTACCTCATCCCCCAAACCTAGACGTGTGGCCTCCGTGGCCGCCCCAATACGAAAGGAGTGGGTACCGTATGTGCCGGCATCCAATCCCATCCGACCCAGACCCAGGCTGAAAACTTTCCGAAATTGGAAGCGAGAGAGCGACGAGCCATCCGCGTGGACCAACAGGGACCCGCCAACCGCGGGCCTCTGATCCAGATACTCCGATACCGCAGCTACCGGGCACAGTGCCGAGCCCGGCAGGGCCCCCAGCGTAACGTCCCGGCCCTTACCTTCCACATCCGTCTTGGACCTAGCCAAGTGCACTACCAGCTTCCCATCCAGTATACGTACCCCAGACACCTGTATGCCCCCCGTGGCCGCCCGGGTGTTGCTCACCAACTCCCCGACGCGGAACGCCCCAAAGAAAGCCAAAAGAAATGCCACACGGAATAACGACACCTCAAATGCATTGAAACAAATGGTGGGCAGCGCCTGAACAAGCCCTTCCAGCACATGCACCGACACCGGGCGCCTAGCGTCGGGGGCCCTCCGAGCCCTCCGATACCCTTTGAGTGCTTGCCGGACGATAAACGCCTTGGTAAGGTCCGCTCTCCCATGGAGCTTGAACCAGAACGCCATTGCAGCCATGTTCCTGTCAATCACCGCCGGGGAGGCGCCCCCCGCCAGTAATTGAAAGGTAAACCACAAGAAGGCATCCAGAGGCGGCTCCCCTCGTACCCCTCGGCCCAGCCCGCCCCAGGAACGTTCCCATGAACTCCAGACCTTACTGTATGCGGCCCATGTGGCCGGTGCCAGCGAAGCCTTCACGAGTCCGCCAAGCAGGACGCTCCTAGCTGCCACATCTCGATCGGGCACGGCTGACCCCTGTCCTGGGCCTCCGGGGCCATCGTTCGAAACCGGGACCACTGAAAACGAGACAGAGCGTCAGCCACCTCGTTCAAGTACCCAGGCACATGGCGCGCGCGAAAAACCACATTCAGGGACATGCACAACAAAACAAAGTGCCGCAGCAGAGTCACCACCGGCCTCGATGCTGCAGACTGATTATTAACCGCGTGCACCACGGACATGTTGTCCGAGAAGAAAACCACTTTCCTGTCCCTCAACCGGTCCCCCCACAGCGCCAACGCCACCACCAGTGGGAACAGCTCCAGAAACGCCAGGTTACGCATGAGGGGGCTCTGCCCCCATGCCTCCGGCCATTTTTCTGCACACCAGCTCCCGCTGAAGTAGGCCCCAAAACCCACGCTACCCGACGCGTCGGTGTACAGCTCCAGCTCAGCTGTCGACACGCCCCCTTGCCGAAAGAACACCGTCCCGTTAAAGTCCCTGAGGAAGGTATCCCACACCCCCAAGTCCGCCCGCATGGACGAAGATACCCGGATGAAATGGTGAGGAGACCTAATCCCCGCGGTAGCCGCCGATAAGCTGCGGCTAAACACCCTACCCATGGGTATCACCCTACAGGCGAAATTGAGCATTCCGACCAATGACTGCAGTCGGCGCAGGGTCACTTTCCGTGCCCGACGCACCTCTGCCACCACGCCGCGCAAACCTTCCAGCTTTGCCAGCGGCAGCCGACATTCCCCCCGCACTGAATCTATCTCCAGACCCAGGAAACTAAGGCACTCAGTCGGGCCCTCAGTTTTATCCGCCGCCAGCGGCACCCCAAAGCAGCCCGCCACCCATTGAATGGTACCTAACAAGTGCTGGCACGCGGGAGATCCGGCCGGCCCCACGCACAGGAAATCATCCAGATAGTGCACCACCGCTTTATCTCCCGCTTCCGTCCGCACCACCCACTCGAGAAATGAGCTAAACTTCTCAAAGTAAGAGCACGAAATGGAACACCCCATGGGAAGGCACAAATCCACAAAGTAGCCCCCCTCAAAGAAGCACCCTAACAGGTGGTGACACGCCGGGTGCACCGGAAGCAACCTAAAAGCAGCCTCGATGTCCACCTTGGCCATCAACGCACCACGCCCGGCTCTCTTCACCAGCTCGACCGCCTGGTCAAAGGATGCGTAAGAGACCGAGCATAGGTCCCCGTCAATGTCGTCGTTCACCGACTCCCCTTTAGGATAGGAAAGATGGTGAATGAGCCGAAACTTCCCTGTTTCTTTCTTGGGGACCACCCCGAGGGGAGAGACCCGAAGGCCCTCCAGTGGCGGGGCCACAAAAGGCCCCGCCATCCTACCCAACCGCACCTCCTTGTCCAACTTCTCCCGAACCACCTCTGGAAACTCCACCACGGACTTGAGATTATGAGGGCACGCAGTGCCACCCCTCTCCCGAAACGGAATGACAAACCCTTGCCCAAACCCCGCTCTAAGCAGCTCCGCGTCTGCCCTGTTACCGTAGCGGTTTAGCCAGGGCTCCATCGCGTCTAATTTCACTGGGGTTAGCCCCCGAGGTAGTGGGAGACCCTCCGCCGCCAACCGCGGCAGAGGCTCCCGTCCCCCCGGACTTCCCTTTCTTGAAACAACGTTGGAGCCCATGAGCCCCACCGCAGCCCGAGCACTCGTGCTTGAAGCGGCAGGCTGCGCCCCACTTGCACTGGCCCTCGTTAAAGAGCCAGCATAAGCCCTTCTGCGAGGCGGCCGACGAGGAGGACTGACCCTTAGCGCCAGCCGCGTGCTGAAAGGGCTGCGCCTTCTGCGCCATCATGAGCTTCATCCAGAGAGGCAGGTCCATCTGGTCCCATCGCATGCCCGGATTCGCCGCCAGCCGCTGCCGGAACTGCTCATCATACCGCCACCATGCCAATCCGCCATAGGTGCGGTATGCCTCCCATATGCCGTCCAAGTAGCAAAACAGGGACGAGCAGGAGCCCGGCGATTTTTCCCCGATCACGCTGGCCAGGATACAGAATGCCCTTAGCCAGTTACCAAAAGACTTCGGTATCTTGCGATACCTCCGCCGTTTCTCCTCCTCCTCTTTCTTTTCGTCCTTCTTGTCCTCCTCCTTGAGGTCAAGAAAGTCCTCCAAGGGAAGAAGCGAGAAGATCTCGCAAAATTCCCCCTTCCAGATTTTATCTTTCACCTCCTGCTTGAGGTGCACCCCCAGCGGGCCCGCGAAGGACACATACGCATGTTGCCTCGCTGCTTCCGTCACCCCCCCCGTCAACTCCGCCCGTTCGCTTCCCGCCTCACCCACGCTGGAAGCCGACACAGCTTCCCCGCCCGCAACTGCCGCCGGGGTCCCTAGACCGGGCCCCACCTCGCCTCCCCCTTGCGTCCACACCTGCCCTACGCTACCTTGTGTGCCACCCCCCGCCCCCAGTGAGTGGAGTAGTGACTGCAGTGTTTGTACTAGTGCACTGGACTGTAGCGATTCAATAGACTCACCGGCCAAGCCCCTGGGGCCGATGACACCCGGGGCTGCGCAGTCCGTCACTGCTCGTCCAGGATGAACGCCATCCGCCGATGTCCCGCCAACCAGGGATCCCCCCCGGTGCCTGGAAAAATCAGATGAGGAGCGACTCCGGGACCTGGAAAGAGGAGAAGAAGTCCTGGGCAAGGCGTACTGTTCCCCCACCACCTTCCCGTCCCGAACCGGGGAGCGCCTGCTAACCGCCAAAGCCTCCCGCCGGGTATCCTCCCGCCGTCGCGCCCCAAAGGCCCTGAGAGCCCTGCCACGTGGACTACGACTCCTACCATCGCCTTTGGATGCCAACCCCCGTTGAGGCAACCTGGGGGACCCGGACCCTGCCGAACTCCCTGACATTGCGCGCCTGCGCCGGGGCCTCCGTCTGCGTGTCCTGGGGGCCCTAACCGGCGAGGGGCTAGCACTACCCGACTCCGAACTAGGCCCACCCTCCCCGCTTCCCGCCCCGTGCCCCAACCCCGCTGCAGCCCGACCTACCACTACACCTACGGAACCCGGACCAGGGGCACCTCCCCCGGGGCCCTCCACGGACGCGGATGGTGACACCCCGCTCCCCGAGACAGTTATCCCCGACCGACCGGATCTCGGGGCCTTACCTTTCCCCTTACCCTCTACCACCCTCCTAACATCCATCGAACCCGCAGACACTACCTTCCGCCCCGCAAGAGAACTACCGAGGGACCCCCCATCCTCCCCCACGGAAGCCCGCCCAGTCTGCACTCCGCGGGACCCCTTCGCAGCATCCCGCACCCCCCCCAGGGGCCCTCCGCCCGACCCCTGCTCCCCTTGGGCCGCTCGCCTACCCGCCCCCCCGTCCGCCCGCTCCCTGGAATCGGGCCTCACTCCCCGCCTGCCCACCACGCCAAGGGGACCCCCGGAAGGGGCCCCTGCACTTGCCTGCTGTACGTTGGGCCCGTCGTGGACCGTCCCAGTCCGCGTGCTGCAGTCCACCGCCAAGACCGATGGGGGTGCCCTCCTGGGCCGAGACCCCGCCCCGCCAGGCCCCGCACCAGGCCGTCCGGCCGCCATCTTGGATCCTGCTCCGCGCACGGCCCCATCCGTGTTAGGGGTTGGTGCAGCGATGTCCAGGGCAGCCGCCCGTCTCGACTCACCACGCCGAAGCCCCGGCCGCACACTGGGAGGCAGAGCCTCAACCAGGCAGCTCCTGGGCCTGCTACGACTTCCACTGGCTGCCTCCTGCACTCCCGTGCCACCGACCTCCGGTTCTCCTCCCGGGCTCAAACGCCTCGGGGGCCTCCTGGCCCTCGCCGGGCGTGAGTCTCCGGCCTCCTGTCCTGCCGCCGCAGCAAGGACCGGGCCCAGCTGGGCCTGCACCCAATCCGCTCCTTGTTGCCGCGCCGCTGTCCTGATCCCCTCCAGAAGCTTCTCCACAATATCCATGGCCCTGCAGAGGAGACAAAAGAGAAACCCTACCCAGAAAGTATAGAGAGCACCGGGATGCACACAAACTGAACCGGGTAGGAAATTAGAAGTGAACCTTACAAAATGGCTCCTCCCTTAAATAGCCAAACCCACATATCCCATAACCCACCTGTCCTGTCTGTTCCTCCTGGGCCCGCCTCCTAACCCCTGTCAAGGCCCTGTTCCGCTTAAGCTGCGCTTTGGCTACATGGGGCTACATTCCAAGCTCCACAACTATTACCGTCAGTGCTTCCTGATAACGTAAAAGGGACCTGTAAGGTTATCCAGTAACTAGAAAGAAGTGGGGGTTTTAGAATGAGGGAGGTAGAACAGAACAGAATTAGGGTAACAAGCAAGATGCAGCAAAACAAAAAAACAAATTAACCACAAAAATTAAACAAATATATAATTATTGATTTAGGCCACACATTATGCAATAGCATACCACCCAACATTTTAAATTGACAAATAGGGACACTTTAATTTCAGGGGTGTGAGTGGGATGTATGGTCTGGGACGGGGCTGTTCTGAAGAGATTTTAGGTGAATCACTGATAACAATTTATGGAACTAAATAGTAATTAAAGCAAGAACAATGTATGCTGTTTACACAGACTGGTTTCTAAATAGGGAAAGAGGGAATTGGGCCCTAAATAGGGTCAGTTGGGAGGTAGGCAGTGGTGGTGTCCCTTTACATTGTTTCTCCTCTAGACTTTAAGCTTGTTTGGGCAGGACCGTCATCAACTTATTGTTACTGTAACATTTTATAAAAGTCTCATTTATTAAACTCCCCCTTTTTATAATATTATAAAACGCAGCAGAATAGGTTGGCACAATGTAAATGCCAAAAATAATATCAATAGTTTACTTGTACATGGTTTGCTTGCTGGGGTTTGGTTTCTAATTACCCACATTGCCTGCCCCGTTCCTCAAATAACTACAATATAACACTATACAGGCATCAAGAACCAAAAATAAAATGAGCCTTTATGACTTTTGTGTTATAATTTTATATCAGAACCCAGTACAGAAGATAATAAGATTCTTAGCTAGAAAGCAGGCAGCAAGCTCTTACTAAGTTAATAGTTATCCAAAAAACAAAAATTCACAAAAAATAAATTATACATCAAGAGCATTTTAAAAATGGTACTAGACGATTTTTATTATTATTTATAAAGCGCCAACAAATTTCATAGCGCTGTACAATAGGTGGATTAACAGACAGGTATTAGTAACCATCTACACTATTCCAGGGCTCCAAATGTTAAACACCATATATAGAAGGCGTATGCCTGAAATTGTGGGAGGGATTTTATGGCTATTTAAACCCAGCAAATCCCCTTACTCACCTGTCTGCGACGATTTCGGAAATTCCCTCCCACCACACCCTCTTCATATATCATTATACCTGGGTGGGCCCTCTTTTGCAGGCCTAACCTCACGTCGGTTTCGGCACACCTCAACCGACTTTCATATATTAAAATTACACTCAGTTTAATGTGCGCCCCTTCCATAATCCCGTACACAAATATGCATAAATAAACCACTGCCAACAAACCCCGCAGTCACATTATCCGTTGCAAAAATCATTGTGAAGATCAATGTGCTAGATTTGCGATAATCAATGCATAACAACAGGATTGCGGCTCTATCCAGCAGGAGCAATGATGGATTCCCAGGCATTACGATTGTAAAATACGCCCATTCATCTCCAGCAAACGCATGAAATTGTTCCACGGACATAAAAGTCAATAATGTTTGGGAAATAAAAGTGATACCGTGATATTCAGAGCCAGGGACAGCCCGCTCGCACTCATATTAAAACACAACGGACACGTCCATCTTCAAGATGTTACGGACAAAATGACTCTATTGAGCAAGCAAATGCTTGTATACAGGGAGTAAATCAAGTGTGTACATGCAGTGCATATATCAAACGGTCAACAAGATAGCATCAAGTACACATTTAACATCCTGTGTGTTGTGAATCAGCACACACAGAGTTTTTTATTTGATAGAATATATTAAAAAAGGATGTTTGATATAAGGCACATGCCAATGTATCGCTTGGGGTTTATCCACCAATCAGTGAACTAAAGAACAAATTTGCTACATTTTGGCCAAATTGAAAGGTAGCGGAATTTACTTTTTTTTTCTCTCTCTCTTAATTTTGCAGTTTTATTTTTAATTCACCATAATTCATTGTTTAGCAGAAAAAACCTTAACGTATTTTACACACTGGCGTGTGATTGATTTTTTTTTTTCCATAATGCTCAGTAAAATAAATGTAACAATATCACGCTCAATACAAACCTAAGAGTTATACAAACGATGTCCATCTCCAAGGAATGTTTTTACAGAGCAGTTACGGTCTGTCTTTTGCATAAATATATATTGGGCAATTGTGTATGCAGTACAGGTACAGAGCAGGGAGCCAGGCTCTATAGATGTACATTACTATGCAGATTGGTAGAGTGCATAAACAACCACAAGTTATTAAACAATAATGCTAAGTGCAGCTGCAGAAGTGTGTAGTGAACATGATTATAATATTATAGCCTCTCTACTCGGGTTTCTGCCAAACTCACCGATAAAAATTAAGTAAACAATAATTTAGCAGTCTTAAAGCGGCACTTATTATTATTATTATTGCCATTTATATAGCGCCAACAGATTCCGTAGCGCTTTACAATATTATGAGAGGGGATTTAACTATAAATAGGACAATTACAAATAAACTTACAGGAACAATAGGTTGAAGAGGACCCTGCTCAATCGAGCTTACATTCTATAGGCACTTCACATCCTCCACCTCCTTCACATCCTCCATCCTCCCCCAACAGCTCTCTACAGCCCCCAACAGCTCTCTATAGCCCCCAACATCTAACAGCAGCTCTGTCATGAATTCCCTCGGACTGTCACAGGCTGTTACAGTCCGAGGGAAAATAATAAAAGCACATGGCCAGCAAGTTGCCGGGACTGTCCGGGGAGAGTGAATTGCCCGGGACAGACTCCAGGCTGCCGGGACTGTCCTGCCAAAAACGGGTCAGTTGGCAACTATGAGAAGGGGGTTGGAGTTTGCTGATTTAATCTCAAATGGGGGTATTTATTTTCAGTTGCACCAAGGCCAAATGCAGTCACCCCCCAGTTGCAGTCCTTAAATTATACATGTAAATCCCAGTTCCTCTGTACTTTTCCTGTCCCACAAAGAAAATAAATGATAAATATAATAAATAAAAAACTTGGGACAGTTAGTGAAACAGCATTTTGATTCACAGGTAAAATATTCATAGGAAGACACATTTACATTTATCCCATTTACCTCATCAGTGAACCCGTATCCATTAAACCATATCATATAGTTACATTCTAAAGCAGTGGTTCCCAACCCAGTCCTTAAGTACCCCCTAACAGTCCAGGATTAAGGGATTACCCAGTTGTATCTGAAGTGTTTAAAAAAAAAAATAAACACTTTAGACAACAGGGTAATCCCTAAATCCTGGGCTGGTACGAGGTACTTGAGGCCTGGGTTGGGAACCCCTGTTCTAAAGAGTAGAAACACCCTAAACAAGTTCACTTTTAGATTGAAGTGCAATTGTTTGCATTGCAGTGCTAAAACAGCCACTAGAGGTGCTTCCTGCTGTTTCACGGAGTGAAACGATGTTGGACCTTTTCATGTATTGCAGCGTGTTGAAAAACCAACAACTTTGGAGTCAATGCTTTCCTATGGGGAAGGCCCAAGGAGCACGCGGCTCTCGCCGTGCATGCGCATTAGGTCCCCTCTATTGGCTGATGTCGGCGGAGTAGGAGCGTGAAATAGCTCTGAGAGACATCGGCGCTGGAGTAAAGTGAGTGACTGAAAGGGCCAGGGGAAGGGCGAGAGGAACAGGGGAGGTCGCGGGTGTCATTGGGACACTTTAATGTTAGGAGTACATCTTTAATGGAATGCTGTTTTTTTATGATTATTGTATTACTGTGTATATTTCACTGCATCTTGTTTATGCAGTACAAAATAATATACAAAGAGGCTGTATCGTACGCAATATCTGACAGATTCCTCTGAATAAATAGGGCATCCTTATAAGGACTAAACTCTAACTGAGGAGACTGTATCTGACAATGTTACTGTGTGGGAGCACATGCTCAAAATGTGTTTCATTGTGTCGGGGCAGACATAGTTTTCTTGCAAATGTGACAAATGAAGTGTCTTTATACATGACTGATACAGTTTAGAGAAGCTGAACTTTCCCTTGCTTCCCACTTACTTCACGCTAACACAATGAACTTGCACGCATGAAATCTATTAAATCCACCTTCATAACTCCAAATTCTGTATACGGAGTGGAGGCAAATGGCAGTTTTATGGTCGCTTTGTGATTTTGGTGTTTTTACGACCTTGTGTAGTAGGACTTTGGACCTTGAGAAAAGAGCTGTTTCAAGAGCATATGGTCAGCAGTTGATGATTACTGTCTCCATCTACTGCTGATCAAAATCATTGCTTGGTCATTTTCACAACTGCTAGAAGCTGAGATACATACTAGAACTAGCGATTAATCCTCGAGGCCTACTTGATCAGAGAGAAGCAAAGCTTGCTGGGTTAGTATCTCATATCCCATCATTCTCTGCTTCACTCGATTTATAGTCAGGTCACATAAAGATAAAGGGATATTTCTCAGACAGTACAAGGTAAAAGTTCTCTTGCCGAAAATCACCATTGCAGAGGTTCCTTCACACCACAAAAGAAGAGTGCCTTCGAGGGATAGTATAGTCATCAAAACCACTACAGGTTATTGTAGTGGTTCTGGTGTCTATAGCATATCCCAGCAGGCGTTTCAATGTAAATCCTACCTAGTAACACTGTTAGGTGCAGTCACTCAGATGGCCACTAGAGGTGCTTCCTATCTGAGTGCTTCATTGTGTGCAGCACCTATGTTCGGCGTCTCCACGCTCTTCAAGGAGATGCTGAATGCTCCCCATAGAGATGTATTGATTCAATGCAGCTCTATGATGACATGCTGACTGCTGCAGCAAAATGCTGTGCATGCGCAATAGCCTCACAATGCATTCCTATGGGAAAGCATTGGATTCGCTAAAATCATCAATATTGCTGATCTCCGCCATGGAGGCGAGGCGAGGCAAGGCACGGCAATGGAGAAAAGGTAAGTTTAAAATCGCTTTACTTCTTTCTGAGGGTGGCCAGGGTACTCCAGCACTATAGTGTTAGGAATACACATGTGTATTCCTAACACTATTATGTTCCTTTAATATCATAGGGCACGTTATTCAAATTTAAAGCCAAAAATAGCTGAACTAAAAAAATGTTTTTCCACAGCTCTGCTTCCAGTTCAGCTATTTTGGCCTTAAAGGAACACGATAGGGTTAGGAACAAAAACATGTATTCCTGACCCTATAGTGTTAAAAACTCCATGTAGACCCCCTGGCCTTCCTTTTCCCCTAAATGTAGTAAAATCTTACCTTTACTCCAGTCTGCTGCTGCTGGCTCTGCCCCTGATCTGCCTGCTTGACTGATATCATCAGAAGTGGTGTTCTGAGCCAATCACAATGCTTTCCAGTAGGAAAGCACAAGATTGGTTGAGACTATAGTGTCCCTTTAGATTAGAAATTTACTTTGAATTCACTTTGAAATCTGGGACATTGTCACTTTAGTCAAGAACAGTAATAGAGTTAAATTACATTTTCATATTTTTAGTGCTAGTCACAATTCTTTGACAATATCTTAAGGTAAAGTTCAAAACAATAGCAGATAGTTAATTCAGCCACTGAAGCATGGCAGTGATAACAGCCTCGCATGTTCTGCATAATTCAACCCCCAGTTAAAATCAACAACAGTTTCCTACCTGGTAGAAAACAGCCCCAACTCAGGGAACCAGAGTCAAAATGTTAAATCTATTCCCTACGTTAAGCACAAAATTCAATGGTAAAAGAAGAAAACCAATAGCTCCCTATAGAGAACATGACAGATCGAACCTAAATACAATAAATACACAAACACATGAACACCCACACATACAGCAGGAAACAACAAAAGCCTTGCAACACGTTCACCATCAATCGGACTATAATACATTAAATGAACAGTATATGAACGTAATGGGATTCAGCGATGAAAATAAACACACATTCTTGAAAAAATAATATTTTATTTGATTGAAGGACCAAGAACAGTGACAGCTGGTGATTGAGTGTTAACAGGTTGTAATGAGAGGCACACACTGCAGCTATTTTCAAGAGATCTCCAAGAACCAAATACAACAGAGGAATTTGAATAAGCCTTTCCTATATCTACCAAAATTCACCTACCAATCAAAATTGACATTGTGTGGGGGGTAGGGGGGGTTGGCAATCAATCTGCCTGGATGCGATGTTCAGCAGGACTGTGAACGGACTGTGCATTTACAATCTACCTAACTAGAAAGTTGGTACAAACTGATGCTAGACAGTGTTTGCTGTAGCACGTCTTGTGGCACACGATGATTTATTTTTATTTTTGAAAAACAGGAGATTTTGGAACCGAGGCCTACCACGCGATGAGTAGCCTAAAGGCCTATATATAAGAGCTGCAGGACTGTTGCACTGTAACTGAGACACTTTTATGAACAATCTCAGACCTCTGAAGACAAGTCAGTTAGTGAGGTCCCGGAAATTGGACAGATGGTACTGTAATAAATCAAAAAAGGATCCCCAGATGTCAAAGGTAGCTGGACAGAAGAATGAATTCAACTTCCAACACACATTTAACTAGAGGTGTGCCCATATAGAGAGGTATATAGCTCAATTGTCATGATTTATACCGTGTTGAGAAGAAAATAAAAAAACTTTATTAAAGAAATACGTAAAACCAACAGAAAACAGGGACAGACAGTGCTACCCTCTAAGGGTCTAGGTCGTAGATGGAGTCTAAATATTGCAAATATATATGGGGAAACTTAGGGTCAATGCCTGGTGTCAGTTAGTTATCACGATAGGTATAGGAGATAATAGGGACAGTAAGCAATGTCTACCTATGAAGAGTGTACATCTGATATAAACGGGTGCTACTAATGGTAGGAGCAACCCTGAAGTCATATATGAGTAACGATGCACATTCCTCTTAATATGGAGGTAATCTTGAGCCTATAATCTAAGCTGTTTGCTTGTAAGCGATAGTCTGTATAGTAGAATCAGGTAAAGAAGACAACCCCAGATCGATAGATATGTTAATGAACAAATTAACTCTCAAAAACTGAAGTGTCAAATATCTTATACCTGAGGTACGTATATCTGTGGCCACCGTAGCAATTGATCTAAAGATAGTGAGAAAACTCTGTTTAATTTGTTGACTTTAGACCATATGCTAGAGTCAGGTAAAGGAGGCAACTCCAGGTAGATAGGATGTTAATAGTGGAATTAACTCTCAATTTCGAAGTGCCAAATATCTTATACCTGAGAAAAAGATAACAATAAATTATATATAGTACCACAGTGACAAACTGAATTACAGCTTAGGAGGACCTAATTTCGGTAGTTATAGGCAAGTAGACTTGTTAGAAGTCCCTAAATCTCCTGTCTCATAAACATTGTAAAGTACTGTTAGGGCAATAGACCACCCTAAAACCCTAAATCACCTATCTAAAGATCCGAAAATGCTGAACCTTACTAGATACCAGTATCCCCACATAAGAGCTGACTAAACAGTCCAACACGACCCACAACCCGTGAAACAAAACCCAATAGTGAATAAAAAGCTAACTAAGAGCTCAAATCTGGCATGGTGATCGCCTAGAAGCCTAAATTTGGCGTCCTTGCTGATGTGCGTTTCGGCGCTATGTGGCGCCTTTGTCAGAAGCCTTTGCTTGATACAGCGATCTGGGTCGCTGCTATATGCCCCCTTCGGTCACATCATCCTATCCGATCTCACCGGACGGTAGCCCCTCCCCTCCTCACTCCGTGGCGGCTCATGATTGGCCGCGTGACGTACACGGAGAAGCGGGACTCCGGGTTTAAAAGTCCGGCGGGGTCCAGGCATTCTTCTGCTTCTGACAAAGGCGCCACATAGCGCCGAAACGCGCGTCAGCAAGGGCGCCAAATTTAGGCTTCTAGGCGATCACCATGCCAGATTTGAGCTCTTAGTTAGCTTTTTATTCACTATTGGGTTTTGTTTCACGGGTTGTGGGTCGTGTTGGACTGTTTAGTCAGCTCTTATGTTGGGATACTGGTATCTAGTAAGGTTCAGCATTTTCGGATCTTTAGATAGGTGATTTAGGGTTTTAGGGTGGTCTATTGCCCTAACAGTACTTTACAATGTTTATGAGACAGGAGATTTAGGGACTTCTAACAAGTCTACTTGCCTATAACTACCGAAATTAGGTCCTCCTAAGCTGTAATTCAGTTTGTCACTGTGGCTACTATATATAATTTATTATTATCTTTTTCTCAGGTATAAGATATTTGGCACTTATAAATTGAGAGTTAATTCCACTATTAACATCCTATCTACCTGGAGTTGCCTCCTTTACCTGACTCTAGCATATGGTCTAAAGTCAACAAACTAAACAGAGTTTTCTCACTATCTTTATGGAGAGAGAAAAACTGGTCGCAAGAGTATTCTGAGAACGGACAGCAGCTGAAATAGCCTGCCCTTCGGTGGGTCCCCGCTCAGAACTTAAGCTGGTTTTAGCTCATCTTGTGCCATTACAGAGAGAACATATCTGAAGCATATCAGACTGGTCCCACCCATACGGGCAGTCCAGATCCGAAATGCCAGCAAGTTCTCTCTGCACGAGAGATACAGCAACCCCAGATGATCATTTCAGCCTTGTTAGGCATCATCAGTGAGAACTGAGCGGTGACCGACCGAAGGGCAGGCTATTTCAGTTGCTGCCCGTTCTCAGTATTCTCTTGCGACCCATTTTTTACTCTCCACAAGTTTAAGGGATAATCCAGACGTGGACCCCTTGCTCACGGTGCCTAGGGAGATATCAGCTATGCCTCACTGATGATGCCTTACAAGGCTGAAACGATCGTCTGGGGTTGCTGTGTCTCTCGTGCAGAGGGAACTTGCTGGCATTTTGGATCTGGACTGCCCGTATGGGTGGGACCAGTCTGATATGTTTCAGAGAAGTTCTCTCTGTAATGGCACAAGATGAGCAAAAACAGCTTGAGAACTGAGCGGTGGCCGACCGAAGGGCAGGCTATTTCAGTTGCTGCCCGTTCTCAGTATTCTCATGCGACCCTTTTTTTACTCTCCACAAGTTTAAGGGATAATCCAGACGTGGACCCCTTGCTCACGGTGCCTAGGGAGATATCAGCTATGCCTCACTGATGATGCCTTACAAGGCTGAAACGATCGTCTGGGGTTGCTGTGTCTCTCGTGCAGAGGGAACTTGCTGGCATTTTGGATCTGGACTGCCCGTATGGGTGGGACCAGTCTGATATGTTTCAGAGAAGTTCTCTCTGTAATGGCACAAGATGAGCAAAAACAGCTTGAGAACTGAGCGGTGACCGACCGAAGGGCAGGCTATTTCAGTTGCTGCCCGTTCTCAGTATTCTCTTGCGACCCATTTTTTATTTCTCACTATCTTTAGATCAATTGCTACGGTGGCCACAGATATACGTACCTCAGGTATAAGATATTTGACACTTCAGTTTTTGAGAGTTAATTTGTTCATTAACATATCTATCGATCTGGGGTTGTCTTCTTTACCTGATTCTACTATACAGACTATCGCTTACAAGCAAACAGCTTAGATTATAGGCTCAAGATTACCTCCATATTAAGAGGAATGTGCATCGTTACTCATATATGACTTCAGGGTTGCTCCTACCATTAGTAGCACCCGCTTATATCAGATGTACACTCTTCATAGGTAGACATTGCTTACTGTCCCTATTATCTCCTATACCTATCGTGATAACTAACCGACACCAGGCATTGACCCTAAGTTTCCCCATATATATTTGCAATATTTAGACTCCATCTACGACCTAGACCCTTAGAGGGTAGCACTGTCTGTCCCTGTTTTCTGTTGGTTTTACGTATTTCTTTAATAAAGTTTTTTTATTTTCTTCTCAACACGGTATAAATCATGACAATTGAGCTATATACCTCTCTATATGGGCACACCTCTAGTTAAATGTGTGTTGGAAGTTGAATTCATTCTTCTGTCCAGCTACCTTTGACATCTGGGGATCCTTTTTTGATTCATTACTCTGGGTTATGCCCATTCTGTTGCCCATTTAGTCCTATTTTGACTTTAGGGCTGGACTCCGTCTAACCCTTTAGTTATTTTTTTCTATATCCCTGGTACTGTAATAAACCTGCAGTACTGGCTCTTTCTGCCTTACACGGACCTGGTGGTTGTCACTCCCTTCCTTATGCCGGAGGGTGGTCATCTATTTCCATGTGTACTACTTCGACTCTGTTGTTCCACCTGCTTACCTGATATCTACCTTGTCTGCATCTTGAGGTTTTTTTGGAAGAGAACCCAACACACGGGCAGGGCTGGATTGGCTGCTAGTGAGTGAACTTGTGTGTGTGTGTGTGCTTGCTAGTGAGTGAACTTGTGTGTGTGTGCCGGTTAGTGAGTGAACTTGTGTGTGTGTGCCGGTTAGTGAGTGAACTTGTGTGTGGGGGCCTGATAGTGAGTGAACTTGTGTGTGCCTAATAGTGAGTGAATTTGTGTGTGGCAGTGAGTGAGTTTTGTGTGTGTGTGTGGTTGCTAGTGAGTGAGTTTTGTGTGTGTGTGTGGCTGCTAGTGAGTGAGTTGTGTGTGTGTTCCTGCTCCTGAGTTTGTGTGTATGTGTCTGCTAGTGAGTGAGCTTGTATGTGTGTTTGGCAGTGAGCATGTGTGTGTCAGTGGGCTTGTCTGTTGGAAGCATGTGTGTGTGTGTGACAGTGAGCTTGTCTTTAGTGAGCATGTGTGTGTTAGCTTGTCTGTAGTGAGCATGTGGGTGCCAGTGAGCAAGCGTGTGTGACAGTGAGCTTGTCTGTAGTAAGCTTGTGCATGTCAGTTTGTCTGTACTAAATGTGTTTGTGTACCAATAAGCTTGTCTGTGTGTGTCAGTGAGATTGTCTGTCAGTGAGCCTCCTTTTGTGCATCAGTGAGCTTGTGTTTTTATGTCAATGAGCGTATGTTTATCAATGAGATTGTCTGTCTGTTAGCCTGTGCATCAATGAGCTTGTGCCAGTGAGTTTGTCTGTGTCTGCATGTTTTCTGTATAATTAAATGCTTTACTCTAAAAGGACCAATAATTTGAATTAGAAAAATAAATATACCAATAATATTATGTAAGGCTATGTCTTGCCTCCCCAGATGATTGAGTAACATATAAGCTGTCAGGGCTCCGCGGGCAGCGGTGAGGGGAGGCTGCAATCCTCTCGCAGCACTCACCCTCGGTCCGTCGCCGCCCGCGGTCCCCTCTCCCCTTACCGTTAAGCGAGCGGCGTCCTCTCCTCCTGACACGCCGCTCGCGTCCTCCTCTCCTCCTCCCAGCGGCAGCATGTCTAACGCTGCACGCTGGGAGCCGGCACTATTATCTAAGCGCCGGGGTCACTCACGTGACCCGGCGTTAAAGCTACAGTGCAACAAACACAGTGGGGGGTATAGATATCCTCCACGTGTGTTTGTTAATACTGATTGGTGGTTAGCCAATCAGGATTCAGGCTAGGATTTAAATACTTACCTTTCCTGTCTATCTGTGCCCTGTTGTGGTCTTTGCTTTATAGTATCGATTGTGAACGTGTGCTTTCTGGTTACGTACCCTCTGGCTTGTTATACTGACTTTGTTACTTTCTCCTACCCTTTGACCTCGGCTTGTTTCTCGTTATTCTGTTTTCTGGTTCCCCTTACTCGGCTTGTCTCCTGACTATTCTTTGTGTGCTTAGCCCGGCCACTCTAAGGACCGGTACAGCACACTTTCTGTGTGTGTGTCTGTGTGTGTGTTAGCGTGTTGGGTTCCCCGGGATCGTGACATTACAACAGGGCCATAATGGAACCTGCTGACATACCACAGCTCCTAGTTAATCAGGAGGCTAGAATGGATGGCTTGGACCACCGTATGGATCAGTTTGCTCCAGCTTTGCAGACCATACTGGCTCGTACTGCACACCTGCAGCCTGCCGTCCAGGAGGCGGTTGCTGCTGTGTCCGAACCCATTGCCACTCCAGTACCCGTTCCTGCTCATATAGTCCATATGACACCGCCACAGCGCTATAGTGGTGACCCAGCTTTGTGTCGTGGTTTCCTCAATCAAATTGACATCCATTTGGTACTGAATCCACGTTCCTATCCCACTGACAGAACTAAAATTGCCTTTTTGATAAACCACTTGTCAGGGAGAGCTTTAGCATGGGCTAATCCCATGTGGGAGAATGCTTCCCCAATGTCCTTTGCAGACTTTTTGACCGCATTCAAACGCACATTTGATCAACCCGGTAGGGTTGCTTCTTCTGGCAAAGCTCTGCTTAGGGTCCGACAGGTTAACAGATCTGTAGCGGATTACACTATCGAATTCCGCACTCTAGCAGCTGAGGTGGTTTGGAATAATGATGCCCTCGTTACAGCCTTTCAGGAGGGTTTGGCTGCTTACATCCTGGACGAAATAGCGTCCAGGGAATTGCCTGTCCTTCTGGATGATCTTATAGATATCATCCGTATTGATAACCGTATTAGAGAGAGACGTAGTCAGAGGCGTATGTATACACAGATGTTACCTGCTTTACCCAGTACTGCGTTACTGGCATTACCCCCTTCTAGCCAACCTCCCCCTGAAACCTTGCAATTGGGTGTTACTGGGTTAACTGAGGTAGAAAAATCATACCGAAGAAGGGAAGGCTTATGCCTTTACTGTGGGAAAAGGGGACATCTTCTAAGAACCTGCCCTGAATTGCGGGGAAAACTGCAGCACCCAAGGCCTAAAGAGGGGTCGACCTCGGGTGTTATGTCGTTTACCCCTCACGTCCCCATTACTAGACCGTTTATTACGGTTACCCTTTTTGTTGGTAATACTACCGTGATTACCAAAGCCTTGATAGATTCAGGGGCTGCTGACAATCTTATGGATGAGAGTTTTGCTAAAACCGCATCTTTGACTCTGATCCGAAAGGTTACTCCCTTGGCTGTGGAGGCCATAGACGGTAGACCACTGGAGAAACCTCTGGTGACCCATGAGACCAAAGAACTGGTTATGTCTGTGGGTGCCTTGCACAAGGAAAGATTGTCCTTTCAAATAATCAACTCCCCTACAGCCTCTGTCGTTTTGGGCTTTCCCTGGTTGGTTAAACACAATCCGATGATTGATTGGGGTTGTTTGGAGATTCTCTCCTGGGGGAAATCTTGTCAAAGGGAATGTATGACTCGTGTTTGTCCTGTTGGCTTGCTTAATGTACCCACAGCCAAGCCACTTTCTGTTTATGTTCCTCCTGTGTATGCAGACCTAGCTAAGGTGTTTGAAAAAAGGGAGGCAGATAAACTACCCCCGCACCGTGAATATGATTGTGCCATAAACCTCTTACCTGGTACTATGCCGCCTAGGGGTAAGGTATACCCTCTTTCTGAAAAAGAGAACCAGGTAATGGAGGAGTACATACGAGAGGCCTTAAGTAAAGGTTTTATTAGAAGGTCCTCCTCTCCTGCTGGTGCTGGTTTCTTTTTTGTGGCAAAAAAGGAGGGCGATTTGAGACCGTGTATAGACTACAGAGCCCTAAACAATATAACGATTAAAAATGCCTATCCGATTCCCCTCATTACCGAATTGTTTGATCGTGTCAAAGGTTCTAGATATTTTACTAAACTAGACCTCAGGGGGGCTTATAACCTTGTTCGTATTAAGGAGAATGATGAATGGAAAACGGCGTTCAATACGCGTAGTGGGCATTACGAGTATCTGGTCATGCCTTTTGGATTGTGTAATGCTCCTGCCGTTTTTCAGGACCTCATAAACGATGTCCTTAGAGATCTACTGCATGTCTGTGCTGTAGTCTACCTAGATGACATACTTGTATATTCTCCAGATTTGAAGACACATCATACTCATGTTAGGATGGTGCTTAAAAGGTTGTTGCAGAATGGTCTTTATTGTAAATTAGAGAAATGCTTATTCGACCAAACCTCTGTACAATTCCTGGGTTATGTTATTTCTGAACAAGGATTCAGCATGGATCCTTCAAAATTGGAAGCTATACTGTCCTGGCCCCTTCCCCAAGGACTTAAGGCAATACAGCGATTTATAGGGTTTGCCAATTATTATAGAAAGTTTGTTAAAAACTTCTCATCCATTATTTCCCCTATCACTAAACTGACAAAAAAGGGTTTACACCCCAGGGTTTGGAATCCTAATGCTATTGTGGCCTTCGAGACTCTAAAAAAGGCATTTGCCACTGCCCCTGTGTTACACCATCCTGATCCTTCCCTTCCCTTTGTACTGGAAGTAGACGCCTCTGAATCAGGTATAGGAGCAGTGTTGTCACAAAGACAATCATATGACGAACCCCTCCTTCCCTGTGGGTACTTTTCAAAACGCTTGTCAGAGTCTGAAAAGAATTACGACGTTGGGAACAGGGAATTATTAGCTATAGTGATGGCATTTAAAGAATGGAGGTACTTGTTAGAGGGAGCTAGACACAAGATTTTGGTTATAACCGATCATAAAAATCTATCCTATATCGCAGATGCTAAGAGGTTATCCTCTCGTCAGGCTAGATGGTCTTTATTTCTCTCACGTTTTCAGTACATAATCACATACAGGCCTGGTTATCGAAATGTCAAGGCTGATGCCATCTCCCGCCAGTACGAACCTGTAGATTCTATTACCTCCACTCCTGAGCCCATTGTACCCACAACTAATATAATAGCTACTACCCGTTTGGTTATCTCGTCTCTTTTTCTTGATGGTATCAAGTCATACCAACCCCAAGCACCCTCTGAGACCCCTACTGGTAAGCTGTACGTGAAAGTAAAAGACAGAAAGAAGTTGTTGACTTTATTTCACACAGCCAAAACGGCTGGTCATCCAGGGGTTACCAAGACTTACAAGGGTCTTCTCCAACAGTTTTGGTGGCACTCACTCAAAAAAGACGTGGTAGATTACGTGCAGGCTTGCCGTGTCTGTACACAGTGTAAGTCCCCTAATGTTAAACCCCTGGGACTCCTTATGCCCCTATCTGTACCCAAGAAACCGTGGACACACTTATCCATGGACTTTATTGTGGATCTTCCTTCATCTGATGGGCAGACAGTAATTTTGACTGTAACGGATAGGTTCTCCAAAATGGCGCACTTCATTCCGCTTAAGAAGCTACCTTCTGCGGTTCAGTTGGCTCAGGTGTTTGCCAAAGAAGTGTTCCGCTTGCATGGTATACCACAAGATATCGTATCTGACAGGGGCCCTCAGTTTGTCTCTCGGTTTTGGAGAGGTTTTTGTGCTGAGATGGGGGTCTCCTTATCGTTTACTTCCTCCTATAATCCGCAATCTAATGGAGCTGCCGAACGAGCAAATCAGTCTGTGGAGTTGTATTTACGCTGTTTCACGAATGCACACCAGGACAACTGGTCCCGTCTCCTTCCCTGGGCTGAGTTTGCCAGGAACACTGTGTCTCATTCTTCTACTGGCGCAAGTCCTTTTATGGTGGCTTATGGGTTCCAACCCGCTGTCCTTCCCGGTGTATTCTCCGACAAGGGAATGCCCGCTTTGGACGAGCACCTCGCCTCCTTACGGAAGATGTGGGATCAGGTCCATGCTGCTCTTTGTCGTGCTGCTGCTACTCAAAAGAGGTTTGCTGATCGTCGTAGGTGTGCGGCTCCTTCTTATGCTCCGGGTGATAGGGTTTGGTTGTCCTCTAGGAATCTCCGCCTTAGGGTTCCCTCGATGAAGTTCACGCCCAAGTTCCTTGGTCCCTATAAGGTGTTGCGTAGGGTGAATCCTGTATCCTACTCCCTGGCCTTGCCCCCTTCCATGCGCATACCTAACACCTTTCACACCTCCCTTTTGAAGCCCTTGCTCTGTAATCGGTTCTCTGGCTCTCTCAGGCGTTCCGATGCCCTCCGCGCGGTCTCTAGTGACGTATATGAGGTGGCTGCTCTCCTTGATTCTCGTTTCTCTCGAGGTCGGTTGCAGTATCTAGTTGATTGGAAGGGTTATGGCCCGGAGGAGCGGTCGTGGGTTTCTGTCTCTGACTTGGACGCCCCCTCCTTGATCCGCTCCTTTCATGCGCGGTTTCCTTTGAAGCCTTCGGCTTCCCGCCCCCTGGGCGGTCTTCGAGGGGGGGGTTATGTCAGGGCTCCGCGGGCAGCGGTGAGGGGAGGCTGCAATCCTCTCGCAGCACTCACCCTCGGTCCGTCGCCGCCCGCGGTCCCCTCTCCCCTTACCGTTAAGCGAGCGGCGTCCTCTCCTCCTGACACGCCGCTCGCGTCCTCCTCTCCTCCTCCCAGCGGCAGCATGTCTAACGCTGCACGCTGGGAGCCGGCACTATTATCTAAGCGCCGGGGTCACTCACGTGACCCGGCGTTAAAGCTACAGTGCAACAAACACAGTGGGGGGTATAGATATCCTCCACGTGTGTTTGTTAATACTGATTGGTGGTTAGCCAATCAGGATTCAGGCTAGGATTTAAATACTTACCTTTCCTGTCTATCTGTGCCCTGTTGTGGTCTTTGCTTTATAGTATCGATTGTGAACGTGTGCTTTCTGGTTACGTACCCTCTGGCTTGTTATACTGACTTTGTGACTTTCTCCTACCCTTTGACCTCGGCTTGTTTCTCGTTATTCTGTTTTCTGGTTCCCCTTACTCGGCTTGTCTCCTGACTATTCTTTGTGTGCTTAGCCCGGCCACTCTAAGGACCGGTACAGCACACTTTCTGTGTGTGTGTCTGTGTGTGTGTTAGCGTGTTGGGTTCCCCGGGATCGTGACATAAGCACACACAATATATATATCATCTGGGGTAGCAAGACATAGACTTACATATCATTGATATATTTATTTTTCCAATTCAAAATATTGGTCCTTTCAGAGTGTGTGTCATAGATTTTTTTTTCCAGGGCTGCTTTGTATCCCCAGTCCGGCCCTGCACACGGGACCCAGGATATGGAAGCCACTATCCGGTCACAGTCTCTGCAATTGAGCCTTGGTACGGCATAATGCATGCTCTGCCCTGAAAGGGCGGCAGCTGCCGTAGGAACGTGTGTGTACTGCAACCCCCTTTCTACTTGCATTCATATGGGACCTGAGTTGCCTTCACAGCTGGGCCTGGAGCTGTCTGCTCGCTATGCTGTGAGCCCTCCCATAAGTTGGGGCCCCTTGACAGACTGGTGGTCATGAAGTCTGATGGAGTCTGTATCGGCAAATAGGCCAGTGCAGGCTCCAGTGCCTGAGTGGACCATTGGGGTAGTCAGCACTGTATAACAATTTTATTCATTTTTTATTCATATCACTCATATCAGCATCCTGCACTCTGTATTATGATTTTATCGCGTACAGCAATCTAATTAGAGATGTACACGTACACTGCTCTCATGGTGTTCTGTTAACCCTTTTAATGATGTATGTATAACAATCACTGCAGTCTGTTACCTGTGTTCATTGAGCTCTCCTATTTCATGACAATAAAACCACAATTAACACAAAATTGACATGGTAATGACATGAAAGTGTTGAAACGTTGCCAAGTCACTATTATTGATCTAGCAACAAAGACTCGGAGGGATTGAAAGATTGTCAGGTCATGTTGAGTAGGTGTAATACAGGCTTATTAAAATTCATCGACGACATGGGATTTATTTTCTCTTGTCGGGTTCTATAAGCACGTAAAACTGCTGCATTGCAATATAGATGTTCTAGGACTCGGGGGGGGTAGGCAACCTTCGGCACTCCATATGTTTAAGACTACATCCCGCCAAATGTTTTGCCAGCATTCTGGTAGTAAGTGCATTATGGGAAATGTAGTCCAGAACATCTGGATACCGAAGGTTGCCTACTCGTCCTAGAGCATCTACACTGTTGTCTACCACTGTAGATACTACACATAAAATCCTGTAATTAACTGAATAAAATGAACTAGTATTTAGTCATCTACAGTCAAATAAGGGCATCTGTAAATTACGGTCTTTTTAGGGTATAATAAGGGCGAGTTATAGAAAAAATTTTGTACTTCTAGATGTGCCCTCTGCTACAATATATGCATCTTTAATTCTTGCCCTTGTCCTCCGACATTGCTACAATATCTGCATACAAATTACTTGAGGTTCACACCTCTAAGTTCCTGGAAGGTTAAACTGAAGACAGATGAAAATCGCTTTTTAATTAACAGATCCTCACGCGCCAAGACGAAAAAAATAAATAAATATACAATTCGCACAACTGGCACACATAAGCAAAAAAAAATGCCAGACCAACTAAAATAAAGCCTCAGAAAAGAAAAAAAATTAGCATTAATATGCAAATTGCTTGTTTTTTCCCCACTACTAGCTTGTAAGTGTGAAATATGTGCAAAGTGCGGCAGTGATGGGTGTTCTGTAATTAAATCTCACTTTTTAATTGAATAAATGACAGCAGATAAATCTACAGTTGTCTAATGAAGAACGCTCATGATGATAAATGTGTGCGTGAGACCAGACAAGAGAGAGTTCGGTGTTTGTTACCATTTGTCCTACGTTTGGACAGCAAATTATTATGTGTCCAAAGCTCTAAATAAACTGACCTGGATGTTTCTAATAGCAGTGACAACAAGTATATTTGCCGGCTACATCGTTAATAAAAGTACACTTAAGGTTTCTGTCTGATGCATATTCAGGGTTTGTGTACAGGACATGTAGGACGAGACATTGAAATGATAACATATTCGGCAGTGCTGGACTCAGGCCTCTCCTGTGGCACTCGGTGACTGCAAAAAGGTAACAAAAATAATTTACTGCACCATCACCACGGTAGAATAACAGCTGGGCAGGGGACATCAAGTGACTTAAAATATAGATTACGCTCAGCATTAGCAGCACTGGAGTAGAAGACATTGTTATACATTGCATCATATTTTTTTAATCAATATGCTATTAATAAAATGACTTCAACCGCAAATGCATTCAAGCTTATCTAAGTGTAACTGACCATGTCTACGTCAGCAGTACATTTTCCTGAGGTCAGTACATTGAGCAATAAAAAGGATTGGTTTTGCAAAAACATTCTCTTAATTTGGCACATAAAATATGGTATTTCTTCCTTTTAATATGCTCTGTATTCAATTAATTAATATATAAAAATATATGAAGATTTTCCCTTCTACTATGGATACTTCTCAAGAGTTGTGCTTTTGGCAGGGCAGTCCCAATTTCGAGGCTCTGCCCACTTTATTTACCTGGTTTCTCACAAATGATTTCAGAGAGTGGTCACTGTGTGGTCGGGTCAGCAAGGGGGCCGGCCAGATAGGCTGCTACAACCCTTTAGTGGGCAGACATGCCCCTGTTCCAGAAAGACCCACCTATTGTGGGCATTGATTGTGACAAAGTCGCATAACCAGCGACACTCCCCCTCAGTTTCCACCACCCCATCCCGATTGCATACCTCCAAATGTTGGTCTGTAGTTTACTTTAGCAGTAATTTGAGAACAGTACACATCTTTTGAAGACCCCCTATCCCAAAACATTACCAGTAATTGGAAAAAAAAAGTCAGTAAGCTAAAGAAATAATAAATAAAAAAAATGCCAGATTTACGTCACCCTTTGCATGATTCTTTGTGGAATGTTACTTAAAAAAAAGTTGCGTTCGTGCTACCATAGGTTTATTCAAGTGGATTTGGCAGCTTGTGTTTAAATCAGTTTAAATCAGACATGGTTGAAGCCTCCCAACATAAACAATACAGGGATTCCCTATTCTTTATATGTTGTGAGCCCTACATACAAGCGCTAGACACCACACTACTCCCGTTTGCCAAACTTACTCAGCTTACTATCAGATACTAAGTGTGCGACATTTAATTTTGAGGAATACCCTTAAAGGGAAACTCCAGTGCCAGGAAAACCCTCCCACCTCCCAATCCCCGGTTGCTGAAGGGGTGAAAACCCCTTCAGTGACTTACCAGAGTCAGCGACATGTCCCACGTTGCTGCTTCTTCCTCCGCCGCCACTCCTCCCAGTGATTGCGTCGGCCGGTGGGTGAGACTGATCCCGCCCACCGGCCGGGAAGACCTAATGCGCATTAGAGCTCCCCATAGGAAAGCATTGAAAATGCTTTTCAATGCTTTCCTATGGGGAAATAAGCGACGCTGGAGGTCCTCACACAGCGTGAGGACGTCCAGCGACGCTCTAGCACAGGTTTCCTGTGCTAGGGACACGGAAGTGCCCTCTAGTGGCTGTCTACTAGACAGCCACTAGAGGTGGAGTTAACCCTGCAAGGTAATTATTGCAGTTTATAAAAAACTGCAATAATTACACTTGCAGGGTTAAGAGTAGTGGGAGTTGGCACCCAGACCACTCCAATGGGCAGATATGGTCTGGGTGCACCTAGTGCTGCAATGTCAAACATTGTAGTTCCAGAGAAGCTGCAATGTTTATATTGCAGCACTAAACCTAGGGGCGTTTCCGGAATCGAAATGGACTTTTGGTACGTTATCTGAGGCTGTACGTCCTCATCTGAGGCTGTACGTCCTCCCCTATGGGGAGGTCTAATGCGCGGGATGTCGGAGGGGAGCGGAGCATGCGCATTAGACCCTGCTTGTCGTAGGATGTCGGAGGGACACCGGCGCTGGGATACGGTAAGTAAATAAACGGTAAGTAAATTTACTTACCCAGGAGGGGGGGAGGGAGGACAAGGGAGGACGGAGGCAGAGGGATCAGTAGTGCCAGGAATACAGCTTTGTATTCCTGGCACTACAGTATCCCTTTAATGGAGCTTTGACCAAGTCACGGTTTAACTTTCTTTCAATTTTCAAAACAAAAATTTGATACACACTTATTGAGAACTGATCATATAAATTTACAGGGCCACTGGATTTTGTCTGAGTGGGCAAAATCCGATGTTAATGACCGAATTTCGACCGCATTGACAATACTCGTATTTTCGAAAGTAAAATGCTGTCCGATCAACTCTGAAACATTGGTTCCGATGAGCTTGGAAAATCACTAATGTCCGCATCAATTTTGTAAATGTATTTTTTCTTTGATGTCTTTTAACATGGAATATTTATTAGTTTTTAGGTTTTCGGTTATGTAACCCTGACATCTACCATGTTCTTGTATTCTTTTTATAACCAATTAAATGTTACATAGTTACATAGCTGAAAAGAGACTTGCGTCCATCAAGTTCAGCCTTCCTCACATGTTTAAAAAACAAAAACAAATTTGAGTTAATCAAATATTTTGCGTCAATCTAACCTGATTGTATATAAAATCTATAATCTGCTCATTCTACATTGTTACAGTGTATAGTCAAAGAGGAAGAGTCATGCATATTAAAGTAACATTGCAGTACATATCTGAACAAATAATGGATATGCATGGGTAGCAAAAGAACAGTATAGCTGCTATCTTGTCAACGCAATCAGCCTAGGAGCAGTTTAAGTCATTGTATTTTCTATGATGTTTAATAAATGTGACCAATCAGAACATGGTTCAGTCCCAGTTGGCTTGGCCTAGTACCTAGTTGATGCACAGTAGCACTTTGAACAAGATCCATTTCATTTTTAATTAAATCTCTTTGAAATTGCATTGCTCTGACCTTTGTCCCAGAGCAAGTGTCCTGCCCTCACTTTAATTACGCTGCTGGCTGTAACACAATTCAGTTAGCTGCCCACACGCAGTGCTCTGTACGTAGGCGACCGCGTGGTACTCAGAGGTCAAATTTGACAAGATGTGTATAAATGATGAAACAGAGTTAGATGCCACTCATACAGCAAGCAATAAAATAAAATTTAATTCCTGGGATGCACTTGAAAAATAGTAGAACTGGTCTAAATCCTTCGATTATTATTATTATTAACTGTTTACATTTTTCTAGGATAAACAGGTTTTCAGGGAATATAAAGGAAAATTTCAAGCACCATAACCACTATCGCGTAAAGTGTTTATGGTGCCAGAGGTGCCCTAGTTCAACCCCCCAAAAAAGGAGTCAAACCAGGAGTCCGCTGATCGCCATTCCTTACCTTTACTACCTTTAGTCAAAAAGCTGCTTACTATAACCACTACAGTGTGCTGTAGTGGTTATAGTACTTGGAATGTACCATTAAATAACAAACAGGGCTAATCCAGCTTCTGGAATCTATGGGCTACAATCCTGATAGCAAAACAGATGTGAGGTCATATGAAATATGTTTATATTATGAGTGAAGGACAGGCATATCTTCTCTTTCTTTCAGAATGTGGGATGGCCCTTTTTTTGTTTGAATTTCTATGGGCAGTCGCTGAGGAGTATACTGGCGTTCCCTAATTTCCAGTAGCTGCGGTGCAATCTAACATTGGAAACGTGCCGTATTTCTCTGTTTTCTGGACACTCTATAAAATGTTGCAGTTATATTTCCAATGGCCACTTGCATTTTATTTTCCAATAGCACCCGTCATTCTATGGCACTGAAGTATTTAATGAATGTAAATGTTTAGGAGTTCACTGAGAACGAGGTCTCCTCCACCATCGATGAAGGAAGGAAGGCAGAAACCTCAAGACATAAAGACAGGGTGGCTGTGTTTAATTGGCTGTAGCTAGTTATCTAAATAAGGTGTCACTAAAACCTAATCAAAACATAAAACCCACTATATAGGTGTACACCCCTGCCTCCTCAAAAGGATTTAAAATGTTTAAGAATTACTTATTTTATACCCAGTGGTGTGCTGGTCTTTCTGCAGCTGGCCCCGCCTCCATGGCTGAGATCATCAGTCTTGATGATCTTAGCCAATCCAAACCTTCCCCATAGGGAAGCATTGGGAGGCCAGAGTGCATAAGCAGCAAATCACCACACTGCACCAATCAAATGGTCTCTATAAAAAGTACTAATGGAATAACCGAGTGTAACTCAGTTATTGCAGCCGAAGCGCCTCTAGCGGATGTCAGCAACAGAAGTCAACCACTAGAGGTATGTTTAATCCTGCAACGAAAACTGCCTCTTTTTTTTTTAATACAAAATGGCATTGTTTTACATTTCAGGGTTAAAACGGCCAGGGCAATGAGATGAAATGGTCTGACTGCCTTCAGTGTCACTTTATTACTGACTATAAAGTTGCACTACCATGATAAATTGTCTCTGCATTATTACAAAGAGTATCTTAAAGGACCACTCTAGTGCCAGGAAAGCATACTCGTTTTCCTGGCACTAGAGTGCCCTGAGGGTGCCCCCACCCTCAGGGACCCCCTCCCGCCCGGCTGTGGAAAGGGGAAAAGGGTTAAAACTTACCTTTTTCCAGCGCTGGGCGGGGAGCTCTCCTCCTCCTCTCCGCCTCCGTTCCTCCCCGTCGGCTGAATGCGCACGCGCGGCAACAGCTGCGCGCGCATTCAGCCGGTCACATAGGAAAGCATTCATAATTCACAGTGAGAATCACGCAAGCGCCTCTAGTGGCTGTCAGTGAGACAGCCACTAGAGGATTAGGGGGAAGGCTTAACTAATTGATAAACATAGCAGTTTCTCTGAAACTGCTATGTTTATAAAACAATTAGTTAACCCTAGCTGGACCTGGCACCCAGACCACTTCATTAAGCTGAAGTGGTCTGGGTGCCTAGAGTGGTCCTTTAACTGTTGCCTTAAAGGAGCACGCCAAGGACAATAACCACTACAGTGCAAGTAGTCAGGCCATTTGCTAATAGTTTGGCTACATACATACACCAATATGTATGTATATATTTAAATTATTTCCAGCTAATGTTAAGTACACTGAATAAAACATAATCTAGAAGGGCATTAGAGTATTATTCAGTAGGATGCAGAGAATTTCTGATTCACTGCTTACATTATACGCACTCTGCAGCCTTAATTTTTTTATTAGGAACAGTTGTGGTGTAATTTCAAGATGGCCACCTCCACACTGAAACAATGACACATTGAAAGAATGACAAAGGCAATTACAGCAAAATATAAACAAAAGCTAGATAAAAAGAATGCTAATCTATTGGTAATAATCTTTTATAATCATCTGTGAAAATAACCTTTTTGTAATGGTATTGCAAAACGTTTTATTGCGTATATTTTTATTTGATAAATATTTTATTATATTATTAGAGAGTAGAGAGAGAGAGAGAGAGAGAGAGAGAGAGAGAGAGAACGATGAAGAGAGCACTCCAGAGGATTTTTTTCAATCAAACTTTATATATAGTGAAGAGGGTCTTTGTCCTGGTTCGAAACGTTGATCCTCTTCACTATACATAAGGTTTGATTGAAAAAATCCTCTGGAGTGCTCTCTTCATCGTTTTCCATATTTATTTACGCTGTGCAGCACCGAGGTTATTACAGAAGCTGATTTAAAGGTAGAGTGCCAGATTTCCGTATATATATATATATATATATATATATATATATATATATATATATAAATAATATGAAATATTAACTTTTTTATGTATTTTTTTTTTTTTTTACAAAAATGCAGAGGCCTGGAATTTAGAATTCTGAGAAGCACAATACTTGTCTCCTCCTGGCATGATGGTCATGGTTGAGTTACAGAGGAAATGCAGTGTATACAAACACAAGCAGGGTATGCAAAATGTATGGAATCTTGCTAGATTACTAGTGAGCAATGTCAGAAAGGTGCAGCAGCTAAAAATGGACCTTAATATCGCAACACTAAGAGTCCCTTTAAGATATACATAGACAGAAAACTTCTAATAAACAGATTCTCCCAACCCAACCCAGATTATTTACTCCATTGTTTACAGAGCACTCTAAGACGGGGCAGGCAAACTTTGGTGCTGATGTGAAAGAATCTACCGAAGTCCAGTATTCCATTATCTCCGCAATATGGAGTAACTAGTAACTTGTTGGACAAGGTTAGAGGAGGCATGGGGAACTGGAAATAGAGTATAAACACACTGAACCCATAATATCAACTGGTAAACCAAACACTATCAGGGCATTGCGGCAGTGTCTTTTTAACAGGGTATTAACTACAGTGAGAATTCAAGGCCAAAACAGCCAAACTGAAAAAAAAGTAATCTCTAAGTTAACGCTACTTCTAGTTTGGCTACTTTGGCCTTAAATTCTCATTTCAGTAAAACACCCTGTAAATAGAAATGTGGGGGATACAGACACGTGTGTGAGTAAATCTTATGATACGGGCTGGGCAATAAAAAATTCTGTGCTTCTTTTACAAGTGTTGGATAGGCCGCTACAAACAACACTATTAAAATAAACCTGAATAAGAAGTAATTTACTAAACAAGCATTTAGATCTAAAACATTTGGTCTCTTATAAGGTTTTGGATGAGGGCATGGACTCCCCCAAACTCTGCACTAGAGCAGTTGAGTGCCAACTATATGCACATTATTGCATTGGTGAGTGCATTAGCGGACTAATTATTGATTAAACGGAAAAATAGAAATGTTATTTTTATTTTTAACTGAATCATTAATAGGCTGAAAGTGTATTTTAAGGCTTATTTAACCTTATGTGTCATTGTTATGTGTCTGTTGGTTGGTAATTTGAAGGGAAAAAAGAAAAATGTACAGGTGCCATCCATCAGTTTAATGACAAACCATTTTAGGAACTGTAAGACCTTTATACATTAAATTGTAATCTTATGATCTTCTGATATAATCTGGTTGCTTGTATGGCCCGGTATTGTATTGCATACCTTTTCAATAAAGCTTTAATATATATATTATTAAATGATTAAATGAAGAAGTAAATTGTTAACTCATAATGGCTACACCTCACTTCCATGCCTGGCGTTGCAGTGTTCAAGTCTAAATTCTATTGCAAGTTGTACAGCTTTAACATGCTTATGCCTTCTGGGCATGAGTTTATCCTTATCACTTATTACTGAGACCAGTGGCATACACATAATCTATGGGGCCCCAGTGTGAAACTGATCCATGGGCCCCCCTCCCAGCCTCTTCCTCTTCTCTCATTCCCACCCCCATCCCTGACAGGTACACATAACAGAGACACATACACACATAGAGACACATATACACATACAGACAGATACATACAGACACATACACACACACACACGACACATATACATACAAAGACACATACATACATACACACAGACAGACACACATATAGAGACAGACAGGCACTCCTATATGTACGCCACTGACTGAGAGGGTAGTGGATGCATGGAATAGCCTTCCAGCTGAAGTGGTAGAGGTTAACACAGTAAAGGAGTTTAAGCATACGTAGGATTGGCATAAGGCTATCCTAGCTATAAGATAAGGCCAGGGACTAATGAAAGTATTTAGAAGATTGGGCAGACTAGATGGGCCGAATGGTTTTTATCTGCCATCACATTCTATGTTTCAGCAGCCATCAACGTCCAAGCAGTGGTGTATCTTGGTTTTGTGCTGCCCTAGGCAGGACAAAACTCAGACACACCCCCCCCCCCCCACGCGCGCGCGCCACCCCCACCCAACCCTTCCCCCCTGCCCCGCCTTCTAAATACACACACATTCACTGACAGATACGCATACACTAGCTAACAGACACACACACACACAAACAAACACACACAGTCGGACACACACACACACACTAACAGACACACACAGTGAGACACACACACTAACAAACACACACAGCCGGACACACACACTAACAAACACACACAGTCGGACACACACACACTAACAGACACACACAGTGAGACACACACACTAACAAACACACACAGTCGGACACACACTAACAGACACACACACTAACAAACACACACAGTCGGACACACACACTAACAGACACACACACTAACAAACACACACAGTCAGACACACACACTAACAGACACACACACTAACAAACACACACAGTCGGACACACACTAACAAACACACACAGTCGGACACACACTAACAAACACACACTAACAAACACACACTAACAGACACACACAGTGAGACACACACAGTCGGACACACACACACAGTCAGACACACACAGTCAGACACACACAGTCAGACACACACACACAGTCAGACACACACAGTCAGACACACACAGTCAGACACACACACTAACAGACACACACACACACTAACAGACACACACACACACACACTAACAGACAAACACTAACAGACACACACACACACACTATCAGACACACACAGTCAGAGACACACACACTCACATTAACAAATTATTTTTTTTTTTTAATTTACTCCCCCCTCCCCCCCGCCTCCTTACCTTTGGGAATGCTGGGGGTGGGGGGGTTCTCCCATTCCCTGGTGGTCCAGTGGCTGCAGGGCGGCATTGGCGGGCAGGCTGGGCGGCCGGCGAGGGAGCTCTTCCCCTGAGCTCTCTGCTCAGCTCCCTCGCGCGCCGCCCGCAGAGTGAGGCTGGGAGGCGGAGCCGGAATATGACGTCATATTCCGGCTCCCAGGCTCACTCTGCGGGCTGCGCGCGAGGGAGCTGAGCAGAGAGCTCAGGGGAAGAGCTCCCTCGCCGGCCGCCCAGCAACCAGCAGCCAGCAACCAGCCCTGCATGTCTGTTAGCCGCAAGGCTAACAAGACATTTGCCTTGGGCATTTGGGGGCGGCGTTTTTTGCCGCCCCCTGGAAAATGCCGCCCAAGGCAAATGCCTTGTTTGCCTCGCGGCTAATACGCCCCTGCGTCCAAGGGTTCGTACGAAAGACAACCAGCCAGATGTACACAGTTCTGTGTATTGATTGTCCAACACTGAAAGTCACATACAACCAAGGAATCAAACAAGGCACACACTACCTGTTACTCAATGCTCCCAAAAGTTAAACTCACTCTTCAAATTGTATACATTTTCTTTTTTCTTTTTTTACAGAATAAGATATATTCCAAATGTTTTGTTGTGTCTTGGGAAAAATTACATTTACAGAAACAACTGCTGAAATAAAACAAAACCTCGAGAGATTTTCAAGCACGGCAATATCGTGTAATGAAGTCAACCTTTCAACACAAGTTGGTGCAGTGAGACCGTACAGATCATAAAAGTGCAGTTAATTTCTTCAGTAATAAAGTGAAAGTCTAATATCTACGGTCATTATCGCTTCAATTACCCCATCTGCTAGATCTTCCTAATAAGATATATGTACTGTATTCACTGCTTAATGCAACGTTCCAAAATCTGGTGGCACAGTCTGAGAACGCGGAACGATAATTGCCTTAATGCAACAAAACAAAAGTGATACACTTTCACGCTTAAAAAAGTCAAACGTGCTTTGGCTGTTAAATTGAGTCAGTGAGCCAGCCATCTAACATTAGATGCACTGCCGAGCGCAATACATAATTTATTTTTAATTTGCAAAAAGTTAGATTGTGATTAACAAAAACTAAATCGCAAATAGGCATCCAGTTCCAAGCCGAATGCCTCAAAGAAAAAGAGGTTGCTTCAAAGAAGTCTGAGATGATGTCAATGGTGATCCACCATATCTCTTGACTCTGGGCGGAATAAAATTGATACTGGAGTCACGTAAAGGAAAAAAGCTCATGGGCAGAAATATTGCAATTTTTGAGCATATTTCTCTGGCATTCTACTTCAACGAACAGAATCAAAGACAGAGGTCACAGTTCCGGACTATCACCTCTGTTCTTGGTCAATTTAGAGGTATGGTGTTCTCCCACTGATGGAACAGGATTTTGAATCAGCCAGTTGGGTTTCACTATATCCTCCAATCTATACATTTTATCCATGACTGAGTATGTTAAACGTTATATTAGTCACTTGAGATTAAATAATTTTTCCTTAGCATTAATGACAAACATGATCTGACTAAGCATCATAGGAAATATAGTTCATGAACAACTGCTGTGCACTGCTCAGCCATAATGGGTCTGTATGTTGTGGAAATGCCTTTGAAATAGACCATTTAAGTTTATTTACAAAGATGCTCTAAGCACCAAAAACAATTTTAGCATAATGAAGTAGCTTTAGTGTATAGATCACGCCCCAACTGTCTCGTTGCTCAGTTTTCTGCCACTTAGAAGTTAAATCACTTTTGTTTATGTGTCTGTGTAGATGACAGCAGTGTGTTTTCTCTATAGAAGTTTTATCTCCAGCTTTATAAATTGAACTTTAAATAAAACACAATGTGCAATACAGGAAGTTTAAAGATTTTATTAAAGACACGGAGGCTCCTATTATGCATAACTCTTTCTTTATTTCCTCAGCAGCAAAGATAGAGGAATATGAATATTGTAAAAAATGAAGAAAAAACAGTATAGATACACAGGCAACCAATCACATAACAGAGGAAGTGAGTATATAAGGCCTGTGTTTCCCACAATCCCCCTCTTTCTTTGCTGCTTCCTCAGATCAGCTAAGTATTTTACCTTGCTCTACATGTTCTCAGCAATTATTGATTTTATTGAATTTTATTGCTGTTTGCACTTTGCTCGTTTGTTTGTGTATTTAACATTTTCTCTCCTGGTGTGCCTAGTGGGTTTCCCATCCCTCTATTACTATTTTTCTCCGCGGAGGGGATTTTCCTCCTTACTTCCCCTGCGGTTGTTTTTTCCCCGCTGGGTGCTCGCTCGCTATCTTTCCACGGGCGGCTGTTTGCCGCGGTCTGTTTGTTCCGACCGCGGCTGCATGTCTCTCGCCCTCTCTGCATACGTGCCGCGGGGATAGGGTGCACGCGCCCCTTCCCCCAGTAGGTCCGGACCGCGAGAGCTATCCGCCGGCCTCCTCGTGCGGCGGCCATTTTGGAGGCGGAGCTCACTCGCGGCCGACACCACTGCTTTTCTGCGGCTCGCGGTCTGCCTGCTGTCCGCCTCTGCCGTTCCCTGGGTCCCCTGGCACACCTAGCAGCATCTTTCTCTGTTCTCGTTGGGTTAATCAACCCTGTTTGCTCTACATACCTTTTTCAACGTCACCTGTGAGTAATTGTTACCATTATGGAAGACAAGGATGAAGGGCAAGTAGGCCCTACTGGCACCTTTTCTCAGGATGCTCCAGAGGGTAATATAGCTTCCCAAGAATTCCATGCCCTCTTGGACGCCACTATGGCTTCATCCTTGCAAAAGGCCTTTGCCTCTGCCATGGGAGCGGTGTCCACATCGTTTTCCCAATCTCTGCAGAGTATGCTTTTGCCCTCGTTGGCGGCTCCCTCCCCCCTGGGTGATGGGACCCCCCCGCCTGCCCCCGCCATGCCTGGGGCCCGTAAGGCAAGGGCTAAGGCTAAACACGTCAGCTCCCACTCCCCGATGCAGGCTATGCCTGCCATGATGGACTCGCTTGACGCGGTCACAGACAGCGCGCTTACCACGCGCAAAAGAGCCCCTGGCCGGGCTAAAAAGGCTAGATTATGGAAACGGGCTAGAGCCCTCAATGATATGTCGGATTCCGACAGGAGTGTGGAGAATGAGTCTGACGCTATGGAGTATGACTCCTATGATGAGGATGGCTCGGAAGAGGACTTGCCCCCTACGGGCGTAACCCCCTCGGGTTCCTCTACCGTTACTAAGGGCCTCGTTCAGGACCCCGCTGGGGATAGTAAAACGCTATTTGACCCTCAGGGTAACCCCCTGTTCGACCCCGACGACCTCCGCCATCCCCGGTCGGCTGAATGGGTTCCCCCAGAACACATAGCCCAGTATGTGGCCAGACGCATGCGTACCCCCCTGTCTAAGGAAGGTCGCAATAAGCTGCGGGCGGAATGCCCCAGGCCTTCCCTCCCGGGCTCGGCCTGCAAGACTCCCGATATTGACCCCCAAATTGCCCAGTTCCTGAATAAATCAGGCTGGAAATCCAAAAAGGGCCTAGACTACTCCCTTAAGGGCTGTCAGGACAAGATCTTGGATACCCTGGGCCCACTTACAAAGCTCTACGAGCTGCTGGACGCCACTAGAACTGGCGATTCGGTTTTAGACATGGATGTAGCCATCGGTTGGGTACAAAGGGCTATATGCCTAGTGGGGAACGCTAGTACCGCCATGTCCTCTGAGAGGCGCAAGGCAATTCTCCTCAAAATTGACCCGAAATTGGCTGCCATGACGGTAGCGGAGCCGGGCCCTTCCGAAGAGGGGGCCCTGTTCGGTAATTCTTTCGTTAAGGACCTGGGGTCCTACGTTAAAACCTTTACGGCCATAGACAAGGCTCAGGCGAACATGAAGCGCATGTTCGCGCCCAAGGTTTTTGGAGGGGCCGGGCGTAGCAGGAACCGTCCACCCGGCCGTGGTTACCGAGGCTCATTCCGTACCTCCAGAGGTTCCTTTTTCCCGTCCCGGGGATTTCAGGACTCGAAAACGCCTCCTTTCTTCCCGGCCAGAGGGAGATCTTGGGGCTCCAGATACCCCCGCGGTGCCGCTTCGGGCAGACGCCCTTATGGTGAGTACCCTTTCTTCCCCTGTCGCTCACGGGCGGGTAGCGGGGAGGCTGGCTCTGTTCCACCAAGAGTGGACATGTATTACTTCGGACGCTTGGGTCCTACAATGTGTGAAAGGTTATCACCTGGACTTTGTCTCTCTACCTGTACAATCTTATGTCCCCAGGGAACTGTCTCTTCCCCCAGATCAGGACAGGATGATCTCCGCGGAGGTCGAGGAGATGTTGTCCAAAGGCGCCATAGAAAAATTGCCGTTCGCCGCCCCGGGCTTTACGAGCAATCTCTTCCTGGTACCGAAAAAAGGGGGCGGAGTTCGTCCAGTGATAAACCTCCGCCCTCTCAACGCGTTCCTCCGCTACCAACATTTTCAGATGGAAGGTATCCACTGCCTCAGGGACCTCCTTCGACAGTCAGACTGGCTGGCCAAGTTGGACCTGAAGGACGCATATTTCACGGTCCCGATAGCGGTGGACTACAGAGACTACTTACACTTCACCTGGCACGGAAGGCGGTGGCGCTTTACCTGCCTACCGTTTGGCCTCTCCTCGGCTCCTTGGTGTTTCACCAAGATCATGAAGCCTGTAATGGAGTTCCTCCGCACCCGTGGAGTGCGGTTGATCTTTTACCTGGACGACATTCTAATCATGTCCCAGTCCAGAGACCATCTCCTGGTACATCTGAGGTGGACGATCGATCTGCTTCAGAACCTGGGTTTCATGGTCAACTGGGACAAATCAGTCCTGGAACCCGCTCAGTCGATGGAATTTTTGGGTTTCAAGGTGGACTCCGTCCGCCAGTTTCTATACCTACCGGACTCGAAAGTGAAGGCAATTCGGAAGGAGTTGCGACGGGCTCTTCGTGTATCAGACCTGTCCATCAGGCATTTGGCACGGATTATTGGCCTCCTTGCGGCCTCCATACAAGCAATATTCCCGGGCCCGCTACATTATCGTGCCCTCCAGAGGCTCAAAGGTTCACACCTCCGGTCGGGTCATTCCTACGAATCTCGGGTACAGCTGGACGAGGAATCCAGGGACGAGCTGGCGTGGTGGCTGGCACACATGGAAGCATGGAACGGAAGGGCCATCTTCGGTTCTGTCCCGGACGTGGTGATCGAATCGGATGCCAGCTTACACGGCTGGGGTGCTCGCTGTGGCAGCGTTTCCACCGGAGGCAGATGGTCCGAGATAGAGAGATCCCTGCACATCAATTGCCTGGAACTCTTAGCAGGGGCATTCGCGATTCGCAGTCTTACCCCAAGACGAGCGAACTGCTGCGTTCTCCTCAAGATGGACAACGTTTCGTCAGTACGCTATATAAACCATCTCGGGGGCACCAAATCCAGGACGTTAGCCCTGTTGGCAAAGGATTTTTGGCATTTTTGCCTTTCCAACAATGTCTCAGTGACAGCGGAACACATTCCGGGTCTAGACAATTCGGACGCGGATTGGAACTCCAGACATTTGAGAGACTCGGGAGACTGGCACTTGCACGTTTCGGTATTCCAAAGCTTAGACAAGCTGTGGGGACGGTTCAGGATGGACTTGTTCGCGTCCCGTCTGAACACTCAACTACCGGAGTTTTACAGCTGGAGGCCGGACCCGGCGGCTGTGGCGACAGACGCATTTCTCCAAGACTGGCCATCGGGATGCCTGTATGCGTTTCCACCGTTCAACATGATTGCCCGAACGATCTCGAAGTTGGCTCGCCACGATTGTTGCCTGGCATTGGTCACTCCTCTGTGGAGATCACGGCCTTGGTTCCCACGCCTGTTGGAGTTGTCGATAGACTACCCCCGTTTGATTCCGAGCTTCCCGGATCTGCTTCTGGATCCGGACGGGAACTCGCACGGTCTGGTGCTCCTGCAGCAACTACCTCTGGTAGCGTGGCTCCTTTCAGGGGAACCTGGACTGTCCCGGACGTTCCGAGGTCAACTCTCCTGCTCCTCGATAACGCCTGGGCTCCCGGTACAAGATCAGCCTACCGGGCTTCATGGAAATCATGGTCTAATTGGTGCATGGAACGGGCAATGGATCCCGTATCTGCCCCTCTCCATCTGATCCTGGAGTTCCTCACGTTGTTATTTGATGCGGGCAAGGCATACCGCACGATCAACCTTTTCCGCTCGGCGATTTCGGCCGGCCATAGTGGCCTGGATGGTTCGCCTGTCGGCAGGCATCCCTTTGTATGTCGTCTCCTCAAGGGTATCCGCCTCGCTCGCCCTCCTAGAGCCCGTTTCTCGGTCTTCTGGGACGTCAACATCATGTTACAGTTCCTCTCTTCATGGTACCCTAATCATGAACTGAGCCTCAAACAATTGTCCTCAAAACTAGTGATGCTTCTCTGTTTAGTATCGTGTAAAAGAGTGTCTGATGTTAGAGCCCTGGATTGGGACGCTATTGCTTTTACCCCAGAAGGTGTCGCTTTCAACATATCCAGAAGGACAAAATCGGCATCCAAATCGTTCGTGTACCCTAGGTTCCCAGAGTGTCCGGCTCTTTGCCCAGTTGACTGCCTGAAGGCCTATCTGGATGCTACCCAATCTATCCGCTCCTTGGACCTACATCCTTTATTCGTGTCTTTTAAAGCGCCTCATCGACCTGTGTCAACTCCGACCCTGGCGCGTTGGGTGCGCTGGCTTTTGTCTTCAGCGGCTATTGACACTTCGGTTTTTACGCCCCACTCCGTTCGAGGTGCCATGGCCTCAAAGGCGTCCGCGGTCGGCTGTCGACTGGAGGACATCATGCGTGCAGCGGACTGGTCTAGGGAATCGACCTTCCGCAACTTCTATTTCAGACCTATTGAACATATCGCATCTCAAGTGATAGCACAGCTTTAAACTTGCATAATAGGAGCCTCCGTGTCTTTAATAAAATTCCCAGATTTTACTATTAACATGACGTAAAGTCATGATTTTATTAAAGACACGGAGGCGAGTATTATTCCCTCCCACCCTCCCGAGGTGAGTTTTGGGATGAGATGCTATTGGATTCTTTGGGTAAGTTCAATTCGGTCTGTCTTTTGTTGTGATTTACGCATGTCATTTATATGTTATATTAATGATTTTCATTATGTTTTTCAGATCCCAGTTTTCTATGATTGGAGATATCGACATTGTGTTTTGATTCAAGTTTTCTCTCATTGATTTGCCTACAGTTTGTTTTGGTAAGTCTACAGTTTGGAGTTTGGATATTACCATATTTCTCTCTCTCTTTTAGCTTGATGTTATCGGTTGGTTGCCATTTACTGTTCTGGACAAGTTGGATTTCGTTCTTCTTACCTGATCTTCGGTTTTCGCAAGAAAGAGGGGGATTGTGGGAAACACAGGCCTTATATACTCACTTCCTCTGTTATGTGATTGGTTGCCTGTGTATCTATACTGTTTTTTCTTCATTTTTTACAATATTCATATTCCTCTATCTTTGCTGCTGAGGAAATAAAGAAAGAGTTATGCATAATACTCGCCTCCGTGTCTTTAATAAAATCATGACTTTACGTCATGTTAATAGTAAAATCTGGGAATTAGATCTCTCTTTACAGGAAATTTATAGGGAGACTGTGAAAGTCACAAGAAGGGAGGTGTGGATAGGACTGCATAAACAAAGTGATTTAACTTCTAAAGGCAGATCATTGAGCAGTGAAACAGTAGGGGCATGATCTATACACCAAAACAGCTTCATTAGGCTAAAGTTGATTTGGTGCTTAGTGACCCTTCAAACTTAACTCTACTGTATCTTTTACTGAGAAGATAATGCAAATCCTGGTCCTCCGATTCAATTCCTGGTTGGCTACGCCATATTTATGTTTTTAAAGATGACTGATTTTTTTATTTTATGGATTTTATGGAACACGTTCTCCTGAACCCTCGTGCACGCCAACTCACCAGCACATGCTAGAAAATGCTTGTGAGTTGCGCCTACTAGCTGTAATAAAACAGGCAAGAGTATCTGTGATTTAATTGTGCATGTTTGCAAGCAAGAAAAAAAAAAACGAGGTTAGAATAAATTAGCAATCCAAGCCTTTCTGTGTCTCTTCATAAGGTATTTGCTGCAAATCAAAATAAAATCAATGTTTAAAAAAAATTCATTTTCTTATTATTTAAAAAACCTACATAATCAATATTCAGGTTTTACATCCCCCTAACATATCCTGACCCCCAAATGTAAAGTTACAATGTAAAGCCTTGTGAATTGCTGTGAGCGGTACAGAAAACATTTGCTGATACCATATGTGCACAAGGCACACATAGCATAAGGAGTCTCACAGCAGAAGCATTACAATCTATTATTAAACACGCTGAAAAAACTGCAGTTAAAAAAATAAATAAATAACTTAATGTATCTTGTAGACCACTTTTACACTCTTCTGATTAATTCTTGACTCTGCTGATTTAAATTGATGTGTGCGTGACTGGTTAACTTTTAACCCTTTCCGCACTTAAACCATCACTCATCTTACTGAAGCCGTTATTGTGCAAATCCCCTTTCCCTGCATCTCTTTCTGAGTTGTGTTTCAAAGCTGTTGTGTAAAGCAGACATATACTCCATGGAATCCACGTATAAAGTGGAATAAATGAGGCAAAATGGTGGTTCTTTGTTGAACTCATTTGCATATGTTCACCCAGAATCCCTTGCAGTGATAATAGCTCTGCAAAGGGAAAAGCAAGTTTTGATTGGTGTTTGGAGATCTGTTGCTTAACAATGTAATCACTATATATTATATATATATATATTGCAATGGGACAACAAGGTAACGACTCATCACATGCAAGCTCATTGGCTGGGCCTAATAATAATTTTAGTTTGCAATGTCACAAAATTAAAAGACACAAAAAAAAAAATGAAAACTTGAAAAAAAACTAAAAAAAAAAATGAACACTTGCAAAAGGCAGTTAAAGTTTTTAGGGCTGAGTAAATACTTGTGTAAATATTAGTAAATGCATATTTTTATTTAAGTGCATTAAAAAAAAATTAAAAAAATTAGCATTTTTGGAAATAGAGCTTTCCTGAAAATTGATAAATGAATTCAGGAAGATCCCTTTAACAGGCTGTTATATAACTTGTACGATTCTCCATCTTGAAAATAAACTGCACGGTCTTTCACAGATTAAACGAGCAAGGCCTGAGCTGCACATGTACACAGGGAGACGAGCACAGGACCCTTTGGCATTAACTGAGCGTAAGGCCCACATTTATTAAACCCTGTATTCCTTGCACTATAGTGCCCTCTGGTGCACTCCTCCCTCGTGGCCCCCCGGCATATAAAGGGTTAAAAGACCCTATGTTTACTAGCCCGATTCCAGCACCGATCTACCTCTGCACTGGGTCTGCACTCTGCCTCCTCCGACAGGGGAACCTAATGCGCATGTGTGGTGAGAGCATCATGCTCTCCTTATAGGAATGCATTGCTTAAATGCTTTCCTATGGCGATTTCTCTGACGCTGGATGTTTTCATGCAGAGTGTGAGGACGTCCAGTGTCAGTTGAGTGACCAAAAGTCCGTTAGGATCCAGGAAGTGCCTCTAGTGGCTGTCTGATTATTCCTGAAAGATAATCATTGCCGTTTCTCTAAAACTGCAATGATTTACATTGCAGGACTAAAGGGGTAAGGGACACTGCACCAAGCCCTCTTCAATAAGATGAAGTGATCTGGGTACCTATAGTGCCTGCTTGGCTGAAATCATTAGAAGTGGTGGTCTGAGCCCCATAGGATTGGCTGAGACGGTCAAGGAGACAGATCAGGGACAGAGCCAGCACAAGCCAAACACAGCCCTGGCCAATCAGCATCTCCTCATAGAGATGCATTGAATCAATGCATCTCAATGAGGAAAGTTCAGTGTCTGCATGCAAAGGGTCAGTCTTGTCAGTCACTGTGCAGCACTGTGCCAGGAAGCACCTCTAGTAGCCATCTAAGGAGTGGCCAATGGTGTTATCACTAGGCTGTAATCTCTGAAAATACAGTGTTTAGTACAAAATCCCTGAAGGTAATAATTATACTCACCAGAACAAATACCACAAGCTGTAGTTTTTCAGGTGACTAGTGACTATAGTGAATATTACATCATCCTACTTAAAATTACACAATCTTTACAAAATTATTGATGCTCGCTGTCAGATTTTTCTATCAACAGAAGTCAAGCTACATTTTAACATTGCTCACAATAAAAAAAAAAAATGATATCAACTCCAGCTCCACAACTCCATTGTGCAAAGAAGGTAAGAACAATCGGGTAGGTCCCCATATGTTTGAGAACTAAAAGGTTCATCATTCCTTAACATTCTGAAGGTTGGCAAAACATACAGAGACTTGAAGTTCTACAACAACTGAGGCTCTATATTTTGAACTCTCCTGGTGTAAGGCATGTAGGAGGTCTAATATCAAGAGATGTACAGGTGATGCATGTTCAGTGGAATTGGAGATGAGCTGGGAACTCACCTGTATATTCGGGATCGATATTTTATTCAGATTGCAAATATTCTACATTCCCCTAGCAACAGGGATGACGCCCTGAGAACCAGACTAAGAACTGCTGTGATATTAACTACCATTAGAATTTTACTTTCTATACACTGGAAAAATGAAATACTGCCACTTCTGAAAATATCATCTCTATCACTTCGACTATGGAACAGCTGACCTGAATTACATTCAACTCCATGAATCACTATAATTAGGTCTGGGCTCTGTGGAATTCGTTCTCTGAGCACCTATACTGCTAATACCTATATATAGCGATACCTCTCTCAGCTGATGATGAAGTCTTCCTTTTAAGAGCTTAGAAAATTGTCCAAGCCTGTTAGAACCACTATCATTTCAGTCTTCTTCCCTCTATGCCATTTATTTCTGACATAAACCCTTGTGTGATCATCCTAGAAATCTGTCTTGCTTTTTTAAGAATTGTATAATTATACTGAGTTTATTTTATAGCCTTTTTCCATAATCCACATTCACCCCCTCCCCCCCAATTCTTCTGTAGTCAACTCCATCCATTTATGGTAGCTCCTAATTATGCCTTCGCTTGACATCTTCTGATTTACTTTAATGACCTTCTCTTCCTCCCCTCTGTATTTCAAACAAACCTCAAAAATCTTTACCAGTTGAGTACAAATGGCTCTACATTTTGATATGACTTTATTAAAGTGTCTGAATTTGTAGAAGGCACACAATGGAGGCATTGTATCGCAGCTAAAAGAATATTACTTCTCTGACGAGTGTTTTGGAAAGAAACCTGACGAACGACATATGGATGTTGTGGAACAAAAATAGCTTTGCAATTTATAACCGAAATGAGAGTGCATTTGTCATGTTACTGTTACTATTTTTACAATCAATGGCTGGAGATCTTCAATGTGCGATACTTTGCTTCGAGGTTATGATGTATGCACATTCTATGTGTTTCCCTCTAAGCTTTGCAGGCCTGTTGCTCATAGCACTATTCTGTTTGGTCTGAAACTAAACCACGCGTGACATTAACTTGTAGATTCTGACTTCTAGTGTGGGATTATTGACCACGCTTCTTTTGGTTCCCTAGTTTTCGCTTTGTACCCTGTTTATCGGACCACCCACACCTGACCTTGGGATTACTTAATGCCCTATATATTTAGTTTTTTTGTGACTTCAGCTTTGTTTTATCAAATATCTGGCTTCTTCAAACTCAATTTTTAATTACTAACTACCTGGCTTTTTGCCTTCTTTTTCCTCTATTGTATATGTATATTCTCCTTTTTATCACCTTAACACTTTTTATGCTATTCTCATCATTGATTTGCACTCTGTATTTGGGCCTTAACCTCCCTGGTGGTAATCCCGAGCGTGGCTCTGGGTTAATTTTCAGTACCAAAAGCAGTAACCCCGAGTCACGCTCGGGATTACACGGTAGTATCACTTACCTTGTCCCACAAGCCCCTTGTGTAAAAAAATACACACAATACATTGTAAAAACAATGTACCGCTTTAACATTAAAAAATAACAACATAATCAGATGTTAAAATGTAACTACAAGCACCATAACAACTTCAGTGATTTGAAGTGGTCACAGTGCCTGGAGTCTGTATGTCCAGCATTTAATTATGAACTCTCTCCAGCCTGAGATGTAAATGTGGCATCAATCTTGGAACAAAAATTCCATTGGTTAATGTCATTTTTGGCCATGTTTGACATCTGTGGTCAGCACGCAAAGCATGCTGGTGACAGACAAGCATTTGGCAGCTTCTCACCACCCCTTGAATTTATTTAACACACTGCATCCTTACATTGGTTTAATCACTCATTGATATTTGTGTGTTTGTATATATGATCTACATATCTATATAATACACATTTTTTCTAATGTTCTCCCTTCTATTTTTCACTTTAACACTAACTTCTCTCATCACTAAAATATCCCTATCCTTTCACTCACCTGTCCCTAGCAACACCATAATTATTACTTCCACCTTACTCCCCTCCCCTCTCTATTCATCCCATGCACTCTACACATACCTTTCCAGCCTATCTCCACCAACTCCTCCCAAATCCTCTACATACATACCCTCCTACAAAACTTTCAAATCCTACTCCCACCTTCACTTCCTTTCTATCCTTCTGCTCCTAGCTGCTGGTGATGTCTCTCCTAACCCCGGCCCCCTCGCAACAAACTCCGCACATACTAACCCAAGGATCCACACTAATCTCATACCCATCTCATGTTCCTCTAAATCCTCCTTCAATACTGCCCTCTGGAACGCACGCTCTGTTTGCAATATAACTAAATCCACTGCTGTCCATGACTTCTTCATCTCTCGTTCTATAGATTTACTAGCCATAACAGAAACATGGCTCTCCCCCTCTGACACTGCCACCCCTGCATCTTTGTCCTTCGGTGGTCTCCAACTTACCCACAACCCAAGAAACTCTGAATGTAAAGGTGGTGGTGTTGGGTTTCTCCTCTCCCCTCACTGCTCTTTTAGACCGCTTCCCACCCCCCCTTCTCTCTCTTTCCCATCATTTGAAATACACTCAATTCGCCTTTTCAAACCCTTCTCTGCTAACATTGCTGTTATTTACCGCCCCCCTGGTTCCCCTCTTCTCTTCCTTGACCACTTTGCTGCCTGGCTACCCTATTTCCTCTCTTCTAACATTCCATCCCTAATTCTCGGGGACTTCAATATTGCTATAAACCCACCTTTGACCTCTGCAGCCACCAAACTACTTTCAATGACTTCCTCCCTCGGGCTATCACAGTGGGCAGATTCTCCCACCCATGTAGCTGGCAATACCCTTGACCTAATCTTCACTTATGCATGTACAGTATCTAATATCTGCAACACTCCATATCCACTCTCTGATCACCACCTCTTATCATTTGCTCTCACATACCCCCTCACCCAAAAACCTCAGCCTAACCCCCCTCAACTCAGGAGGGACCTTAATTCTCTTGATCTCCAACAGTTGTCAGCTGATATTGATTCACAACTGCTGTCCATCCCTTCCCTCTCCTGTCCTTCACTGGCCATCTCCATATATAACTCTACTCTTACATCTGCCTTGAACACTGCAGCGCCACTCCAAACAAGCACCTCGAGGAGGACCCGCCCCCAACCATGGCATACTAAATCAACGCGCTACCTGCAAAGATGCTCCCGTTGTGCTGAACGCTCCTGGAGGAAGTCTCGCACCCAGTCAGACTTTCTCCATTATAGATTCATATTGTGTTCATACAGTGCAGCCCTTGCCCTTGCCAAGCAGTCCTATTTTTCCACTCTCATTAGTTCATGTTCCCGCAACCCCAGGCGTCTCTTTCACACCTTTAATTCTCTTCTTCGCCCTGCTGTGGCCACCCCCAAAACTAACCTTACTGCTGATAACTTCGCATGTTACTTCACTGACAAGATTGAACAGCTAAGGAAAGAATTCTCCCCTCCTTGCCTTTCTGTTTCTCAATCACACATAGATCATGCCTTTCCTACCCTTCAGACATTCTCCCCAGCTACTGACCAAGAGGTGGCTGCTCTTCTTTGCTCCTCTCGCCCCACCACTTGCCCGCTCGATCCTGTCCCATCTCACCTTATTAGATCTCTCTCCACTTGTCTCGTGCCTTCTCTAACACACATCTTCAACTGCTCGCTCTCCTCTGGCATCGTCCCTGCTGACCTTAAACATGCCACTGTAGTACCTATACTAAAAAAACCATCCCTCGACCCATCCACCCCCTCTAACTACCGTCCCATATCCCTGCTCCCTTTTTCCTCAAAGCTTCTGGAAAGACTTGTCTTTACCCGTGTGTCTCATTTCCTCAATTCCAACTCTCTCCTTGACCCTCTTCAATCTGGCTTCCGCCCTCTCCACTCTACAGAGACTGCCCTTATCAAAGTTACTAACGACCTAATCGCAGCTAAATCCAAAGGCCACTACTCCATACTAATTCTTCTTGACCTCTCAGCGGCCTTTGACACCGTTGATCACGCTCTCCTTCTTCAAACTCTTCAATCGCTTGGTCTCTGTGACTCTGTCCTCTCATGGTTTTCCTCTTATCTCTCCCAACGCTCATTCAGTGTCTCCTTTTCTAATGATACCTCCTCCCCTTGCCCTGTCTCGGTTGGAGTTCCCCAAGGCTCCGTCCTTGGTCCCCTTCTATTTTCTCTTTATACTGCCTCTCTTGGCAAACTTATTACCTCTTTTGGATTTCACTACCACCTGTACGCTGATGACACCCAGCTATATCTCTCCTCCCCGGACCTCTCCCCTGCCGTCCTGCAACGTGTCACTGCTTGCCTTTCTTCCATCTCTGACTGGATGTCCTCCCGCTTTCTGAAACTCAATCTCTCAAAAACTGAGCTCCTTGTCTTTCCTCCTCCTAATACTGATCCTCCTCTTTCGCTCTCCCTCCAAGTTTGTGGTACCAACATCAGTCCATCCTTGCAAGCGCGCTGTCTTGGCGTCATACTTGACTCTGGTCTCACCTTTGAGCCTCACATCCAGCATGTTGCCAAATCCTGTAGATTCCATCTTAAAAACATAGCCCGCATCCGCCCCTTTCTTGCACCAGATACTACCAAGGAGCTTGTCCATGCTCTAGTAATTTCACGCATGGATTATTGTAACCCTCTCCTGATTGGTCTCCCCAATAGCCGTACTGCACCCTTACAGTCCGTAATGAATGCTGCTGCTAGATTGATTTTCCTCTCTAGTCGTTTCTCTCACACCTCACCCCTCTGCCAGTCCTTACATTGGCTTCCTGTATGCTATAGGAGTCAATTCAAGGTACTAACTCACACCTATAAAGCACTGAACAACTCTAGCCCCTCTTATATCTCCTCACAGATCCATAGGTATGTCCCTTCTCGGTCTCTCCGTTCTGCCCGTGACCACCTCCTGTCCGTTGTCCGCACTCGTACGGCCAACTCGCGCTTGCAGGACTTCTCGCGGGCGGCTCCCTTCCTATGGAATAGCCTGCCTACCGCCATCAGACTCTCCCCTAGTCTTGCATCTTTTAAGAAGTGCCTTAAAACCCATCTCTTTAGGAAAGCTTATGGCCTCCAAGACTAACCCCTACCTCACATACCTGTCTCTTGCCCTCTCCTAAAGGGCAGCCCACCTATTTGATTGTAAATTCCTGTCCTAATGTGTTTTACACCCCACCTCCTATAGAATGTAAGCTCGTTTGAGCAGGGTCCTCTTCAACCTATTGTTCCTGTAAGTTTATTTGTAATTGTCCTATTTATAGTTAAATCCCCCTCTCATAATATTGTAAAGCGCTACGGAATCTGTTGGCGCTATATAAATGGCAATAATAAAATAAAATAAATAAATATCCCTCCCTCAGCTTGTCCTCCCTGAAGTCTGTCCCCCTACAGCAGGAGTTCCCAACCCAGTCTTCAAGTACCCCCTACTAGTCCAGGATTTACAGGATTTAGGGATTACTCTGTTGTGTCTAAAGTGTTGTTTTTTGTCCTTCTAAAAACACCTTAGACACAACTTGATAATCCCTAAATCCTGGAATGGTGGGGAGTACTTGGGACTGAGTTGGGAACCAATGCCCTACAGCAAGCAACTTTTTCTCGGCGCTGGATTGAGGGGAGTTTTAGCTATTTGCTTATTTTTAAAAACAATTTTTTTTTTTTTTTGGTAAAGTAACCCTTGGAAGAGCACCCTAACCAATCTAACCATTAGAGCTCACCCCAGCACTCTCAGCCACTCACTGTCATCCAGATTTGACAAAATACATACTGATAATGTAGATATGTAACTTCGATATTATCAAGGCCGAAATGAGAGAGATGCCTCGGCTCCGGTAGAGCCCCAGTCCATATTAAACGATTCTTATTGTTATGATATTAAATTGTGGGATGGTGTACAGCGAGCTGTAGTGGTTAGATTGCTTAGCGTGCCTCTTTCGGATTACAAAACATCATTAGTAGCTGAACCTTCTGTTTATCGCTTTATCCTGCCTCGAATGGGAGAAATACCCTCCAGGCAAATTACCTTCTTCTAAGTAGTTTGTAATATCTGGTTACCCAACTTGCTGCTCAGAGGTTAACCTTTTAATTGCCACTACAATGCAATTCATACTATCCCAAAACATCAAAGCCTGCTGCTCTGTCTACATGCCTCTATTTTGTCTCTACTGTTTACTGTGTGTTGTGCGTGAGTCCTGCATTTACAGTTAACCTTGCCAATATTTAATTGAGCTTTGCTCAGTGTTGGCTATCTGCACATTTTCTCATTTGTGGTTATTGTATAGTTGCTTTCCAAGTGGTTTAAACTATCTCTAAATACGTGACAGCATTAGGGGACTTCAGAATAATTATAAATACACTAAGTAACAAAGTGCAATGTCAGCAGCGCCAATTGTGTCATATGTGGGCTCTCCCCAGTCATCCTCACAGACACTCATCTTCACACCCACATACATAAGAGATGCTCACTTACATTCACAAACAGCAAGACAATCACAAACTCACGTTCGGCAAGTCGCTCGCATGCACACATGCATGCATAGACATAAATGCTCACCTTCGGCACATGACTTTGAATGAAGTGATGAGAAATCACATTGTTCCAGTCCCAGTGCTACCATGCAGAAAACCTGTTCCACTGTGGATAGGGTCCTGGGCTGGTAAAAGCAGTGAATGCTATAAATAAGGTGCACACTGTCGTTGACAGACGACAGCAGAAGTGCAGAAAAAAAAATAGATTTAACAAGCAAAGCTTAGGTTTTTATGAATCAACCTAAAAACTACTTGAGATACGCCTGCAAACTCTTTGGACCTTAACTGATACTATGAGTTCTAGTGGTTAAGGTACTTAGAGTTCTCTAAAGTTACCCAAGGCCTGAGCTCCAGTTATTTTACCATAGCCACAGTAACCCAACCCTGAACGCCAGCTGTTTTACCCTAGCCACAGTAACCCAACTCTGAACCCTAGCCAGTTACACAACTCTGAATCCCCGCCAGTTACCAAATTCCGAACACCAGCTGGTTTACCCCAGCCACAGTAACCCAACTCTGAACTCCAGCCAGTTACCCAATCCTGAACGCCAGCTATTTTTCCCCAGCCACAGTTACTCAACTCTGTACTCCAGCTGTTTTACCCCTGCCACAGTAACCCAAACCTGTAACCCAGCCAGTTACCCAACTCTGAACCCCAGCCAGTTACCCAATCCTGAACCCCAGCCAGTTACCCAATCCTGAACGCCAGCTGTTTTACCCCAGCCACAGTAACCCAACCCTGTACCCCAGCCAGTTACTCAATCCTGAACGCCAGCTGTTTTTCCCCAGCCACAGTTACTCAACTCTGTACTCCAGCTGTTTTACCCCTGCCACTGTTACCCAACCCTGTACCCCAGCCAGTTACCCAACTCTGAACACCCGCCAGTTACCCAACCCTGAACGCCAGCCAGTTACCCAATCCTGAACCCCAGCCAGTTACCCAATCCTGAACGCCAGCTGTTTTATCCCAGCCACAGCTAGTCAACTCTGAACCCACAGATTTTTGAAAGACAACTTACCACAACACACTATTAAATAAATAAACTACCAAAGTTTAGTTTATGGAAATCTTTGCTAAGAAGTTTCCTTATGGTTATTTCAGGATGCACTTACTGCAGCCCCAAGAAACTAAACTCAGGGTTGATGTTAACCTGAAGGGGAACTTTCACTTCTCTGAAAGTTAAACCATTGAATAAAACAGTGAAAATCACCTATAAGCTTTATTAAACTAGTTCATAAGATGCTCAGTTTTCTTAAAGGGACACTATAGTCACCAGGACAACTACAGCTTAATGTAGTTGTTCTGGAGAGTATAATTAGTATTACCTGCAGGCATTTTCATGTAAACACTGCCTTTTAAGAGAAAAGGCAGTATTTACATTGCCCCTTAGGGACACCTTCAGAGTGGGACAGTGCTGCACAGTGTCTTTAAGCTCTGCATTTTCCTCATAGAGATGCATTGATTCAATGCATCTCTATGAGGAGGTGCTGATTGGCCAAGCTGGTGTTTGGCCCAGTCACTGTCCCGCCTCCTTGCCAATTTCAGCCAATCTAATGCATTCCCTATGGGAAAGACTTGGATTGGCTAAAAACCATACATTCTGATGATGTTAGCAAGGAGTCGGAAAAGGGGCAGGGCCAGCGGTGCTAGAAATAAGGTAAGCTTTATTTTTTTTATAGGGAGGTAAGGAGGGGGGCAAACCATCTAAATGGTGGTTTTAACACTATAATGTCAGGAATACATGTTTGTGTTCCTTTAAATTTGTATTAAAGGAACTCTACAGAGTTAGTAATACAAACATGTTATAACGCAATGGTTTTGTTGCGGTTGCCGGCTCGCCGCGCGGCACAAGCTTACCTGCTCACCGACAGCCGCTTCTCCGCATCCTCCGACCGTCGCTCCCGGATCCAAAATGGCGCTGACCGCGTGGTCGCGCCTAAACTCAGCTCCGCCCCCGAAGTTTATACGGACGTGCGCGTGACGTCACGACGCCGACGCGCACGCACGTTCTGGGGTCAGAGGTCGCCCTCTGACCAATCAGACCTTTGAGAAGGATATTTAAATCCCTAGCTCACTCCAGTACCTTGCCCTGTCGTGGTTTCCTGTTCTTGGTTTCCTGAGAGTGCTTTATATTTGTGAATCTGATTTCCTGGTATCCTGATCTTGGCTTTTCCCTGGTTATTCTGAATTCTGGTTTCCCTGACTTGGCTTGTGTAAATGGTATTGTGTATTTTCTGGCTTCCTTGACCTCGGCTTTCCCTTTGACCATTCTCTGTCTCTAGCGTATTAGTCCGGCCATTCTAAGGTCCGGTTTACGCTCTGTCCTTTTATTTTCCTTTTCTTGTCTATGTATATGTTTACATAGTTTCTGCGTGCTGGACCACACTAGTAGTCGTGACAGGTTTTAACCTATATATGCTAGTGTCCCCCCCAAAGGTGTGAGGACATGAAGGATACATTTTAGTTACCTTTCAGGCCTCGCTGTGCTGGTCTCTGTAGGGAATCTCCGCCTCCTTGGTTGAGTTTATCGAGATCGATGATCTCAGACAACCCAATGCTTTTCCATAGAAAAGCGAAGGGAGGCTAGTGCACATGTGCAGTAGAACGCTGTGCCAATCAGACCATCTGATCGAGATAGCAGAGTTTTACTTGGCTATTTCATCAGGATTGCCTCTAGTGGCTGTTCCTGTTATCACTTACAGGGTTAAAACTAAAGGGACATAGCACCCATATCACTTCATTGAGATGAAGTGGTCTGGGTGCCTATAGTGTCCCTTTAAAGAGTTAGCAAATTACAAAGGCAAAGCCTGAGTAAACATTATAAAAACAGAATATTGTAGTGGTTATGGTGCTGTTAAGCTATGGAAGCAGTCCCTCTTGTTTTTGTCAAACAGTTTTCAACTAGTTTGACACAGATCAGAGTATTCCTTGAACCCTACACCTTCCTGCTGTATTGCTGAAGCAATAATGTCGGGCAGGCGGACAAATAAGAAGCAGCCCATGGGGTTTGATGGAGCAGAGGATTGTGGGAAAGTATCAGATTGTGTTTTGCAGGAGCAGCGTGAGCGAGGTGTTAGGCACAGGGCAGCGCGCGCAGCTTGTTTGGCGGGAAGCTCGCACTCAGGGAACCGCAGGGGTATAAATTTAAAGCCGCCAAAAAATGTATTCACCTCAGCTTGTGCCAGACAATTAAAGGATGGCTGCTTGTAAGTATTGAGCTGCAGGCCTACCCCCCCTCCCACCCTCCCCCTTTTTTATTTTCTTTAAGGAGTCCTGTCACGACTTTATTATGGGATATAAGTCACCCTCCTGGGCATCACAGGAGAGTGGCTTTGGTTTATTTGGTTGGAAATATATATTAATGGTGCCTGGCTTTAAGGGGCAGAGCCTGGAAATGGTTTATGGTTATTTGATTTAAAGTTATGGTTTACTACTATTATTATTAATGTTTAAATTGGAATTGTGAAATCCTTAATAAGCCATTCGCCAAAGTTTTTTTTAATTTAACCTTTAAATAAAACAAATTAAAGGGAGAAGTTGTGTTGTGTATTATTTATACTATGTATCATTAAGAATGCAACATTTAAAACACCATGGCTATTTTCCTTATCAATCCATCCAAATATTTGGATAACATAAGCAACGCTGTACAATGATAGGCTCGTATAACTGGTCTACAGCAAGATCCAGCTACAGCAAATCTCCTTCCACGTGTGCACACGGTCCATTTAGATAGAATATTATTATTATGGCACCTCCAAGAGTTTGACAATTAGGTGACCTCTGTATTTTGTCACAATGCTTGAAATGCTTGTGCTTGTACATTCTTGAGCATCTGTACAGAGATAAATTGCAAGTGTATGTGCCCTTGGGTGTTCCATAGTGCCCTATACAGCTGATACTCGAAAATTAGAATATCGTGCAAAAGTTCATTTATTTCAGTAATGCAACGTAAAAGGGGAAACTAATATATGAGATAGACGCATTACATGCAAAGCAAGATAGTTCAAGCCTTATGACAAATCACGGCTTGAATTATCTCGCTTTGCATGTAATGCGTCTATCTCATATATTAGTTTCCCCTTTTACGTTGCATTACTGAAATAAATTAACTTTTGCACGATATTCTAATTTTTCGAGTATCACCTGTACAGCTCATAAAAACCCCAAATCTACAATCTCAGTAAATTAGAATATTGTGAAAAGGTGCAATATTCTAGGCTCACAGTGTCCCACTCTAATCAGCTAAGTAAGCCATAACACCTGCAAAGGGTTTCTGAGCCTTTAAATGGTCTCTCAGTCTGGTTCAGTAGGAATCACAATCATGGGGAAGACTGCTGACCTGACAGTTGTGCAGAAAACCATCATTGACACCCTCCATGAGGAGGGAAAGCCTCAAAAGGGTAATTGCAAAGGAAGTTGGGTGTTCCCAAAGTGTTGTATCAAAGCACATTAATAGAAAGTTGGAAGTGCAAGTGAAAAGTGTGGAAGAAAAAGGTGCACAAGCAGCAGGGATGACCGTAGCCTGGAGAGGATTGTCAGGAAAAGGCCATTCAAAAGTGTTGGGGACTTTCACAAGGAGTGGACTGAGGCTGGAGTCAGTGCATCAAGAGCCACCACACACAGACGGATCCTGGACATGGGCTTCAGATGTCGTATTCCTCTTGTCAAGCCGCTCCTGAACAACAAACAGCGTCAGAAGCGTCTTACCTGGGCTAAAGAAAAACAGACCTTGTCTGATGCTCAGTGGTCCAAAGTCCTCTTTTCTGATGAGAGCAAATTTTGCATCTCATTTGGAAACCAAGGACCCAGAGTCTGGAGGAAGAATGGAGAGTCACACACTGCAAGATGCTTGAAGTCCAGTGTGAAGTTTACACAGTCTTTGTTGATTTGGAGAGCCATGTAATCTGCTGGTGTTGGTCCACTGTTCTTCATTAAGTCCAGGGTCAATGCAGCCATCTACCAGGAGATTTTGGAGCACTTCATGCTTCCTTCCGCAGACAAGCTTTATGGGGTGCTGACTTAATTTTCCAGCAGGACTTGGCACCTGCCCACACTGCCAAAAGCACCAAAGCCTGGTTCAATGACTGTTGGATTACTGTGCTTGATTGGCCAGCAAACTCGCCTGACCTGAACCCCATAGAGAATCTATGGGGCATTGCCAAGAGAAAGATGAGAGACATGAGACAGAACAATGCAGAAGGGCTGAAGACCGCTATTGAAGCATCCTGGTCTTCCATAACACCTCAGCAGTGCCACAGGCTGATAGCTTTCATGCCACGCCGCATTGAGGCAGTAATTGCTGCAAAAGGGGCCCAAACCAAGTACTGAGTCCATATGCATGCTTATACTTTTCAGAGGTCTGATATTGTTCTATGTACACTCCTTGTTTTATTGATTGCATGTAATATTCTAATTTACTGAGATTGTGGATTTGGGGTTTTCATGAGCTGTAAGCCATAATCATCACACTTATGACAAATCACGGCTTGAACTATCTTGCTTTGCATGTAATGCGTCTATCTCATATATTTGTTTCCCCTTTTAAGTTGCATTACTGAAATAAATGAACTTTTGAGTGATATTCAAATTTTTAGAGTATCACCTGTACATGTGAGTGCAAGGAATCAAAGAGATGACTTAAACTGCATAATTTGCACTGGCTGTGCTAGGTCAGCCTTGCATATAATGTAAAGTAAAACGTAAAAGCACTTAAAATCGCCTCTGTCACCTTAATCTTATATTTACTTACATTCCTCACTCCTAAGCCGTTTTCCCTTTCTTTTTCCATGTATTTTAAATCCACTTGACAAACTGAAGAGTTACCTCAAGTTTTGCCATATTTCAGCTGGGGGTAATAAGGCATTGTCTCTCGCTCATTGACAGACAATATCTATGGAGGCTCCTGCGGGAACTAGTATAGAAATATGCGCTGTAATCTTGTGCATGTAAGCGAGTGCAGCACTAACGTGGTATCATGGCAGGTGAAGCACCAGGTGTTCCCCAGGGCACACCGTGCTCCGATGTCTCCATTGGGGCTCTTTGTAAAATATGCAGAGCTGCGTTAAGAATTAAAACATAATAATGCATAGTCCATAGCTAACTTTTTTAATTAAATTCAAATGTACAATAACCTGAAATTTGAAAGCTCCTCTTGATAAATCAGTGAAGATTAAAATAATTCTATAGATATAACATGTAAACATGTAAACTGGAAGATCTTTTGTTGGAGAAAATCCCTGGGTTCTGATCTTCCTTCAGTGCCTTTTTATTATACTAGGTCCAGGGATAGGCAACCTTCGGCACTCCAGATGTTGTGGACTACATCCCCCATAATGCTCTTACAGACATAATGCTGGCAAAGCATCATGGGAGCTATAGTCCAAACCATCTGGAGTGCCGAAGGTTGCCTATGCCTGTAACTAGGAAGTGAATTTGATTTGATTTTTTGATCAATCTTCACCTCCCATAGCTTTTAATGGGAGACACTTCCGCGTTTAGTCACTTCTTATTCATTGATGAATGTAGGCATTTACACAGGAGCCCCAAAGCCCTATATTGACATATAATGTCTCACCCCATTCAGAATGAAAGGGAAATCCCAAAGCAATCACCTGTCGATGGCCCTATGTGACCTTGGTTCTTCTCTGCCTGAAATTAATAATAACATTTTTTTTTTTTTTAAACACTTGTGGATTTTCTTCATTTTGCTCAAGACGATCAGAAGGGACAAGTGTCTATTGACTTTCAGCCTTATATTTATTTCTAGGAGTCCTCACAAAAAGCGGTATATACAGCATCAGCAAAGCAACAAAGAAACAAACAACAACATATATATATTTTTCTCATAACACTGTTAAACATTTGGAGTCTGGAGTTTCCCTTTAAAGCAAACAATATACATGTACTCCAACGTGACCCCAGCTTCAGTTCTAAATTAAGCAGCGCACAGTTTAGACAAGATTTTGAAGTATTTCAAAATAACAGGTGTTTCTCAATGTAATCCGTGTTGCACGAATACTTCCTGTTCGGCGTCTGAAACACACGCCGCCATAAATATTATCTACTAAATACAAATTTTGCTTACCATACAGTGAACAAATCAGGACAATTTGCTAAACTTCGAATTTCAAGAAATAAAATCAAAAGTTAGCCCAAAATATTCGACTATAGTTCTGTCTACATTTTGCCATTTTAATTTTTAAGTGGCTCATTAACCTTCTGGGTCTTTTGATATTTTGGTAAGACCTCACATAGTGACTGCCCCACTTTCATTCAGGTGACCGCGGGATACAGAGGTAGATTGTCACGGGCGCTGCCATTTTCTTCCTTGAGGTCACCTGCCAAGAGCTGATGTCAGTGCTGTACTCTCGTGCAGGCGCAAGAGTACAACACTCATGTCTATGGAGGATCCCGCGAGACTACAAGATATTCATAGAAGGAGCCCTTTTCCCCTCAGCCATCACTTGTGACAGCTGAAAGCTTGACAAAATGTACTTCTGACGTTTGCCAAGCATAGGAAAAATACATAAGATAACAGACTTCCTGATATATTTAGAATTTCCGTAAAATTCCAACAGTTTTTATGAGCATTTCATAAAGATCTTATCTTTAAGAAAAGCTCACTTCTTTTTTGGGGGGCGGGGGAGGGGGGAGGAGGTGACAGAGCCGCTTTAAATTGCTGCAATGGAAAAATGAGTCCAACAAAGTCCTGTTTCCCCAAAACAGCAGGCACAGCAGCCGTTTTTGGTAACAGGTAAATCCACAATCTCATTACACCCAGCAGCTGGCTGAGAGTGTTGGGCACTGGAATAAGACGATTAGACAGTTTACTTTTAATGAAAGTGTTTGTTTTACAGGCTGGGAATATACCCAGGTGTTTTATTATTTTATTTTTTATTATTTTACTAGAAACCATTTATCTTCTGCAAAGGTAAAGTTCTCCTACTGATATCTGTAATCAGAAGGCAAAGGTCAGAAAACTGTGAGCAAGGCGCCATGGGTGGAAATAAAGGCCTTCACACAAAACGCAAACGGGTTTCACAATCTTCCTCACCTCTTTTCAGGCCGCCCTATCCACTAATGAAACATTCTTAATCAGAAGCATGAAAACAAACGTGCTCAGACTGACCACAGAACATGAATCCTAAGGCAGTCATTAACAGTACTTCCTGTTCCCCATGTGTACACGTTCACCAATAATCTCCAAAATGTATTGTGTGACAGTTCTCGAAGACGTATTTCCTCTTTAATTCACACAAAGCATGCATGAGTACATTTTACTGGACTTCTGATCACTGGAAGTCTCATAATCACACCCTTAATATTGACCTATTGCAAAATGAACTTCATGCTGTCAAGGAAATGGAATCCTCTTTAACAGCAGCTGCATTACAGTGGCTGTGATCAGAAGTACCCAGAATCCTTAGCGCGACAAATAATGGTTCAATGGCTATATACATTACTGCAATATATATATTAAAACACAAAAAAAAAAAACTCAGGGTAATACTACACAAGGCGATCCCACACATCAATAAACAAACAGAATACAGTCATGTTAGTTATAATATATATTATGTAAAACCAACATGCAATTTATGGTTTTCTGGATTTCTCATAGAAATACTAAATAGATAGAAAATGGATAACTTCCCCCACCCAAGTCTAGACACAACAAGCAAACAAAAGCACCTGGCAAGAAAATATAGCTCTTAGCAGCAATCCATGGGCAACGTGTGAATCATTCATACCACTATAGAGATGTTTTATAAAGTTATTGTCTAATAAATACCTTTTTGTGTTTTTAAAAAATAAAATAAAACAAGATTAAGAGAACGCAGACTTGTCCAAATTGGCAGATGTATAGTTAAGACTACATTTTGTTTCTTTAAGTAGGAATACAGCAAGCTATTAGACTTAAGCAAAATGATGCAGGTTAAACTAAATTATACTAACATTAGGGATCATACATACACAAGCATACAAACAGACACACACACACACACACTCTTATTATAATTTTTTTATATTAAATGACACTAAAATACTGAATGTACTCATATACTGTATAGCATACAGGAAGATTTACATTATCTTCTGCATATAAATGTTTTTTTCTCTGTCATGTACAGTAGTGAAGACAATGTAAGTGTTGGCAAATGATGATGTCATTGTGCATGAGTGTTGTATTGTATTGTAACTTATTGGACTTGTGCATGAATTGAGTCATTTACAACAAAACAAATGCAAATATGAAAATGAAACAGCATACAAAACCACACACAGCATACCTGATCATTAACTATGTCAACTGTGAGCCATTATAAATTAGTAATGAAACCTAGCCATAGAAATGACAGCCTGCCCCCTCACATCAATCCCCCCCAAAAAGGGGGCACTCCCTAAAAGCCCAAATACAGCACAATTTCAAGTTCAGGCTCCACAATAAGACAATCTGAAGATGCAATGAGCTGCATCCTGACCATCCCTGCTGCCTAGTGACAAATCCCATCTCAGCTGGGAGGCAGATCCCAGACAATGGGTACCATAGCATCCCATCTCTCCTTACCAGCAGCCCCACAGTCAGAGCAGGTACTGTTCCCTGGCCTCTGTGCCAGCTCCAGCAGGGATTTTCTGTTTCTTTCTTCCGCCATGGTTGTGTGCAGCCAGCACAGATTGCCTTGTATCCTTTATTTGATTACTGCTCCCTCCTCTTGCCCACAGTGTGAGACATGCAGGGGATGTGGCAGGGAGGGGTTCACGTGGTCCTCATTGCTGCAGGTGGATGCTGGTGCTGCTGTCTAGGACTGTGTGTGTCTGGGTTATCGGCAGTCCTGGGCCAGCTCCTCCTTTCTCCCCATTCAAACTGGACTCTGCCTTTACAACCCACTGACTTCTGGTTCCGCATTCCTCCGAATGTTACAAGATAGCCAAGGTTCCATCTGCTGCTCACTGCTGCCCCCTGCCGGTCTGCCGATGGTATGAACAGTTAATGTCACAAATTACTGGGGATAGTCATAGACTTTTACATCGTTTTTATGAACTGGAAAACTTTGGAAATACAAACTGTGTGAGGTCTATCGGTCTATATCTATCTATCTATCTATCTATCTATTTATCTATCTTTCGCTAATTATGTATGTTGGTAAAAATAGAATGTCATTGAGGGGTTCTGGAGACTTTGTAAGAAACCTTAAAGGGACTCTGTAGGCGCCCACACTTTTTCATCTCCTAGGTGTCTGGAGTGTTTACTACATATGTGCTGGTTAGTTGAAGGTTTAAAGGGACACTATAGGCACACAGACCAGTTCATCTCATTGATGTGGTCTAGGCAGAGGCGGCTCTCTAATTAGGCGGTTTAGGCGGCCGCCTAAGGCCTCGCGCTGTGTGGGGCCTCGCGGCCGCCTAAACCGCCATAGGGCAGACTGACATGTCGGGTCCTTGAGGACCCGACACAGGAGGGGGCCCGGCGGCTTCCCCTGTATGCCGCCGGGTGCGAGGCCCCTCCTGTCAGTCTGACCGGGAGAGCCAGCCTTCAGTCTGCAGCTCCGCCGGGTGTGAGCTGCAGACTGAAGTGTCTCGCGATCTCTAGCCAATCAGAGCGTTGCCGCGGGTTACCACGGCAACGCTCTGACTGAAGATCGCGAGACACTTCACCATGTGGTCTGCAGCTCTGCATCCGGCAGAGCTGCAGATCGCAGAGCCCACTGGACCACCAGGGAGTTTGACTGCCACCACTGGACCACCAGGGAGTCTGACACCACTGGACCACCAGGGAAAAAGGTACCTGCCACCCACCCTGTCACCCCATCTGCCACCCCCTCACCCTGTCACCCCCCTCACTCAGTCACCCCATCTGTCACCCCACCTGTCACCCCCCTCACCCAGTCACCCCATCTGTCACCCCCCTCACCCTGCCACCTCATCTATCACCCCTCACCCAGTCACCCCATCTGTCACCATGCCTCCCCACCTGTCACCCTATCTGTTGCCCCCCTCACCCTGTCACCCCATCTGCCACCCTGCCACCCCCTCACCCTGCCACCCCACCTGTCACCCCATCTGCCACCCCTCACCCTGTCACCCCATCTGCCACCCTGTCACCCCATCTGCCACCCAGTCACCCCATCTGTAACCCTGCCACCCCACCAGTCACCCCATTTGTCACCCTGCCACCCCCTCACCCTGTCACCCCACCCTGCCACCCCCTCACCCAGTCACCCCATCTGTCACCATGCCACCCCACCTGTCACCCCCTCACCCTGTCACCCCATTTGCCACCCTGCCACCACCCTCACCCAGTCACCCCATCTGTCACCCTGCCACCCCACCTTTCACCCCCTCACCCTGTCACCCCATCTGCCACCCCCTCACCCTGTCACCCTGCCACCCCACCTGTCACCCCCCTCACCCTGTCACCCCATCTGCCACCCCCTCACCCAGTCACCCCATCTGTAACCCAGCCACCCCACCTGTCACCCCCCCCTATCACCCTCTCACCCTGTCACCCCATCTGCCACCCCTTCACCCTGTCGCCCCATCTGCCACATCCCTCACCCAGTCACCCCATCTGTCACCCAGACACCCCACCTGTCACCCCCTCACTCAGCCACCCCACCTGTCACCCCCCTCACTCAGCCACCCCACTTGTCACTCTCCCCACCCAGCCACCCCACCTGTCACCCTCCTAAACCAGTCACACCACCTCACACTGTTAACTCCCTCCCCCTGCCACCCACCTGTCACCCCCTCACTTTGTCACCCCCTCACCCTGCCACCCCACCTGTCACCCCCTCACCCTGCCACCTCCTGTCACCCCCTCTCACCATGCCAACCCCCTGTCACCTCCTCTCACCATGTCACCCCCTCTTACTCTGTCACCCACCCTGTGACCCCCCCACTGTCACCCCCTTACGCTGTCACCTCACCCTGTCGCCCCCCCTCACCCTACCACCTCACCCTGTCACACCACTCACCCTGCAACCACCCCACCTGTCACCCCATCTGCCACCCCCTCACCCAGTCACCCCATCTGTAACCCTGTCACCCCCCCTCACTCAGCCACCCCACCTATCACCCCCTCACCCAGTCACCCCATCTGTAACCCTGTCACCCCCCCTCACTCAGCCACCCCACCTATCACCCCCTCACCCTGTCACCCCATCTGCCACCCTGCCACCCCCTCACCCAGTTCCCCATCTGCCACCCCCCGCACCCAGTCACCCCATGTGTCACCCAGACACCCCACCTGTCACCCCCCCTCACTCAGCCACCCCACCTGTCACCCCCCTCACTCAGCCACCCCACCTGTCACTCTCCCCACCCAGCCACCCCACCTGTCACCCTCCTAAACAAGTCACACCACCTCACACTGTCACCTCCCTCCCCCTGCCACCCACCTGTCACCCCCTCACTGTGTCACCCCCCTCACACTGCCACCCCACCTGTTACCTCCTCTCACCATGCCAAACCCCTGTTACCTCCTCTCACCATGTCACCCCCTCTTACTCTGTCACCCACCCTGTGACCCCCCCGCTGTCACCTCACCCGGTCACCCCCCCTCACCCTACCACCCCACCTGTCACCCCCCCTCACCCTGTCACACCACTCACCCTGCAACCACCCCACCTGTCACCCCATCTGCGACCCCCTCACCCAGTCACCCCATCTGTAACCCTGCCACCCCCTCACTCAGCCACCTCACCTATCACCCCCTCACCCTGTCACCCCACCCTGCCACCCCCTCACCCTGTTGCAACATCTGCCACCCCCCTCACCCAGTCACCCCATCTGTCACCCAGCCACCCCACCTGTCACCCCCCTCACTCAGCCACCCCACCTGTCACTCTCCCCACCCAGCCATCCTACCTGCCACCCTCCTAACCCAGTCACACCACCTCACACTGTCACCTCCCTCCCCCTGCCACCCACCTGTCACTCCTCTCTCACCCTGCCACCCCACCTGTCACCCCCTCACTTTGTCACCCCCTCACCCTGCCACCCCCTCACCCTGCCACCCCCCTGTCACCCCCTCTCACCATGCCACCCCACTGTCACCTCCTCTCACCATGTCACCCCCTCTTACTCTGTCACCCACCCTGTGACCCCCCACTGTCACCCCCCTTACGCTGTCACCTCATCCTGTCACCCCACCTCACCCTACCACCCCACCTGTCACCCCCCTCACCCTGTCACCCCCCTCACCCTGTCACACCCCTCACCCTGCAACCCTCACCCCCCTCACCCTGTCACACCCCTCACCCTGCAACCACCCCACCTGTCACCCCCCTCACCCTGTCGCCTCCCTCACCCTGTCACCCCACCTGTCACCCCTCTCACCCTGCCACCCCACCTATAACCCAGCAAACCCATCTGTCACCCCACCTGTCACACCCTCTCACCCTGCCACCCCACCTGTCACCTTCCTCACCCATTCTCAACATGCCACCCCACCTGTCACCTCCCTCTCACCCCCTCTCACCTTGTCACCCCCTCACCCTGTTACCTCCCTGTCACCCCTTCTCACCCAACCTGTCACCCCCCTCACCCTGTCACCCCACCTCTTACTCTGTCACCCACCCTGTGACCCCCCCACACTATATCACCCCCTTTACTCTGTCACCTCACCCTGCCACTCCCCAAACAATATGTCACCCCCTCTCAGCCTGTCACCCCACCTCACATTGTCAGCCCCTAACACTATGTCATCCCCTCTCACCATGTCACTCCACCTCAAATTGTCAGCCCCTAACACTGTCACCCCCTCTCACCAAGTCACCCCACCTCACATTATGTCACCCCACCTCACATTATGTCACCCCACCTCACATTATGTCACCCCACCACACACTGTCACCCCACCACACAGTCACCCCACCTCACATTCTGTCAGCCCTTAACACTATGTCACCCCACCTCACATTCTGTCAGCCCCTCACACTCTGTCACCCCATCACACTCTGTCACCCCCCTCTCACAGTAATGTCACCCCCTCTTACTCTGTTACCCCCTACACAATGTCACCCTCCCTCTCACACTAGGTCTCCCCCCTCTCACAGTAGGTCTCCCTCTCACACACTAGGTCTCTCACCTCTCACATTATGCCACCCCTTCCCACTCTCACCCCCCTACACAATGTCACCCTCTCTCTCACACTAGGTCTCCCCCCTCACACACTAGGTCATCCTCCTGTCACCCCCTCTTACTCTGTCACCCACCCTGTGACCCCCCCACACTGTCACCCACCCGTACTCTGTCACCTCACCCTGTCGCTCCCCACACACTGTCACCCCACCTCACACTTTCACCCCCTCACACTAAGTCACCCACCCTCTTATTCTGTCACCCACCCTCTTACTCTGACACCCCCCTCTTACTCTGTTACCCACCTTCACTATGTCACCCTCCCTCTCACTCTGTCAACCCCTCTCACTCTGTCACACCCCTTTACTAATGTAACCCTCTCACACTGTCACCACCCCTCACACTATGTAATTTCCCCCACACACTCTGCCACCACTCTCTAGGCACACTGACACCCCTCCATACACACGGTCTCTCCCTCCGCACACTCGGGCACCTCCCTTCATTCTCACTGTCAACCCTCAACACTCTGGCACCCACCTCCATACACTTTGGCACCCTCCTGCTCTTTTACACTCACCCTGCCACAGTTACCCCTTTACTCACCCCGTCTCCCCCTGAAGGCAATAATTATACACACTGTCATAAAATAGCTCCGCCATAAACTCAGTGCCAAAGGCCACAGGCAGTACACAAACATACACATGCTCAGAGAAACATACATACATATACAAGGATACTCCCTACCAGACACACATTCTCAGGCACACAGAGGTAGACAATGCAACAATGTATACATAGACTAGCTCTCTATATCCAGTGCTGCAAGCTCCCTCTTCAATATATCTACAGCTTCTTATACACACAAATCAACTGCTATTTTTTTCAATAATGGTGTTAGTGGGGGGCCTCATGTATGAGTCTCGCCTAAGGCCTCGCCAAGTCTAGAGCCGCCACTGGGTCTAGGTGCACTGTCCCTGTCCCTCTTAGTCCTGCAATGTAAATCATAGCAATTTTAAAGAAACTGCAATGATTACATTGCAGGAGTAAGGCAGCCTCTAGTGGCTGTCAAGTAAAGGCACTTCCTGCTTGCTAGGGGACTTTTGGTCGCCTGACGCTGGTCGCCCTCACACTCTGTGGACGACCAGTGTCAGTTAAATCCCTATAGGATTGCTTTCCAATGCTTTCCTATGGGAAGAGCCCAATGCGTTTGCAGCGCTCGCCCCACACGCATATTAGCTCCCCCTGTTGGCCGACGTCGGAAGAGGCAGAGCGCTGACACAGCACAGCACCGATGGAGATCGGTGCTGGAATCAGGTAATTGTTACAAGGGTTTTTAAAGGAGTACTATAGAGTCAGGAACACAAACATATATTACTGATCCTATAGTGTTAAAACCACCATCTAGCCCCCCCCTCCCCCTTGCCTCCCTAATTATAGTAAAATCTAACTTGTATTTAAGTCTGCAGCTGTTGCCTCTGCCCCTGACCTGCCTGCTTGCCTGACATCATCAGAAGTGATCCTGTGATCCAATCACAATGCTTTCCAAGAGGATTGGCTGATATTGTCAAGGAGGCAGATCAGGGGCTGAGCCAGCACAAGCCAAGCACAGCCCTGGCCAATCCTGAATTGAATCAATGCATCTCTATGAGGAAAGTTTAGTGTCTGCATGTAGAGGATGAAAACACTGAATGGCAGTGTTGCACACTGTGCAGCACTGCCACAGGAAGCACCTCCAGCAGCCATCTAAGGAGTGGCATGGCCAGTGGAGTTATCCCTAGGATGTAATGTAAACAATGCATCTTATCTGAAAATACACTGTTTACTGCAAGAAGCCTGAAGGGAATGATTATACTCACCAGAACAAATACAACCCAAAAAAAAAACAAATCACACCCACATCCATTATATTATGCTGTGTGTGTAGCACATGCAGTGTCTGTGTATTGTATGCAGTGTGTGTAATGAATGTATTGCGTGTGTGTTTAGTGGATGCTGTGTGTGTGTGTATGCATATATAGTGGATGCAGAGAGTGTGTGTGTGTTTCTATTTCTGTTTCTTACACCTCCCTTTGTGTATATCTTTTCCCCTACCCAGCACCTATGTGTCTCTTCCCCCCAGCACCTTGTCTCTTTCTCCTCCCATCTCCTCTGTGTCTCTTTGTCTCCCCTTATCCCATGTCTGTCTCTTTAAGCCCTTTCCCAGCCCCTCTTAATCCCCCCAAGCCGCTATCTGACTCCCTTATCCCTTCTCCGGCCAATCTCCTTGTGTGTCCCCAGCCACTTTGTTTCTGCTTGTGTCGGAGTCCCCTCAGCCACTTTGTTTCTGCTTGTGTCGGTGTCCCCTCAGCCACTTTGTTTCTGCTTGTGTCGGTGTCCCCTCAGCCACTTTGTGTCTGCTTGTGTCCTCTCAGCCCCTTTGTGTCTGCTTGTGTCCCTTTAACCCTTTTGTGTCTGTTTGTGTCCCCTCAGCCCCTCTGGGTGTCTCGCTCCCCAGTCCTTGTCTGTTTCTGCTCTCCCAATCCTTGTCTGTTTTTGTCCCCTCTTGTCTGTGTCTGTACCCTCCAGCCCTTGTCTGTTTCTGTACCCCTCAGCCCTTGTCTGCTTCTGTCCCTCTGTGTCTATTTCTGTACCTTCCAGCCTTGGTCTGTTTCTTTTTTTTTTTTTATTCTTTCTTTTTGGGCACGATAGGTAAGGCAAGCATAATACAACCTGATGGCTTACGCAGAAGCCTCAATATAAAATATCAAATTTATAAACATAAGAATTGGCATCAGCCCATATGACAAATCGTTTTATACATTCTGAACAACTTGCCCCCCATCGAGGATTTTTTGTTTTTGTACAGCTATGTTATCGAATTACTGTATGCTCGTAGAAAATAGGCATAGCAAGAGTAACATGACCGCGTGGCTTGCGCAGAAGCCACTGTGCAAAAGGTCAGAGTTGAGTATATAATATTCGATATCAGCCCAAACGCTAAGCCTCAGCATGTAGGTCGTTCAACCTGCCTCCCCTCTAGGATTCGTAAGGAATAATCAGGCTGCATATCTTATAAAGGAGCCCTGTCTCTATCTACGTGAGGCTGTACTGTAGGCATCTTCAATGCCCAATCATTATACTCATGCCTGAGTGATGAAATTCGATATTGACAACATAGCCTATAACATAAGAGACGAAAGAATATAGAACAAGAATAGCACCCTTGTGGATCAAGGGCATAGCAAGAACAAGGAAAGGTAAAAACCTAAAGAAGAGAAAAAGAGTTGAAGAAGGGAAGGTGAAGTAGAAGGAAGAGAAAGATACGAGGATAGAAGTTGGGAGGGGAAGGGGGGGGGTGCGTGAGGCTGAAGCGACTCAGTCCTGCAATGGCCCCATAGGGCCAAATCCCAAATCAAACTGGAGATCTCCCCCGTCAATCGTTACTGGAGCCCATAACGCTATTGTCACAGGGTGCCAATGTCCTCTGGAAGGCCAAGGTTGTACCTCTCATTCTAGCGGACAGATCGTCCATGATTCTGCTTTCCTTTATCCTAGAGATCACCCCCCCAAACTCCGGGCCTTCAGGTGAGGCCTTGGTCTGTTTCTATCTGCCATGGCTGTTTCTGCCCCCCCCCCCCCTCCCACCATGTCTGTTTCTCTACTCCCCCCCGCCCTTTTCTGTTTCTGTCCCCCACGTCTGTCTTTGTATCCCCAATCCTTGTCTGTTTCTGTCTCCCCTGTGTATGTTCCTGTAATCCCCCAGTCCTTGTCTGTTTCTGTCCCCCACGTCTGTCTTTGTTTCCCCAATCCTTGTCTGTTTCTGTCTCCCCTGTGTATGTTCCTGTCATCCCCCAGTCCTTGTCTGTTTCTGTCCCCATGTCTGTCTTTGTACCTCCATCCCTTGTCTGTTTCTGTCCCCTCAAGTCTGTTTCTGTAACCCCCAAGCCCTTGTCTGTTTCTGTCCCAATGTCTGTTTTTGCACCGCCAGCCCTTGTCTGTTTCTGTCCCCCATGTCTGTTTTTGCACCCCAGCCCTTGTCTGTTCATATCCCCCATGACATGTATGTTTCTGTACCCCCCAGCCCTGGTCTGTTTCTGCCTCCCCGTCATCCCTTGTCTGTTTAAGTGTCCCCCCCCCCATGTGTGTTTCAGCCTCCCCTCCCCAGCCATTGTCTGTTTCTGTCCCCGTCTGTGCCAGCTTACCTCCCTCCCTCTTGTAGAGCAGCCGAGCCTGACAGGAAGAAGTTTGGCGCTTCCTGTCAGACCGGGATGAAGGAAACAAGTACCTATTCCCCGGTCCGCGGATTGGCCATGCTACATGCCAAAGCCAGCAGGACGAGAGAACTGTCGCACGGCGGCACTGGATTAAGGTTATAAGAACTTAATTTATAAAAAGGCTTTTTTTAAGGAGGGGTTGGCCTAAAAGAGGGCCCAATATTATTATTATTGCCATTTATATAGCGCCAACAGATTACATAGCGCTTTACAATATTATGAGAGGGGGGATGTAACTATAAATAGGACAATTACAAGAAAACTTACAGGAACGAACTTTGAAGAGGACCCTGCTCAAACAAGCTTACAATCTGTATATGGCATCACTCAAATAGAAAAAAGGGCTAGAGTAACCCTTTAAGGTGAAACGGAGTAACAAATCTTCTGATAACTCTACAGTGCTCATAAATTAATATCCCTAAATAAATTAATACCCCTAGAAGATTTTGTTAACGTTATAAAGTGTTAATGTGTTAAAACTTCAGGGGGCGGGGCTTGCCTGCCATGCTGTGAGGAAGCACAAGGTTGCAGCTCTCTTAAACCAACCAGGTTTTTTCTGTGTTTACACAAACATACCTGATTTGAACTCCACATATCAAGGCAATCCTGTCTGAGGAATCTCTGGGCAACACAGAGATAGAACTCCAGCAGCCCTACCTCAATTGTTTGCAGCCTACTAGCTGGCTCGGTGCAGGAGAGATGGCCGCTCTCCTGTAACCAGCATAGCTTGGGGATCCCATCTGCCACCCTCGTTCCCCCCACTCTGGACCGGTGGGGGTTATCCCGGTCCCCACTGGGGAAGACTATAGAACTTTCCTGCCAAAGCAAAGCGAGTGACTAAGATGGCGGGGGTGATGGAACTCCCTCTCCAACAAGCAGACCCAGTGGGTGATAACTGGAAGGAATCCTTCCTAACCCAATATGACACGCTATGCAGGCAGTTTTGGCAACCTATTTACAACTGCACTACTGTGACGGATGGAGTCTTGGTCTTGGAGGCTGCTCCAGCGCACTGCTCTCATTCTGGGCTGGGAACCCAGAAGGAGTCACGTCCGACCCACAGTCCCCATACCCGGCAGGTTCCACGTATGTCCGAGTCCACTCGGGTCCAAGATGCTGCTACCACGAGTAGGAGGATCTGTGGATATCGGGAATGGGATCCTGTTCTGGCCTGGGGTTGCAGACCTGCGGAGTTGGGGCGCTGCAGTCCAGGCTTAGGTCATCTAATCAACAATCTACCAGCGTTTTCATATTTGGTGGGAGAGAGAGCCGCTGCCAAGCATGAACATGGAGTGGACTTTGCATCATGGTTAGCATGTGGCATAGGCTAACTGCACACCCAAATCTTGTTATGCCGGATTATGGAACTCCGTTCCTTGGATCCACGAGGTTCCATCCATCCTTTTCTCTTTATTTAGTACTCAGTGGTAACATTCTAATAATTGTTTCACCTGCTCACACCCACAGTTAGTATCTGTATCAACATGACCCTACTCATAGGTAGTCCTCTGTATGCTCAGTATGTTTTAATTGTTTTAATACTTAGTCTGAACACTTTATGTCAATACAGCCCAATGAATTGAAAAGCTTAGATTCTGTCTAGTGCTTTACCTTAATAGCCTTGTCTGATAAGAGCATACTACCCCTCTTGTATTTTGCATGTACTTATTATACCTGCTCATACCCTCTGTAACGGACCGTTTTGCACACAAGAGGTTAAAAACCGTTTAGGCGATATTCCCCTTTCAGATGCACAGGCAGCTACTGCAAGCACCAATCTCCCGAACTGCAAACTACACGAATTCACCAACTCCCGAACAGGAAACAGCCGAACAGGAAAAGCATTCAATCAGCTTACACTCCTGGCAATCAGCATACAATCCAATTCCCCCAATAACGAGACGACACTTCGTTTTGAGGGTCAAGCAGAATCTGGTTTACTGGGGCTACCTACCCGGCTTTTATGCAGGTCTCCCACCTGGTGGACACTCCCTTTGGGGACCAGATGGAAGACTGGGACACAAAGGGTAAAAGGACCAATCACAGACTTACACATTTCAACAATCCCACCTCTCTGTCCTGAAGATAATTGGGAAGTAATCCAATTATCTCCAAGGACAGAGGCAAAACTCCATTACACACAGTTTCAGTAAAAGACATTACCCTATCACATAAAACATACACATTCTACATATCCCCAGATAGCTTAGATCACATTATTACCGAATGGCGCTCAGATCCCGTACGTACAGTTCAATCACCATGGAGCCAAAGTCTTTCCCATAGTCTTTCACACGAATAGGCTCCATGGCATGGCTATCTGGGGTGATGCTGTTCATACGGTTAAACTACCGAATTAACAGTCATTCGGTTCCACTACCGAATGCAGAGGTAAGGAGGCTGGCGGCTCAGCGGTGTTCGCGCAAATAAGTAAATGTTTTCAGTTTCATAGTTTGGGCGTTGAACACCGCTGGCCGTTCGGGAGTTAAAATGGCCGAGGCCACGTGTTCGGCAAACGAACAAAGTCCACCCAGCGTTTGTCAATTAAGCTGCAGTTAACCGCAGCTTCTGGGCGGTCAATTGACAGCACACTCCAGTTCCCAGGTGGTCGATTGTTCAGTACTTTGTTCAGTAGATTGAATCTACTGAACACCCCGGCAGAAAGGCACGAATATGCCTTTCTGCAGGGAAAAGAGAAGGTTTTAAATGCCGGGCCATAGTCTAAAGGGATAAAAAGAGGGGGGGAAGGGCTGCGCTAGAGAGTAATAATACAGTATAAACCAGACCAAATGGTCACAATCTGATGGTAATGGTAAGCGTAAGTCTCTAGAAACAAGTGTAGGAAAATATCTATGAAAAGAGTCTTTGTAGATGATAAAAAATACAGTATAAAAATAAAAATAGATATTAAAAGTCTCACTGATATAACTTGGTGGGATATCTATACAGTCCTCAGGAGTTGATCCGTCCGGGTAGTAGGATAATCCGTATATGTGGAGACAAAATAGGAAACACGACAAACTGCCAATGGTGAAGTATTGCGGCTCCAAGGATAAAATGAAGAGTAAAAAATAGGATAATACACTCACATTTGCAGGAGCTTTGGACCAGCTCTAGACTTTTGGGCGTTGCAGCGGTATGATCCCCGCTACCAGGATAAACTGGAGGAATCGTCCGTCAATCCAACCTTGGTACTCCGAAATGTATGGGAAACAACAATAGTGCTCTCAGTAGGAAAAGTAAGTAGAAATACAATAAATAAAATATACTTACAAGTATAGAGCAGGAAATACTGCTCTATTAATAAAGCGCTGGTGGAATAATCCCCACCTAGGATTTCTTTGACTCAGGATACGAGTGATAAAAGATAAAAAATAATAAGATAAAATAAAAATAGGAAATATAAAAATATAAAAAAATATATAAAATATAAAAATATAAAAATGCCAGGAATAATAAAATTGTATATGAGATAAAATAAAGTAGGAGTTGGTCCTATAAAAAAGGTAACCAAAATCACTTTTATTATTAAAATACACAATGTAAAACCATTGACGCGTTATCAAAATGGTAATATGATAGTCTAAAGGGAGCAAGCGAGCAACCAGGCTCCTCCAGTGGCGAGGCTGGTTCCGCCACACCCTCAGACAGTATATTTATTAACCTGACCTTACTCACCGGCAGTCCCCTGTATGTTCAGCATTTTTTATTTTTTTTAACTGTTTTAACACTTTGCCTGCACTCTTCATGTTTATACTGCCTAGTGAATTTAATAGCTTGGATTCTGTCAAGTACATCACCATAACAGCCGAGGTTGATAAGAGTATACTACCCCTCTTGTAATTTGCATACCAGTTTTCATTCGGTTATATATTTAAAAAAAACATGTGCTGTTATTTTAATTGCCGCACTGTTATCAAAGTTTTTGCTAATCTTGCTCTTGGGGCGTGCGCACAAATAAATAAAGATTGAGAGAAAAAAAAAAAGGACACTCCAGTGCTATAAATACACCATATTTTTCCATGTACAAGACTAAGTCTAAAATTGGCGGGTCTAAGTATTGTCTTATACATGGAATGTCACAGCAGGGGTTAAAAAAAAAAACCACACACTTGTGCGCGGGTCCTAAGTTAAGATGGCGCCTGCTGCATTTCAGTGTGCCCACACACATACCTGGCCTCCCTCCGGTTAACGTCACAGAGTACCGTAGCCCAGGGGAGGCATGAGAATCAGAAGTGTGTTGTTCTCCCCAGAAGTCACCTCTAAAATATCAAAGTTGTTCTATTTGATGTTTAAAATATTGATTTCTTAATTTTGGGCTCATAAAGTAGGGGTTGTCTTATAAACTGAAAATAACTGTATTTGTAACATGTTATGTTTACCCTCCAAAAAAAAATTGTATTTCATAAAGATAGATTCTTTATGAAAGACTCATTTTGACTGTGTTAAGCCAGTCAAGAAATTTACAGAGACAAAGTAGGGACTTATTTGTATTTATTTTTCTTTTGCGTCTGACTTAGAGTCCAAGTGTCAATACTGACCATCGTCACCAATGACAGCTGCAGGGAATTGGCTAAGACTATGAAGGATCCCAGTCTCACAGGATTCTCCAATGACCTTAATGCCGCACATCGCAAGAATACAGCAGTTACATCGGATCAGACCGAACAAGATGGTTGTGCCTGCAAGGGACAAATGCAGGCAATTCTCACCTGTACCTGCCCCCCCACCCCCCTCGGTCACCAGAACCTTAGCGGCAATGTCCCAGTCAGGGGTCTTCTGCCGGGGGGGAGGAAATAGTAGAAGCAACAGAAAGAGGGGAATAGGCCTCCTTGACATGGGGGAGCCTGCCAGCAGGCCACAGGTAATACCATCCTGAGAAACACCCAATCACAATATAAAATGTCAGTCCAAAAATGCTGCAGGGTGTTTTAGACAATTATAGGTCAGTTTATTGCAGATAATGTCAGGATAACTTGCTAATAAACCTTAAATTCTCATAGAATCAGAGACGCTTCTCCAGCATACAACCTGCTTCATCAGGAGACAGGCCCTCAACTGATACATTAGCCCACTGAGCTATGTCACTGGCCTTTTATATCTATCTATCTATCTATCTATAGTTCCAGGGGTAATAGGAGCACTCGGTGCTGCAACTCCCAAGTTAGGGGAGTGGCTTCAACAGATTTAAAAAAATCAAATCACAATAAGCAGCTATAACATTGACTTAGGAAATACACATAACACAGACAGAGCCGACTCCCAGGCACTGCATGAACATGTATTTAATAAAAGTTCACAGAACTGAATTTAGGAGAACACAAGATTACATGCAGAGCCATCAAAAGATTTCTGTAAGGTGTCATTAAAGAAACTGATCCCTTCTCACACTTGCACAGTGATTTCAAGCATACACTGTCCAATGAAAACAAACATTTCGCCACTCGCAAGACTCTTGCAGAATTTTGTGTTCCGGAAATGCAAAAAGTAGTCCAAAAAAAAGGGGGTTTTCATAATTTATTTTGCTCTTCAGTTTTCTGATTGTTAACCAGGTCCTTGAAACCTAGCTTCTCCAATGGTTCCTTTGCCATTAACTGCCTGAAAGAAAATTACAATACATACACCATTAGTATATAATACAATTCACATGAAGAAATAGAAGCTTTAAAAAAAAAAAAATCTAACAAATTAAAGGGAAATGCCATAAACAGTGTGTCTATAGTGTATTTTTTAAAGGATACTATAGTCATTGAAACAACTTCAGCTTAATAAATCAGGTTTAGTATAAAGATAGTGTATAGTACACCAATCTATCTATATACATTGACACATTCCTAGTCATTAAAACGACAGCAGAATTAGAAAAGAAAAAACAACCCACTTCCCATTACTTGCAAGCAGCCTACTCCCAACACAGCAAGTAGGCCCAAATTCAATAATACCTGAATCTCCAGTAGTCTTCTGTTAGTGGTATGTGTGGACTGCAAACATCCTCAGCATTATGGCATGACTTGTCTAGAGGGTAAGGCGGTTTGTTTGTGCTGTCAGGATGGCCTAATCTAATGCAAATCTCTACCCACTAAGATGTCCATAGTATCTAGAATAAGTACAACCCTTAGCCCACACTAATTTCACCAGAAGGAGAGATACATTTTTATTTTATTTTACAAGCCATTAGCCTTTATTATACATGCAGAGGAAACAGTGGTGACAGGTCAGAGCTTGGGATCCAGATTTGGTCCCACTGCTGCAGTGTCCATCCTTTCTTTGTACCACCAAGGAACCCCCAGTAACTTATCTAGCCATCTGGTATCTCAGCACTACTTGCCTCTGTCAACTACTGGATGAAGTGAAAAATATCCCTACCGACCTCACATATCTAAAAACAGATTACAACATGTACAGATTTCTTGTCTGAAGCCTTTGCAAGCCCTCCTCCTTCTTCCCCAGCTCAGACTTTTTGTGGCTGTTAAATTATAGAATTTCCGATGCAGTTCTTTGCAAGGCAGGTGCTCTAGGCAATCCTGCCTCTTGGATTTAGTTAAACTGAGCTAAACAAACCAGGAAGTAACAGAACCTGTTGTCTGCTAGAAAGCCTGAGTTTGTAACAAAGTTTATTTACATATATAAAAACAAACAAAAATAATTTCTATAAAAATCTGCACTTAAAAAAACCAAAAAAAAAATGAAAAAGGGAATACATTCTTCACACACAAAGCATTTCAGCAAGCTAAAGTGCTTTAGGGGTCCATTGCATCCCTTTAAAGAAAACAAAAATGCAAAGTTTCAATCGTCCAAGCAACCGTTCTCATTTGTGTGTATACATAAATGTTATGCATTCGGCCTTCCATATCTATTTCAGTGGACAGTTTGGCCCTCCAGAACAAATGTGTCTGACACCCCTGGGTTATGGTCAGGTCCGGTGAAAGGATTTCTGCTGCCCTAGAGCCGCTCGCCCAGCGCTGCGGCCCAAGAAAGAGGCAGCCCACCAGGAAATATCCCGGTGGGCGCCTCGAGCAGGATGGCGCTTTAGGCAAATGCCTAGTTTACCTAACGGTTGCACTGGCCCAGGTTATGTTGCTTGGAGCGTTCCTTTAGCATTAGGACTACCAAAACGTATTCTTAACGTTATAGTGTCCTAACTACGGAGGTGTCTGTTTACAATTACTTTTTTAATGATTTATTCGCATTGTAGGTCACTTTTTTGCGGTCCCGGCCTTCTTGGCTGACATTAATCAATCTCAATATAAGCCAAGCCAATGTTTCCCCACAGAAAAGCATGTGGGGGCTAGTGCGCATGCGTGGCAAAAAACAAAAAACCCACTGCATTGCGCCTATCATATGTTCTCTGGTAGCAGCATTTGACAGAGAACAGTCTGACTCTGTTCTCACTGGGGAAGCCCCTTTAGTGGCTGTTAGAGGTGTGTTAACCATGCAATCACAACATTGCTCTATCTACTAAAAGGCAATGTTTAGATTACAGCAGGAGTGCCCAAAAGGAACATCCCCCTTATGGTTTAAAACTACAACTTCCATGATGCTCTGTCATTCTAAAGACATGCAAAACATCATGGGAGTTGTAGTTCTGTAACATCTGGGGAGCTTCCTTTTGGGCACCACTGGATTACAGGGTTAAAACTAAATGGCCACTGCACCCAGACCACTTCATTGAGATAAAGTGGTCAATTTGCATTTAGTGGCCCTTTAAAGGGACTCTCCAGGCACCCAGACACCTTCTGCCCATTGGAGTGGTCTGGGTGCCAACTCCCACTACCCTTAACCCTGCAAGTGTAATTATTGTAGTTTTTACAAACTGCAATATTTACATTGCAGGGTCAAGCCCTCCTCTAGTGGCTGTCTACTAGACAGCCACTAGAGGGACTTCAGTGTTCATAGAACACGAAAAAGTGTTTTAAGCGACGCTGGACATCCTCACGGTATGTGAGGACTTCCAGCGTCGCCAAAATCCCGATAGGAAAGCATTGAATAATGCTTTTCTATGAGGAGGTCTAATGAGCGTACGCGGCCATTGCCGCGCATGTGCATTAGGTCTCCCCCGCTGGCTGACGTCGGCGGGGGAGGAGAGTAGGCGGAGCCTGACCCAGCGCCAAGGGACATCGGCGCTGGACTCCGGTAAGTCACTGAAGGGGTATTAACCCCTTTAGCAACTTGGGATGGGGGGTGGGAGGGAGAGGGGCACTCCAGGGTCCTGCAGTACCAGGAAAACGAATATGTTTTCCTGGCACTGGAAAATACCTTTAAGTATAATCCATTGCTAAATGAATACGATTTATCAGTTTAAGATTTATCATATCTTAAGAGACTTTTGTCATTGTTAAAGGGTTGGTGGGGCCCTACTTCTCAGTTGCAAGAAGTTTTCTCCGTCCAATGACCCTGGTCACATGCACCAACCTACCTTTCCATTCTACATTCCAAATATTCCTTAGATGCCTCCCGGCAGGGGCCACTCTGATATGTGTTCTCTCTCAAACACCTCATGAACTTCTCTTTGAAAGGTTTACATTCACCTGAAAAAGAATACAGCCAAAATTACCGGTATTTGTAAATTACTAGAACAGCAGGAGGGTGACAGATTTAATTGGTATTAGATTCTCTTTTAGGATGCAGAGAGGACATTTGACAGGCTTGAGTGGCCCTTCTTGCTTTAGGTGCTCTCTCGTTGTTGCAGCATTGGAGCCAATGTACACTTCTTGAAGGATTTAAAGCAGCCCTATCATTTTCTCTCTTTTGGTTATGCCCTCTGTATCTACCCCATGCCTTTATTTATACTTCTGATCTTTTCTTCCTTGTGCCAGATCTCAATATGTGGGTGCAGTTATTGTGTTCCTTCCTTCCTACTTTCCCTGACCTCATGCATGCTTCAGTGTTTCTGTAAAAGGCATTTGATACCAATTTGAACAATGTTTTATTGAAAGTGCTATTAGAATATGTCCTTGACTGCCATGTGACCTCTATGTGAAGTGCATTAGGTTTGACATTGCCCCCCTCACTTTATACACCGCTTTGGTGTTTTAAACATTTCAATGTTATAAAATATATATTATTTGTTAAAGTACTGTATTTTTAGTTAAGGGAGAATTTCTCATGCAGCTGAAAAACCAAGTTTAAATACTCTGGAGCCACAGGATAATTACATACATAACCTGTATCATTTCATGGTGCTTATATGAAGGATCTTTCTGTATATGATCTAAATAGCATTCAGATATTACTTCTAGCATGGAGATAGATCTTAAAGAGAGGTATTATTGGGTTACATGGCATTTTAGCTGTTCTGACACCATGTGGAGGCTGGACCTGGCACAGACATCATCATCGCTGTGGACAACAACTCCCATGACCCCCAAACACTTGGCTGAGCATCACAGCAGACTGAGAGATCTCCCAAACCAGGGGTGAATGGTATACCCATCTATATTAACTATATATATATATATTAACCTAGTAAGTAACATTGTAATAGCTCATAGCAGTGACAGCACACCCAGGAAATCACACTCACAGGATGAGACAGACACAGATCAACCCACCATAATGATCTAATGGGAAAGAGCCTTTTTCTGGAGGTCGAGGTTTGAATGTTTTGCTCCCGAAGTTCATAGCAGTCGACATGTTTGCAGCAGCTGCCACTTCCTACTTGGCTGTGATAGCACATAATCATGTGACTGGAGAGGTCACATGATTACAGATTGGGGTGGGAATAGGAAAGTGCTCTGTGTGCTGATCATTCACTGTGTGCAGCTGGATGAGTGACCTACTGCAGTGAATATGATGTAGAAGTTAGCTTATTCTTATTTTATTATTTATATAGCGCCATCAAATTCCGTAGCGCTGTACAATTCGGCCAGCTTCTTATTCATTGGCTGAAGTTAGCTTCTTCTTATTATTTTATTATTATTTATATAGCACCATCAAATTCCGTAGCGCTGTACTATTCGGCCAGCTTCTTATTCGTTGGCTGAAGTTAGCTTCTTCTTATTATTTTATTATTATTTATATAGCACCATCAAATTCCGTAGCACTGTACAATTTGGCCAGCTTCTTATTCGTTGGCTAAAGTTAGCTTCTTCTTCTTATTTTATTATTATTTATATAGCACCATCAAATTCCGTAGCGCTGTACTATTCGGCCAGCTTCTTATTCGTTGGCTGAAGTTAGCTTCTTCTTATTATTTTATTATTATTTATATAGCGCCATCAAATTCCGTAGCGCTGTACTATTCGGCCAGCTTCTTATTCGTTGGCTGAAGTTAGCTTCTTCTTCTTATTTTATTATTATTTATATAGCACCATCAAATTCCGTAGCGCTGTACAATTTGGCCAGCTTCTTCTTCGCAGGCTGAAGTTAGCTTCTTCTTATTTTATTCTTATTTTATTATTTATATAGCACCATCAAATTCCGTAGCGCTGTACAATTAGGCCAGCTTCTTATTCGCAGGCTGAAGTTAGCTTCTTATCTTATTCTGGGATAAAAAAATTGCTTCTTATTCATCTAACTTTTTATTCATACAAAATGTATGGAAATATCATGAACTGTGCAATATACATATTACTTGATAAATACAGTGTTCATATACAAACCATATTTCTACACATTTACGATATAATGAAAACAATAAAAAGAATAATCAATGTTATTAGCTACATAAATTAGGTTGGCTCATTCAAATTGGCTCTTGTTTATGTAAAGTAGTACATTGTATCTTCCACCTTTAAAATAAATAAATAACACATTTGCCACTTAAAGGGGGCATCAAGATGCCACCTTCAAATCAATGGCATTTAAACTAAATCCATCTTGGCCATGTTGACATTAAACACTCAACCAGCTCAATGAAGTGGTCTGTGTGCCAGGTCCGCCTAGAGAAACTGCTATGTTTCACTGAGGGTTAATCCAGCCTCTAGTGGCTGTCTCACTGACAGCCACTAGAGGCCGCTTCCACCATTCTCACTGTGAAAATCACAGTGAGAAGACGCTGGACATCCATAGGAAAGCATGCGCATTCGGCTCCACTCCACATGGCGCTCAGCATGACACATCGTGCGCCCCCCTCCCCCCTGCCCTGCCACGACAGGCAAAACATCAGGGAAAGAGGCAAGTGAGGAGAGCCTTTTACTGGACGTCCGGCTCTGTGAGTGCTGCGTGGGACGAGGATTGCATAGGTAGGTAGAATTCACACTTTTACCGATTTCAGGAAGGGGGTAAGGTATATTGAGTAAGGGGGGGGGGGGGAGTTGGCAAGGGGGGAGATATTGAGTAAGGGGGGAGGTTGACAAGGGGACTGGAGATATTAAGGAAGGGGGAGGCAAGGGGCGGAGAGATATGGATGAAAGCGGTGAGGTTGGCAAGGGGAGGAGTGATATGGATTAAAGGGGGGTGGCAAGAAGGAGAGAGATATGGAAAGGGGAGAAGGAGGCATGGATGCAAGAGAGACACTGGTGGTGAGGAATATGGATGGAAGGGAGACAAAAGGGGGGATTGAAGGTGGGGAATTTGAATAAAAGGTAGGATAGACATGGAAGGGGGAGAGAGATATGGATAGAAAAGGATGGATGGAAGGGGGGAGCGAGATGGAAGATAGGGGAACAGAGAATGAAAGTGGATGGGAGGGGAAGAAACATGGGAGGGGGCAGAAGTGAGCTGAGAGTGCAGTCACATTTTACCATGCCTGGAGAATGAAGAGGGACTAGGGAGCCAGCGGAGTGGAAATGCGGCTACACCTATGGTTTGATACCTTGAGACTGCAGTTGGCATAGGGACTGAGTGTCAGGATCGGGACAGGGATCCAACACGCAGAGTACAAACAGGTGGTAGGTACGTATACCGGACCTTAGAATGGCCGGACTAACGTAAGGAGTAAGTAGAGAATGGTCTAGGAACAAGCCGAGGTCGAGGGAACGAGAGGACAGGTAAGCGAGAGACAAGCCGAGTCAAAGGGTAACAGAGATAAACAGGGTAGTACAAACAAGCCGGGTCAGAACCAAAGAGACAACTAGAATACAAGAGCACTGAGTGACTAGACAGGCTAGAACCACGACAGGGCAATGAGCAGATGCCGAAAGCCTTACTTTATACCTTGATTCTAGAGGGTAATCACGCCCCCGACGAGTCCTGATTAGTGCTCGGGACTTGACTGACAGGTCGACCCGGGTTGGCGTCATGACGTCGACTACTGAGCGTCGCGTCATATAAGGAAGTGGATCCCTCGCGGTCGGCTTGTAAATGGCCGAGAGAACCGCGAGGAATGGAAGAAACAACCCCTCTGGGAGGATAAACGTCTAAGTCTCTCACCTCCTCTGAGGTAGAGACTACAGGTACCCTGACAGTACCCCCCCTCTCAGAAACGCCCACCGGGCGGAAGGAACCGGGACGAGATGGAAAACGGGAGTGAAAAGCCCTGCGGAGGCGAGGAGCATGTACATCCTCCTGAGGTACCCAAGTCCTCTCCTCAGGACCATATCCCTTCCAGTCAATAAGATATTGTAACTTCCCCCGGGAGATTCGAGAATCGATGATGGAGTTGATTTCATACTCCTCCTGACCCTCAACCTGAACAGAGCGAGGAGAGGATATAGTGGAGGAAAATCTGTTACAGACTAGCGGTTTCAGTAAAGAAACATGAAAGGAGTTAGGAATGCGTAAGGCAGCTGGAAGAGCTAGGCGATACGCAACTGGGTTAATTCGAGTCAGAACCCTGTAAGGGCCAATGTAACGAGGAGCGAATTTCATAGAAGGAACCTTCAAACGAATGTTTCTAGTACTCAACCATACCCTATCACCTGGAACAAAAACCGGAGCCGCCCTTCTGTGCTTATCAGCGTGTTTCTTGAACAACATGGAATTATGTAAGAGAATTTGTCGAGTCTGATCCCACAACTTCCTCAAATTGGCAACATGAACATCAACCGACGGTACCCCTTGGGAAGGAGAAACCGAGGGAAGAATGGAAGGATGAAAGCCATAATTCATGAAGAAGGGGCTGGAACAAGTAGAATCACAAACAAGATTATTGTGTGCAAACTCCGCCCAAGGAATCAAACCGACCCAATCGTCCTGGTGTTCAGAAACAAAACAACGCAAATATTGTTCAATCTTTTGATTGGTACGTTCAGCAGCTCCGTTAGACTGAGGGTGATAGGCAGAAGAAAAATTCAATTTGATGCCTAGTTGAGAACAGAAGGATCTCCAAAAACGTGAAACAAATTGGGAACCTCTATCGGAAACAATTTCGGAAGGTATCCCATGTAAGCGAAAAATCTCTCTCGCGAATATCTCCGCCAATTCAGGAGAAGTCGGGAGTTTAGTTAAGGGCACGAAATGAGCCATCTTAGTAAACCTATCAACCACCGTGAGGATCACAGTCTGTTTTTTAGAAACAGGCAAATCTACAATGAAGTCCATAGCCAAACAGGACCATGGTCTCTCTGGAATGTTCAAGGGATGTAACAACCCACATGGAAGCGTATGAGGTTGCTTAGTCTTCATACAGACCTCACATGCTCCGATGAAATCCCTAATATCCTTCCGTAAAGAAGGCCACCAGAAATCTTTAGAGATCAAGGAACATGTCTTGCGAATACCCGGATGCCCAGCCGCCTTACTGTTGTGAAAACACTGTAAGAGTTCCAGTTGGAGTTCAGGAGGAACGAAATGCCTTGCCCCAGGAGTCTGTCTAGGCGCCAGATGCTGCAACTTCATGATCTGACCAAGCAACGGAGAGTGAATCTTAAGACTCGTGTTGGCGATAATATTGCACCTGGGTACTATAGAAGACAAAACCGGCTCAGATATCGCAGAAGGTTCATATTGTCGAGACAAAGCATCGGCTTTAGAATTCTTAGAACCAGGTCTATAAGTGAGCACGTAATTGAAATGTGTGAGGAATAAAGACCAACGAGCTTGCCTGGAGGACAAGCGCTTGGCCTCCCCAATATAGGACAGGTTCTTGTGGTCTGTCAAAATAGTAACAGGATGTAAGGTGCCCTCCAATAAATGTCTCCACTCCTTTAAAGCCATGATAACTGCTAGTAGTTCCCTGTCACCAATGTCATATCTGCTCTCAGGGCCTGATAGTTTCTTGGAAAAAAAACACATGGATGTAAGGGCTTATCCACACCTAACCTTTGGGACAGGATAGCACCTATACCTGTCTCTGAGGCGTCTACCTCGAGTAGGAAAGGCAGAGTCGTATCAGGGTGAACTAAAATTGGTGCAGAAGCAAACAGTTCCTTGAGTGTTTTGAAGGCAAGAAGGGCTTCAGTAGACCAGTTCTTAGTGTCAGCCCCCTGTCTGGTCATATTGGTAATAGGAGCTATAATTGAAGAGTAACCCTTAATGAAGCGCCTATAATAGTTGGAGAATCCAATAAACCTCTGAATGGCCTTGAGGCCCCTGGGTAAAGGCCAATCCAAAATGGACTGGAGCTTATCCGGGTCCATCTTAAACCCTTCACCAGAAATCACATAACCAAGAAAGTTTATCTGGGATTGGTCAAAGCTGCATTTCTCCAATTTGCAGTACAGGCCATGTTGAAGAAGCTTGCGCAATACCCTTCTGACTTGTCTGTGGTGAGTCTCAATCTCTCTAGAGTGTATAAGTATATCATCCAGATATACAATAACGCAGTCATGTTGAAATTCACTAAGAACTTCATTGATCAGGTCCTGAAATACTGCCGGTGCATTACAGAGGCCAAAAGGCATTACTGTGTATTCATAGTGCCCATAACGGGTATTGAACGCCGTCATCCACTCGTGTCCCTGCTGAATTCTCACCAAGTTATACGCCCCTCTGAGATCTAACTTGGTGAAAATCTTGGAGCCTTTTAGACGATCAAAGAGCTCGGTAATCAAAGGAATTGGGTAGGCATTTCTAATGGTTATTTTGTTCAAACCTCGATAATCAATGCAAGGTCTTAGTGTACCATCCTTCTTTTTAACAAAAAAAAACCCAGCCCCGGCAGGAGAGGAGGATCTCCTAATGAATCCTTTTTCAAGGTTCTCACGAATATACTCCTCTAAGACTAAGTTCTCTTTAGTGGACAAAGGATATACATTACCCCTGGGGGGCATAGTACCAGGTAGTAGATTAATCTTACAATCAAAAGACCTGTGTGGAGGTAAAGTATCAGCATTCTTTTTGTCAAATACTGCCTTTAAATCCAGGTACAGGGGTGGTATTTGTACCTCTGTAGAGTAGGTAGAATTAATCGGTGTGTTAACTGCGCAAGGCGGTGACACTGTCCGTAAGCACCTGTCCTGACAACCCTGACCCCATGAGATTATCTCCCCTAATTCCCAATCAATAATAGGGTTATGTTTTTTTAACCAAGGGTACCCCAGGACTATGGGAACAGAAGGAGAAGAAATAAGCAATAAAGATATGTCTTCCTCGTGTAAGATACCAACAGTTAATTTAACGGGTATGGTTTCACGGAAAATAACAGGCTCAACTAAAGGTCTACCATCTATGGCCTCAACGGCCAAGGGTGTCTCCCTTAACTGGGATGGGATAGCGTGTTTGGTAACAAAAACTTGGTCGATAAAGCTCTCAGCAGCTCCGGAATCTATCAATGCCATAGTTTCTAGTACTCCCTTCTCCCAAGTTAAAGAAACGGGTAGCAGAAGCCTGTGATCCTTATAATTAAGATTAGAGGACAAAATAGAAACACCCAAGGCCTGTCCTCTAGAGAAACTTAGGTGCGAGCGTTTCCCGAGCGATTAGGACAATTTAGGCGTAAATGACCTCTGACTCCACAGTACATACACAACCCCTCCCTTCTCCTGTACTGTCTCTCCTCTTCTGAGAGGCGAGTATTGCCTATCTGCATAGGTTCTGGAAAAAGTGAGGTTGTGGATTCAGAACTTTGAAATGAAGGAGCTAGTTTAAAGGAAGGTCTACGGTTTCTCTCTCGAGTGTTCTGCCTCTCTCTTAAACGTTCGTCAATGCGAGAAATAAAAGAAATTAAATCCTCCAAATTTTCAGGAAGCTCTCTAGTAGCAACCTCGTCAAGGATTATGTCTGATAACCCGTTTAAAAATATATCTATACAAAGACGGCTCCGTCAAAAACACCCCCACAGGTATTGCGCAGGTCTTCACAGACTACTACGAGCAGCTCTATAACCACACACCCAGGGACCCCATGGAACAAGAGGAAGCGGACTCACAACTGAGAACCTTCCTGGACAACCTGGACCTACCAAAACTCCCGACAGCTGCAGCTATGCAACTCAACGACGACATCACAGTAGAAGATATAGACAGGGCAATATCAGGCCTCAAAGGCAATAAAGCCCCGGGCCCGGACGGCTTTGACGGGGCATACTATAAGACATACAGAGAAGAACTAGCACACCCTGAGGCGGGACATGGAGAAATGGATAGATAAACCCATATCCTGGATAGGCCGTATTCATGCTATCAAAATGAACATACTACCCCGTATCCTGTTCCTTTTCCAAGCACTACCTGTTAAACTCCTTAAATCAGATTTAGCCCCACTGCAAAAGGCCATAGGGGAATTCGTGTGGCAAAACCGACGCCATAGAATATCCCGAAATATATTATACAGGCAGAAACAGAGGGGGGGGTTAGGATTGCCACATTTATATTTTTATTATTTGGCGGCACAGCTCGCACAGGTGGCTATGTGGCACGCGCCCCTAGACATGAGGAGATGGGTAGATCTGGAGTCCCTCCTTACTGGCCCCGACCTGCCCCAATATCACATGTGGGTATCTAGGGATGAAAGACCCATCCTGAGAACCGACTGCCCCGCAATACTGAACTCCCTACGAATCTGGGACCTATCGGCACACAAATACAAATTGGCATCATCACCATCCCCATTAACACCCCTGTTGAGAAATAGGGCCTTCCCCCCTGGTATGGCACCCAGAGAGTTCGCAAATCTCGAAAACTTGGGACTACAAAGAATATGTCATATGTTTCAAAATAACGAGGTCATATCATTCGAACACCTCAAACAGAAAGCACACCTTACACCAGCGGATTTTTTCCGCTACCTACAACTACGGGACTACATACAGCACCCCCAAATACAAAAAGCGGGCAAGGGTCCTCTGACCTTTTTTGAGAGAATGTGCCTTCGCGAAGCAACTCCACAGAGCCTAATATCCACGTTATATGGGCACATTAGCTCCGAAACTGAGGAATGGGGCACATTGACATACACAGACACATGGGAAAGGGAATTAGGAGAAGTACTGGAGGGGGTGGAATGGAGGGACATATGGGAGGCCAACAACTCAGTATCCATCAGCGTAACTCTTCAAGAACAATCCCTCAAAACAATGCTTAGATGGTACACCACCCCGGTCAAACTATTCCACATGAAACAAACTCCATCTGATGACTGTTGGAGGGGGTGTGGCCACAGGGGCACCTACCTCCACATGTGGTGGGAATGCCCTAAGGTACAAATTTTTTGGAAGCAAATATACAACATTATTGAGAAAATATTTCAGAGAGCCCCGGAGCTCAACCCTTGGACATACTTATTAAACAGACAAATAGACAACTGGACAAATAGGGAACTGAGGTTAATACAAAAACTGACGTTAGCAGCTAGGAGAGCCTTAGCTCAATCGTGGCTTAAGATAGATATGCCGCCAATTAAACGGGTCATATCCAATATTAAAGAAGTCTACCTGATGGACAACCTCACAGCTAGAGTTCGGGGTACCACGTCCAAATTTGAAAGGATGTGGGAACCTTGGGTAAATAGCGAGTACACCTGACCCACCCCAGACCACCCCACTGAGAAACAGGAAAAGGACTCGAGGCATAGCCGCACTCTGTACCACACCGGCGCACCACCCCCCCCCTTCTATACCTCCCTCTATCCCTTCATCTTCCTCTTAAATACTCCCCCCCCTCTTACTATCCTCTCCTCAACACTGTTCTCTACTCTTTCTTCTTTCCGTACACGGGAAGGGACACGAACGCAGAACTCACCACAAGGGATCACACAACAGACCTCCGACACTAGACGGGGATCACATTAACGAGCTTAGCAAAAAAGTCCCATCCCACATACTCTACATGACCATAAGCCACCACAGGCTGTTCATTATAGAAAGTTTGTTGAAATGCTCACCGCTGGTATTTTTTCTCCGAGTTATATAATAACGAAACTGAAAGATCACCGTTCCAACTAGTAACAAATTGTCATACCGAATGTAAAACGACATGTTGTTGTTATCATTGAGACTAACTCATCCTGTATGTCAAATGCCACTACTCTGACACGTATGGTATTGTAATTTTTTCAAAATGATCTTTCATACAAAAATAAAGTTTAAAAAAAAAAAAATATATATATATCTATATAAGCCTGTTCATTCCACTTAACCTCTGCCGCCAAGGATCTGAACTCTAGTGCATAATCCACAAGTGTTCGGTTTTCTTGTCTAAGGCGCAACAGTAATCTAGCTGCATTGACCTTTCTACCTGGAGGGTCAAAAGTTCTTCTGAAAGCAGCTACAAAGGCATTATAATTATATACTAACGGATTATCATTTTCCCACAATGGATTGGCCCATCTCAAAGCTTTCTCAACAAGTAATGTGATAATAAATCCAACCTTCGCCCTATCTGTAGGATAGGAGCGGGGTTGTAATTCGAAATGGATACCTATTTGGTTTAAGAAACCACGACACTTCTCTGGAGAACCACCATAACGTACAGGTGGAGTGATACGGGAAGAAGCACCTACAGTGGCTACCTCTAGACCTGAACTCACAGGAGAGATAGAAGTATTACGCATCTCCTCTGGTTGATTACTAGAACGAGATAGTAACGCCTGTAGTGCTAGAGCCATCTGGTCCATTCTGTGATCCATGGCGTCGAACCTAGAGTCAGAAGGACCAACCTGAGTGTTTGTACCTGCAGGATCCATTGGCCCTGTCGTAATGTCAGGATCGGGACAGGGATCCAACACGCAGAGTACAAACAGGTGGTAGGTACGTATACCGGACCTTAGAATGGCCGGACTAACGTAAGGAGTAAGTAGAGAATGGTCTAGGAACAAGCCGAGGTCGAGGGAACGAGAGGACAGGTAAGCGAGAGACTACTGAGCGTCGCGTCATATAAGGAAGTGGATCCCTCGCGGTCGGCTTGTAAATGGCCGAGAGAACCGCGAGGAACGGAAGAAACAACCCCTCTGGGAGGATAAACGTCTAAGTCTCTCACCTCCTCTGAGGTAGAGACTACAGGTACCCTGACACTGAGGTAGCGTGTGGAGTGGACATTCCAGACAGGGGCATTACTTCTAAGACAGTAAGTAACAAAGTGAAGCTTTTGAGTAGATGGTATGTATGTACCCAGGATTACATGTTGTGTGAGAATGAAACACATAATTTTAGTTTGTGTTTCTCTAAGATTCCCCAACTTTTATACAGGTCACAGATGACCAGTTACATGATTCTATCTACTCATCATTGGTTATTACTGTAATTCAAGGACAAACAAACACAGTTAGCCCCACCATACACTAGGAATGTGCATGGGGAAAATTTTCGGTTCGGCATTCCGAAATTCAGAATTTTCGCAATTCGGAACTTCGCCAACTTCGGAACTTCGGCACTTCAGCACTTCGGCACTTCGGCAGTTCGACACTTCGGAAATTCGGCACTTCAACACTTCGGAACTTCGGCACTTCAACACTTCGGAACTTCGGCACTTCAGCACTTCGGCACTTCGGCAGTTCGACACTTCGGAAATTCGGCACTTCAACACTTCGGAACTTCGGCAACTTCGGCACCTCGGAACTTCGACACTTCGGCAGTTCGACACTTCGGAAATTCGGCATCTTCGGAACTTCGTCACTTCAGCACTTCGGAACTTCGACACTTCGGAACTTAGGAATTTCGGGACTTCGGCACTTCTATTGCAGCCGCTTAGTAGATAACCCAGGGGGAAGGACCTAATGTCCTCCCCCCTGGCCCCCACCCCTGAGCGGCAGGTGGGGTCCCTAAATACTAATAAGGGGGACCTAATGTCCTCCCCCCTGGCCCCCACCCCTAAATAGTAATAGGGGAGGGACCTAATGTCCTCCCCCGGCCCCCACCTCTGAGAAGTGGGTGGGGGACCTACAGTAAAATAAGGGGGGACCTAATGTCCTCCCCCCTGGCCCCCACCCCTGAGCGGCGGGTGGGGGCCCTAAATCCTAAAAGGGGGGGACCTAAGGTCCTCCCCCTGGCCCCCACCCCTGAGCGGCGGGTGGGGGCCCTAAATACTAATAAAGGGGGGAACCTAATGTCCTCCCCCCTGGCCCCCACCCCTGAGTGGCGGGTGGGGGCCCTAAATACCAATGGGGGGGACCTATTGTCCTCCCCCCCGGCCCCCACCCCTGAGAGGCGGGTGGGGGCCTTAAAAAAATGCCCCCCCAGGTGACGAGGGGTCCCCAAACCCCTAGTCACCCCCTCACCCCCAAAAAATGTTTTATCCCCCTACCTACCCCCCTCACCCTAAAAATAATGAGGGGGGACATTTAACTAAGAACCTGTAAAAAAAAACAACAACTTACCATTCGATGTTTTCTTTCTTCTAAAATCTTCTTTTTTGAGCCCCCAAAAAGGTCAAATAAAAAACCATAATAACCTTGTTTGTAATAGGGTGCAGGGCTGGACTACCCTGGCACCGCTGTGGGATGTGGCCTTTAAGAATTTAGCAGTTCCGGGATGCAGATGTGGCCGTAAGAGTGTGAGAGAGTATTCTCTCGACCAATGTGATGTTGCCATTGTTGTCGCCGGAAATCTCATATCCGGCATCTTTTTCCTTCTGCATGGCGCATGCAGGAGGCTGTTTGCACTCACAGGACTTGCCCGAGGAGTTCAATCTAAATGCCAGGGTAAGTCCTGGGTGCTGGGGCAAGTCCTGTGAGTGCAATCTCTTTGCTGATGTAAGTCCTGTGACTTGGTATAAAACTTTTTCCGGGACTGTTTTTTATCCCCAGTCCAGCACTGGTATGGTGTGATGTCCCAGTGTTATGCTTCTACTATGCCTCTACTATGATTATATGCAATATGGTGACAAGCATTCCTCTGGCACGTTACCATTATCACACAAGTATAAATATGTGAGTAAATATATATTTATGATTTGAGGTTGATAACACAGATTATTATTGGCATTATTGGGAAAGCCGGTAAAACCGGTAGCTCCCTCGTTGTAATAAGCCGGTAGCTCCCTCTTTGTAATAAACTGAACGAACAAACACTGGTGTTAGTTTGTTCATCTGATTTTTCTATTCATTCATTCGTCTGTCTGACGAATGAATGAATAGATGAAATTCCCGTTCGCATGTCCATGTGTTTCACTGGGCATGTGCGGGAATCTCAGTGCTATCTAGTGTGGGCAGGTGACGTGTCCCACATGGACTTCATCTACCCACACAAAGATGGCGGCGCCCTGAATATAGATCGGGGCTGAAAATGAAGATTAAAAAATAGGTAATATGAGGGGCATTAGGGGCATTTGGGGGTGACTAAGGGGTCAATTGGATGTAGTGGAGGCGGGAGGGGGGTTAAAAAAAACGGGATTCGGCATGACAGCGCCGCTTTAAATGCTGAATTCGAATTATGCCATTTCCTGGGTTAACATTTACCAATTCAAAGTTATTCTCACACTATATTATACAACTTGCCCTTTAAAAACACTGTGGCCGTTTAAAAAAACAATTTGGCAGTTCTGTATATAAAAAACACTGTGGCAAGATTAAAAGAGTCTTTTATAGGCTTTTATGTAGGTAGGGCACCTCTTTCTCTTTTTTTTTTTTGTATTCTTTTTTTTTTACTTGTGCGTGAAATAACAATAAAGCGTGCAGCGCCACGACAGCTTCTGCAAGCGGTTTGTCAGCATTTCAACATGTGGCAGTTTAAACAGCACAATTTTTTGTTTTAAAACATGACAATGACAGGATATGAAAATGACAGAGAATAACAGGTTATAAGACATCCGCAGTTTGCAATAAACGTGCTACGCTACATGTGTACACAACATTCTCGCTTAGTATTATGATTAGGTATGCAGCTCTGCATGTTATGGGAGGGAAGACGTTTGCACCTAGGTCACCATTACGGCAGATCAGGGTCTTGCTTTATTAATTCTATTTGTCGCATTAAGTCTTGCTGCTATATGGTTGCAGTGTGCTAGTTTGTGCGTTTCTTGTGATGTAGTGACACCTATGTGGGTGCGTGTTCATGAGTGCCGTGCAGATTTCGTGTACATATGGTCACCACATAAAACAAGCTATGTACTAGTATGCAAGTTAGAGCTAGGTAGATCGCTGTAAAAGTCCTGTGACCCTTGTGTATCAGGGGGTTACTCGAGCTTCCTCTGTGGGAGAGGGCCGGCTTCATGGTGGTCCCAAGACCGCATCAATAGAGGGAGTCCCACGTTTAGCCTATACCTGCTCTGCTTGTTTTGTGATTTGCTTGGAGCGAACTTCCATCAGAGTAGGTATTCTAGCATAGTCCATCCATGCAGTTCTCTGGGTTCCCTGGAGTAGCAGCCATGTGTTGTTGAGCCTGCCGCTTTCAATCATCTGGGGGCTGTTGTCAGGTATGGCTGGGAGCTTGATGTCTTTTAGCTGTGGGGGTATATAAGGGTTTTTCTGCCTCACCATGTTGCAGGATCAGGATGTTGGAGCCCCGTTGTCCGTTAGGAGCATGGTAAGGGAGCAGGTTCTCCCCTTGCTTCCCGCGCACGTTGCGTCCGCCATCTTGGGCGCTGCACTTGGACCCCGCGGCTCGTTGTGGGATGGTGTGTGCAGGGCCACAGGGTGGGGACTGGGATCACCCCCACCGGTCCAGAGGGGGGGAACGGGTCCGGAGCCACCTGGGTATGTGCCTTCTGTGTTGCAGGATAGTGGGGCAGCGGCCGTCCGCCCTACTAACCGCCGGAGAAGGCCTCGCCTGGGGCAACGAGATTATCTCCGCCCGGGGACTGAAGCTCGTTGAGCCAGCCTCACCCTGGATCCAGCAGTCCCTGTGCTCTAGGTGTCTTCGCTGGTGGTCGGTTTAAAGCAGTTAATCATGTTTATTTAGTTTTATTGTCGCTGTTTTGCAGGAGCTGTGCTTGTGTGCGACCCCAGGGCCCCTCTCTTATAGTTGACAATCTGCCTTTTGAGAAACACTGTGGCAATTTTAAAAACAATGTGGCAAACGTAAATATTTTTTTATAATTTTATACAGATTTCTATATAGGTAGGGCCCCTTTAAGGAATATGTTAAAGGAACACTATAGTCACCTAAATTACTTTAGCTAAATAAAGCAGTTTTAGTGTATAGATCATTTCCCTGCAATTTCACTGCTCGATTCACTTTGTTTCTGTTTATGCAGCCCTAGCCATACCTCCCCTGGCTATGATTGACAGAGCCTGCATGAAAAAATAAAACTGGTTTCACTTTCAAACAGATGTAATTTACCTTAAATAATTGTATCTCAATCTCTAAATTGAACTTTAATCACATACAGGAGGCTCTTGCAGGGTCTAGCAAGCTATTAACATAGCAGGGGATAAGAAAATCTTAATTAAACAGAACTTGCAATAAAGAAAGCCTAAATAGGGCTCTCTTTACAGGAAGTGTTTAAGGAAGGCTGTGCAAGTCACATGCAGGGAGGTGTGACTAGGGTTCATAAACAAAGGGATTTAACTCCTAAATGGCAGATGGTTGAGCAGTGAGGCTGCAGGGGCATGTTCTTTACACCAAAACTGCTTCATTAAGCTTAAGTTGTTTAGGTGACTATAGTGTCCCTTTAACCCCTTAAGGACACATGACATGTGTGACATGTCATGATTCCCTTTTATTCCAGAAGTTTGGTCCTTAAGGGGTTAAATCTTAAGAGAACAGTGAATGTATTTTTTTTGTATATATTTTTATGATTCTATATGACTTCCAAATAATGACAAGTTTGTAATCCAGAAAAATAGAGATAAATCAGAAACCAAAAAAAGATCTCTTTAAGTTAAGCAATACAAGACCATCTGATGTATAACATCGTAATTTCACCAGAACACCAATTTATGTATTTTAGTGCTTCTGGTATCTTTAATTTAACTATTTCTTATATTTTGTTTTCTTTCTGTCGAGTAGTAAATTGAAAATTATTACACGTAACTCTCTGACAGTTTAAATTTAAAATAGATCGGAGTGGGAGTAACTATGGAAACGATTATTAAAAAAATTTATATTTGAAAATATACGATAAGAATGTTAAGATTTGTTATCCATTTATGTGATTGCAACATTGTTTTATGATATATATGGAGTTTGTAACAACAGACAATGAATACAATGTGAATTTATGATGTTTTAACGAAAGAGTAATGAAATTGATCAGCCTTTAAATAAGAAGAAAATGTCAGTCAGTCCACTTCCATCGAAAGAGCCGCCGAAGCGGAGAAACGTGTTTGGAGAGGACCTGACTCCCATCACCAGCAACCAGCATCCAGTAGATGCACAAGACCCTGATCTGAATTCAGCGCAGAAACAACACGCTGTTGACTCGGGACGCCGAGCAACTTGCTTAAGGTCTGCACTTTATGTATCAATGTATCAGACATCTATTACATTTTATTGAAACATTTATAATATTTTTATGAGGAATGTCTCAAATAAAGTGAATTTAAAAGTATTGAATCTCTGCTTCGACTGAGTGGGACAGACTTTACAATATATTTTTATTTTTCTCATTTCTTATATATACCGGGATCTGCACTATGGAATAAGCTGCTAATTGGGATAACCTTGACAAAGGAATTTTTAAAGACTTATCACTGGACTCTTTCACATAAATTTAAAGATTATCTATTACCTATATTTATACATTTTGTATTTTTCAATATACATCAAAGTTTTTTTTTTTGGCAAGCTACTTTACTAAAAGTAGTATATCTAGAGAATAAGGATAATTGAGTGTGTTTTTTTATATATTGTATATAATAGGTTGTTAAGTTTCCTATTCTTTATACCCTTTTCTCACTTTTATATACTTTTGATTTTAAATTAAATTTGGCGCTCCACTAAAACCAATTTTATTACAATACACAGACTCACTCACAGACAGACACACACACACACACACTGACAGGCACGCACACTCATTGACAGACACACACATACTCTCTCACACACACATTTATACATTGTTACACAGATTCACATCATTTTATTTCTTGTTACCTACCTTTGGGAGCTTGTGTGGGGCCTCTTCCTGGGGTCCAATGGGGATCTTCTCTCTGGAGGTCTCCCTTCCTGCTCCTCACTGCCCCTCCCGCGCGCAGTTTAGTGATGCTGGGTTCCGGGATGACGTCATATTCCAGCACCCGGCATCACTACAGAGGGCGCACGCGAGGGAGCAGTGAGGAGCAGGAAGACTGAGCTCCCTCGCTGCTGCCAGCACCCCTCTTCCCGGACGGGTCAATTTTAGCAGAGTAGGCACCTGCCATGTGGGGAGAGCAGGTGCCTACTCTGCCTTAGTAAGCATGTCAAACTTGCGGCTCGTCAGGCCGCAAAGCTGTTCATTGTGGGCCACATGCGGCCCCTGGGGCCCGAGTTTGACATGCTTGCACTAGATGGACAGATCACCTCTTCTGGCTTCTCCTTCTTCCAGGCAGGAAACAATTCCTCTGGTTGTTTGCGACACGGTCTTTACAAAAATACTTTTGGCTCATAGGGTCAAGTGATTCAACTCTTACCACATAGGTCTGCCAGTCACCAGCCCCCCTAAATAACAGACAACACTCATGTTCAGGGGGCAAGAATAACCAAGATTCTTTATTGAACACAAAGAATAGTCTCCAACAACCCAACATCCAATTTATAGTGCCACAACTAAAACAATAGATGTAAATTTACATAATTACCTAGCTTAATCATTCTTACAACAATGGAAATAAAGAAGGACTTCAATGGCAGTGACACTCAGATGACCACCCTCTTTTATATAATATGTGCTAGACAAGGAATGCTGGAAGGACTAGACCTATAACTTCCATGCACTATAACCACAAAAATAAGAGATGAATTGCTTAGGGTGCTTAGCATCCCTTTACGTAAAATACGTTTCCATAACAGCCATCAGTCATATTTTTGATGAAGTTGCTGGAGTAAATTTGCAAAATTCATCTGAAAATGCTATTTAGCCATTTGTCTTAAGTGGTTATTAATCCTGCACAATTTCATTAAAGTGTTATATGTGCCTATTTGTAGATTAAGATTAAAGGAATACAAACCTGTATTCCTAGCGCTTTAGTGTCCCTGTCCCTTTTTAGATAGGTCACTTCGTGGGTCACATGAAAAATAATACAATGCAGCTATTTACTTACCTTTTTCCAATGCCAAGGCTGAATAAGTGCTGCTAACCTTTCCTCCTCCCACAACATCATCGAGAAAGCATGGTTACCTCCGACATGATCTAGTCCAATGGTCCTTATAGACGAGCATTGGGGACCTAATGTTCATGCGCGCACAATCAGGCTTTTCCGTAGCTAAGCATTAATCAATTATTTCCTGTGAGGTCTTCTGCTTCACGTGGCCAAGTTTTACTCTGTGCGGTGGAAACACCTCCAGTGGCTGTTAATCTGACTGGTGTGTTAACCCTTCAGGCAGACCCGCTTCCAACACAGAGATCTATGCCTACATTTAGTGCTTTGAGTTTTTGTTTGCCTTAAGTTAATCTCTTATTTTATTATTATTTTTCAACCCAGTGGTATAGTTAACCCTAATGCAAGTATCTACAGCTTGCAATATTCCCTACTGCTACTTCCCTGACATATTTATTTTCTTGTTTCTCATTTATTATGCTAAAAAAATAATAATAATAATGCGGTTTTCTTACATTTTCCATTATCTTTCAACTCGTGCATTGTTACCTATAAGCTTGTGAAATGTAATCACATATATGTTTGCTAACTTATGCACCACCAAAATAAAGAATGTTACAAAAAAAAAATATACCATGAAAAAAAAAATTGATAGGATCCCTGCACCACAGTCACTTTATTGAGATGAAGTGGCCTTGGTGACTGTAGTGGTCCTTAAAGTAAATGCAGAAAATGTCATATCGATAAGATCAAGGATCTTGGAGGGGGGTCATCTGCTTCTCACAGGCATTATTAAAAAGTACTTCATTCTTTTTATTTTCCTTTGTCTTACTATTGTCTCAGTGTGGCACAAATTGTATAATGCTTTGGTCTCATGGTGAAAAAAACATCTGGAGTAAGGTCCAGATCTGACTTGTCTACTCCTGGTGGAGGGTGGAACGTGAACTTTTGGAGCAAACCAGTAAAGAATATGAAGAGTTCCATTCTGGCCAAGCTCTCTCCAGCACAGACCCGGCGTCCTGCAAAGTCCATGATAAAATGCTGTTATAAAACTCATATAATGAGGAAAAGGTCCCTATATGTGTGGGAGCTGCAGCAGCCGTCAGCACTTACCACCAACGGAGCTCAAGAGACATGCCACACCATGAAAGGGGCAGCCATATTAAGGTTTGCTCCACCTCAGGTAAGTCTTGCTCTCTGACTTATATTCATGGAGGACGAAATGGGGATAAGGGAGCAGAGGGAATACTGCTGTGATGTCCCAGCATGCCCTCACACCACCTGCTGTATTGTGGGAACCCTGGAAACGAGCAATGCTACACACAGTATTTATCCTTTATACAATATTTGTATGTGTTTTATGATGCGAATGTGGCAGGATGGTTGTGACAGAGTGAGTGTGACAGGGTGACTGTAACAGTGTGTGTGGCAGGATGACTTTGGAAGTGTGACTGAGTGTGAATAGTAGTGAGGGGAGTGACTGTGACATGATGACTGTGTGTGAGGAGTTTGTGTAGGGGTGAATGTAACATGGTGACTGTGTGTATAAAGTTAGTGTGGGGGAGAGGGGGTGATGTGATATGATGCCTGTGTGTGAGTAGGTGGTGTGTGGGGTGACCTAGTATGACTGTGGGGGAAAGGGATGACTGTTACAGGGTGATGTGTGTGTGTGTGTGTGTGTTTAGATTACGTGGGGAGGTAATGTGTAGCTGTGTTTGTCGGAATGAGGTAATATGACATGGTGACTAGCTGTGTATGGGGTAGAGGGTAATGTGGCATGGTGTCTGAGTGTATGTGTGGCTGAGGGGGACTGACTGTGTGTATGTGAGGGTGGGGGTGATGTGGCAGGGTGACAGTGTGTGTGGGGAAGGGAGGTAATGAGAGAGGATGACTGAGTGTATGTGACAGAGTGATGGATTGTGTGTGGGAAGGGTAATTTGGCCGGGTGACTGAGTGTATGTGTGGGGGAGAGCGTCATATGATAGGGTAACTGACTTTGTGTAGGGAGTGATGTGACAAGTTGACTGACTGACTGACTGTGACTGAGTGTATGTGTGGAGAAGGTGTGATATGACCGGATGACTGTGTGTGATAGGAGGGCATAATGTGACAGAATGACAGACTTTGGTGGTAGATTGTATGTGGGAAGGCTGTATTTCCCTGTTCAGCCTCCCAAAACATTGTTGCTTACCTTTTAGCAGTTAGGAGGGGTCTAACCATCTTCTCATGGTGGTGTAGCGGTACCCTTGGGCTGCCTGTGGAATCTGCCCTCTGGCTGAGAGCAGACCCCTCGGAATGCCCCCTTCTGGTCTCTGGCCGGCAGGGAGCACTTGCCAAGAGCTGACTCAGCCAAAGAGCATAGTGCCATGCAAGGAGACCTCTAGATCTCCCTAACGGCCCGTGCAGTGTGGCAGGAGTGTAGGGGATCTCACAGCAATTTAAATCAAATTTCATTTATAACTACTGTAGTCGTGTCCACATGCTTGCGGGGTATGGATGCAGACCATGCTACTCTTATATAAATGAGTGCTGCATAGAAGGGTTAAAATAAACATATAACCAGGTTCATTACAGAATACCTCCTATCCTTTTAATTTTCTTAAACCATAATGACCTATGCCAGCTACTCCCATTACCTTTAGAAAAAGGATAGAATGCATCTTTCTTCAAAAACTTTCCATTGAAGTCAAGAAAATGATTGGGATTGAACTCGTATGGTGTCTCCCATTGAGTTTCATCATAAAGAATTGATGTTAAAAGTGGGATAACTTGTGTTCCCTAGAAAAAAAAGAGAACTTACAGATAAAGTTTCCATTTACAGTTACATTGAGTTAACAAAAACAATAGTCAGAGAGCTTAGGAATTAAAGGGACATTCTGAGCTCCATAAGAACTACATTGTATTGTAGTGGTTATGGTACAAGGAGTATTTTAGGGTTATTCACTAACCTCAGAACTTAAGCATATTAAAGGGTTACTCCAACCCTTATCCAAATTTTTTTTCTAAAATTAGCAATGCTCTATAGGGCATTACTAGCAGGTTCAACCTCCCCAAAACCTGTAAAAGGTTTTATGCTTACTTGGATACCAGTGCTGGGTGAAGCTCTTGGCTCTGACTTCCATGCCTCGTACTAATATCATCCCAGCACATACGCGGTCCAATCACAGGCTGGGAGGGGAAAGCTATCTTTATTTTTACATCTGTGCTGTGCGCACTGATGACAGATGTAAAATATGCACAGAATTGACATTAGGCGGCCCAGAATAGAGTTCCAGGCTGCCTAAGTGCAAGTAGCCCCAGACACACAATTAAAAATAACTCTGCATGTGCAGAAACATTGAACATTCAGATTTCTACTTCAAATCCCTAGAAGTAGTCATGGTGGTTGGGGTAACCCTTCAAGTTTTATTCACATTACCCTTCCTAATTTGGACAACTGCGACAGGATGTGATCTCTGGATGTAGCTTAGCTCTGAGTTTACAGCCTATCATTGCCATCCAGACTTACATGGAGTTATATGGATAATGTGTAAGTGAAAAGCGCCAGGCTGTGGATGTCTAATTCATAGACCATTGTTATAAGAGCTTACATGGTCACTGATCCGTAAAAGGCTGAAGAATTCTATTTAATATTATAGATTCATGCTACAGTTAAGCTCAAGCCGCTGCTTACAAAAGATAAAAACTGTAACACAGCAATGACTCTGTCCAAGATTTTCTGGGCCTGCTATACCAAATGTGTTGTTGTGCCGTACTAGACGTGCTCTGTCTATCATACAGAGATAGGTACTCTTGGATCTTCTCATCACCTCTGCTAATTGCTTTTATCAGTTGAATTTGGCAGCTGGAGGCTAGCTATCTTACTATCTGATGCAATCTATAGCAGTTTGTCTTGAATAATTCCCCCAATGCCAACACTGGTAGCAGATCAATTGCTCCTTCCGCATGCTCCTGAACTTAATGTATTGCTTATTCTAAATGATAATAATTATTATTATTATTCCACTACTAGTCTTGACTAATTATGTGGTATTCTGCCTTCTTCCATGTCCAGTAGAAATTATTGATTTGTTCCTCTATATTTCAGCCTTAGTTGTGGCTATTGAAATATTCTTCTTTTTTTCCCAGTTCTAATTCAGATTGTTGATATTTCCACCTTTTGCAAGGTCCACTAGTAGTTCTATGAGAAGTGAGCATAGGCCTCAGCAAGCAGTAGCATCATTTCTTCTCCAATAGTACTTTCCTTCTAAACTACTGCCTGTTGTAGATCCCCATCTAGAAGTCTTGTAATCTCAGCCCACAAGGCACAGAACTCCAGACTGTGCCAATCATAAATATGTATCTCCACTTTCTTACACAACATGTTTGATTTTACTTGTGGGCAGTGACTGCCAGGGTACATTGGCGTCTATCCTCTTAATTGCCATCACAACTCAATGGATCTGTCTGACTGGAGAGATGGGAATATCTCTCCTTACTGGATTGCACTAAAGTGGTACATCGACGTAAAGTGTGAAAGCTTGTCAGTGGCAGCCTGGGAGGATGTGATGTTACCTACTATAGCTTTATGGATGCCATGGGGAAAAAAAGGTAGCACTCCCTTAGACACCAGAGAAGACACCCTTCTAAAGCTAGGCAAAACAGGAGAGTAGATCAAGTAAAATGAATTTCTGCTCAATAGCTAGTCTGGATAAAATATCTAATCATATTTTATTCCACATGTGGAAAAAGATTTTTGGATTGTTGATTAGGGGTTTAGTTGATTAGGGGATAGGGGATTGTCTATATTTTATCCATTTACGTGTTTTTGCACCCCGCAATCAATAGAAACAGACCATAGGTTGGTTACACTGGATCTGGGTAACATGCTTTTTTTTGTTTCCCTCCTTGATTCCTTGTTTCCTCCTACTTATTGGCCTGAAGAGATTTCCCTCTACAATCCATAATAAACACCTCTGCCAGACTCATGTACCTTCCGTCCCACAACTCTCAAAGCACTCTCCTTTGTTGGTTCTTACGCTGACTTCCTGTTTCATTTAGGATTTGGTTACTTACAAAGCTCTCTATAACTGCTCCTGCTTATATTTACTCCCTCATCAGCAGATATGTTCCATCTAAGACTGGTTGTTGATTTGACAACTATTTACTGTCACATACCTGCACCCCGACTTATACTTCTCCAAAGCTGCCCTTTGGTATGGAATGTCCTCCTACACCACATTAGACTCCCCATCTCTGCAGTCCCTCAAAATTTATAAAAAAAAAACCACTTCATTAGAGAAGCCTATCCGCTCACCCCTTAACTACTCCTCGGTGATAACATTCTGCTGTTTCTCAGCTGCTGTGCTCCCTCTTCCCAAACCTCACTCCCAGCTTTTCAGGAATATCCAAATCACTTGACTCCTTCACTTCCCTCTGTGTATTTGTCCCTTATCCTTTTAGAGAATGAGGTTGTTTGGGCAGGGCCCTCTTTGCCTATTGTTCATTTATGTTTTGTTAGAATTGTTTGTCTTGTTTGCTGATCGCACAGCGGTGCATGATATGTTGGCGCTATATAAATAATTGTAAGTGTGTGCAGCTACAGGCTGAATAACATTCAAATGAAAACAGGAATTAATTCTACGGATTACCTTTGGGATGAAATAACCTCTGAAGTGGGTGTCTGTTAATGTGGAATGTGGCAGATATTGAAAAATGGTACTAAATCGCTGAATTTCGTGTACCACCGCCAAACAGTATTGCAAGTTCTTCTGGTCATCCCACTGTGGAACGCGCTCAGTTCCGATCACATTGTCAATTTCTTCGTGAATTTTTTCTGAATAAAAATGGATATTTGTTTTCGACTGATGCTTTTGTTTATTTATTTATTTATTTTTTAGTCGACTGGTACTTGAACATTTGCAAGATCACAATAATTAATAAATTAATTAAATAATTTAAAAAACACAATAAAATAGCTAAACTGCGAAAAGAAAAATAATCACACTGTAGACATGTAATTACATTTACGATACCTAGTTTTATTCACTGTTCTGTGTGTTGTAGAGATTTTAGTTGTTTATTTTTTTTAAATTTTTTTTTACCAGCTTGGCATACAATCTTATCTTCCATTGGACTAAATATAAGAAATAAACCTGTTTTTAAACTTACCGATGGCTCCCCAATGAGTATGAAATATTTTGCACACTAACAGGTAATATTTTAAACTAAATTACCAAATTGATAGACTGTTCTCTAGAGAAGACGGGTTCTATCACTAACTGACTTAATCCCACAGAAAATAAATCAATGTATCTATTATTGGAAACATGTTTATGATGTATGTAACATTATGTTCGTCAAATATGTGTATGATTATTGCAGCTTATTTTTCATTTGTAACCCTTGTTCTCCCCTTATGTTTATATTATGTATTATTACATATTAAAAATGCTAGATTAATACTTAAAATATGAAAAACTTTCAATAAAATAATTTGAAAAGAAAGTAAAAACTAAGTTTTAGTCATACGGAGAGAGTTCCCATGAAAAAGTGGGAATGATACCATTTAAGAACAGCCTTCAACTTATTTTGATTAAAAAAAATGTGTAAAGATTTAAGGGACACAGTAGGCACCCTGGCCACTTAATCTAAATGAAGTGATCTGGGTGCTTCCCCTTCCCCCTATGCCCCCTATAATTGCTTCTCATGGCACAGTGTGGTGTTTTGCTGCTCTTGTGCAGTAGCCTCCCAATGCTTTCCTATGGCATTGGATTGGCTGAGATCATCAGTCTCAATGACTGTGGCTGGTCCTGCCTCAATAAGGAGGCAGGACCAGCCACAGAGACCGACTCTGTGAGAGAGTAAAGGTAAGTAAAACGACTTTTTTTTTCTCTCACTGGTCGGGGCCCGTCACGTGGCCAAGAGGGGGTGACAACCATGAGGCCTTCAAGAGGGCCGACTCCCATCAGCACCAGCCACCCTTCTGCAATGAAAAGGTAAGAAACAGGAGGGTGGCTGAAAAATGAGAGCAGATCAGAAACCTCTTCCACTGTAGCAGGTGCGAATGAGCATTGAACAGCAGAGGGAGTAAGGTTGGGGGAGTATTGTAAGGGGAAGGAGAGAGATGAGAGATCTCTTCCCTGATTGTAGAGATCTTGTCAGTGAAGTGAGTTGCAAAGTTTGTGGTGGTTAAGTTGGTAGGAGGAGGAGCAACAGAGCGAAGAAGAGCGTTAAAAGTGTGGAATAGTCATTTGGGTTTGCAGGAGAGTGTGGTTATGAGGGTATTGAAGTAATTTACTTTTGCAGAGGAAAGAGCCAAGCTGTAAGAGCGCAGCATAAATTTATAGTGGAGAAAGTCAGATGCGGAGTGAGACATCCTCCAGCAGCGTGCAGCAGTTCTGGAGCATTTTTGGAGGTATCGCGTCAGCTTGGTGTGCCAAGGTTGTAGTTGGGGGCGCTTTCTGTGTTTAAGTGTAGGGGGTGCCATGATGTCTAGTTGAGAGGAGAGGGTGGAATTGTAGACGGAGATTGCAGAGCTAGGGCAGGTGAAGTTTGAGATAGGTAAAAAAGGAGAGTTTGGAGATTAGTGTAGAAGTTCTCTAGGTCAAGACATTGGAGGTTTATGTGAGAGTGATGTGCAGAGGGTGGTCTCAGTTGGGTCCTGGGAGTGCTGATGTCAAAAGTCAGCAGATGGTGGTCAGATAGAGGAAAAGGAATATTGGAGAGATTAGAGGCAGAACAGAGGTTGGTGAAGGCAAGATCAAGGGTGTTTCCTGCTGTATGGGTTTCTGAATTAGACCATTGCGTGAGTCCAAAGGTGGAGGTTACAGAGAGCAGACGAGAGGCATCATTGCAGTTTTGGTTGTTGATTGGGATATATAAATCTCCAAGTATAAGGGAAAGAGTGCCAGAGGAGAGGAAGTGGGGTAGCCAGGAAGAAAAGTGCTCAATAAATAGCCAAGGATGACCGGGGGAAGGGGAGTGGGGCGGTAGATAATAAAAATTCTTACAGGAGTGGGTTTAAATAGGCAGACAGTGTGAACTTCATAGGAACTAAAGGATAGGGCAGGGGAGAAAGGTTAAAAGGTACATTGAGGGGAGAGAAGGATGCCTACACCACCTCTTTACAGTTGTTGGATCTGGGAGTATGGGATAATTGTAGCCCACCAAAACATAAAGAGGCAGGAGTAGCACTACCAGAGGGGGAAAGCCAGGTCTCTGTGAGTGCTAGTAGTGTGAGTGAGTTTGAGATGAAAAGGTCGTGTACGGCTGTTGATTTAGGATTGCTGCAGGCAGAGCGGGCATTCCAGAGTACACACTGAATGTTGGCAAATGAGGGTAAAGGGCCACAAGTACTGCTGGAAGGAAGTGATGGCCAGTCACTTCCTCCCAGCTCACTCCTCGCGGGAGGAAAGAGACGGTGAAGAGGGAGAGGCAGCCATCAGTTCCAGCCAACCTCGTGCACTGAAAAGGTAAGAAGCAGGAGTGTGGCTGAAAAATGAGCTATGTATGTATGTGTCTGTATGCATGTATGTATCTATGTATGTGTGAGTATGTCAGTGTGTATGTCAGTATGAATGTATGTCTGTCTGTATGTCTGAATCAATGTATGTCTGTATGTAAGTTTGAATGTATGTCTGTCTGTATGTCAGTCTGTATGTCTGAATTAATGTGTCTGTATATATGTATGTATATATGTGTCAGTGTCTGTATGTATGTATGTCAGTATGTATGTATGTGTGTGTGTCTGTATTTCCTTATGTGTGTGCGTGTTTGTGTGTGTGTCTGTATGTTAGTCTGTGTCTGTGTGAACAAAGAGAAGGAAGGAAACCGCGCCCTGAATATGAAGAAATATACAAATATACAAAAATGTATACGTACACAATGGTAGAACTGATGATCTCTTATACAATTTGACCTCAAAAAGAAAAAGAGAGGATACAAAGTGATAGTGCAATATATCAGATACAGTGGGTATGTGAATGAATAGTAGAGAATATCCTCACTCACATTTCCCAGAGCTGACTAGGAGCTCTGCCGTTAGTGCGCGTGGACGGAACAATCCCCGTCTCAGGATATGTGTGGCGTAATAAATATCTTGAACGTCTCAGATGGAATAATATGTGAAAAAACAGAATTCTAAAATGGTGCAGTATGTACTGATAAAATAAGTGCATAAAACGATAAAAAAATCAATACTCACATTTACTAGAGCAGAACTTGCTCTAGTTTCATAGCGTAGGTGGTATTGTCCCCACCAAGGAGCCAGATATATGTGGAAAAACAGAAAATAGCAAATGGTGCAGTATGTACTGGTAAAATCAATGAGATAAAATAATAAAAATTCAGTACTCACATATACTAGAGCAGAACTTGCTCTAGTTTCTAAAGCGTAGGTGGTATAGTCCCCACCAAGGAGCAGGATGATAACAAGGAAGTAAAAAATGGAGTTCAAATATATATAAATAAAAGGTAAATGTATTACACAAAAATAAATAAAATAAATGAAAATACTATATAAAAAGTATTTGCAAAGTTCACTTAAATCCACTTGACGCGTTTCACCTGTCAAAAGGCTTCTTCTGAAGAAGCCTTTTGACAGGTTAAACGCGTTACAAGGTTGGGGTTCCTTGTATTGGTTACTGCTGCCTATTTGCATCATATAGTGAGCGCCTAATTCATCAATTTTTAGTATGTGTCTGTGTGTCACTATGTATGTCTCAGTAGTCTGTATCTGTGTTTATGTCTCAGTATGTGTGTGTCAGTATGCATGCCTATATGTGTATGTCTGTTTCAGTAGGTGTGTCTGTTAGTAAGTATGTGTATCTTTGTGTCTGTGTGTGTGTGTATCTGTGTTCTTTTGTATCAGTGCGTGTGTTTGTGTCTGTGTGTATTCCTGTGGGCGGAATTTGGAGGCGGACCCTGTGGGCGGGCTTGAGGCCCAGACCCTGAACTGATGGTGGCCCTGCACAGGGAACTATAGCGTTAGGAAAACACATTTGTATTCCTAACGCTACAGGATTCATTTAAACAAAAAGTGTATTTACAGTCCTATCTGTTTCCTAATCTTTAAAGGAAGCTCAGCTGAGGTTGTTTTACATTTTTTTCTCCTTACTGCTTTTTTGTCAGCAGTGGGAGCGGTAGCCCCAATAACAGCTACTCGTGAATCATCAACAATGTTATTTCACAGCTCACAAATTCAGCTTTACTCATTAAATGCCTGTTTTGGTCAGAAGAGGGAGCTCCAAACTCACTTATGGCTGTCTATTCTATTACTAGCTAAATGCAGAAATAACATTATATCCTTCATCAAGTGACTGAGCTATTTGGGTAAAGCAAAGTAGCCACTTCCATATTACAGATATATATATAGAGTGTAGAGTTAGACTAGAATGCCCCTTCAATCGATTAGATATGTTTAGACGTTACAGGTTGCCCTGAATTTTATTAGGGCTGCTGTTTCTAGGCAGTTACGGATATAGTCAATGTCTCCGCTCAATTCCTTATTACCTGTTACCTTGGTCGTGACACGACCTACCACACATCTAAAAGTGCTCCTACATATAAAGGTATTACCTCGGTCGTAATGACTTCTCACAACGCACAGCACCAGCTAGCTGGGGCTACATGATCCTAACTGCAGCATACATAAGCATTTATTTTAGTTTTCAACTCGCTGCTATGAATTGCTAGAACAATGCTGAAACAGGATTTGAATAAAACGTTGATCTACAATGAGCACACCTTACTAAGAGATAACTATTTTTTTATTTTTTAAGTTATTTAATATTACAAGTAATGACAGAAAATCTTACTTTGTATATGAGGGTATTTCATCATGAGAAGGAACCCCCACTGTAAGGTAGTCGATGTAGTCTCTGTACCTCCCAGCATGAGATCGAACATGGAGGCCAGCAGGTTCTTCTCATGAAATATTTTCCCATTTTCTTCTGTTTTGTTTTCCTTGGGGGACAAAAAAGAAAAAGTGTACTCCATCCTACGCGTTTCTTCTGGTCAGATTAAATCCTGCGTCATAGCTCTTTTTTTTCGACTTTAACCCCTTAAGGACACATGACATGTGTGACATGTCATGATTCCCTTTTATTCCAGAAGTTTGGTCCTTAAGGGGTTAAAGAAAAATTAATGTTTACTTATCCTCTAAATTTAACAAATATTTGTTTGTGAGGCCTGAAAAATAAAAATGAATTGTACAGATCTACATTGCTGTATTTTACATGACATTGCCGCTATTATGACACTCTCAGTGTTACTTAATAAAGCGAGAATGTCAGGAGTTCGAAGTACATTTATAGGGACGTTCACATTTAAGGACAAATTAACTAACTAGAAAAAATCTCCAAGTCGAATACTCAACAAATTCAATTCTCAGTTTAAATCACAGATACAAACACCTAAAACTTTAGTTTGCTGAAGTGCTTTATGTGTAAACAGTCTGTCTTCTCTTTTGGCACTTTTATAGAATAACCTTGTTACACCTCCCCAGCTGTCAATCAGACAACCATTTCATTTACTCCCAGATTTGTTTAGCGCCGTTGAACTAATCTCAAGAGGCAGCAATTGCCCTTAGCACCTGCCTTTCAACCACTTTTCATTGAGCTGTATTGAGAAGTCTATGGTTGGTAGATCAGAGCCTTGGAAGAATAGGAATTCTTCAACATGCTGCAGACAAGAGACCAGTAGCTTTTGAAACCTGACTTCAGATATAACCCCAATGAAAAAGGCACAAATAAATGTATGCATGTTTTATTAGGGGTATATGTGTAATATATTTGGGAGGGGGAGGAGGGGTGCGGGTTAAGCAGTGCTGTGCCCCTTTAATGTCCTGAATAATGTAGTCACTGAGCTGTACTGATCAAAATGTCAATAGAATGCAGTGTTACACTCTATTTAGTTGTCAACATAAAACAATAGTGAACTCGAGGAAAAGAAAAACAAAACTCATGAACTCTGAATGTATGTCCCTCCTGATATCTGTATTTTATTATCTGTTACTGCGCAGTCACAGAAGAGGGTCAAATATAGACTAAAGCTCCCGCATATAGTGAGCACACATGAGAAAACCAAGGCCATATTAATATGGGGATTTTTGGACCTGAAGGTCCCGATCCACACATTGCAAACAGCCCAAAGTGCCTCATTATTTTATGTTTTGTGTGATTTGCTGCTGATCTGAAATGCTTAGTTCCATATTCATAGCATGTGACCAGAAAGACACAATTAACCTTCATGGCTTGACTAGGCAACATCCCTGTACCAGACATAGGAGGTCTTATCAGTGCTCCATGCTTATTGTACATGGTCCCTCTGTGCTCTATAAATGATAGAATGGTTTCCATATGTCTTGTGGTCCAAAGGCATTGTCCCCTTGTGTCCATTGCGCTCCTAGCAGATCTATATGTTTCCTCCATTCAGGAACTAGTATGGAATTCTGTGTAACAGGACCTAGTATAGTATTCTTCCTAACATGACTTAGTATGATATTCTGCTTAACATGGCCTACTATGGTATTCTACCTAACAGGACCTACAATGGTATTCTACCTAACAGGACCTATTATGGTATTCTACCTAACAGGACCTATTATGGTATTCTACCTAACAGGACCTATTATGGTATTCTACCTAACAGGACCTACTATGGTATTCTGCTTAACATGGCCTACTATGGTATTCTACCTAACAGGACCTACTATGGTATTCTGCTTAACAGGGCCTAGTATGGTATTTTGCCTAACAAGTACTCCTTTAGGAGATTTCTGATTCTCATTATTTTCTGGTATTTTGTTTCCCCGTCTAACTATATCAGGGAGCCTCTGCACCAAACATTCATTATATTCTGGCAATCTTATTAGTCTCAGAATCTGTGGTCTCTCAGGAAATAACCTGGAGGGCAACTTAAGGCCTGGAAAGCACTGACATTGTTGACTAAGAGCCCAAGAAAAGAAAACCACACACAATGCTGGCAAGCAAATTACCTCCTGCTGTCTTATTTCTGCAGTACTTTGCCAACAGCTGTTACCAGTAAAAGGACGGTGCTAGAAGGCTTCATCTCTCAACACCTGTATGCAAGTAGCCTGGGGTTAATTGTCCCACTAGCCAACCCTTCCCCGCAGCACCATCCACCCACATTTGGCACATATTCCACATCTTAATCAGTCCATGTGATCTGTTAAACTTTTGACCCATAAAGTAAATGCAGTTGGTAGGATGTAAAAGTTAGATCTTGGTAAAAATTCACGGCTTACATTGAGATCTTTCTGCATGAAGGCTTCTACATACGTTGTCGAATCATTTTCACTCAAAGAGCTTTTTGCTTCTTCAAACTGTCTCTTCAAAATAACATTGAGCTCAGCAATGGTGTTTAAAATAATGCTGGGAGTTCTCAGCACATATTTCAGAGCTGGGAAAACATTAGAAAACTAGGAACACACAAAAGAGAAATTGACAGTCCGTAAATCTAAATACTGGCTTTCTATTCAGTTTATAAAAAACATTTAAAATCTAAAGTTCATTGATCTTCTCTTTAATTGTTCAACTCTTTAGCTCACAAGTATAATACCTTCCTGTGGCATAATTGATAAACTACCTTGTCTTTTCAAATGTCCCCATTTATAAAATTTTACCTAATCTCATGGACAGATGCTAACAAGGATTGTGGTTAGCAAACAGTAAAACAACCTAAACATTGCTAGTTGCTCCAATAGTGGTCCTATAAGCCTAAACTGTTTTTATTTTATATTGTAAAGTTTATCTGTAATTACCAGAGCAGGGGTGGAACCGATGAGAATGACAATATCGTCAAGCAATCCCACCATCTTCTTAAATGTTGGATTACTGTAATCAAAACGTCTTCCAAATAACATTCCATAGATGATGTTCGGAGGAGCGTTAGTAAACACATTTTTCTGGAAGGGTTCACCTGAAAGTAGACAGTAGTTGATTAATAACGAAAAAAAAAAAAATCAAAACGCTACAACTAAAGTACAATTATTCGTACTCTTTAAAACTGCAAAGGCAAATTAAAGTGGCACATAAATGACAGCAAGCAGAAACAACTTGCAAATAACAGTTAATTTTCCTGGGGGGAAAAAAGTTAACAAAAACACATTAAGGGAGGGATTTACAAATGCAACAATAAGTGCTACTCTTTGGCAAAGTGTAATATAAGTAACCATTATGGAAACCAATAGAATGCATCTTAACATTTAGCAGTTTGCACTAGAATTTGCTCATTTTTTGTCTTGATAAATCTCCCCCTTTTCCAAACATCTTGTAGTGTAATGCAAGCGCACAGAACATATTGATTTGCTTTCTCTGTCTCATGGAGTCCATGCTGCTATTTTTGAATTGTTTGTGCATCGGGTGTACATAGTTACATAGCTGAAAAGAGACATGCGTCCATCAACTTCAAGTGCAGCCTCTCACATTTGTGTTTGCTGTAGGCAAAAAACCCAGTCTGAAATATTTCTAATTTTGCAGCAAACTAGGAAAAATCTCCTTCTTGACCCCAGAATGGCAGTCAGATATCTCCTTGGATCAAGAAGCTATTATCCCATTAATTAAAAATTACATCCCCATATATTATATTTTTTTTATCAATTCTTTATGTTTGTTTTTTTTCAAAGGTAAGGTGTACAAGCATCAAATGTACATTTCATAATAACAAGAAAGCTATTACAAGAGCTAGAAGTGCATGCACAAAATAACAATGAGGAGATATTTTTTAAGAGATAGACAGTGAATCAACTTTTACACATATGTTTGTTAACATGATCTGGTCTGGATTCCTTTCGCATTTTACTCTGCGTCTCCCCTTCCACTTGTGTACTGTGTGCCCCCAAGTTGCTCATTTAGCAAATTGTATTGTATTCATAGGACAGAAAAAATGAAGGCACGTTTTTTTAGTAGCCTTTATAGCTCATATATGCCCGGGAGAAAAGTGCACAATCTGATATTAATCGATTTCTGCCCGTTGGACCTCAAACGAGCAGAAGCCTTGAGATTCATTATAACTAGTGTGTTGTACATAAATGCCCACTAGGGGAGGTAAACTGAGGTGGGGGAAGAGACTAAGGAGAAGAGTAGGTATTAAAGACATAGTTAGGAGAGAATGAGGAGAATATTAAGAAATTACAGTAGATAGAATCCTAGTAGCATGCTACAGGGTCGGCCCACAGCCCTATTCCTTTTTCAGGCGGGGAGGTAGGAGAGGAAAGGGGAATGTGGGTGGGCTAGGGGAGGAATGGTACGGGAAAAGGTCTACTATGTGGAGTATTCAATGGGCAATTTTTGAGGGAGTATGATATCGTATCGGGGGGAGTGGTCTACCAAGGCACAGACATGTCCCCAACCATCCATGGGTCCCAAACATTTTGGGAGTATCCCAAATTTGTGAGGTAAGGCAGTCCATGTCTTTACAGTCCTGTATTTTTTTGGGGCATTAACTGCAAAACAAAATACAGGACATGCTCACATTTTATTACTTTTTATTACAGAGTTTTGTGTCATCTGCAAACAATGAAACATGGCTTTCAATGCCTATTTCAAGACCTTGTGAAACATTTCGGGAGTGTCATGAATTTGTGAGGTAAGACTGTCCATGTCTATTCAGTCCTGTATTTTTTTGCAATCACAGTGTGTGCGGGAACGTGAGGTGTTGACTTACCAGTGATTTATAAATAGGCAAAATTATATTTTCATGTTGAAAATGAATGCCCCTATTTATACATGGCAACTGCCGGTTGACTTTTGCATATCGTTGCTAGTTTGTTGTCTATGACAATTCCCAAATCCTTCTCGTGTGTTGTTATCCCTAATTCACTGCTATTTAGGGTGTAAGTTGCTTGTGCATTCTTTACTCTGAAGTGCATAACCTTGCATTTTTCTACATTCAACTTCATCTGCCATTAGAGTGCCCAGTCCCCCAATCTATCTAAATCCCTCTCTAGAAAAGTAATATCTTGCACACATTGTATTACTTTACAGATTTTCATGTCATCTGCAAACACTGAAACATGGCTTTCAATGCCTATTTCAAGATCATTTATAAATATGTTAAAATTTAATCCGTTCCAGAACAGAGCCCTTACCACTTTTGTCCAGCTTGAAAATGTACCATAAATAACAACATGAAGGAGAGCTGAGATACATTTAAAGGGGGGGGGGGAGGGAGGGGGTAATGAGACACATTTAGGGAATGGGGGATTAACAAGACACATTAAGGATTAAGGAGGGGCTGGTGGGGTTAAGGTGACACACCTTAAGGGGCTGGGGGTTAATTAGACACATGGAGGGACTTGGGGGGATTAATGAGACACATGGAGAGGCTCACAGAGGGCTGGGGGGAGAGAAGCAAACCGAGGGCTGTGGGGAACAGACAAACAAAGGGCTGAGGGGGGAGGCACACAGAGGGCTGAGGGGGGCAAAGAGACACACAGAAAGGCCTTGGGGGGACTAAGACACACAGAAAGCCTTGGGGGGACTAAGACACACAGAGGGGCTGGGGGAAACAAAGAAAAACACAGTGGCAGGGGGGACAAAGAGAGACACAGAGGAAATGGGAGGGGACAAAGATACACACGAAGTTGGCAAAATTTGTTTTTTGAGTGGGGGAGCGGGGCCAAGTAGCTGGTCTTGCCTAGGGTGCAAAATAGTCTTGCACCGCCCCTGCATCCACTGCAACACCACAATCTATACTTTTACTTCTTTGCAGAATGCTATTAGGTTAGTTTGGCATGACCTATGTTTCATAAAACATTCTGGTTATTACACTCTTATAACACTCTTCTTCCCAGGGGTTTTAATCCCTTCAGCAACATGGGATGGGGGATGGGAGGGGGGCACTGCAGGATCCTGCGGTGCAAGTAAAATGGGTTTGTTTTCCTGGCACTGGAGAGTCCCTTTAACCCCTTAAGGACACATGACATGTGTGACATGTCATGATTCCCTTTTATTGCAGAAGTTTGGTCCTTAAGGGGTTAAATAAAGAGGCTCACTTATTTCCAAACTAGGCTCCTTAAGTACTCATGGGTGAATACAGTCAGGCCCCAGAGCTTTATTTGCATTAAAGGAACACTCCAGGCACCCAGACCACTTCTGCTCATTGGAGTGGTTTGGGTGCCAACTCCCACTACTCCTAACCCTGTAAGTGTAATTATTGCAGTTTTTTAAAAACTGCAATAATTACCTTGCAGGGTTAACTCCCCCTCTAGTGGCTGTCTACTAGACAGCCACTAGAGGTCTCTTCCTGGTCCATAGCACAGGAAACCTGTGCTAGAGCGTCGCTGGACGTCCTCACGCTGTGTGAGGACCTCCAGCGTCGCTCAAATCCCCATAGGAAAGCATTGAAAATAGTTTTCAATGCTTTCCTATGGGGAGACCTAATGCGCATGCGCGGAATTGCCGCACATGCGCATTAGGTCTCCTCGGCCGGTGGGCGGGATCAGTCTCACCCGCCGGCCGATGGAGCCAGAGGGAGGAGCGTCGCGAAGGAGGAGACAGCGGCGAGGGACATCACCGCTGCCACAGGTAAGTGACTGAAGGGGTTTTCACCCCTTCAGTAACCGGGGATTGGTGGGTGGGAGGGAGAGGGACCCTCCAGTGCCAGGAAAACGGATCGTTTTCCTGGCACTGGAGTTTCCCTTTAACTTTATTTAGCAGCTGTAGCACCTTGTCTTAAGTCATCTAATTACAATTTTTTTGAAAGTTTTTTTTTGCAGCAATTATTTGCATATCTCTTTCCATAGGATCATCCTATACAGAGG